>NC_134875.1:9466795-10666795 GCF_049852395.1 Peromyscus maniculatus bairdii | reverse complement strand
GAATTTTTACAGGTTTAACAAGTTTTTCTAAAGCTGTCATCGTGGCACTTAATTCGACTATCTTTTTAAATAGTAAAATGAGGATAAGCATGGTAATAAACTGCATAATTCGATCAACATTAATCTTTTCATATAGTTGTCCATTGTCAGACTGCCTAAAATTTCAAACAAAACCCAATTTTCTTCCAATGTACACATGAAACCCATTTTTTTTTAAATGTGGAAAAAATTTTTCTTTTAAATAGTGTCCTTTATGACTTACCAAATCTGCGTAGAACAGTAGAAATCCGAGCGAATTTCAAAACAGCCACCTAGTGTCCTAGGTGTGAATCCAGAGAGAGAGAGAGAGACAGAGAGACAGATCGACATAGAGACAGAGACAGAGAGAAAGCAAAAGCGAAAGTGAAAGTGAAAGCAAAAGTGAAAGCGTAGCCGGCTAACGCTTAAATCCAGCCACTTATTCCCTCTTGAGCCGAGTGAAGGCTTGGCTTTACAGGCAGGGCCCTGTTTAGCAGGGCAGGCCCGAGTTGTTTGTAGCACTGGCTTTAAGCAAGCAGTTCACAGTCCGGCCTGAGGCCAAGCAGACCTGGGCCGGGGCTAGGGAGCCGGCTGCTCCAGCTAGGGAGCCAGCCCCAAGCAGTTTTTAATGGATTCTTGCCACGTTGGGCACCAGATGTAGATGTAACCAATCATCTTATTAAAATAAGAAACACAGAGCCAATGTAAAAGAGAAAGCCAAGAGGTCAGAGCTCAGAGATAAAATCTTACCTCCTGCAGTGCTGCTAGCTTCCCCGAGAGAGAGCTTCTTCCTGTTTGTCTGTTTTTAAATAGTCTTTCTGTTCTGCCTTCTCATTGGTTGTAAACCCAACCACATGACTGCCTTGTCACTGCCTGTAAGTACCGCCCTCCAGGTCTTAAAGGTGTATGTCTTCAATACTGGCTGTATCCCTGAACACACAGAAATCTACCTAGCTCTTCTAACCACCACGTTCTTGCTATGGCTCTAATAGCTCTGACCCCAGGGCAACTTTATTTATTAACATAAAATTAAAATCACATTTCAGTACAAATAAAATATCACCATAAATGGAATCATTCACTAAAGATATACAGGGCCCCATAGAATCCATCATGGATTTCTTACAAAGGCTGTCTTCAGCAGTAAATAGAATGATACGAATTCAGAAGCTAGATAGATAATAATTGAATCTTTGGCTTTTGAGAATGTAAATACAGCATGCAATAGAAAAATCAGGCCGTTTAAGGCAAGATTTGCACCCTTGGGGGACTGGATCAGGGACACAATTAATGTTGAGTATCATGACCATGATGATATGTGGATAGGAGAAGCAATTTCAAAAGGTTTGAAGAAAAATTTTAGATTCTTTGGGTGTGGAAAACAAGGTCATTTGAAAAGGGACTGTAAACAGGGCATTCTGAGAAAGAATGTTTATTCAAGGAACATCAACAGAATGCCTCTCCCTTGTAGATCATGCAGAAGGGTGGTAAGGGTAAACATTGGACCAATGAGTGTAGGAACAAGGGACAGACAATGTAATCCTTTGCTTCTGTCCTTGGGAAACTCCCAGAGGGGCCTCATGCAGGCCCCCACAGCAAATTCAGTTCAGATCTTTCCTGCCATCGTATTAGAAATCCTTACTCAGAGCAATTAAAAACCAAATGCATATTTGAATAAACTAAGCTGCTTAGGGTGATAGAACAGATGTAGCAGAGAGAACATGAAATTCAGGAGAAACCATAAAACAAATATTTGGCAAACTTTTATGAGAGAACAAAGACCAAAATTAAAAATACAAATAAATGACATTTTCTTGGACGGTTTAGTCGATATAGGTGCAGATGTGGCAATAATTGCACCAGAATTTTGGCATCCAAATTGGCCTCTTCAGGAGGTAAATGTTCAGCTGTTAGGAAATGGAACATTATCTCAGGTCAAGCAGAGTATAAGATGGCTTGAATGTATAGGTCCAGAAGGACAGAGGGGAAAATTATAGTCATATGTGGCTAATATAGCTATGAACTTATGGACTATGATCTATTAAAACAATGGAATACTCAGATTAACATTCCTCCAAACTCATAAACAAATCATAAACTAACACATGGTTCTGAGAGAAATATTAGAAAACAGTATTCTAAAGAGTGGTCACCAGCCATCCAGATTGCACAAGAACAGGGCACATCTGATGATCTTCCAAAGACACCAACAGCTCTAACTTTAAACTGGCTAACAGACAAGCCTTTATGACTTCAGCAATGGCCTTTAACAACAGAGAAACTGCAGGCTTTAGAAGAGCTGGTACAAGAGCAGCTAAATGCTCAGCATATTGAAGAATCAACCAGCCCTTGGAAAGTATTTGTTATTCAAAAGAAATCTGGTAAATGCGGAATGGTAACAGATCTAAGAGTGATTAATAAAGTAATTCAGCCAATGGGCTCTCTACAATCTGGAATTCTTTTGCCTACTCTGTTACCTATAGATAGCCTCTTATAGTTATGGATTTAAAAGACTGTTTCTTTTCAATAACCTTACAATAAAAAGACAGAGAAAGATTTGCATTCATGGTGCCTACTTACAATAATTCTCAACTAGTTAAGACATACCAATGGAGGCTTCTCCCATAGGGAATGTTGAATAGCACAACCCTGTGCTAATATTTTGTATAACAGCCATTGGAAGTAATTCATAAAATATTTATTAAATCTATACATTATCATTATTAAAAAAATTATCAATCTTAGTGCCAAGATTATTATTGGACGTTATTATATGGACGATATTCTACTAGGTGACACAAATACAGATACATTAGAAAGAATATTTGAAGAAGTAAAGAAAATGTCGGCTTTTTGGGGATAACAAATTGGTCCTGAAAAGATACAAAGGGGAGATTCTATTAATTATTTAGGATATAAAATTGGTCTACAAAAGTGCAAATTTGGAGCGATCAAGTATGGACTCTTAATGACTTTCAAAGATTATTTGGAGACATTTGCTATCTACAAAATATTGCTGGGTTGAAAAATGATGAACTAAGTAATTTGTTCAAAACCTCAGAAGGTGACAAGGACTAAAGTAGTCCAAGAGAATTATCACCTGAAGGTGAGAAAGAAATGCTTTTGGTAGAAAAGAAAGTATAGGAAGGACATGTAGACCATGTAGATACAAAGCTTGGTTGCATTCTGGTTATTTTACCCTAGGAATTCTCCTACAGGAATTTTAATGTAGAGGGAAGATATTACACTGGAATGGACATTTCTACCAAAAAGAAAAACAATGAAAAATTTAAAAATTTAAAAATTTAAAACTTATGTGGAAAAGACCTCTGACTTGATTTTAAAAGGAAAATTGAAACTTTGTAAATTAGTAGGAATAGACCCAGCAGAAATTGTCTTCCTTTTAACTATGAAGGACATTGAAAAATGATGGTCAGAAAGTGAACTTTGGCAAAGAGTTAGCAGTAATGTTCTGGGAGAGATTAACAGAAAATATTCCAAAAGTGATAGACTTGAACTTATAAAGAGAGCTGATTGGATTCTGCCTCTCATTGTACAGAGAACACCCATATCTGGCGCTAATACATTTTATACAGATGCAAACAAACAATTAAAGGCAGGTTACAAATCAGAAAATTGAAGTAAAGTGGTTCAAAGTCCTTATAACTCAGTTCAAAAGTAGGAATTATATGCTATTCTGTTGGTATTAATGGATTTTTCAGAACTTCTCAACATAGTTACTGACTCTCAATATGATGAAATATTGGTATTACATATTGAGACTGCAGAATTTACCCCTGATGAGTCAGAATTCACTTCACTATTTATTCAGTTACAAGACATAATCAGAAATAGGTAGCATCCCTGACATATAACTCCCATATGAGTCTGTTAGGCCCTCTAGCACAAGGTACTGATGAGATTGATAAATTATTGATAGGAAATGTGCTGGAGGCCTCAGAATTTCATAAGAAAACATCATGTCAATAGTAAAAGTTTAAAAATGGATTTTTCTGTAACCTGGCAACAAGAAAAGGAAATTATAAGGAATGTGTTGCTTACTCCTTTTACAATCAGAATCCATTACCAGCAGGATGTAACCAAAAGGCTACTCAAAGGAATGAAATCTGGCAGATGGATATGTTTCACTTTGCAGAATTTGGAAAATTGAAATATGTACACCACACTATTAATACGTATTCAGGATTTCAATGGGCAACTGTTTTGAGTTCTGAAAAAGTTGATTCTGTAATCACACATTTGCTAGAAGTTAAGGTCATCATGGGTATGCCTGCAAAAATAAAACTAATAATGTTCCAGCATATGTCTCTGGTAAAATGAAACTGTTTTTTGCTTATTACACTATATGGCATAATACAGGTATACCACATAATTCTGCAGGCCAAGCAGTTATAGAAAGATTAAATAGAACTTTAAATGATATGCTAAATAAACAGAAAGGGGTAACAAAAACCCCTAGAAATAGATCACACAATGCTCTCTTAACTGAATTTTCTCAGTGCTAACGAGAAAGGAAAAAAAGCTGCAGAAAGACATTGTATAATAGAAAAATCTACATGATTAAATAAGCCTATATACTTTAAGGATGTGCTGACCTCAGAATGGAAACCAGGATATGTGTTACTTTGGGGACAAGGTTTTGCTTTTGTTTTTACAGGAGAAGATAAGCTGTGGGTACCATCAAAATTGATAAAGCTTTGATTTGAACAAGACAGACCTCTTATTAGAAGAGGTGATAGTTCATAAACCAGCATGACCATCCAATTTAAACTAACTTATACCACTAACAAATGCTTTTCATTTAATCAGATATAACTTGCCAAAAGGGAACCTTCCCAAAGTTAGTCTTGGGGCAAGTTTTATGTTTTTGTCTTTCAGGAGAATGAAGGCTAAGGAAACTGAAGAAAACTGGACAAATGATACATCTGAAGAAAAAGAACAAATCATCTAGAAAAAAAAGTGTCCTAAGGAAATGAGTAAATTGGCCTATTGGTTTATCATCTATAAAATTTCATAAGTCTTCCTAAATGTTGTTTCTGCTCTTCTCTACAAATACTTAACATAAATGGTCTTTTTGTAGGCCCAATTAAATTAAAAATTAAAGCTGGCTTTAAAGTTGGAGCGTGCCTCTCTCCTTCTTAAAACCCAAGCATATTGTTAAAAGGAAGATGCAAAAACCTTTGTATCATGCCAGAAGAAAGACCCATCTTCTGATATGGGACAAAAGAAAATGAAAAAAATTAAGGGACTAGTCTTCTGCTACTAATCTCTTTTCTCTGATTCTATTTTGATTCTTGAAACTTTTCTTAAGATATGAATCTTATATCAAAATTTATAAGATATATATATATATTCATATTAATCTTTTGTTATGATATTAATGGTCATATAGAGTACTAACAAATTCTATAAAAAAGGCTTCGGTGAGCTGCCTTTACATGTTTTTGTATTTGAGTCTCTATCAGTTTTCCACAGAGAATCATGACCAGTCCTAACAGTGAACTTGAAGTCTCCAGAAAAATGATGGGGCCCCACAACAATGATTCCATGTGGACAATAATAATACCACTAAGCTGACAACCATCACCCAAAGATCAGTTTTTGACTACAAACTGCTCTAAACAATTTCAAGATGGCTAGCTGAGATGATCCAGCCTCACAGACTACTTGCACAAGGACTTGAGATAAGCCCTGAATTTGGTATTATGCAGGAACTGGACAACAAATGATACAGCTACATTTCCTAGAATTTGACAATTAACCCAAAATTATTCTTTTCAGAATCCCCTAAGGATGCCTTTCACCACAAACAGCAGAAAGCAATTTTATGAACATGATGCCCACATTCCCAAATAGGTGAATTGGGGAGGGTGGTTTTTGGTCTTTCAATGGTTTTGGGGCTTGGAATAATTTTCAAAGTTTAGGGTGGTTGGTTATAAGTTGTTATTGTTAATGGTTAAGAAATGGGATAAACAAAGGAGATTAGATTTAAGGTTTTTGTTTGGAAAAAAATTATATAGCAATGATAGAATAGAGGATAGATTATTGAATCTATTCTAAAAAGAAAAGAGAATATACAGCTATAAATAAAAAGATAGATTATTGAATCTACTTTTCAAAGACAATTGCTACTTTTAAATACTTTACACTGGATTGAATTTATATATATTGTATACAAATTATATATATATTGAGACAGATATTGTTAGAAAATGCTGTTACATTCTGTTTTGAAAAAAAATAACATGATAAAAAGCAATTAGGTGAAGAAAGGCTTTATTTGCATTGAAAAGTTATCATCTACCATTTAGAGAAGGGCCAGATCTCAAGCAAGAACTTGAAACAGAAACCAAGGAAGAGTGCTTCTTGCTGGATCACTCATAAGCTCACTATTACTTAGTTTTATTATATATCCTAGGACTACTTGCCCAGGGAACGGTATTGCCCACAGTGGACTGAACATTCTTACATTAAGTAACAATCAAAACAACCAAGGGTTGCCCATCATCCAGTCTGATCTGAGAAATCCCTCAATTGTCATTTCGTTCTCTATTGACTCTAGGTGTGCAAAGTTGAAAATTAAAACTAACAAGTACAAAGAACATTATTTTCCCCTGTCCTCCTTGTCCTCCAACTTTTATAATCTTTCTTCTGCCATTCTATGTTGATCCTGAGCCTTGAGAGAATTGGATATTATATACATGTCTCATTTATGGATAAACACCCCATAGAAATTTATTCTCTTAACTTTGATCATTTATGAGGTTCTGTATCATTTGGGAGTACTGTCCAAAGCAAAAATAAGTTTCTCTGATGAGAGCTTAAAGCTGCATTTATCTATAGATATAGAGATAAGTATTTGGAAGGCAGTTAAACGTTATGTCCATTTATCAAAATAATTATAAATGATTCACTTCTAGAGCCTATGGCTAGGGGGCTTATTACTTTTGCTCTTAAGTCATATGTGTTCCTTATGTATTTTGAAAATTAGTCTACTAACACAAGTTTCATTTTTTTTCTGTTCTACAGATTGCCTCTTTATTTTCATGACTATTCTTTTTGATGTGCATGTAGTAGTATTTAATTTAATGTTTTCTATGGTTTTGCTGTTGTTATTGTTTTATTGTTTTGCCTATGTTTTGGATATCATTCTTAAGAGTTTCTTGTAAATTACATGTCAAGAAGTTTTCCTGATGTTGTCTTCTGTCTTTGGAGTTTTGGATATTCCATGTAAATCTTTAATTTATTTTGAATTCACTTTTGTATACTATGTCCTACTTCATTCTTTCACATGTAATAATCTAGTTTTTATAGCACTACTTGTTGATGACACAGTAAGATATTTATGAATTATACTGTCAAGGGAGGAAAGAATATTAAGCTAATGGGAACACTAGGTTGGGTAGCCCTGGCAGGAGTATGCAGAATTCTAAAGCTACTATTTGACCCCTGATTATGGAATTGTCAATTCCTGTTGAGAGATCTCGTTTTTAGCATTTAAATTATCTCTTGACCTTTGCTGAATGAGGTCTCTGAAGCAGCAGTATGATGTTCTTCTACATCTATGTACACTCTTAATATCTGTCTATGGTATCCTGCAAAATAATACTAAGAACATGGAGTTTTCATTGATTTATGATAAAGGAAGCCTCTGATTTAAACTCCATTTGCCTTTTACTTCCCAGTTGTCTATATTTTTTTGTTTATTCAGAAAAAAATTGAGAAGTTTGTAGAAGAGTTATCCTTTCAACCTATGTAATATTATTGCATAAAATTTGTCATATGTGATATTTCACTGCTGATTTCCAACGTCTACTCCTTTGATGTGTTTCTAATTAGTTTCACATTTACTTAACTGTAATAGAAGTGAAATAAACAGGTCATAGTATGAATGTGTAGAGAGAATAAGAAGTTAATACTCGAGGCAATAGAGAAAACTTGGAAGGTAGCTGTTAGGCTGAACTTTGAAAGCACTTAGTTTCTTGACAATAGAATGCATCGATATGAGAGAAAAACAGGTAAGTTTTAGGTAACATCACTATAGCAATTTGTTTTCCTGAATTATAGATTGCTTGAAAACAATTTCATTACTGTGAATAAAAGGGTAAGTTTGAGTTTTTAGGGGGCCTAAAGGAAAAATTTTAAGTCTGTACTCTATTTTGTATGGGCTATAAATCATATAGAAGCCTTTAAAATAAGAAGTAGGAGACACAAAGCATAATATACTTTACAAGAGAAATCACACTCATTTGATACTGATTTTATTTTTGTTGTTCTATTAAATATTATTATCTCAATTCATGATTTATTTTATTGTTTACTTTCATTTTATTTTCTAACCTGCAGTATGCTTTAATCCTTTTAAAACTCCAAATAAGTTTATTTTTTGGAACATTTCAATGAATGTTAAAATATTTACATATATACCAGGGCTTTTGAAAGCAACAATCACATCTCTCCACACAAGAAGTAAATATAAAACTTTTCTGTGAAACAACAGACATTTCAGTAGATCATATAAGGAAGCATACAAGTCAAAGATTGGTAAATGGTTGTAATACATGCATAGTAAACATAACACCTCTGGCATACCCTAGGACATTAGTGTTCTCTGTCCACATCATGCAGGTAGCTGCTTTAGATAACCAATTTTCTGCAAAGAGGCATGAAAGTGCTCTCGCTTCCTTTGAAAGGACAGCTCACCCAGGGCGTCTTTCACTCTTATTGATTTTAAATCACATTCAGTGACTGACTTTGAATCACCAAGTGGGTTTCTCTGGAGTTAATGTTCCAGAAAGATTTAATCAGAGACTTGCAGTCTAGATAAAAGACACCAAACGTATCAGACTTACAATCTGAACAGAACTTCTCTTTTGGTGCTGATGGATAGAGAAAACATGGTTTAGTTGTTTCCAAAATATTTGCTAACGATATGTGGACTTCGTGAAGCTAAGGGCTCTGCATTACATTATCTCCTCATCAGTAAAATCTACCAGATGCACTGACCCTGAGCAGCTATTTGGGGGAAGGTTTTGGTTATTTGACTAAAATGTCTGCGAGCACTTTAAAGACATTTAAAAAGGAATGTCAAACCTAAATTTAATATTCCATGCTCTGAAATTAAATGAAATGAAAAGTCTACTTCACAGAGCAAATAAATATCTCACTTTTAAGACTTAAAAGGAGCCTAATCATATTATATGTTAAGCAGTCCAAATGTAAAATAAACATTATTCAGTGTTCTTAACATAGATTCAATATATATGTCTTCTGTGATTTAACATTTTACTATAACCATATTTTAATAGCATGATGTTCTATTGTATAAATGCATCTGGGTAGAGAGTAGTAAATATTTAATTACTGTTTATATAGGAAAAATGCCACAATCAGTACTGCTTTTGTATTTCTAAGTAGTAAACACTCCCGTATTCTGAACTCAAGCAATACATGTAACATAGAGAATTAAGAAAGAATGATAACTTCCAACTCTTCCTAAATATTCTTAAAGAACTATATGATAGCACTGGCTGCATTATTTCAAATGTGGTATATTTTACAAATAACTTTCAAAGAATTGCAGATGTTTAGATAGACCAAAATGATAATGGTATGAAATAAGAGGATCTCTGTATATAGATGTAAGCTAATAAATAATATCTTGGCCGGGCAGTGGTGGCGCACGCCTTTAATCCCAGCACTCGGGAGGCAGAGGCAGGCGGATCTCTGTGAGTTCGAGGCCAGCCTGGGCTACCAAGTGAGTTCCAGGAAAGGCGCAAAGCTACACAGAGAAACCCTATCTCGAAAAACCAAAAAAAAAAAAAAAATAAAATAAATAAATAAATAAATAAATAAATAATATCTTATTTACTCTGAAGCTATTTTGTAAGTAACATAAGGAATACATAACTTTAAAAACTATATTACAGAAAAAATTACAAATACAGTATCAACATAACTACAAAAAACACTTGTAAACAAACACACACATGAAGATAAAGACACATGTGTTTGTGTTATTCCTGATTAGAGAAAAAAAATTAAAAGGGTTTTGTAGACAATAATAGGTTTGTTAGTTATTTTATTTTTCTCTTCCAGAATTCTTGTATTTTATAGCATTTGCAAGTTAAATTCAGGTTTGAAAATAACTTCATTTTTTTGTTGATTCTGCATGTCTGCAGTTATTTTTAAAGTGTTCTAAACACAAGACAACTCAAGACACAAACTGTGTAATTAGAAGCTGAAATAATATATAATTGATTATCTGAATGGCAAATTTCTATTGTTTAAATTTCTAATTTTTTGAAACTTGTCCATTTACTAATTTAGGGCTAACACCATTATTCTTTACAGTGTGTCTCTATATTATCACTACAATAATATAATTAAAAATTTTGTGTGTCCATTTTAATGAACTCTAAAATCTTATATCAACACATATTTAATTATATAACAGTCATTTTGTCATTTATAATTACATAATTGATTCAGCAAAGTAATTAATAAATGAGTGTTAAAGATTAAATAATTCCAACTGTCCCAAAGATAACCTAGATGACAATTAGGGATTTAAAAATAAGTATTCCATGGATCCAAAAATATGAAAGAAAAATTTGGCATGTTAAGTAAACATATACTCTATAAAAAGTATTCAAGATGAATCTGTAAAGGTAAAACACAGCTGGTTGACAATACATTAGATGTCATCAAAAGTTGATTAAACATTAAAGAGTAAAATATTAGTGAAAAAATAAACAAAAAGAAAATATCTAGAATGAAGCAAAAGGAAAAAAAACAGAGAAATGAAATTCAAATCAGATAGCTGTTAGCAGATTATTTGGAAGACATATAGAAAAAAAGGTGGACAATAAGATTGTAACATAATAATAGCTGAGATTTTTTTCAAAGGACATTACATAACATAAATGACAAAAACATATTTGTAGCATGAATCTTAACAGTTCTTATTAATAAAATCAAACCCTGGGCCAGTTATTGGGGTGAAATGCTGGATGGTCATAGACAGAATAAGCCACAACTAACCTCATATTGCCGAATCCTTAGCTTATCTTGTTTCCTCAGACTGGAAGCCTCTGTGTCCTCATATCTGAATGGCTCTTAGCTGAACTGTGCTGCTAGAAGCCTGAAAGCTTAACCAGCCAAATGCTTAACCAGCCAAATGCTTAACCAGCCAAATGCTTCTAGTTTCTGGTCCTCACGCCTTATATACCTTTCTGCTTTCTACCACCATTCCCTGGGATTAAAGGCTTGCTTTCTGGGATTAAAGGTGTGATGAGTCACCATGCTTGGCTGTATCCTTGAACACATGGTTTTCTGCCTCTGGAATGCTAGGATTAAAAGCATGTGCTACCACTGCCTATCCTTTATGTTTAATATTGTGGCTGCTCTGTCTCTGACCCCAGATAAGTTTATTAGCATGCACAATATTTGGGGGAATACAATACCACACATATTAATCACATCCAAAGGAAACATCAAGAAAAATACTCTAAAGCATAATATAGTCAATGTGTTCAAAACCAGTAATACAAAAATAAAATAAAATAAAATAAAAAAACCACTTTAAAATAAGTCATGCAAAGTCAGACTACATACAGTGGAATAGAAAATAAGAATATTAGCAGAAAAATTTAAAAGTCATACTAAGGTTGGTATGATAGTACATGACTGTAATCCTAGAAAACTTGAGGCTGAGTCTGGAGTCAGCCAACCTAGACTATATAGTATGCACTAAGATCAAATGTGCCTAAACAAGAAGACCATGCATTTACCAAAAAAAAAAAGAAAGGAAGGAAGGAAGGAAGGAAGAAAGAAAGAAAGAAAGAAAGAAAGAAAGAAAGAAAGAAAGAAAGAAAGAAAGAAAGAAAGAAAGAAAAAAGAGAGAAAGAGAGAGAAGGAAAGAAAAAGAAGTCATACTGTTTACAAAGGTTTAAGGTTTAGCAAATAAAAATATGAGCAGAAACACTGAAAGCAAAAAGAGAATGCAACAGTGTCCTTAAGACACTAAAAGAATTTTGGCTTGCATTTCCATAATTAATGATGCTGGCCATGTTTTTTTTTTTTTTAAGATTTATTTATTTATTATGTATACAGTGTTCTGTCTGCATATACACCTGCATGTCAGAAAAGGGCACCAGATCTCATTATGGATGGTTGTGAGCCACCACGTGGTTGCTGGGAATTGAACTCATGACCTCTGGAAGAACAGCCAGTGCTCTTATCCTCTGAGCCATCTCTCCAGCCCGCTGGCCGTGTTTTTATGTACCTATTGTCCATTTTATGTTCACATTAAATATTTTGCCCATTTTTTCACTAGAATTGTTTGTGCTTTAGTTTTTTTTATTAGTTGTAGAATTGGGGAGAGAGAGGGGGGAGAGAATCTAGAGCATATTTGTGTGAATGACATGAAAGTAGAAGGACTGTATTAGTCATTTTTTACACCACTTTAACAAAATACTTCACAGAAACAACTTATGGGAAGAAAAGGTTTATTTGATCTCCTAGTTTGAGGGGCATCTCAATTCATAATGACAGTGATGGCAAGGAAGAGTTAATGGCTATAAGATCATGTGACAAATATTCATCACATTGTATGTACCAGGAAGCAGAAAATTCAAGTTGGAAGCAGTGCCATGTAAAACTTTCAAAGGCTTCCCTAAGTGACCCATTTTTTGCCAGCAAGGCTCTGTGAATTGGGGCATTAGCCTGTAGGGGATATTTTAGATTCAAGTCATAACAAGGACTTTATATTAGAAAGAGGAAGACTAATGAGAGGAGGAGGGACCAAAAGAAGGTAATGGAAGATGAGCAATGCATATGACACATGTATAAAGATATCATAATGGAACCAATTATTTTGCATATTCATTGAAAAGGGGATGTGATCCTTAAACTGAAACTTTTTTAAAAAAATATAGGCCAACTAATGACCTCTTCAAGGAAACGGCCCACTTGTATTAATTCTTGTATTAATACTATTTCCACACAATATTCACTTGTATCAACTTTACTAGAGTTGGTCCATTTTCACAGCTTCATCCTTGAAAGTCCACTACTACATCTCAATTTTCATACAATACAGTGGCTTCATCCACTTTGGATTTGTTCCTTCAAGATATTTTCAACTTTGAGGGGTGCTAGTAGTGACTTTTAGGGCCCACTTTTTGCCTTCTGAACACCTTCACCTGACACAATATGAACAAACATCAGTATTATCTCTGCCTTGTATAAGTAGGTGTCATAGTTATCCTGCAAACATCAATACTCTTCCATCTGCAATGCAGACCCTGATGTCATATCCAACTCTCCATATGTGCAGTTGCATCCCTTCTTTTCTTTCTGGCTTTGGAGGTAGACTGTCATAGAAGGAAATGTGTCTTTAAAAATTAGTCTCTAATCTCATCACTATTTGCCTGAAGATGTGCCCCAGAAACCACCCATTTCCTTAGCACCTTCCCTTCTCATACATCTGCCCTTTCAATTCTGTCTCTCCCCACAATTACAGAATTCACAGAAGCAGAAATATTACCTTTCTATAACTTCGTTTTATTTTCATCACCATCGCCAGTATGCCCTGTTGATATATGATTCAATCTTTTTATATTAGGCCATTTTTTTCAGACCCCAGTAAATGTTATAAATGTTTGCAAGTTTTCTTATCTTTTCCATATGTTGATCTTCATTTGAAGTGGTGAACTTATCAAGGGCTTTATCTATTCTGAAGATGGCTAAAAAATGGTCTTTTTTTTTGTTTCTTATTTTGGTATCTTCTCTTATGTTGACTCTTTTTCTTTGACTGACACCGTCTTTTATTTCGTTTCCCTTCCTTCCTTTCTTTCCATTTCCTACTTAACATATGATAACAAACATAAATTGTTGGTCTTACTGATCTTTTACGCTTTTTTGGATGAACACTGTATGTTTGAAACTTTTTCTTTGTACCCCCTATGGATCGTTTTGTCTTCATTCTTGTCTTTGATACCTAGAAAGACAACAAGGGAAGCCCAGAAAGACATTAGTTTACAGAAAGAGGTTAAAGACTTGATTTGATTTCAGGCTTCATGAAAAGAGGTAATAATTCATACAAGAATAGAGCAGAGATCTAGAGATAAAGTTAATGGACAAGGTCGATTGTGATCATCCTACCTTAAAATGTAATCGGCATCTCAGTGGAATAAATGTCTTCCTTTTCTTCTTCCCTTTAGTCCTTGGAGTCAGTGTTACCTTAGCCCTGTTTTGCTTTAGGGATTTTCTATTCACCTTAGTCATGATGAAACCAAGAACTGGTCTTTCCAGGAGCTCCTGACACACCTATATATTCATTCTCAGAACAATGAAAAACTAAATCCTTCAAGTTTATTAGTGAGCAAACTGTTCACTCTAGCCAATAGTGTCTTAGGGAAGTGTAGACATCACAAAGCACTACTTCTGACACCTCTGAAGAGTGGAGACTCCTGGGAGGGCCATTATGAGTTTTTGACATCACAAAGTGCAATCTCCCTGGAGAATCTTAAAGGTAAAGGAACTATTAATGGGGAAAAGTGAGCTTTCTTTGACACCTTCTACAGATATTCCCAAACCAATATTCCAACACTCTTCATATCTCCAGGTTCAACTCTATAGTTTACTAAGGAAGAGCAAAACTTTTTTTTGCTTTTTTCCAAATCATCTTCTAATCTATTTTTTTACCATTATTTACTATTTTGTATGCTCTACTATAAATCTGTATAAGCTAATATAGGTATATTTAAATCTGGATGGAGTAGTGACTCACTCAATATTTCTGATACTAGAATAACTGATATTTTAAACAATATTTTTGTTCTTTTAGAATTTCATATATGTATACAATTTGTTTTAATCATAACTGATAGCCACTATATCCCTCCATCTTCCACTGTGCCCTTCCAGTCAGTCTCCCTTACACATTTGTGTTCTCTGTTTTGAATTAATGACCCACTGAGTCCAATTAGTGCTGTCTTACTGAACTGATTTTGAGCACATAACCAGAGATTCTATGAATAAATGTACAATAGTCATGTCATGTACAGAGTACAGTATTTCACAGGACTCCTCATTCTTTGCTTCTTACATTTTTTCTACCCTTTTGTCCTCAGTTTTTCTTGAGCCTGTTCATTGGTTAATGGATTGGTACAGATGACCCGTATATAGTTGAATACTCACAGTCACTATTTCTCATGACTGAAACTAGTTAATAAGTCTTTGCATTATCAACTATCCACTGCAAGAAGAAGCTTCTCTGACAAAAGTTAAGAGCAACACACATCTTTGAATATAAATACAAATATTTAGAAGGCCATTTAAAAACACAACCACTTGTCTAGAGAGCATAGTCCAGTACCATGGGGGCTCCTCAGCTGTTGGTCCACAGTTCATATGTTTCCACTAGTTTGGCTAGTTGTCTCTATACTTTTTCCAATCATGGTCTCAATATCTTTTGCTCATAGAATCACTCCTCTCTCATTGGTTGTATTCCTTGAGCTCTGCCTGGGACCTGGCATTGGATCTCTGTATCTGCTTCCATCAGTCACTGAATGAGGGTTCTATGATGATGGTTAGGGTATTCAGCCATCTGATAAACAGAGTAGGTCAGTTCAGGCACTCTCTAGACCATTGCCAGTAGTCTATGGTGGAGTCATCTTTGTGGATTCCTGGAAACCTCCCTAGCACTCTGTTTCTCCCTAACCCCATGGTGCCTTCATTTATCATGGTATCTCTTTCCTTGTTCTCCCATTCTGTTCCCATTCCAGCTTGAACCTCTCACTCCCCTAGGCTCTCATTCCCCTGACTCTTGCCCTCCATTACCCCTGCTCACCCCCAGTATTTTCATGTAGAACTCATCCACTTCTCCATTGCTGTGCGATCCTTGTTTCTTTCCTAGGGTCCTCCTTACTAGCTAGCCTCCCTGGAGCTCTGGTTTGCTTTATCCTTTGCTTTACATCTAGTATCCACTTATGAGTGAGTATATACTATGTTTGTCCTTCTGAGTCTGGGTTACCTCACTGAGGATGTTTAGGGTGCCCCTAGGCAGCGGGAATGGGACCCATCCCTAGTGCATGAGCTGGCTTTTTGGAGTCTAGTGCCTATGTTGGGACACTTTGCTCAGCCTTGGTGCAGGAAGTAGGGGCTTGGACCTGCCTCAACTGAGTGTACCAGGCTCTGCTGACTCCCCATGGGAGACATTGCCTTGGAGGAGGTGGATTGAGAAATGGATTGAGAGGAGGGCTGGGAGTGGGAGAAGGGAGGACAGAGGAATCTGTGGTTGGTATGTAAAATGAATAGAAAATCTCTATAATAAAAAAAACACAACCATTTAACAAAATCTGTAGATTCCTCACTAGGGCCTATCACCTCCTTACACATGGTGTTTTATCCAAATGTACAGTATCATACATTAAATCCCTCTTGTAGATAGGTTCTCATATCTAATTAGATAGCATTTGGTTAGGCCATATCCATCATAGCATTATTCCACCAGCAGCCACAACTTGCCCAGCAGGTTGGTCTTTTAGCATGCAAGGTCCAGCATTGTATATGACCATTGATATCTTTTTACCTCAGCAGCCTGTATAATACTTTTTTGTGCTATGAAACCTTGCCAACAGATGGAGGGTTTCCTGGTTAAAACTTGATTTTTTTTTCTATGTCCTACAACTGATATCTTCAGCAATAGTGTCTATCTACTCCCTACTTCCTCCTCTCTCCCATATAATAGATGATAAGACAATAATAATAAATGTCAAAGGTGTGAAATACTTGAATTCATATATAATGATAAATATAAAGAGTTAACATCACTTTGAGAAACTATTTGAGTGTTTGTTTTTTGTTTGTTTGTTTGTTTATCTTATGATTGAGCAATAGTCTCATATTCCCCAGCCAGAGCAATTTTACATGTTTAATGGTAATGAAAACAAAACTATACAAAGACCTATATGAGAATATTATAGTTGGTTTTATATATAAAATTCAGTTAGTGCAAATAATGCAATCAATTTTTCACCAGTTAGTATTTAGATGAACAGGTCTTCGTAATGCCATGCAATACAGCACTAAATAATAGTACAGGCAATAAGACTTAATATAGTCATAGCTAATTTTAGATATTAGCTTGACCAAGCTTAGGGTATCTCAATCTACTATAATCTTATGAGCCATCACAACTAATAAATTGCCTACATTTTGAATTCCAGGACAACCAGAACTACATAAGAGAGACATTATTTAAAAATTAAATTAATAAATCAAATCCAAAATATACAGGTTGCATTTGTGAGGAAAGGAAATGACAGATTTGTAAGAATGGTGTTAGGTGTATTGTGGATCGTGTGACACCAAACATAAAGGCCCACAGTTAGACATCAACTATAAGGGTAAACATTAAGCACCAAACATAAACTTCCTTCTACAGTAGTTATATAAGATATTTTGTCTGTTCGGAGAAACTTGAAAAATAGTAATTTCCAAAAATGAAATGAATCTCAAAAAAATTATGCTAACTGAAAGATGCCAAAAGAGTAAAGTGCAAGTACATTTTTATGAAACTTGCAAACAGAAACTAATCTATAGTGACAGAAAGCAGACCATTAGCTTCTTGGACATGTGGGTGGTTGCAAAAGAGGAGACAGAGTTATAAGTGGCATGCTAAGTATATGCAGTTAATTATTTCAGTGTTAGCTCAATGTTGGTGTTAAAATATCAACAACAAACAAAAGAACAGGAACAACAAAGCACTGGTAGTGATAAAAGGGATGACAGTCTGACTGGTTACCATCAGCTTTCATCTTTACATATGGAGGCTTACAGAGATACTGCTGTCCAAGTTCAGGAATCTGTATGAAATCACTGCCCATTACCTTAAAGCAGATGAAATGGTTGGTAAAGGCAGATGCTGTAGGAAGGTAAAAAGTACACAATGCTAATTCTGTGCCTGTTTTCTAGACACAAAATGTATTTCATCTTCTGCCTTCAAATCTCACACTAACAAAGCTTATCAAGACCTGTATGGATCTCTGCTGGCAAGGCCATCTGACATATACAGTTCCAAGTTAACACAGTGATATTGAGGATAAGTAGGTGATAAAATATGGACTACTGAATACCAAAAAAGGAATATCAGGCTCAGAATAAGATTGTGAAAGTCATGGAAATGTATTCAGTTAAGTGTAAGAGACAAGTTATTAGAGAGTTAATTAGGCAAAACATGGAAATGGGTACAGAATTTCTTCTATACTATTTTGCTTTGGTTATTCAAATTACCTACTTATAAATAACATTTATCATACAAACTGGGACACATTTTCCAAAATGAGATGATAGTATTGGTAACCAGATTTGGGTAAAAATGAATAAACTCATTTACTGATTGTACTGATCAAAAAAGAGTGCATAGTCAGAATGTTCAAAGAAACAGTAGTTTCTGGACAACTTATTTTATGTTGTATAGACTCAGAATTCTGTAAGCTACATGGCTTGACAGATGGCCCTAAAAGATCTCTAAACATATTAGGAATCCTCTAACCTCATAAGTCCTGAGAAAAATTGTTTCATCTGTAGTATTATTTTGCAAGGCAATTGGTTTGTCAGATTCATTTCAACTGTTCCTCACTATTAAGCCTTTTAGGAAACTAACTCCAGTCAGAGTAAGTAATAATAAATTTGTAATGAGAATTAATGAACTAATATTTGAAGAAATATGAGTCTTAGATATAATAACATAGTTGATTTCAATGTTTCCACTACCTTTGAGGCAATAAGCCACATTTACCATATTGGAGAAATTAATATTGGAGTGGCTGGTTCTAACTGAGATCAAACTTAGTTTCCTTTAGTTTATTCTATTAACAAAAGTATAATACAGGTAACAGTAATCCAGTTTTGAAAATAAATGTCAATTCCAATGATAAAACACTTTCTGCAGGGCGGTGGTGGCACACACCTTTAATCCCAGCACTCGGGATGCAGAGCCAGGCGGATCTCTGTGAGTTCGAGGCCAGCCTGCGCTTCCAAGTGAGCTCCAGGAAAGGCGCAAAACTACACAGAGAAACCCTGTCTCAAAAAACCAAAAAAAAAAAAAAAAAAAAAAAAAAACACTTTCTTACAGTTCACTCAGCTGGTAAGAATTCAGGAATTGAACCTGTCCTTGAGTCCAAACTTAGTTCTCATTCTACAAACCCAATGCTATCTCTAGTATAGTCTTCTACCACTATTTCTTTCATGTTTCCAAATATAATTTTATAAATGGGATTGTTGCCAAATTTATAACACTGATACTAGTTGGAGTATTTTCAGTGTTCTTTGAAAAAAAGTCATTGTAAAGGTAGGTACAAGAACTTTATGGCATTGCTTTTCAAGTTTTGATGTGCTTAGAAAGTGTGTGTGGATCATGATGTGATGGAAACTTGCAGTCAGCAGGTAGTGCTTAAATTTCTACATTTGCATCAAACCCTTGGATGATGCTAATACTGATAGCCCATCAACCACTCTTTTACAAAGGAAGGTTCTAGAATATGAATTTATTTACACTATTTTTGAAAGAACTTTCAAGAAATTTTAACTTTGTCATTGACAGGAAGAAAAATGTTTGCAATCATCTTTTGTCTCTAAAGTAAACCACTTCGTATTAAAGTCATTTTATTGGACTTAACATTTTAAAATACATGTAAAATTGATCATTTATCATTATTGTATTGTATTAGTTTTATGGAGAAGTAAGAAAGCTATGGATATGGTCTTCCTCAACAGATACACATACATGTCTTTATTCTTTGTATACTAGTTGTTATATCAAAGCTTATGTCTCCCCCTATGTTCTCTCTCATAGCATCTATTATAAACCCTTATCTGAGTGACTGACAGGGTTGACAAGTTTGTTCTCTGAGTAACCACAGTCAAGGTAAATTATTATGGAATAATCTTATAATACACTGTGAAGATGTGTCACTGTTAATTGGTTTAATAAAAAGCAATAGCTAAGGCAGGATTTCCAGGCAGGGGGAATTCTGGGAAGAAGAAATAGATGTCAAGGATGTGAAGCAAGCATCATGGGATTTACAAAGTAAAGGTAACTGAGCCACTTAAAAGAACATAGATTAAAAGATATGGGTTAATTTAAGTTATAAGAACTAGTTAGAAACAAGCTGAAAAAATTGGCCAAGCTTAAATAATTAATAAGAAGTCTCTGTGTTATTAGGGAGCTGGCTGATGGAACAGAAAAAGACTTGTTACAGTAAATATTTTTTATTTAGTTTTATGTGCATAAGTATTTTTCCTTTATGTAAGTCTGTGAACTATATCCACGTCTTGTGTCTGTAAAGGCCAGAAGAGTGTGTCAGATCCTTTATTAGTACAGACTGTTATGAACTACCATGTCAGTTCTTAGGGAAGAACCTGGATATTCTACAAGAGCAAGAATGCTTTTAACAACTGGGCCATCTCTCCAGCCCCTTCAAGTTAAATATTAAAGAATATCTGTTTACCTTTACAGACTGTTTACATATATGGAACACTGAAGTCATCAGAAATAGAGCAGCACTGTATCTATTCAGCAGAAAGGATCACCAAAAAATTTCTTAAATAATACATGTAATTGGTTTTTTCAGACAGGGTTTCTCTGTGTAGCTTTGCACCTTTTCCTGGAACTCACTTGGTAGTCCAGGCTGGTCTCGAACTCACAGAGATCCTCCTGGCTCTGCCTCCCAAGTGCTGGGATTAAAGGCGTGCACCACCACCGCCCAGCAATACATGTAATTGTTTTAATGGAGTTATCCTCCCTTCTTGAAATCACTTTAAATGAAATAGAATACTGAAATAGTTGGGATGATAAACTTGGTAGTATTCTGTACTTTGATTCATTTAGCACTCTTGAGAGGCTGGTTACCAAAGAACAGTTCCACAAAGCAATGTTCAAGGATGTGTAAAGTCCCCTTCAAATTATAAAACATACTTAAAAAAAAAAACTTAATTCTTGAAGACAAGCTCACAGGATTATAACTTTCCCTGAAAGGATAGTGATCTTAAATTAGATATTTATACTGACATTTAGGAAGTTGTGGGGGGGGAGTATATACAGGGTTTTAAGGAATGAGATTTTTTTAGTAAGAGAAAGGACGATGAATACATGATTACTAGAAGGTATTTCCCCTTTCTGTTTTTAATGATGAAAAGAGTAAAATAACCAAAATTTTATCTAAGGGCAAACAATAACAAAGGAACCTGGTGGACCTTCATGTGGTACCAGCTACTCCCTCTCTCTGAATTGTTTCTAATCTAACACAAATTACTCCCATACTTTGAAAAAATAAGCATATTGAGTTATGCTCGAAGCTTTTCTAATTCTGACCACAACAATCAATATTTGTGATTACCCATATTTTTAAATCTTTCACCTCTTGGTAATGAACATTTTAATAAACTGACATTGCTTAGGTTATTTATTTCATGTTTACTCTCTTCTAAATATCATACTATATAAAGCCATTACTTCAAAACACAGTTACCTTTGTTTGCTGTCATGAACTCACAGTTCCAATAAATGCAAATGGTGTTTTCAATAGGAAAACATAACCAAGACACAGTGGAGTTTTAAATATTTACTCATTAATAAATAGAACTCACTTGGAGAAATCTATGTGTTGGTTCCTCAAAAGCTTTTTAGAAATCAATAGTGTGCAAATTGATCCATGAGATCATAGGGAAATCCTGGTTACTTCAAAGTCTTTTCATCTATATTTCTGAAGGATTTTCAGTTGTCAGAAGGCCCTTCAATGGCCCTCTTTTAGCCATGTGTTGTAAAGGACCTGTAAATAGCCATGATGGTGAGGAGAAGAGAAATTTTGAGGGTTTTTTTATTATCTCAATCATTGAGGTTTGCTTGTTCAGATTTTGCTATTTCATTTTGGGTTTCTGTAACATTCCCCTACACTTAGTTTGGAATTGAATTAGTAATGTCAGGCTATTAAATATTATAAAATAATCAGGGAAACATATGTGATAAGGACTTTGTGAATCATTCCTTCCCCTCTCCTAACATTTGCTATTCAGCTCCATTTCTGAAAGTGTCTTTGAAGTCACACATCCTTTTGGTCACTGCCAAAAGAAGAGGACTTTCTAACTGTGAAGCCTGTTCCTTCTTAGCAACAAATGATACATACACCTCCAGAAGAGCTACCATCTCTGTGCTCCATGTCTCTTATATATTCATTAACAATTTACTTAGTCTCCCCTCACCTGTCTTCTAGTTAGTAATTACCTAAAAACAGAATCTTTAGGCATCTTTGACTTATAGCTATTTGAACAGGATGTAATTGTGTCCAGAATAATTGACATAAGTATTAGAGCCACATTACCCTGCCATTCTTAAAGCGGAGTATGACTGTGGTGATATTTTATTTGTGCTTTAATAAACAAAGCTTGCCTGGAGATCAGAGGGAATATCAAGCCATTTTAAGTAAACAAAGAAGTCAGGCAGTGGTAGCACATTCCCTTAATCTTATCACTTGGCAGGAAGGATCTCTGTGTGTTCAAGGCCACATTAGAGAACAGAGCCAAGCGTGGTGACACACACCTTTAATCCCAGAACCAAACATAGAGGTCTGGTGGTCTGTACAGACAGAAAGTGACAGAGCTGTGTAGGAAGAGGAAATGATGTGGCTGGGCTAAGAGAGCCAATGAGGGAACAGAACAGAAAAGGCATATAAATGTGACTATACAGGAAGACACTCTCCTTTGAAGCTGTGGAGTTGGTGAGGTGACGTTAGCTCATGGTTTGTACTATTTCTCTGATCTTTCTCGTGGGCTTAACTCAAATTTCTGGCTCTGTGTTTTTTTATTTAATAATATCATTTATAAACTCATCTACATATGACCTACCTCATTAAAGTTTGTCTTCAGTAATAAGGAAAGTTATAATCTTTGCTGTCTTTGTCTTATTGTATTTATGCAGACATGTCACCTAAGATATCAAAATATACAGTGTTATTTAAATGCAAAAGTGGTCCAAAATTCCATGCTCAGAATGACAAAATTTGAGTCCCCAATATAATGCAGATGAAAGATATAGGCCATATTTACAGAGAACCTTGAAAGGTCTGATTTTGGAAAAGCATCATTCTGGGATTCTCCATTTCCAGAGCATAGCCTGACCTTTCTAGATTGCTGGGCTCTGTGCCACAGAAAACATGTGCTCTCAGTATGTAACTACAGGAACCAAGCTAAGCAGTTTGACTCTTTGCTTAGTACATTGTAGCATGTCTCTTTATAAACATCTGATAAGTGGTGCAGAAAAAGAACTGTACTAGCTTTTAATCTCAGGTTGGGTCTCAAAGTGCCAGATAAACAGGAACAAGGTGCATATCTACTCTGGGCCTAGTGCACCCATTTTCTGACCTGGGCAGGTTCACCCCTCCTTAGGCAAACTGCTTCTTGAAGTTCACCATATTGATGCAGAATTTAGTGAAGACAGCTAATCAGCATATTACACTAGATTTAGTACTCCTAGACTCTTAGCCACCCCAGCAGTTGGGACTACAGGCATACATCATCACACTTGGCCATTCATTATCAACTATAAATATTTGCATAGGTTGTATCTTGGATCATTTCAAAGTAAAGATATCAAGCTAGTCAATCCATTGCTATGATGTTTTAAAAGTATATCTGAATAGAATGAAATTGCATTATATCAATTTTCCCCTTTTCTTAGGGACAAGACTAACCAATTCAGACATCTGGCAAACACAATCCAAAAACATTTTGTAAGGAGAGGGATACTTTTGATCCTGACAATTTTAAAATATTCTAGAAAATTAAAAATGTACAGACTTGAAAATCTGGTGTTATATTAAGATTTGTATATCAACTTGACTAGGTAATATGTCCAATTACTCAGTTCAATAGTAATTTGGGTTTTGTTCTTAAGTTATTTTTTTTGTAGCTGGTGTTAGCAACTACAGATAGCTGACTATTATGAAAGTAGGTTATTCTGAATAATTTGGGTGCATCTCATGCAATCAGTGATTCAGCTTTAATAGCAAAACTGGGTTTTCCCTCCAGAACCAGTCTCGCTGATAGATAACAACCCCAGCCCCTGCTCCAAAGTTGCTAGCCTACCTGTCTTATGTATTTATGTCCCATTTACCTGTAGCTGAAGTTTTCTGTGGTCCTACCTGGCCCCATAGTCCCACAACCACTTATAAAATAATCATTTAGAGGCTTAATATTAATTGTAAATTATATGGCCTATAGCTCAGGCTTCTTACTAGTTAGCTCTTATAGTTTAACTCAACCCATAACTATTAATCTATGTATCACCACATGTTCTGTGGCTTTACCTGCATCAAATTACATGTTGCTCCTTAGGCAGCTGGCTTGCATCTCCCACTCTGCCTTTCTCCTCTTACTATGTTCCTTGGATTTTCCTGCCTGGCACCATCCTGCCCTGCCATAGGCCAGTGCAGATTTATTTATTAGCCAATGGGAGAAATACATATTCAGAGCATACAGAAAGACATCCCACAGTACTTTCCCTTTTCTGTATAATTACAAAAGAAAGGTTTTAACTTTAACGTAGTAAAATTATATATAATAAAACAGTTATCAAGGAAGAATTATACTTACAATATCTAGTCTATTTGTATTTGGTAAAATTAAATATTCTATTATCTATCCTATTTTTGTGAGTCTAAAGTTTCATATTTTATAGACAAATTTCTTTTTTTTTTTTTTTTTTTTTTTTTGGTTTTTCGAGACAGGGTTTCTCTGTGTAGCTTTGCGCCTTTCCTGGAGCTCACTTGGTAGCCTAGGCTGGCCTCGAACTCACAGAGATCCGCCTGGCTCTGCCTCCCGAGTGCTGGGATTAAAGGCGTGCACCACCACCGCCCGGCTAGACAAATTTCTTAACAGTCTTATTAAATAGGAAACACATTGTCAAATACAGGGGTAATAGCCAAAGAGGTCAGAGAAACAGTGAATAGCCACGACTAAACTTAGCTTACCACACCTGGCTGTAGCTTCCCAAGAGAGCTTCTTCCTGTCTAACCTGCAATTTTATTGCCTTCCTGTTCTGCCTTCTCATTGGCTCTAAGTTCAGCCACATCTCTTCCTTGTCACTGCCTGTCTATACAGACCTCCAGGCCTCTATTGTTGTTATAGGGATTAAAGGCATGTGTCACCATGCTTGGCTGTGTCCTTGACCACAAAGACACTCTGCCTACCATGTGATTGGATTAAGGATATGGGTTACCACCACCTGACTTCTGTTTATGGCTCACTATGACCTCTGATCTCTAGGCAAACTTTATTAACATACAAACAAAATATCACATTTCAGCACAAATAAACTATCACCGCAATATTTAATTTCCCTGTTATCATGACTAAGGAAAACTATCACTATCTATTCTTCAACTCCATCAAAGAATCCAGAAGGATATAAAATTTGGATAATTTGGTAAACAGAAAATGCATTGTAAGCAATTTCCAAAGTTCTGGAAATAACAGACAGCTGACTGCCTGTACAGTCATCCAAAGTTCCCCTGCAATGTTGGGGTATCCATTTTCAGCCAATAGCCCTAGAGTCTCTCAGTCACTTCTCCCTATGTCCTGCAGAATATCTTGCAGTTTCTTCTGTGAAAAAAGAACCTGAAGGACCAACTCGCCTTTTTTTGGCAAAATTCAGTAGTCATTTTCCTATGGGTCCTGTATGTCCAGTTTATACAACATCCTATTATGTAGTCCAGGCAACATCAGTTTCTTGCCCAAATGGCTAACATTTGCCATAAAAAAGCAAACTCCATATTGAGTTTTTATGATGCCCATCATCTTTTCTGAAGTAGATTGGTGCTGCCAGGAGAGAACATGTCTCAATGTCCAGAAAAGTCAAAGTTCTTAAAACGTTTTAAATGCCATATTCTGTATGTCTATGAAGTGATTGAAGATTACCTACCTAACTGAAATATATCTATGTATACCTGGAAAACTTAATCAACATGACTATACATTTGATTATCATAGATGACTAATTATTAATCTGTATTTTTAGTTATACATTACAATTATAATGAGATGCATAAATAGACCTTAATTATGTAGAAATATACATACAGTATAAGAAAGTAAACTTTAAATTTGTATCAATAAACTAAACCCCCTAGCAATGTAAAACATTTCAAACAAGTTGCTGCTTTTTAAAAGTATATTCAATAATCTACCCTTTTATCCTATCATATCTATATCCTACATTTCTATATCATTTACATAATGAACTTCTGCAATTACCTAATCAAACCCCCCAATACATATACATTCTCATATTAGCAAGTATGCTCACACAAACTTTGTAGGTTGTACCATGCCCCCAAATGTTGAGATCCTAACCACCATATCTGGAGTCTATTAACATCACCTTACTTAGAAATAGAGACTCCACAAATACATTCATTAACATTGGGTGATTCCAGAATAAGGTGGGCTATAAATCCAATGACTGGGTATTCCTATGAGGAAATGGAAGCTTGAATGAAGGAACACAGCGAGTAGTCACAAAAAGATCAACCTGATGCTAATGATTGTCAGTGACCACCAGAAACTACAGTAATCTAGGAAAGGCTCTGAAACATTCTGACCAATTATGCCCTTGCTGACACCTTAACATTATTATTTCTTTTTAATTCATGCTTATAGAAGTGTAAAAAACAAATTCTGTTATTTTCTTCCATCTAGCTTGTGGTAATTTGTTGCAATAATCAAATAAAATTAATATAGCTAATAATTCTACCCTTTTTTCTGCAGCATGTTAAGACTGAACCATTGACACACTGTCCTTTTGGTGGAAGTGTAGTTTTTATAATCACAAGGTTATGTTCTCAGTCTGTCCCTATAACCACTGTTACACATCCAGCAATCCTTATAAAAAATGTTAGTAAAAAGCAAGTCTTTGTCAAATAAATGTGGGAAATACTTGAAAATTTTTGCATTAGTTTATTTATTAGCATTTTTCTCTGATCCTGTTATGTATTTTTCAATCTCTAAAAGGGGACCATAGGATATAGTATTTTCCTAAACAGTTAGTGTATAAGATATTCTCTTTACATAACATAATGTCTCAAACAAGTAATCTTCCCTGAGAAATTCATTGAGTATGCTTGTTTAGACTGAATTTTTTTCTATGCTGTTGCAATTTCAGGACAGATAAACTGTTGTTGATCATCAATGAAAGGATAAACAACATAGGTCTGAAAGTGAGTATATGACAAGTTTAGCTACAGACCATGGTCCAGTATATTACAGAAGTTCTTGAAATTTGTGATATCCATGAGAAATTCACAAAACCCTTGGCTATCGTTATTATTTAAGTTATGCTACACTGTAAAAGACTACAGGTCATAAAAATAGTATTGAATTTGTAGAGACTTTACTCAATAAAATTGCAATTGTTATTCATTCTGTAGAATCATAAGAACAAACTATTGTCTAAGGCTTGCCTATCTGTGTTCTTTGAGATTTGGGTTGACAACCATCTACATACAGGCCCATTATTTCTAGCCATAATGTGGAAAAACAGTAAGGAGAAAGCACACAGACTGCTAACTGTCTTGGACTGTTACTCAGCTGGTCACATTCTAATGGCTAGAGCTCACTACACAGGCCTAATTCATTGCAGACTCAAATCTTCATTTTAAAATCATGATTTTCCTGGATACAAACGTAATACCTCTTCTTCCTAACCTTCAGATAGAAACTGTACACCAACTTTATTTTCTTTGGAGACTTGATTAAAAATTACTTTGAAGTATTTTATTACAGTTAAACTCTACATTATTTCACTACAGGGTTATTTACATATGAACTGAATAATTGAATTTGCAACGTATGTTATTTAGAGTCACAAAACTTTCAAGGAGGTTTGGAGTGGTGTGTAAAAAAGAGGGGAGAGACCTTATTCAATTTTTTCTCCTATCCACACACAAAAGTATTTTCTTATTTTAATATTAGACTGCAGGTGAAATTCCCATGTAAAATAAGGTGTCATTGCTTTCAAAATGGTATGTGCTGCTCAGTTCTGAGTTTTCACTACCTGTTATTGTATGTATGATGTAACGTACCTTTTTCTGATAGTTCCTCTTATACCCCACTGAGCTTTCCAAATTGAAACCTTCAGTCTTTTTATCCTGTTTCTTTCATGGCTGAAGAGGAATACAAATAAAATGCCATTTCTGATGAAATGTCCTTCTAACTGTGTAGCTGTACTTTTAGAATCAGGACTTCTGTGACAAGTCAAGAATTATAACAAATGTAGAGAAACAGGGTCTAATATTTATCAAAGTGTTCACTGTATGACATTTACACAGTATTTATTCTCACCATGCACCATACTTCATTTACATACACTTCCTTCCACCTTCTCCCAGTAGGTTCAGTAAAGAATCATGCCTTTTTCTTAGCTCCTGGGATGTCTAAAATAACTGTATTGCTCACTGAAATAATTCAGTAAAATTCTAAGTTATTCGTGTGTGTGTGTGTGTGTGTGTGTGTGTGTGTGTGTGCGCGCGCACACACACACACACGCTGTCATCTGTGTAGCATTGGCCTTAATAAGGGGTGAGGCAACAGGGCTGAACTCAAATCTCTCTGACCATAGAAAGGCTAATTACAAAAATATTCTGTTATTCAGATCTTCACAGACCACATCACAAATGTGGTGTATGATAATTTGTTTAGAATTGTCTCCTGATACAACCATTTTCTTCCCTAAAAGAACATTTACTTTGAATAATTTTAACTACTATACATTCATGCTCATACCTTTCTCATGACAACTGCTTTCATATTATGCTTAGCAAAATGAAAGTTTTATAGAAAGAAAAATGCAAGATGGTTAAAAACGTGTTTTTAAAATAGATTTTAGAGGTCTGTATTTTTTATTTCTTAGAAGCACATTTCTTTGATGCATAAATAATGCTACCAATGATTGTTCAGACATAAATTGAATATACAATTCTAAAATTTAAATAAAACAACTGATCCTGTAAAATACATGAAGAACCAATATATATGGTAAGAATGTTGTTCTATGTTGTTGAGCATAGATAACTAAATAATGATTTCTGAATTGAGTAGTCAAACACATATTAAAATATATATCTTATACCACATTATGAGACTCATATTTCCTGAACTTTCTCCTTTGCTCTCCATTAATCCAAAAATAATGGTCTTGCTGAGCTACTTTCACTTTGTACATTCCTTTGTGACATTCATTGTTTGTTTCTAACAATATTAACATCTGAACCACAACTGAATAACACAATGTTCCTGTCTCTTCAACATTTTTATGACTGTCTGTTGGAAGCCTACCATTTATAGGTAGCAGTGTAAGTAGGGTATTAGGTACAATGATGACCAAATCCAGTCCTTGTTTAGCAGAGCTTACTATCTAGTAGAAGAAATGGAAACATGGCTAATTCAGCCTTTCAATTATAAAGTTGCAAATGAAATTTCTTATGTAGAAAATGTTTATTATGTAAACAAGGCTTGTAGATACTGGTAGGTAGGCTGACCTAAATTATAGATGAGGGCTTCCCTAAAGATCAGGCCCCTGAGATAAGATATGAATAATGAAAAAGCATTAGCAAACAGAAAGGTAAAGTCAGAATATTTTAGGAAGAAAACATTTCGAAGGTTTTGAATAAGGAAGGAAAAACAATAATTTAAAAAAATTAGTTAAGTAAGGGATAAAATGGAACAAGATGTACTTGAAGAATTACGTTATGATGAATCACATGAGGCATAGTTGACCATGACAGAGACTGTAGTTTCTCTCTTACAAGTGAGGAACCTGCTGGACTCCATTTTGAAGGCGGGAGTGATTATGCGCTGATGTTAAAAATAAGTTTCTATTTACTGTAGGAGCTCAGTTTCTGTTTTTAAGTCTCTTTTTCCTGGAACCTGACCTGTCTCAACCCATAACTTGACCTGTTTTTGAGAACGACCAAACCCACCCTAATTCACATGGTAACCACATGGTGATGGCTACAGTTCTGTTTATTTGTTTTGTTTTATGATTTTTCTATACTTCCTTACTACTCCATTGTCTTACTTCTGTATACCAGCTTTGCAACAACTCATGATTTTACTCCTTAAAGGGCCTTAAGAAACAGACTCAGGGCTGATCTCTTTAATCAAACTTAGGAGGTATTTGCTAGTCAGTTCTCAGGTGCACCCCAATAAAAATCAAGCTTGCTTCAAATTCAGCTCAAAATTTGTGGTCATGGTCTTATTGTTGCCTGGTGGAATTAACAAAAGAAATAGAAACCCACTCAATTATGTAGCAATGGTAAGGATAAAGAACAAGAAGGTATGACAAAGGATTTGTTTTGAAATTTTTTACTACAGTTTTGTTCAGATTAAGTAGAGACAAGTCTGAATGTGAGAATTACAGAAAAATATAAAAATGCAGTTCAACCAAAAACTTATGGTAACATAGAACATTGTTAGATGGTTTACCTCCTTCTAAGTGAAATAGTAACCACTGAATATGAGCCAATTTCTTCTGTTCCCCATTTTGCCTTTCTTTAATTCACTTTGCACCCATTTCTGAATAGCTTGTACTTGTAAGATCAATCTTTCTCCCTTGATGGCAGTCTCCTGAGTGCGCTTTTGCCAATATATCTTAATATTTTTATGAAGTTTGTTAGCTCAGTGTTCTGTATCTGATATATGCTATAGAGAGCTACATGTCAATTGAATTTCTTCTCCAACAGGATATTAAAAAGTGAGAAGAAAGAGAGGTTAAGGTAATTTTCTTTCTTTACTCTTTCCCTGTTTATGAATTGTTTTCTGGTGGTAGTTGTGTCCCTTCTGTCAGACTGACCTCTCTGTGATCTTTGGAAATACCCTTATTTCTCTTTATTCCATTAGCTCTAGAGATGATCATGGCTCCCTGCTTTTATCACTCTCTGGTTGACTAGCATTCATTGTTGTTTTCCTTAATCCCACTCCACTTCTGTAGTATGTCTAGTCAGTAAAGTTTTCCTTTGAACTACCTAAGATGAAAATTATTTTCTGCTGGGACTGTGACTATTCATGAACACCAACATAATAATTTTAGAAGGCAAAAACTGAAAATCACTCAAGATGCAATAGAATATATCCATTGGTTGCCTAACACTCATATCAAATAATCAATTCTGGATAATCATAAACCATCTTAAAAATAGATACCTATAATCTGAAGATGGAATTTTGCAGACAGAGTAGCCTGATACAATCACACCAATGACAGAATACTGGACTGCCCAGGTTTTGAAAAAATTGTTTATGGACTTGTGTAATCAGCGTGGAATGTCAGAAACAGATGAATATATTTGTGTCTTTCTACAATGTCAGAATTTATTGAATTTAAATAAATTCAGAAATTATCATGGTCAATGGCAGTAATTAGTCAGGTATTACTACTTTTTTGATGACCTTGGCTGAAGCAAACACAAGTTGTTTTATTCTTATTTTAACTAATAATGTGAACTCTCAGATTACTGATTACACAGTAAGTAGGTGTGTGCATACAGATTACAGAATGGTTGTAAAGAGTTAATAAGCCACAGCACACACAGTTCAAGAGGTTTCAGAAGTCCTCAGAAGGAAGGAAGTTGATAGAAACACAAATTGAGTCTGTATTGTTAAGATAAGGAACCACACAAAGTTGTAGGAAAGTTGGAGAAGCTGCAGCAGGCTACAGCAAATCACAGCTTTGATGTGGAATCTACAGAGCTGAGTGTACCTGCTGAGTGAAAAGGGTAAGACTGGGGTGAGATAGAGGAATTAATGGGCAGGCAGACATACTGCAGACACAGACAGGTAAAAAGGATGGGCAGAAGGCAATTCAGCAGGTCTCAATGGCAAGGTCAAGCCCAAACTAAAGTTTCTGGGAACAATCAACAGTGGTGTGCTAGACTCTGCCTATGGGCCCTTGATGCACAATGGTAGTTTTCAGATGATAGTATTTTCATTATCCCAGTGCCAAGTGTTCGGCACATTCTGGAGTCCAGGTAAGGATGTTACATCATTTCCTTAGTCTGATGAATCTGGTTACTTCTTGGTTTATTACTCCATGTTCCACTGTAGTCTCAATTACACCCATAAATCTATATTCTATTTCTGGAAATAAGACTTTTATTACTCTGTGACATATAGGTGATGCCAAACAGAGAGCCACACAGAGACACAATCATCCTCCATCATAAAAATGGTGTCAAAAGCTGCTGGCAAAATGCAGTCTACCAGGACAAGACACTGTTAAAAAATTATTTTACACAATATAGAGCAACTTGAAACAGGGCACAGCTTGATCTCAATACTTGAAACAATCAACATATTTTATACAGTTCTTGATTCTAACCCCATGCTATACATATTTGGGCAATGTGAATATGATTAATTCATTTTTACAGAATTTCCCTTTGGTTTATATATCCTACAGCTTTTAAAGAAAAATACAATCTTTTTATTTGGTTTATGCAGAATAATGGTGGATGAATGAGGTAGTAACTTCTAATAGAGGAAGTGATATATTATAAAAAACATAATGACCCCAGGCCAGCCTTATAGTCAAAGAGCAAAAACTGGGTCATATGTAGGAGTATAATGGGAAGACCATATGAATGATTTCAGTGTTCAATTTCTATGTGCATTTCATTCACGTTGCTCACTCACTCTTAAACGGGTACATTTCTTTTCTAGTTCAGTGCATGTATATTCTCTTAATGCACACATTTTCTAAGACTACACTAATTCCTTCTAAGACCTTACTAATCATACAGAGCAAGACATAAAATATTGATGAGATAATAAACTGCTTTAATAATATATGTGCTATCTTTGGCAATTCCTTTGCTTGTCAACAGCTTTACTATATCACTAAAGTAAACTAAGAACAATACATTGATGCTGGGCGGTGGTGGCACACACCTTTAATCCCAGCACTCGGGAGGCAGAGCCAGGCGGATCTCTGTGAGTTCGAGGCCAGCCTGGGCTACCAAGTGAGTTCCAGGAAAGGAGCAAAGCTACACAGAGAAACCCTGTCTCGAAAAACCAAAAAAAAAAGAAAAAGAACAATACATTGAATTACTGACAAGTTCTCAATACATGTTTCTACTGGCATAGAATATAAAGTAGAATTCTTGCATTGTGCCATGAAATAGTGGTGAATAAATAATATATATTTTCAAAAGATTAACTTCAGAAAAGAAATCCAACTTTTCTTAAGGCTAAGTACAAATCTAAAAGCCACACTGTTAAAGGCCATTATTCTTTCATGTGATAAAAATTGAGGTATACTTACCATTCAAATTTAGGTGAGGGAATAAAAGGAAACTATTAAGATAAACTTTCTAATGTGGTATATAAATACCATCTAATATACATGGACATTTGCTATGTTCTCTCCCTCCTCATGGGCTCAATTTTGCAATCATGTTGCTTAGAGAAAGTTTTCTCTAGGAAATTTACTAGGCTGGTACATGAATATGCACAAATGTGTGCCTGAATATGTCCAATGGAAGTTTTTTTTCTTTTCATCTATTTATAACAATAATATAATCTCATTCTCCACATATAAAACAATGTTCTAGAAATGAAAGTCTCTTAGACATATGTTACTCTCAAGGAAGATGTATGGATAATTTCAAGTGGAATTCAGATGTACTTGGAGATTATGAGCTGAGGAATTTGTGCACATTGCAATAAAGTCACTTATTTCAGTAAAATCTGGGGCCACAACCACCAACCAAGGGAAAAATTCTGTTATTTGTATGTAAGTAAAACTGATGTCAAGTGGGTTTAGCACATCTTTGTCTACTCAACACACACAACAAAGCTCTCAGTTATTTCATTTTAAAACTAGCACGAATCTGCTAGTCCTAGAAGAGAAAATAAAAATTTAAATTCTGAATTCCTTATATTATATCTTGAGTAATATACATCTCAGAGCACAAATTAATCTACATCAGTTTTAAGAGCAGACATAAAACAATGGTGTTAGGCTCACAGGTAGGCAGAACCTAAAATTCAATTCTTTCTCTCATTCTTAGAGTCAAAACTACACATTTCTCAGTGCAGTCTATTATTTTCCCATTGGTGCTTTCTTATAAGGTTTTACACCTACCCAAACCAATCCAAGTAATGCTTATTTCATTAAGATTATCCTTTATTAACTACCAATTCCAAGACTGGTTATGGAATCATGAGACCAGTTAGCCTAGAAACCTGGAAGAAATTATCTGGTTGCCAATAATTAAGCTCCAAGCATGACTTAAAGCTTTTTAATGTTATTTTCCCCACCCACATTCTTTCTTCTACTCTATCCTCCCATCCTTTACTCCAGTTTAACCCTTCCTATTCCATTATTGCACTTTAAGCCTTTAAATCAATTAATTCTATTCACCATTCACTCTCTCTTAAAAGCTCTACTCACCATTATTCTTTACTCATTTTCTAAGTTCTGTGGGTATTCCAAATTAAATACACATATTTGAAGGTCGAGAACTAACATCTACAAACAACATAAAAACATGGGTATGGGTTGCCACACTCAGAATGATTTTTTTCCATTTACCTGCTGTAGCTGGAGTTTTCTCTACAGGTCCCGCCAAGCCCTGGCAGTCCAACAGTCCACTTATAAAATAAACACACAGACGATTGTATTATTTAAACTGTTTGGCCTAATGGCTCAGGATTCTTGCTAGCTGTTCTTACATCTTAAATTAACTCATTTCTATTACTTTATATGTTGCTTACCGGTACCTTACATCTCACTTGTCAAGGCAGCAGCTGGTAGCATCTCTCAGCCTCAGCCTTTCACCTCCCAGAATTCTTCTCCTCCTTGTCCCACCTACACTATCCTACCTGCCTGGCTTCTGGCCAATCAGAATTTTATTTATTCACAGCATACAGGACAACCCACCACACTTCCTACTTTTTTTTTTTTTTTTTTTTTTTTGGTTTTTCGAGACAGGGTTTCTCTGTGTAGCTTTGCGCCTTTCCTGGAACTCACTTGGTAGCCCAGACTGGCCTCGAACTCACAGAGATCCGCCTGCCTCTGCCTCCCGAGTGCTGGGATTAAAGGCGTGCGCCACCACCGCCCTGCTCTTCTGTACTTTTTTAAGGAAGATTTTAACTTTAACATAGTAAAATTACATATAACAAAACAGATATCTAGTAAGAAGTACAGTTACAATATCTAGTCTATTTGTATTTGGCAAAATTAAAGAAAATATCCTATCTATCTAATATATGTGAGTCTAAGGTTTCATATCTAACTTATCTCTTATCATAACTAAGGAAATTATAACTATCTTGTCTTCAACTACATCAAAGACCTCAGAAGGATATAATATTACCTGAGAAATGGAAGAACGACACAAGTAACTATTTGGAGTCTTGCAAGAGTAGACAGAGACAGCTGGCATCCTAGTCACCTAATGTTCCTTTGTAAAGTTGGGGCATCTGTCTTCAGGCCCAGAGTCTCTCAGTCACTTCTCTCTGGGTCCTGTAGAATGTCTGGCAGTTTCCTCTGTGAAGCAAGAACCTGAAGGACCATTTCTCCAAGCGAAGTTCAGTGGTCACCTTCCTATGGGTCCTGAATGTCCAGTTGATAAAGCAGTCCAGGCAAGAACAGTTTCTTGCCCAAATGGCTATTTTTGCCAAGAAAAAGATAAACTCCATATGGAGCGTCTTCAATGCCTATCTTCCTCTCTGAAGTAAGTTGGTGATGCCAGGAGCAGACATGTCTCACTGTCCAGAAATTCTAAATTTTTAGAACATTTTAAATGCCATATTCTGCAGGTCTTTGAAGTGTTTGAAGATTACCTACCTAATTGAATTATATCTATGTATACCTAGAAAACAATATGACTATAAGTTTGACTATCATAGAAGACTAATTACTAATCTGCATTTCTTAATTACACATTACAATCTAAATGAGTTACATAAACATAATACTTCAAATGAGAATAGAAATATACAGTATAACAAAATTAAATTTAATCTTATATCAATAAACTAAAATCCAAAGCAATGTAAAACATATTAGAGAAGTTGCTCTTTAAAAGTAGGTTCAACGATATACCCTTTCACCTTATCATAGCTATATCATATTATCTTTTCTTCTTTAGGAAGAGATCACATGTATAATTAACCTGATTTAAATAAAAATATTGGCTAGTCTCTGTTCCACACCAGAGGGCTGTTCTGATATGGGACAGAAGAATCTGTCATCATTTTTTAAAATTATTTTTAGCAATATGTTTGAGTTTAGAGGAGTGAGCCATTCCATCTCCAAAGTCAGCTTGGTATATTTGGGAATTTGGGCATCACTTCTCTTACTACTTCCTGCTAGAGGGGGGCGCTGTATCTTTTGGGAACATAAAGAAAATTTTAGGATTAAGGAATAGTCTGTGAGGGTATAATGTGTGAGCTAGTTGCCTTGAAACCATTCTGGATGTTGGATCATCTGGGCCATGGTGTTATCAGAGACCTTTCAGGGGGTCTTGGCTGGTCAAACCTGATGTATCTTAATCTGGAACAAATCCATAGCCTCTTGTTTTCTGTGGAAACAAAAACAGAGTCTCCTTTCCAAAGCAACATATCCTTAGATCCAAATTTTGAAGGCATGATACCTTTAAAATATACATATTGGTTTAACTCAACAGCTTTTAAAATCAAATGTCTTTCTGCAGTTAAAATTCTCAAAGACAACACAATCCAGATTTTACATGTAATATTAATCTTTATGTGACTTATTTTTTATATTACCTTTACTGTCTCTTTAAAAACTTTATTTTTAAAAACTATTTGTTTATATTACTGTTTATATTCATTCTTTTCTCTTCCAAGCCTAAGAACATTTTTACACATAATGTAAACCATTTAAAGTCTTATTCCATCTGAATCTGTCTATTGTGTAACTATTGCTTTAAACTATAGTGGTTAGTACTGAAGCAGAAGTCTTGGCTGTTAGCTCTGCCCAATTTAACCTTTCAACATGGTGGAGATAATTCACCACCAGCAGTGGGAGCCATAGTGGACCTATGCTTCGAGAGAGACAAATAGGAAGCTCTTTTAGCTCTGTTTTAGAATATTCTTTCTCAGGTTTTAGGTGGAAACTCGAGCTGTTGGGTGCCATTTGTAGCTGGAGTTTTCTCGCCTGGACCCGTCAAGCCCTGACAGTCCAACAGCCCACTTATAAAATAAAAACATAGACGCTTATATTATTTAAACTGTTTGGCCTAATGGCTCAGGCTTCTTGCTACCTGTTCTTATATCTTAAATTAACTCATTTCTATTAGTCTAAAACTTGCCATGGGGCTCATGGCTTACTGATACCTTACATCCCACTTGCCATGGCAGCAGCTGGCAGTGTCTCTCTGCTTCAGCCTTCCACATCTCAGAATTCTTTTCCTCCTTGTACTGCCTACCCTATCCTAACTGCCTGGCTACTGACCAATCAGAGTTTTATTTATTCACAACATACAGGACATTCCACAGCACTGCAAATTCAATAATTCCATGGTCAGGTAATACAAACCATTTATGCAATATTGGGACAAATGTCATAGGAGTCACCAACCACTTTCTGGTAATATTTGAGTCCCAAGTCCACAAGTTGAAACCCACACCTGGCATGATTATTGGACCAAGAACTTGTGACTAGATAGGTCATAAACACTAGGATAGAATCCATGCCTCTTGTTCTGCTAAATGGACATAGTATTAAACCAACATCTAATGATTTATTGTTATACCCATAAATTAATTAATCTCTCAACTCTAATCAGAGACAGTTCAATTTGCAGTAGATGGTGGTTAACACCTACTCAACTGTCTAAAGTGCTAAAGAAAGCCCAGCGCTATGTAGGGCATCTACACATACCTAATCTCCCCGAGGCTCAGGGATCACTGCATAGGAAAGGGCACAAAAGATTGTAAGAGTAAGAAGATTTGGAGAGCTAAAAGGAAACAATGGTTTTCCTGGCATAAAAGTTCAGTGGCACATATAAATTCACAGAGTTGTGGCAGCATGCACACAAGCCATGCAAACTTAATCCAGAGCAAATCCCAACATAGAGAAGGGAGATGGGCACAATGTCTCACCCCTAACTGAAGAATATTGGTAGTTTGTGGTTTTTGGTAAAGGAAAAGTAAGATTTCTTTAAGAATGTTGTTCCTAGCATGAAAGGCCATGCATACAAGAATTTATGGGCAACACAAACTGGACTTGATGGAAGCAGAATGATAAAACATAACACAAAGTTGGGTGGGTAGAGAAAGGTAGTGGGTTTGGCAGGAGTTGATGGAAGGGTGTTATGATCAAAATACATCATAAGAAATTCTGAAAGGACTATTAAAATTCTCTTTAAATATTTAAAAGAAATTAATCGATGCAATTTTTGCAAAATATGATATGGAAATTTCTCAAAAGATACACTATCATTTTGATTTTTACTTTTATTACTTAGCGTCTTTGAAGACAAATAAAATAAATGATAACATGGGTATTAGAGAGGTGGTAAGGTAGAGATCCTGAGAGAAACACACTATCACCTGATTTTGTTAAACAAAAAAATATGGTTCCATTAAAATATTTTGGTAGCACAATGTTATCTATGTCCCCTGACATGGAAGTTGATGTGTCTGTGAATACCTGGGAAAATGAAAGTATAATAATAACAATTATATTTATTCCTACACTTTGTCTCAATAATAATACTTAAACTGTTCTTTGTGGTAAATTTTATTGAGAATATATGAATAATAAATATATTAAAGATGAAAACTCCACTATGTGGTTAATGAGAAATATTGTCTAAGTAAAACCATAGAGTTGTAAGATAACTTAATATACCTAACTTCCCATAAGAATAATCAACATTTGACTCATTTAAAATTCAATTAGATTTTCTGATGAGGATATTTGTATATATTGTAAAATATATATACCAAAAAAGCCACATAAGCTGTTAAATATATCTTCATGTGGTCAGTCTGGTCTTACACAACCTTAAAAAAAAACAAGGCCCCGACTTCCCTTCTGGTCCAGAGGTGAGTACCCGGTTCCAACCCGGAACCCATCCCTGGGCACCAGCCACTCCAGGAAGACCTGCCCAACTTGGCACCAGGTTCTGGCCACTGGGCATCTACCCTTCTAGCCCCACCGGGAGGGATCCACCTTTCCAAGCCCCCCCGGCAGCCCCTGCAATCTCCGCGCCCTGCCCCCATGCCCATCTGCCCGAGACCCCAGCCACTTCCTGAGACTTAGAGACCGGCCCCCAGCTCCCAGCCTGACCCGACTGCCATTTTGGACCAGAGCCTGCCCCTGACTTCCCTTCTGGACCAGAGAGTTGAACAAGAGAACTCCCTTTTGGACAAGAGAGAGAGTCTTCCTGAATCTGTCGGCTCTTTCTGAAACAAGTACACTGATAAGACCAAGAAGGAACCACAAGGAGATGGGCAGACATCAAGGAAGAAGTACATACAAGAAAATGAAGAGCAATACAGCATCTCCAGAACCTAGCCCGCCTCCAACATCTAGACCTGAACACCAAAAATTGGAAGAAGCAGAAGAAAGTAGCCTTATGAGTAACTTCATGAAGAAGGTAGAGGCTTGTGTAGAGGAAAAGACAAGAAAATTTGAAGAACTCTGTAAACAACTAGAGGAAAGGGCAAACAAATTAAAAGAAAACAATAAAGTCCTGGAAGAAAACAATAAAGCACTGAAAGAAAATCATGAAAAAGCAATGAAAAAAACAAAGGAGACAGTCCAAGAACTGAAAAGGGAAATTGAAAAAATAAAGAAGACACAAACAGAGGGAATGCTGGAAATAGAAAACCTGAGTAAAAGATCAGGAACTTCGGATACAAGTATAACCAACAGAATGCAAGAGGTGGAAGAGAGGATCTCTGGCATTGAAGATACAGTAGAAGAAATAGTTTCATCAGTCGAAGGAAACACTAAAGCCAACAAAGTCATGAACCAAAATGTTCAAGAAATCTGGGAGACCATGAAAAGACCAAACCTACGAATTATAGGGATAGAAGAAGGTGAAGAATACCAACTCAAAGGCACAGAAAATATATTCAACAAAATTATAGAAGTAAACTTTCCCAACTTAAAGGAGGAAATGCCTATGAAGATACAAGAAGCCAATAGAACATCAAACAGATTAGACCGCCCAAAAAAGTCCCCTGGACACATAATAATTAAACAACTAAATGTACAGAATAAAGAAAGAATATTAAGAGCAGCCAAGGAAAAAGGCCAAGTAAACTATAAAGGTAAACCCATCAGAATAACACCCGATTTCTCAATGGAGATTTTGAAAACCAGAAGGACCTAGTCAGATGTAATGCAGACACTAAGAGACCATGGATGTCAGCCCAGACTAATATACCCAGGAAACTTTCAATCATCATAGATGGAAGGAACAAGACATTCGAAGACAAAGCCAGATTTAAACAATACCTATCCACAAACCCAGCCCTACAGAAAGCACTAGAAGGAAAATTCCAACCGAACGAAGTCAGATACACACTCGAAAAGACAGGCAATAGATAAAGCCACAACAGTAAACCCCAAAGAAGGGAAGTACACACACACTACCACCAAAAATAACAGGGATGAACAATCACTGGTCATTAATATCCCTTAATATCAACGGACTTAATTCACCTATAAAAAGACATACACTTACAGAATGGATACGAAAGCAGAACCCAACTTTCTGCTTCATACAAGAAACACATCTCAGATTCAAAGATAGACACTACCTAAGAATAAAAGGCTGGGAAAAGACTTCCCAATCAAATGGTCTTAAGAAACAAGCAGGGGTAGCCATCCTGATATCCAACATAATAGACTTCAAACTAATATCAATCAAAAGAGATAAAGAAGAACATTACATACTCATCACAGGAAAGAACCACCAAGATGAAGTTTCAATTCTGAACATTTATGCCCCAAACACAAGGGCACCCACATATGTAAAAGAAACATTACTAAAGCTTAAACCACATATAAAACCCCACACATTAATAGTGGGAGATCTCAACACCCCACTTTCACCACTGGACAGATCTCCCAAATCGAAACTTAACAGAGAAATAAAGGACTTAACTGATGTCATGACCCAATTGGACCTAATAAATATCTATAGAACATTCCATCCTAACAAGAAAGAATATACATTCTTCTCAGCACCCCATGGAACTTTCTCTAAAATCGACCACATACTTGGCCACAAAGCAAATCTCAACAGATACAAAACAATTGGAATAACCTCCTGTGTTCTATCAGACCACCATGGTTTAAAGTTAGATTTCAACAACAACAAAAACTAGAGAAAACCTACAATCTCATGGAAACTGAATAATGCTCAACTGAATCACCAATGGGTTAAGGAAGAAATAAAGAAAGAAATTAAAGACTTCCTAGAGATCAATGAAAATGAAGACACCACATACCCAAACTTATGGGACACTATGAAAGCAGTGCTAAGAGGGAAATTCATAGCACTAAATGCCCACATAAAGAAGTTGGAGAAATCTCACACTAGTGACTTAACAGCACAACTGAAAGCTCTAGAACAAGAAGAAGTAAAGTCTCCCAGGAAGAATAGACGCCAGGAAATTATCAAAGTGAGAGGTGAAATTAATAAATTAGAAACTAAGAGAATAATACAAAAAATTAATGAAACAAAGAGTTGGTTCTTTGAGAAAATCAACAAGATAGACAAGCCCTTATCCAAACTAACCAAAAGACAGAGAGAGAGAATTCAAATCAACAAAATCAGAAATGAAAAGGGGGACATAACAACAGACATTGAGGAAATCCAGAGAATTATAAGGTCATATTTCGAAAACCTCTACTCCACAAAACTGGAAAACCGAAAAGAAATGGACATTTTTCTGGATAAGTACCACATACCTAAGTTAAATCAAGACCAGATAAACTATTTAAATAGCCCAATAACCCCTAAGGAAATAGAAACAGTCATTAAAAGTCTCCCAACCAAAAAAAGCCCAGGACCAGATGGTTTCAGCACAGAATTCTACCAGATCTTCAAAGAAGAGTTAATTCCAATACTCTCTAAATTGTTCCACATAATAGAAACAGAAGGAACATTACCAAACTCCTTCTATGAGGCTACAATTACCCTGATTCCTAAACTAAACAAGGATACAACAAAGAAAGAGAACTACAGACCGATCTCCCTCATGAACGTTGATGCAAAAATACTCAATAAAATATTGGCAAACAGACTCCAAGAACATATCAGAACAATTATCCACCATGATCAAGTAGGCTTCATCCCAGGGATGCAAGGGTGGTTCAACATATGAAAGTCCATCAATGTAATACACCATATAAACAAACTCAAAAAAAAAAAAACCACATGATCATCACACTAGATGCAGAAAAGGCATTTGACAAAATCCAACACCCCTTCATGATAAAAGTCTTGGAGCGATCAGGAATACGGGGAACATACCTAAACATAATAAAGGCAATATATAGCAAATCAACAGCCAACATCAAATTAAATGGAGAGAAACTCAAAGCAATTCCACTAAAATCAGGAATGAGGCAAGGCTGTCTATTCTCCCCATACTTATTCAATATAGTACTTGAAGTTCTAGCCAGAGCAGTAAGACAACATAAGGAGATTAAGGGGATACAAATTGGAAAGGAAGAAGTCAAGCTTTCCCTATTTGCAGATGACATGATAGTATACTTGAGTGACCCCAAAGATTCCACCCAGGAATTGATAAAGCATATAAACACCTTCAGCAACATAGCAGGATACAAGATCAACTCAAAAAAATCAGTAGCCCTCCTATATACAACGGACAAAGAAGCTGAGAAGACAATTATAGATACATCACCCTTTACAATAGCCAAAAATGACATAAAATACCTTGGGGTAACACTAACCAAGCAAATGAAGGACCTATATGACAAGAACTTTAAGTCCCTGAAAAAAGAAATTGAAGAAGATGTCAGAAAATGGAAAGATCTCCCATGCTCATGGATAGGCAGGGTTAACATAGTAAAAATGGCAATCTTACCAAAAGCAATCTACAGATTCAATGCAATCCCCATCAAAATACCAAAACAATTCTTCACAGACCTGGAAAGAATAATACTCAACTTCAAATGGAAAAACAAAAAACCCAGGATAGCTAAAAGAAACCTGAACAATAAAACAACTTCTGGAGGCATCACAATCCCTGACTTCAAGCTCTACTATAGAGCTACAGTAATAAAAACAGCTTGGTATTAGCATAAAAACCGACATGTGGACCAATGGAATCGAATTGAAGACCCTGACATTAACCCATACACCTATGGACATATAATTTTTGACAAAGAAGCCAAAAGTGTACAATGGAAAAAAGAAAGCATCTTCAACAAATGGTGCTGGCCTAAGTGGATATCAACGTGTAGAAGGCTGCAAATAGATCCATATCTGTCACCGTGCACAAAACTTAAGTCCAAGTGGATCAAAGACCTCAACATAAATCCAGCTACTCTGAACCTGCTAGAAGAGAAAGTAGGAAGTAATCTTGAACGCATTGGCATAGGAGATCACTTCCTAAATATAACACCAGTAGCGCAGACACTGAGACAAACAATCAATCAATGGGACCTCTTGAAACTGAGAAGCTTTTGTAGAGCAAAGGATATGGTCAACAAGGCAAAGCGACAGCCTACAGAATGGGAAAAGATCTTCACCAACCCCACATCTGACAGAGGACTGATATCCAGAATATATAAGGAACTCAAGAAATTAGACATCAAAACGACCAACAGTCCAATTGAGAAATGGGCTTTAGAACTAAACAGAGAATTCTCAACAGAGGAAACCCAAATGGCTGAAAGACATTTAAGGAATTGCTCAACATCGCTAATCATCAGGGAAATGCAAATCAAAACAACTCTGAGATACTACCTTACGCCTATCAGAGTGGCTAAGATAAAAAACACTGAAGACACTTTATGCTAGAGAGGATGTGGAACTAGGGGAACTCTCCTCCACTGCTGGTGGGAATGCAAGCTTGTACAACCACTTTGGAAATCAATATGGCACTTTCTTAAAAAATTGGAATCAATCTCCCCCAAGATCCAGCTATACCACTTTTGGGCATATACCCAAGAAATGCTCAATCATACCACAAAAGCACTTGCTCAGCTATGTTCATATCAGCATTGTTTGTAATAGCCAAAACCTGGAAACAACCTAGATGCCCTTCAACTGAAGAATGGATAAATAAATTGTGGCACATATACACAATGGAATACTACTCAGCAGAGAAAAACAATGACATCATACAGTTTGCAGACAAATGGATGGATCTAGAAAAAATCATCCTGAGTGAGGTGACCCAGACTCAGAAAGACAAATATAGTATGTACTCACTCATAGGAAGATGCTAGATGTGGAACAAGGATGACTGGACTGCTACTCACATCACCAGTGAGGCTACCTGGAAAACGAGACCCCAAAAAAGACACGGAGAAATGGATGAAATCTACATGAACAGCCTGGTCATGAGTGAGAACAATGAAGGGCAATGGTCGAGGGAAAGAGAGTGGGAGATCCTAGCTGGATCAAGAAAAGAGAGGGAGAACAAGGAATAGGAGACCATGGTAAATGAAGACCACATGAGAAGGGGAGGAAGCAGAGAGCTAGGGAGGCCCACGGAGATCCACAAAGATACCCCCACAAAAGACTGCTGGCAATGGTCGAGAGACGGCAGAAACTGACCCACTCTGGTGATGGGATGGCCAGACACCCTGTTAGTTGTGCCATAAACCCCTTCCAAGGAAGGTCTGAGGAATCTGGATGCAGACATCCATGGCTGGGCCCCTGGTGGAGCACTGGGAGTCTAATTAGTGAGAAAGAAGAGGGTTTATATGAGCGAGAATTGTTGAAGCCAAGGTTGGATAAAGCACAGGGACAAATAACCAAATGAATGGAAGCACAGGATCTATGAACCAAAGGCTGAGGGGCCCCCAACTGGATCAGGCCCCCTGAACGGGTGAGACAGTCATTTGGCTTGATCTGTTTGGGAGGCATTTGTGTGTTGTTGCTGGGTTCTGGGCTAGTTGCATGAGTTGGCTGTTTGAATCCTGGGACCTATGTAGGGACGCTTGGCTGGGTCTGGGAGGGGGGGACTGGACCTGGCTGGACTGAGTCTACCAGGTCGACCCCGGTCCTCGGAGGAGACCTTGATCTGGAGGAGGTGGGAATGGGGGGTGGGGTGGGGGAGGGGGAGGGGAGCAAGTGTGGGAGAACAGGGGAATCTGTGGCTATTATGTTGGACTAAATGATGTTGTAAAATAAATTTACTTAAAAAAAAACAAGAACAGGGATCTAATATGACTACAAGTTCTATTGTAATGTCTAACTACTAACTATCATTTCTTTATATCCTAATAGTTGGTAATAATAACATTCAAGGATCAAAAATTGCATTACATTGTTAAATGAATGGTATAAATACAATTAGAAATATACATATAGCATTTTTTAACAATATCAGTTTAAAAATTTGTATACAATATAAAAAATCCAATCCAATGTAAAGTATTTACAACTAGTAATTGTCTTTTTCTTTTCTTTCTTTCTTTCTTTCTTTCTTTCTTTCTTTCTTTCTTTCTTTCTTTCTTTCTTTCTTTCTTTCTTTCTTTCTTTCTTTCATTTCTTTCAATTTTCTTAAATAAGAACCTTAAATCTAATCTCCTTTTTCCTAACCCTTTACAACAACTTGTAACCAACCCCCCCTAAACATTGAAAATTATCCCAGACCCAAAACCCATTAAAAAGACCAAAAAACCATATGCCCCATACGACCACTTTGAGAATGTGGGCGTCGTATTCTTAAAATTGCTTCCTGATGGGTATGGGCAAAGTTTTCTTTACCCTGAAAGAAAAATTTTAGGTTAATTGTCAAACTCTAGGAAAGGTAACTATATCCTTCACTATCCAGTCTGTGTATAAAGCCAAAGATCAGGGTTTATCTCAAGTCCTTATTCAAGTAGTCTTTGAGACTGGATCATCTCAACTAGTCATCTCAAAATTGCTCTGAGCACCTTGTAGTTCAAAGGTGATCTGTGGATCATGTTTGTCAGCTTAATGATATTATTATTGTCCACGTGGAATTGTTGTTGTTATGGGGCCCCATCTTCTTTCTGGAGACTTCAGTTGATGTTAAGCCTGGCCGTGATTTCCTGCAGAAAACTGATAAGAGACTTGAACACAAAGACATATATATGCAGCTAATTGAAGCCTTTTTTCTAGAATTAGTTAGTACTCTATATGACCATTCATATTTTAACAAAGTTTAAAATGTATATCTATATCTATATATCTATATCTATATATCTATATATATCTATATCTATATATATATTAATCTTGTAAATTTTGATATAAAATTTATACTTTAAGAAAAGTTTAAAGAATCGGAATAGAATCTACGAGTTGAGTTTAGTAATAGAATAGTCCCTTAATTAATTTGGCTTTTGTCCTGTCCCATTGCAGAAGATGACTCTTTTATTCTGGCATGATACAGGGAGTTTGCATTTTCCTTTTAACAACATGCTTGAGTTTAAAGAAGGAGAGAGCCATTCTCCAACTCCAAAGTCAGCTTTAAATTTTAATTGAACTGGGAGTATTAGAAGACCAATCGTGTTAAATCTTTAGAGAAAAGCAGAAACAAACATTTAGAAAGACATAAATTTTTTTAGATAATAATCCCATACAACATTTCACTCTGTTTCCTGGGACAGATGATTTGTCCCTTTTCTTCAGTTGTCTCATTTGTCCAGTGTTCTTCAGATTCCTTAACCTTCATTCTCCTAAAAGACAAAAACAAAAACCTTCCCCCAAGACTAATTTTGGGGATGTTCCTTTTTGGCAAGTTATTATCTGATTAAATGAAAAGACATGTGTTACAGGTACAAGTTAGTTTAAATTGGATGTTCATGCTGGTTGGTGAACTATCTCCTCCTCTAAATAAGAGGTTTCTCTTGTTCAAATCAAACCCTTATCAATTTTGATGGTACCCACAGCTTATCTTCTCCTGTAGAAACAAAAGCAAAACCTCATCCCAATGTAATACATACCCTGTTTTCCATTCTGAGGTCAGCACATCCTTAAAGTATATAGGTTGATTTAATTCTGTAGTTTTTTTCTATTATCCAGTGTCTGTCTTCAGCTGTTGTTCCTTTCTCATTGGCATTGAGAAAATTCCAAGTTATAAGAGCATTATGCAGTCTATTTCTGGGGGTTTTTGTTACCCATTTCTGTTTGCTTAGCATATCCTTTCGAGTTCTGTGTGATCTTTCTATAACTGCTTGACCTGTATGATTATGTGGTATGCCTGTAATATGCTTTCTATTGTAATAAGCAAAAAACTGTTTCATTTTAACAGAGACATATGATGGAGCACTGTCAGTTTTGATTTGTGCAGGTATACCCATGATGGCCATAACTTATAGCAAATGAGTGATTACAGAATCAGATTTTTCAGAACTCAGAGCAGTTGCCCATTGAAATCCTGAATAAGTATCGTTGGTGTGGTGTACATATTTCAATTTTCCAAATTCTGGAAAGGGAAACACGTCCATCTGCCAGATTTCATTCCTCTGAGTACCCTTTGGGTTACATCCTTCTGGTAATTGCGTTTGATTGTAGAAGGAACAAGTAGGACATTTTTTACTATTTCTTTGGCTTGTTGCCAGGTTATGGAAAAATCCTTTTTTAAACCTTTACTATTGACATGATGTTTTTTATGAAATTCTGAGGGCTCCAGCACATTTCCTATCAATAATTTATCAATCTCATCATTGCCTTGTGCTAGAGGGCCTGGCAGACCAGTATGGGATCGAATGGGAGTTATATTGTATCTTGTAATTGAATAAATAGTGAAGTTAATTCTGAAGCATCAAGGATAAATTCTACAGTTTCAATATGTAACACCACTCTTTCAGCATACTGAGAGTCAGTAACTATGTTGAGAGGTTCTGAAAAATCCATTAATACCAACAGAATAGCATACAATTCTGATTTTTGAACTGAATTATATGGACTTTGAACCACTTTACTTAAATTTTGTGATTTGTAACCTGCCTTTCCTTCTTTGTTGGCATCTGTATAAAAATGTACAAACTCCACATATGGGTTTTTGCCGTACAATTCGAGGCGAGATTCAACCAGCTCTCTTTATAAGATCAATTCTATCACTTTTGGGATATTTGCTGTTAATTTCTCCCAAAACATTACTGCAAGCTCTTTGCCAAGGTTCACTTTCTGTCCATAATTTTTCAAAATGGTATGAAAATTTCTGCTGGGTCTATTCCTGCTCATTGACCAAGTCTCAATTTTCCTTTGCAAATCAAGTGAGAGATTTTTTCCACATAAGTTTTTTAAATTTTTTATTTGGTTTATTTGATAAAAATATCCATTCCAATATAATATCTTCCCTCTGCATTAATATTCCAGTAGGAAAATGCCTAGAAGGTAAAATAACCAAAATACAATCCAGTTTTGGATCAATACGATCCACGTTCCCTTCATGTACTTTCTTTTCGACCAAGGCCAATTCTTTCTCAGCTTCAGGTGATAATTCTCTTAGACTATTTAAGTCCTTGACACCTTCTAAGTTTTTGAACAAATTATTCAGTTCATCATTTTTTACGCCAACAATAGTTTGTAGATGAGAAATATCTCCAAATAATTTTTGAAAGTCATTAAGAGTCTGTAGTCTATCTCTCCTAATTTGCACCTTTTGGGGTCTAATTTTTTGTAGCTCTATTTCATATCCTAAATAATTAATAGAATCTCCTCTTTGTATCTTTTCAGGAGCAATTTGTAATCCCTAGCAAGGCAAAATTTTCTTACTTCTTCAAACATTCTTTCTAAAGAATCTGCATTTGAGTCAGCTAGTAAAATAGCATCCATATAATGATAAATTATAGATTTAGGAAATTTTTTACTTATCACTTCCAATGGCTGTTGTACAAAATATTGCACAGAGTTGGGCTATTCAACATTCCCTGTGGGAGGACCCTCCATTGAAATCTTTTAACTAGTTGAGAATTATTATAAGTAGGCACTGTAAAAGCAAATTTTTCTCTGTCTTTTTTTGTAAGGGTATTGAAAAGAAACAGTCTTTTAAATCAATAACTATGAGAGCCCATCCTTTTGGTAACAGAGTAGGCAAAGGCATCCCAGATTGTAGAGAGCCCATTGGCTGAATTACTTTGTTAATTGCTCTAAAGTCTGTTACCATTCTCCATTTACCAGATTTCTTTTTAATAACAAATACAGGAGAATTCCAAGGGCTGATTGATTCTTCAATATGCTGAGCATTTAACTGTTCTTCTACCAGCTCTTCTAAAGCTTGGAGTTTCTCTGTTGTTAAAGGCCATTGCTGGACCCATACAGGCTTCTCTGTTAACCATTTTAAAGGTAGAGCTGTTGGTGTTTTTGGAAGGTCATCAGTTGTTGTGCCCTGTTCTTATATAATATGGATGGCTTGTGACCACTCATTAGAATAATATCTTCTAATATTTCTCTCAGAAACATGTGCTAGTTTATGATTTGTTTCTGAGATTGGAGGGATGTTAATCTGAGTATTCCTTTGTTGCAACAAGTCTCAACCCCACAGGTTGATGTAGGGAGCCGCCATTCAAAGATGGCGCTGGCTTCCTGGTAGCCTAGCTGTAAACAACTCCATATTTGGCTATGATGCACGAGTATGGTAATTGGCCTTATGTCCTCAGCCTATCCCGTGGCTCCCCGTGCTTGCATTCTGGCAGGACCCAATCACAGTACGGCACGTTTGCCTGATTCCTTATATAAGCAGCTGCAGTTTAGTCCTCGGGGCCCCTCACCTCCAGCTCTCCCTTAATCAAGAGGTGCTCCAATAAAGTGTGATCTGAGAAGAATCCTCGCATGGTGGTTGTTCTTCCTCGCTGGCCGAGGAGCGCGCCGCAACTGGTGCCGAAACCCGGGACGGGACGGAAACTTCGGACAGCAACTGGTGCCGAAACCTGGGACGGGAAAGAAACTTTGGACACCAGGTGAGGGGTCGAAGAGGATTCAGAACTCAACACATGGAGCGGTGACGTCGGTAAGTTCTCCAGGAACAGTGACGTCGGTAAGTTCTCTAGGAACGGTGACGTTGGTAAGTTCGCCAGGAACGGCGGTGACGTCGGTGAGTTCTCCAGGAACGGTGACGTCGGTAAGTTCTCCAGGAACGGCGATGATGTCGGTAAGTTCTCCAGGTATGCTGATTGTTGGGATAAATCCGTTTGTGCTTGCTCTTGTGTTCATTCCTATGACAATTGTTGTTCTTCTTTGCTGTTTTGTATATGCATGTCTCAAGGAAGAACGCAATGTGGAAATCATTAGAAAGGGATGCAAGGCATTAATTGAGCACCAGGATAGTCTATCAGAATTAGACTTTAAAGGGGAGAACTTAAGTAGGCCTAAAAAGGCTGATAATGAATTAGATTCAGATGAGGAGGAAAATTTAGAGGAAGCTGCCGCTGAATATAAAAAAGAGAGATATGGGCATCAGCGACCTCCTCCTTATAATGTTTCTGTTGGGGTGAATGTGGAACCAACGGCGCCTTCGGGACCACATCCACCCTCGGCAACACCTTCGTGCCTGCAAACAGGTGGAGGTTGTCATTTTATCAGGAGGGACACCTGGACGCAGCTAGCGTCCGCGTTTCCAGTCTTTGAAGATCCGCAAACAACAGATATCACACATTACTTGTTATTCTAATCATTCTCAGAGAGGTTATGGGGAATCCTTGTGCTGGCTGGGGGCCAGGTGCTAGGCATCACCTTTGCAATGGAGGTTCAAGCTGCTGCAGCTGGTCCCTGTCTCCAGAGATGCAGGCTTGGCCATTTCAGCCTCTTCAGGTGGAAGGAGTTGATGGCTCCAAACCATCCTTCATACCTCTACTTCCCTAAATGCACAGTTGAAAGGTGGCCTTATGGTGCTTAACCAGTGCATTGACTTGGTCCAAGAACAAGTTGACATCCTTTGGCAGCTGGCCCAATTGGGCTGTGAGTGGAGAATGCCTGGTTTGTGTGTCACTAGTGTACAATTCCAAAATGGTTCCCGAGCAGCGAATTTGTCTAAACGATTGTCCAGTTATCTTATAGGAAATTCGTCCGGAGAATTTGAAGAGACGCTGGAAAAGCTGAGAGTGGCAGTGGTGACCATCAACTCCACACGAGTGGATATCAGCCTGGCAGAGGGACTGTCCTCCTGGATTGCTTCTACCTTTTCCCTGTTTAGAATGGGTGGGGGTAGGGTATATTTTTGGCATGCTGCCTTGGAGGATGCGTGTTTTGTCTGTGGTTGGTCTGCCGTTTGGGAGCACGTACAAAAAGGACAAGGGCATTATCACTCAAGCATTGGCCACTTTGGAGTGTGGCGCCTCCCCCCAGATACCTAATATCCACACAGCCTTTGCACCCCCAGGACTGGTTAGTCCATTGCACTTGGGAAGGTATGTGGACAGCTTTCACATACTTGTATTGAGCACAGGATGCCAGGCTCGTGCACTGCACTTGAAGTGTAGGACATTTTCCTTCCTTCAAGGAGAGCAAGTCTGACTGCATATGGAGTCACATAGCCTTTGCACCCTTAGGACTGGTTAGTCCATTGCACTTGGGAAGGTATGTGGACCATTGTTACATGCATAGCCTTTGCACCCCTGGGACTGGTTAGTCTATTGCACACGGGAAGGTATGTGGACAATTGTTACATGCATAGACTTTGCACCCCAGGGACTGGTTGGTCCATTGCACTTGGGAAGGTATGCAGGCAATTATGCACAGTTAACTCATCCTCGATCGGTCAACACATCATGAGGTGGGGACCTGATCGGATGAAATACTTGTGTTGCAGAAATCAGACCTATACTCTCTCCTGCTGCTTAATTAATAAAGAGGGGGGAGATGTAGGGAGCCGCCATTCAAAGATGGCGCTGGCTTCCTGGTAGCCTAGCTGTAAACAACTCCATATTTGGCTATGATGCACGAGTATGGTAATTGGCCTTATGTCCTCAGCCTATCCCGTGGCTCCCCGTGCTTGCATTCTGGCAGGACCCAATCACAGTATGGCACGTTTGCCTGATTCCCTATATAAGCAGCTGCAGTTTAGTCCTCGGGGCCCCTCACCTCCAGCTCTCCCTTAATCAAGAGGTGCTCCAATAAAGTGTGATCTGAGAAGAATCCTCGCATGGTAGTTGTCCTTCCTCGCTGACCGAGGAGCGTGCCGCAGGTTCATAGTTATGTTTGCCACATATGATTTTAATTTTGCTCTCTGTCCTTCTGGACCTATACATTCGAGCCATCTTGCATTCTGTTTCACCTGAGATAATGTCCCAATTCCTAACAGTTGAACATTTACCTCCTGAAGAGGCCAAGTTGGATGCCAAAATTCTGGTGCAATTATTGTAATGTCCGCACCTGTGTCTACCAGACCAGACAACAAAACACCATTTATTTTTATTGCTAATTTTGGTCTTTGTTCATTAAAAGTAGTTTGCCAAAAAAAATTTTTATGTTTTCTCCTGAATTTTCTATTCTCTCTGTTTCATCATCCTGACCAGTATGATTTATTCCAATAGGCATTTGATTATTTAATTGCTCAGAGCAGGGATTTCCTCTATGGCTGCAGGAAAGGTTTGAACTGGATTTGCAATGGGGGCCTGCATGAGGCCCCTCTGGGAGTTTCCTGAAGACTGAGGCAAAGGATTACCCTGTCTGTCCTTTGTTGATCTACATTCGTTGGTCCAGTGTTTTCCCTTACCACACCTTCTGCATACTCCAGAAGGAAGGGGTATTCTGTTGCCATTGTTCCTCAAAGAAACATTTTTTTTCTAGGAATGACCTGTTTATAGTCCCTTTTCAAATGTCCTTGCTTTCCATATCCAAAACATCTAACATTCCTCAAATCTTTTGAAATTGCTTCTCCTACCCACATATCATCCTGCTCATCAACCTCAACATTAACTGTATCTCTAATCCAATCTTCCAAAGGTGCAGATCTTGCCCTTAACAGCCTGATTATTCTTTTTCATGCTTCATTCGCATTCTCAAAGGCCAAATATTCAATTATTGCCTTACCAGCTTCTGAATCTGACACCATTCTCTTTACTGCTGAAGCCAGTCTTTGTAAAAAATATGTAAAAGATTCTTTTGGGCCTTGCATAACCTTTGTAAATGACTCAGATTTTTTCCTGGTTCCTCAACTCTGTCCCATGCATTGTAGGCTGCCGTTCAACATAAAATTAGGGTTTGGACATCATATAAACATTGTGCTTGTACTGAAGCATATTGACCTTATCCAGTAAGCTGATCCTGGCAAACTTGTATTCCTTTATCCCTCCATTGTTTTTCTATTTTTTTCAGCTTCATCCTTGAACCAAGTAAGAAATTGAAGCCTCTGGCTGGGTTCAAGAACAGCTTGTGCCAGCTCCCTCAAGTCCTGTGGTACAATCCTATTATCTGTTGACCAAGAGTTTAACATTTGCTTTACATATGGGGATTGTATGCTATAAGATACTATTGCCTCCTTAAACCTTTTTAAATCCATCAGTTCAATTGGAGCCCAAATATTTTGTGTAGCCATTTGATCAGGCATCTGCTGTACGGTTACAGGATAAATTAAGGTTGACTGTGAAAACACGCTTTCTTTCTGTAACCTTATGATCCGAATTTGAAACAACTTCTCTGTTAATTTCTTCTGTCTGAATTTTTACAGGTTTATCAAGTTTTTCTAAAGCTGTCATCCTGGCACTTAAATTATCTATGTTTTTAAACTGCAAAAGGAGGATAAGCATAGTGATAAACTGCATAATTCCAACAATACTAATCTTCTCATATAGTTGTTCCTTGGTCAGACTGCCTAAAATTTCAAACAAAACCCAATTTTCTTCCAATGTACACATAAAACCCATTTTTTTTAATGTGGAAAAAATTCTCTTTTAAATAGTTTCCTTTAAAATATCTGATATGTTGTGACTTACCAAATCTGTGTAGAACAGTAGAAATCTGAAAGGATTTTCAAAACAGCCACCTAGTATCCGAGGTGTAAATCCAGAGAGAGAGAGAGAGAGAGAGAGAGAGAGAGAGAGAGAGAGAACACACAAGAAAGTGTAGCCTGCTAAAGATTAAATCCAGCTACATGTTCCCTCATGAGCTGAGTTAAGGCTTGGCTCTGGCTTCCTTAAGCTCCAACAACATGCGTTGGCTTTACAGGCAGGGTCCTGTTCGGCAGGTCAGGTCTGAGTTGTTTGTTGCACTGGCTTTAAGCAAGCAGGCTTTAAGCAAGCAGTGTACAGTTCGTCCAGCCTGAGGCCAAGCAGACCTAGGCCCAGGCTAGGAAGCCAACCGCCCAGCCTGCCGCCTTTGAGGGAAAACGAACTTGCCACCAAGCCAAGCGGTTTTTAATGGATTCTTGTCACGTTGGGCACCAGATGTAGATGTAACCAACCATCTTATTAAATAAGAAACACAGAACCATTGTAAAAGAGAAAGCCAAGAGGTCAGAGCTCAGTGCTAAAATCTCACCCTTCCTCCTGCGGTGGTCCTAGCTTCCTGAAAGAGAGCTATTTTCCTGTGTGGAAGTCGTTTCATACTCATTCTGCCTTCTCATTGGTTGTAAACCCAAACACGTAACTGCCTCATCACTGTCTGTATGTACAGCCCCCCCAGGTCTTAAAGGCATAGGTCTCCAATGCTGGCTGTATCCCTGAACACACAGAGATCTATGGGGTTAAAGGTGTGTGCCACCACCACCACACTCTGTCTATGGCTGAAATAACTCTGACCCCCGGGCAACTTTATTTATTAACATACAATCAAAATCACATTTCAGTACAATTAGAATACCACCACACCCTTTGGCAGCCATTTCCTTTCAAATCACACTATCTCCCTTTAGGATATTGGTCAGAGAAATCCAAGAGGCTCCCCAAAATATTAAGGCTATCATTAGTGCTGTTGGTTGTCAACTGTAACTAAATGGTAAAATCCTACTGCTGAAGATGCAACACATTTTTATTGTAGGAAAGAGAAAATACAAGCAGGAACTGATGTGGAATAATTTTTTTGCGTATTGTGAAGATGTTTCACTCTGATTGGTTTAATATAAAACTGAATGGTCAATAGCTAGGCACGACTTCCAGGCACAGAGGATACTGGGAAGAAGAAGGGCAGAGATGCCAGAGGATGTGGAGGAAACACCATGGGCAGTACAGACTAAAAGTAGCCGAGACATGTAAAAGAATATAGATTAAAATTTATGGGTTAATTTAAGTTATAAGAGCTAGTGGGACAAGCCTAAGCTATTGGCCATGCTTTCATAATAATAAATCTCCATGTCATTATTGGGAAGCTGATGGTCCTGATGAAAAAGTCCAACTACAAACTGACCTAGAAATATTTTTCTTGTTGGAGAGCTTTCATAATGCTGAAAAGAGCTATGAAGTCTCTTGAAAAGTCATTAATGGTCTTATCTGGTAACAAAAGCTGCATGCTGTAATATTGACTTGCCAGACAAGATGTGTGTAAGAGTGTAAGAGTGTTATGACTGTTCTATGGGTAACCAAATCTTTTCTGATTTGAGGATTGCTCCATAGGAAGGAATTTATCACTGTTACTATCAACCTTGTCAACAGTATTATAGATAAGGCAGACATAGAACATACTATTGTTATTTGCTAAATGGTCACACTTCCAAATGGTTTTCTAAATATTTATGTTTAATCCATACACCTGGGTTTTTCTGAACCTTTGTAAGAGAAGCTTCTTTTCACAGTTGGCAGCAACTAATGTAGACTCATAACTGGTCAAAGTACTCAGAGTAAATGAATGTGAGTGTTCAGCCCTAAATGAGACATCTGTATCAATTATCTCACCAGTACCATCACAGGTGAGGGAACAAATGGAGGGAAGACAGAAAGATTGTAGGAGCCAGTGGATGGGGAGGAAAGCTCTGAAATTCTGTTTATTGGGCATGACGTTGCAGATGTCCATATCAACTTACAGTAGTTATGATTGTATACACACACACACACACACACACACACACACACACACACACACAAGATCAAACTAGATAAATTTTTTTGCATGGATGGGGTGATGTCCCACTCATAGTTGAGTATCTATTAGCAGTTAATGGCTCCTGGTGGAGGGAATGTCATTTCCCTTTGTAGATGTCAATGACCTAGTGGACAACCCCACACCAAAGCATATATGGGCAATACTAATTGGACTCAGTGAGATATAAAATAAAAAAAAGCAAAAACATGAAATTGGAAGGAAGTTTCCTTCTAGGTTGGACTATAGGAGTATAAGGAGGAAAAGTTATGATCAAAACAAATTGTGTATGTGTATGAAATTTTCAGAGTTAATAAAATATTATTTTAAAATTCCTAAGTTATCCATTTTTATTACAAAGGAATGCTTTTCTAAAAAATTAATAAATAAGTAAAAAAGAAAACACATGAATTTTGAATGTTGGTATATTTCCAAAAGTGGCTAGAACAAGGGGTATATGGAAGGTTTTGGAGGGGGAAGTGGAAGGAGGATATGATGTAATTATATTATAATATCAAAAATAAAAGAAATAATAAAAAGTCCCAAGATACTGCCTTACATATAAGAATAGTAAAACAGGTTTTGTTAACGTGTGCCTCCATTAGTCATGTAGGTGGTTGAGGGTCAGTATAGTAGAGCTTCTAGCATTTGATGAAATGTTTTCAGAGTTGCAAGACATCAATAATTATAAGTCCTCTTAATTTTCATCACCTAAGTTTGAAAACATCTACGGTGCTTTTGTTCCAAATTTAGTTACCCAGAGGTAAATAGATTTTCCCAGATACTATGTAAAACAAAATATGTAATAGATGAAATTTTATTTTCATACACCTAACCTATCTACAATCTACTTAAAGAATCTTTGAGAAACCAAAGAAGGATCAAATCAAATGTACACTATTAATCTTTCTTTTTAAGATATATGACTTCAGTTTTTAAGCAAAAAAGAGATAAGGTCTTACTAATTTAGATCTTCAGATTATTATAACATTTTTATCCCAGATATATAATTTGATTAATATGCTTTAATGTAATCAATCCACTTTCAGTAGACTGTCACTTCATGACTACTGACCATACAACACACACACATAGACACACACACACACACACACACACACACACACACACACACACACAACCCACACTTTTGAAAGTACTAGCTAGAACAGTGCATTATCCATTGAAAAGAGTAATCTGATACCCTCCCAGTATTGGAGGAAAATATGCAATGTTTATTCAAAAACTGTATATGTTGTAATTTAAATATCCATATATGGTAGAAAACACAGTTAATTTTTATCATTTTACTGCTTAGTCTCACAATGCTTCAGATGATGTTGGCTTAAAATTTAGTATCTAGGATGAACATACAATTAAAATTACTCATCAGGTTACCTATGTTGTAACAATCTCAAGACTTTTTCTGCTTGCAGGTATTGTGCCTTTCATCTTTGGGTGCATTTTCCTTTCCTTTCCTTCCTTCCTTTTTCTTTTCTTTTCTTTTCTTTTCTTTTCTTTTCTTTTCTTTTCTTTTCTTTTCTTTTTCTTTTAGTGCCTTTTTATCTTTTCTTTCAATTTTCTTCTCTATCTCTCCTTTCCATCCTTACTCTCTCTTTTTCTTTTTCCTTCATTGTCCCCCCTTATGACATTCTTGATACATCCCAAGGGGTGCACAAGCATGAAGATTGAAGTTCCAATTCCAGCAGCTATGTAAAGGCCTGGTATAGTTCCATACATACCCACCTATAACCACACCACTGAGAGAGAAAAAGATGGGGTTACTAGGGCTCACTGGCTACCAGGCTAGCCAACAGTAATCTTACCAAAAGCAATCTACATATTCAAAACAATCCCCATAAAAATCCCAACAAAATTCTTCACAGACCTGGAAAGAACAATACTCAACTTCATACAGAAAAAAAAAGAGGATAGCTAAAAGAATCTTGTATAATAAAGCAACCCCTGGAGGCATCATGATCCCTGACTTCAAGTTCTACTATAGAGCTACAGTAATCAAAACAGTTTGGTACTGGCATAAAAACTGACATGTGGACCAATGGATTCGAATTGAAGACCATGACATTAATCCATACCATGTATGAACACCTAAGTTTTGACAAAGAAGCCAAAATTGTACAATGGAAAAAAGAAACCATCTTCAACAAATGGTGTTGGCATAACTGGATGTCAACATGTATGTGGGAGCCTGTTCTCAGGTTCCTCATGGCTTTACCCAGCAGGTCCACATAAAGGATGTTTGGGACCACGGGTCTGAGTTCAGGTGTCTGAGATGGTCTGCACTTGGCTGTGCTGGGGAAGGAGATCTTTTGCTCCACCCCTTGGATTCTCTATAAAAACCCTGGGGCAGAGACAGTCGGGGCCTGTTGGAAAAAGTTCCAGGCCCTCTCGAGGCTATCCTTTATTTTCTATCTGTTTATCTCCTCAAGATTCTCCGCAATAAATCATTCTATCTAATATTTCCTGCTGCTCACACTCAAAAAAACTCTGGGAAGCTGTGGGGTTGGCGGGTAAATGCCCCACAGAATGGCGCCATGAACAGGGACTAAAGAAAAAAGAAGAAAAGGGGTCTAAAGAAAAAAGGGGGGAATAAAAAAATGGGGGGAACTAAAGACAAATGAACAGGGAATAAAGACAAAGTAATAGGGACTAAAGATAAAGGAAAATAATAGTTTTATTACAGAGTTTTTGGTGAAAGTGTGGGTCAGCCCTGCCAGTGGAAAGGCATGCCAGTGTTATGGAAAATATATATATATATTATTGAGAGGCAGGGGATTTATCCTCAAGAGAAAAGGAAAGCAGACTGGAAGGATGTCTGATGCTACAGTGAAATTCTCTTCTGTCAAAATTTTCTATCTTCTATCCCTTTCTCAATTTTTATCTGTGAAAAATAAGTATAAGGTATGGGGTAGTAATATAGTGTAGGAAAAACTTAGAAGTGTAAGATTGTGTAGAAAAAAATAAGTAAGGCAACTAGACAGAAAAACTCTTCAATTTTCTAACTTTGGGGGCCATGAAAGCAAATTGAGGGAAAAAATCTTTCTTTGGGCCTTACGGGTGGTAAAAAAAACCTCTTCTATAAGCTTATGGGGAAGAAAAACTTTCCTATAGAAGCTTTTGACCTGGAGACAGCTAAAATGCTAAGTCCAAGCAGCAGGAGAAAGTGTTTTCTCCCTGAGGCAAAAATGGGGGTGTAAGAAATCAAAGTTTAAAGTTGAAGTTTTGGGAAAAGTTGATCTTTGTTTCTCCTGAGGGGAAAAATCTTTCTCTTATACTATAAAGCTTTTCTTGGAAATTTTTTTGGGAAAAAATCTCTCTAAAATTCCTTAATCTTTCTCAAAAGCTCTCTTAAAAAACATAAAAACTAAAGCCATTCAGAACTCTCTCTGGGAAGGACAAACATTAGAATCACCTGAATATATTAGTATGGGGACCACCTGTGATTAGCTCTAAGGAAAAACAACACACCTCTTAAGACAGCAAAACCTCTCCAAGTTCTTTTAAGCTTTAAAAATCCTCCCTGCAATGCAGGAGGTAGGGAAGGAGTTCCTAAAAACCTTCTAAGCTCTGTCTCTTCAAGCTAGTAAAAGACAGTGGGTCAGAGTACCCTAAGGGAAACGTTTGGGAGAGTGTGGGTAAAGAGCTACAGAGAGCCCAAAAGGGCCAGAAACTTTACCCTGAGAAAAGCAAAAAAGGCAAGCTTTTCAGTTACAGCCAAGCTGAGGCAAGGGTTTTGTTTGAGTGAGTGTTTCAGAATGGAAAGGTGCTCCTATTCGTCCTAATGCAAAGATCCCCTGAAGCAATGCAAACTGTTAGCATAGCATCCTCACTTCTGACCAAAAACTCAGAGGAAACTGGCCAGTGTCTCTGAGTTGGAGTGCATTTCAGGGATACTAGGGTTCCTGCAGTTGTAAACTTCCTGGAGCACAGAGCTGAGGCAGGACGGTGCAGGACCCAGGGGAAGATTGCTAATGAACAAACAAAGCTAAAGCTGGTGGGAAGGGCGCAGTTGTCTGCTTTCCTACAAGTCAGGGGTTGATAGGTCCACAACTGCAAAAAGAAATCTGAGAAGAAGCTTTCCTATTAGAGAAAGGACCTTTCTGGGAAAACAGTAAAGCTCAAATGTGTCTGAAGCAGTCATGCTGCTGAGTCAGAATCCTGTCTGGGGAAAGAGCCCAGCCAGGGCAGAACAGAACTATCCAGGAGAAAAGCTTTCTTTTCTGTCAGAGAAAGCATGTCTTTGAGAAAAGATTTGTTTCAACTGACTCCCTGAGATGAGGGAGTGTCGCCCTGAGAGGTGATTGCCTCTGGCATAACCTCTGTCCTTGAGCACCCAGACAAGCAAACACAACCCACTGGGGGACTCTGCCAGGTGAAGGCCTGATGAGGCAAAACACCTGTCCTAATGGGAGTTTAGAGATGGCAAAAACCTCCCTTGTTAGATTTTCAGTCTGTACACAAACCCCACAGACCCTGAAAACAGAAACTGACAAAAAGCCCCTATCTTCAGTAGCTGGGAAAGCCACCACTGTAGTGTTGGAAATTGTTTCTGGGGTAGAGGTGATAAACTGAGACTAAACTGGATATTATCAGGGAGAAAGACTCTGAAGAAAGAGAAGAGACATATTCCTCCCCAGAAAACACATGACCTGAAAAAGCTGCTAAAATTTGAGGTAGATTCGGGGTGGGGGGGGAGAAAAAAGCCCCTACCTCCAAAGGCAGCTAGCAGAGGTACAGAGCCGCAGACAACAGAATTCTTAAGTAATATCTCAGTATAGAATGCCTCATCCATAGCCAGGGATTTTTAGTAGCGACTATTTAGGAGAAAATGAATATGTAGAACAACAAGGGGGAAGGAAGACCTGGTATAACTTTGGTTTTGATTCACAATAAAGTCAGCTTTATTTACAAAAACCCAATGTATGAAATTATTCTCCCAATATAAAAACAAACTTATATCAGTGATCTTCTACTATTCCTGAAAGATTGGATGTTCCATAAATACTACCTTGAAATGTACCTATGAAATCTATGATGATGACATACATTTAAATGCAAGTGGAACAATAATTAAATGCAAAAGCAGTAATTTGCAGAAAGGTATGACAAGACAATATGCTTTAGATCAGCTGTTTTAATTGGGGGGAGGAGACACCTATTCCATATCAATCTTGTCTCAGTCAAAGGACAAATAGTTGGAACTGATACTCTCCTTCAAGCATGTGGCTTCTGGGAATTTGACTGAGATCTGTAAGCTTGGGAGTAAGTGACTTTACCTGTTGATCAATCTCATCAGCATGAGATCAAGTTCTTGCTTTCAAAAAATCATGGGTTAACAAATGATGAAAACATATTATGATGTCATTTATGTTGCCATGACAAATATCCTGACTAAATGGAGCTTAGTGAAGAAAGGGCTCATTTGCCTTACAATTCCATGTTACAGCCAGTCCATTATCACAAGGAAGTGAAGGCAAAAACTTAAGACATCACCTCCAGAGTTGAAAGCAAACAGCAAAGAGAAACAGATGCATCATTGCATGATTTATCCTCTCTTGTACTGTTTAGGAATTTCTGGCTAGAGAATGGCAGTTTGGTCGGTCTTTCTATATCAATTAAAATATAGACAATCCCCACAGGCATGCCCGTAGGCCAACTTGATATAGATAATTCTTCATTAAGTTCCTCTTTCCAGGTAATTATAGCTCATGTCAAGTTCACATCTAAAAGTAACCAACACAAGCCATATGGGCAAGTAGAAATGTTGTCAGTATATCTTTGAACTTGAGAATTACAATACTTGGACCAATTTTGCCACTTGGGCAATGAAATGTCAGACTGAGGAAATAGCTTTCTAATCATGATGTAGATGCTTATAGATGTTGATTGGGAATTTCATGGGACCACAGAAAGCAGTTTGGGTGAAAGTGAGCCTATAGATGTAACCATCTTGTTAAATAAGAAACACAGAGCCAAATATAGAGTTAAAAGCCAAGTGGTCAGAGGAATAGCTAAGAGCTGAGATTAAAAACCTTACCCTTCACTGTCGCTGCTGTCCTATTAGAAACTGAGTATGAGAACTCCTGTAGGTGGCATATTAGAAAAAAACGCAAGGGCTATTTCTTGTTGTATATATTGTGTATATCAGGAAGCTGGGGAAGTAGGATTACAAATTTGAGGTCAGCCTGAGCCACAAAGTGAGGTCAAGATTAGCCTGAGCTGCAATGAGACCTTATCTCATAATAAAACAAAAACAAATAAAATAAATATGAGAGAGTGAGAGAGAGAATATGAATGAACTATGGGAACAGCAGCAAAGGTCAAAGGCCAACTATGGAAATGTCATATTCAGGGTGCCACATGAACCTTGACTTGCAAGGGGTGAATTATAAATGGGCTTAAGAAATAGGGGATTTCAAACAAAACAATTACTATAAATAAAGTGGAGATGTGAAAATGTAGATACGTTTTGAGAATGATAAAGAACTGAAGATTCACTTACAGTATAGAGATATTGGAAACAAAGTAGCAGTAGATGATACCAGAAAAACTGGGGACTAAAATTATGGTATCTAAGTCTATGAATTCTAAACATATATCTCTACTACTTTTCTCTTCCAGCTTTCAGACTCATCTTGCCAATTGCCTCATAATCATTTTTACTTAATTGTTTTTAAAGATGTTTAATTTAATTTATACAATAATTAAAATCTTGTTCTTTTTCAGTCTTCCCAATCTTAGTAAAAGGTACCTCATGTCAATGAAACCAATGACTCAAATGAAAAAGCTGATCTTATCTCTCACCACAAATTACCATTAGTCTGTGCAAGCTTTGCCTTTAAATTGTGTCTTTAATCAATTAATTTTTCACTGAATCCTGGTACAAATGAGTCTAATTTCTCATAGGGACTATAGCAACATCTTGACATAGTTCTCTGTTTCTATAGTGCCATGTCTTTGTATACATTAGAAACATTTTTACTTCCATGAGAGATATTAGTATACGCAATATGAACAGTAACTTGAAATATGTCTCCGTATTAGGTTTTGTTTACTTGTGCTTTTATTTTATAAGGGGACAGTGTCTTAAATAGCTATGTATCCAAAGAGAAAAAGACACATGGAGTAGAATTTGGCATAATCATAGTCAATTTTCAAATGCTTAAGGAAGAAGTAATTCTGAAGTTTGTATGTATTTTAGTTTTAGAATAGTTTGTTCCTCGATATTATTGTGCAGTGATAGAGTGATGTATACCCAAGATACAATTAGTCATACAAGCACATTTTACATTGTTAGATGGCACTATACTGCTTTCAATTCAGTAAGAATTGTAGCTGGAAGTTTTCCTGTGTCCTGCCTGGTCCTCCAGCTGCTCAGATCCAAGCAAACACACAGAGACTTATATTAATTAAAACTGCTCAGCCATTAGCTCAGACCTACCACTGACTAGCTCCTCCACTCAAACTCAGCCCATTTCTGTTAATCTATATGTTGCCACATGTTCTGTGGCTTTACTTGCGTGCCATTACATGCTGCTCCCTGGACAGCAGGTTGGCATCTCCCCACTCAGCCTTCCACTTCCCAGAATTCTCCTTGTCTCTTTATCCTACCTATCCTGGCTATTGGCCAATCAGAATTTTATTTATCAACCAATCAGGGCAACACATTCACAGCATATAGAACATCCCACAGCAAAGAATTAAAAATATGCTGAGGATAAAATTCTTTCCTACATGACTGATTCTCATCTCTTCTTCATTTACATCAGTCACATGAGTTACACAAAGTAAGCTTCCAGACAAACACATTATACCTTACGTTGCATTTTTTTCCAGAGATATATGTATGATTTACTCTTTTACTTTATTCAGATGTTGCCTCTTAAGGCACATTTTACTTGACTCACAATGAAATTATTTCTCAAATAACACTTGAAAGATCCATTTATGTCATTATGTATCTACTTACCTTGCTTTAATTTTCTCACTTAGCACTTAATAGTGTCCCAAAGATATGACATATTTGTACATTAATTCACTTAAGGCCTCTTCCAATCAAAAGAAAGTAGCTTGAGAAGTTGATCTGTCTTGTTCACTAATATACCTACAGTCTCTACAGTCTTCTGAACTTCTCTTCAATATGTGGGAATAAAGATCTTCCCTCACACTCTGGAAAACATCTCAGGAGCCCAGGGCTCTCTCTAATCACTCAGACATTATATACCATAGGAAAACTTCAGCACACACCACCACCACCACCACCACCACCACCACTATCACATAAGTTCCAGAAATAAACGTTAACAACAATAATGATAAAAATCCTTACAAAGAAAATCTTGCAGGTATGGAGGTACACATCTGTAATCTCAGGTACATAACAAATCCCAAGCCAGCCTGGGGCACATTCACACTAATAATAAAACAAACAGAAAAAGAGAGAGTCAGGCAGTGATACAATGAAATGTTAACATGGAGCTTCGTTTTTAGTACAGTGGTTCTGGGCTTGAATACAGGGCATGCATTTGCAGTTCCTCAATAAGACAAAATCAACAATATAAAAAATAAAAATAATGGAATAGGAGCCATCAAGATGTTTGCCACAAGCCTGAGGACCCAAGGTGGATTCCTGGAATCCACATGCTAGAAGAGAACCAACTTCTACAGACTGTCATCTGACCTCCACACTCACAGTGTGGCACTCAGAAGTGCACACAGAAATATAAATAAACCAAATATTCTCAGTGAGAAGAATGGATTAAGAAAATGTGGCACATATACATAATGGAGTACTCCTCAGCAGAGCAAAACAATGACATCATGAAATTTGCATGGAAAAAAGATAGAACTAGAAAATATCATCCTGAGTGAGGTAACCCAGACTCAGAAGGACAAACATGGTATGTACTCATTCATAAGTGGATACTAGATATAAAATAAAGGACAATCAGACTGCAGCCCACAGATCCATGGAGGCTAACTAGCAGGGGGACCCTAGGATGACTGTGGCTTATAATAAGTTTTGGTTTTGCCCAATCACTGAGCAAGCTTTAGTGAAACATTTCACTATTATTATAAGAATTTGTACCATATCAAGCTGATGAATGAATATGCTGGCTGTACTTTCAGGAAGGGAGGCTAAAATCTTTTTAGGTTATGGATTAGCCTATAGAAAAATGTTTGCCATGAATTAAACAGTGAAAGGGAAGATGAATAGGAATCTCACTTACACAAATTAAGTAAAACATAGTTCTCTGAACAGATGAAGATAGATTTCTTCTGTATCCCAGAATCTAATTATTTGGCTTAAAAAAGGCTTATTGGAAAATGTTATCATTTTTACTATTTTCTACAGAGAAAATATTTTCCAGTTTCAAATAAACCTGTACTTTTAAATTATAACCTGTTTTTATGTTCAAGCTATCTATGTATTATTTCTCTTGCAGTTGTACATAAAATGTTTTTACATTAAAAAAGAACAAATACTACAGAATTGTATTACATGAAGTATATAGAATATACAAATTCATAGAGACAGAAAGATTAGGTGTTATCTCAAGATGGAGAAGAACGGAATATAGAGCAATGATTTCCTAAGTACAGAATTTCTGTTTTGTGTAATGGAAAAGTCCCACTAATGGACAGTAGTATCAGGACATAATATCATGAATATAATAAATAAATACAATTAATGTAATTAATGAATATCATAAATATAGTTGTTGGATGAATACTACAAATGTAATCAATGAATACCACAAATGTAATTAATATCATGAGTGTAATTATTGACTATCATGAGTGTAATTGAATGTAATTCATGCCACTGAATTGTGAATTTAAAAATGGTTACAATTGCAAATATTATGTTGATTTTTAAAAATTTAAATAAAAGGAAGTTTTAAAGGGTATATTGTTGGAAAAAGGCATATTTAGTCAACAGTTTAGGGACTGCTGAAATAGTTTGTGTGAAGGGCTCTGGATAAAGGCAAAGAGATTATAAAAGAGAAATTCTCACATGGAGTCCATGTAATCTAGTGGTTTATTGAATAACACACATGGGAAAGTGAAATTTAAGTGTAAGTGATTGAGTAAAGGAATCTGCAAAGATAATTATGACATCCACACATAAATTCACTTCACTAAGCATATCAAAGGACCAACTCTACATCACACACTGTCCTAAGGTATGAAGACCACAAAGATAAAAAAGAAAGGGCCAAATATAAAATTTGTTAATGTAATGATATTAAAGGACAGAATTTAAAATAAATGTTGGAATGCTATAATAGCTATTTGCATAGTGATGGGGCAACACACTTCTACATATAAAAAGAAATAGAAAATAGAGAAACAGAAGAAAGTTTGGAGCAAAGAATGAGAATATCTCTGATTATGATGGATTTGAAGCTAAAAGTGATGATTTTCAGCAGCAGTTCACATTATCTGAAAACTAAGGACAATATTTTGGCTAACTATATGGAGTCATCAAAGTTATCAACAAAGAGGTATGTGGACTGGAAGAGATCATGTCAAAAGAGCATACAAAGAATCATGATGTCCAGACAGAGTCACTGAGTAGATAAAAGCTATAGAAGACAATCTTTTTAAAAAGATACCTGATAGGAGAAGTAGAAAGGGAAGTTTGACCAGAGCCAATGTAAAAAGTGACAGACTGTTAAAATGAGAAGGTATCTTATAAGAGATCACTCAACTTGTTGAACTAACAACAACATTGGGTAGTATAACAGCAACATTGGGTATTTAGCCAATCCTTTCATTCATTTGCTCACTAAGTATTTACTGAGAACCTGCAACTCTGTATCAATTCAATCTTTAACTTTGCTGCCTATACAGTCTTTCCCTCCTTTGATACAGTTGGAAAGATATATATTAAAAAATCAACCAAGAAATGTGGTAAGGCCCTGTTGATCAGAGGTTGCAGTCTACCATAGCCTGGCAGCTTTCCCCAAACCAGGCAATTTGGAGGAGGGGGAACTGTGGTTGGTATGTAAATGAAAGAATAAATAAATAAAAAATAGATACTTGCTAGTAAATTATAAAGTGTATTGGTACACATAAGTATAAAATCAAATCCAGAATATGCTAGTATTGTATGGGTAAGACAAAAATGACTTCTTTATGTTCAATGAACTATGTGGAAGTTGTCCTCAGGACCCCACTGTCAGTTTTCAGAGAGCCACCTTCTGTCCTAGCATTAGCCTAGGTTGTAAAGGGATCTCTATGGGACCTCTTTGACTAAAAACTCAACTAAATGAAACCCGATCCCACCACTGGAAACCTTATCTGGCTACAAAAATGGCCAGTTCTGACTCCATATCCTCCATTACTAGGAGTCCTCACTCAGGTCACCGTCACAGATTCCAGGAAGTTTCTACTGCTCTAGGTTTTTATACCATTCCCCAAGTGCCCACCAATTCTTGCTTTCTCTCCCTGTACTCTTTCTTTTGCCATCCCCTACCTGATCCATCTTACTCCTGTCCCCAGGTCACCCATAGAATCTACTTTACCCATATGTTCTAGTTTCTTTTGCATGAATAGGCACTCTGCAGGCTAGGGAAAGAGAAACCTGGATACCAAACTAGCCACAAAACCATCCACCTACAATTTTTTCTGACTGTAAGATGTGCTGGGGCAATGGTGGCTCAGAACTTGTGGGAATTATCAGCCAATATTTGGTTTAACTTGAAGCCCATGCCCTATACTGACCAGATGGCCAAGAACCAGGGAGTGGATAGCCCAGAGACTCAGGATCAGTGCCTTGTCTAGTCTTCATCAAAATGGCTTCCCTGGCAGCTGATAGGAGTGGATGCAGAAACACAGAGCCAGATATACAGAGTCTAAATTGGAGTTCTCCATTGGGCCTGCTCCCTCTGTGATGTGGAACAGGGGAGAAAAGTGCTATGGAACAATCCTCTCTACACTATGAATATGTAGTATTCTCATTGGTTAATAAAAAGCTGACAGGCCAGTAGCTGGGCAGGAAGGTAGGTGGAAAAGCCTAAGTGAGAATGATGGGAAGAAGAAAGGCAGAGTCAAGGGAGTCAAGAGAGCTGCCAGCCAGCCATCAAATATGCAGGACATGTGAAAACAAGCCATGAGCCACATGGCAAAACATAGGTAGAAATATGGGTTAATTTCAGTGTTAGAGTTAGCTAGTAACAAGCCATAGCTATTGGTTGAGTATTTACAATTAATGTAAGCCTCTGTGTGGTGATTTGAAATTGGCTTCCAGGACGGGAAAACTCTGCCTACAGAAAAGATTGTAGGGGTTGTAGGAGATGTAGGACACCAAGAGAGCATGGCCCACTGAATAAACTAAGCATAGCTCCTATGGGTTCATAGAGGCTGAAACAGCGTGCATTCATGGATCTACACACGGTCCTCTGTGCATATGTTATAGCTTGGCATTTTTGTGGGTGCTGTGGAACAATCTTTTTGTATACTGTGAAGGTGTGTTGCTTTCATTGGTTTAATAAAGAGCTAAATGGCCAGTACCTAAGCAGGAAGAGGTTAGGCAAGATTTTCAGACAGGGAGAAAAGTTTCAGGGATTAAAAGAAGGGCAGAGTCTTCAGCCATATGCAGAGGAAGCAGGATGTTCACAGCATGAGGTAACAAGCAATGAACCACATGGCAGCAAGTAAATTAATATACATGGGGTTAATTTAAGTTATAAGAGCTAGTTAGAAACAAGCTTATGCTATTGGCCAACCATTTACAATTAATAATAAGTCTCTGTGTGGTTATTTTTGAGCTGGCCGGTGAGACAGAACATTCCATGTAAATGTGGGTCTCCTATCAGTGGAAGCTGGTGTATCTCTGACTCTTTTGCCTGCTCTTAAGACTCTTTTCCTGTTATTGGGTTGCCTTGTCCAGCCTTTCAAAGAAGATCTTTCTATTTGTTTTCTTATGTCTTGTTTTATGCTGTTTGGCTGTATTTCTTGGAGACAGGCTTTTCTTTCTGGATAAAATGGAGGGGAAGTGGATCTGTGGAAGAGAGTAAGTGGGAGGGGTAGTAAGGAGGAGTGGAAGAAGGGCAAACTGTGGTTGGGATGTATTGTATGAGAGAAGAATCTATTTTGAATAGAGAGAGAGAGAGAAAGAGAGAGAAAAAAGTTATTTATGTCTTTAGTAAGGAGGTTAAAGAACCAACTATAAGAAATAATACAAGCTACTATAACTAAATCAGGGAATCATAATATAAAATAATATATATTACAACTTCAAAAATTCAAAGAGAAAGGTGGAGTAAAAATGTTATGTGATCAAAATTAAATTAGTATCCTAAAGTAGTCTGCTGAAATTATCAAATAATTTATGGAATCCTCAAAGTAACCATAAAGCTAAAACCTGTAGTAGATATACAATGAGGAAATAGCATTAAAAAATTATTTTATCGATCCCAGACCCCATCCCTGGGCTCCAGCCACTCCTGGGAACACCTGCGCAACTTGGCCCCAGGTTCTGGCCACCGGGCAGGTCCCCTTCTAGCCCCACCGGGAAGGATCCCCTTGTCCAAGCCACCAGCAGCCCCTGCAATCTCCACACCCTGCCCCCACGCCCATCTGCCCAAGAACCCAGCCACATCCTGAGACTTAGAGACCAGTCCCCAGCTCCCATGCTGCCCCTGACTTCCTTTTTCTGGACTAGAGGTGAGTATCTGGGCCAATCTCAGACCCCATCCCAGGGCACCAGCCACTTCTGGGAACACATGCCCAACTTGGCCCCAGGTTCTGGCCACCGGGCAGGTCCCCTTCTAGCCCCACCAGGAAGGATCCCCTTCTCCAAGCCCCCAGCAGCCCCTGTAATCTCCACGCCCTGCCCCTACGCCTATCTGCCCGAGACCCCAGCCACTTCCTGAGACTTAGAGTCAGGCCCCCAGCTCCCATCCTGCCCCCGACTTCCCTTCTGGACCAGAGAGGGTTCCCATCCTGCCCTGGACTTCCCTTCAGGACAAGAGCTCACATCCTGCCCTGGACTTCCCTTCAGGATAAGAGCACCCATCCTACCACTGACTTCTTGTCTGGACAAAAGCTCCCATCCTGCCCCAGTTTCCCACCCAGATACGAGCTTCCATCCAGCCCCAGAGTTCCCATTTGGACAAGGGAGCTCCAATCTGGACAAGAGAGAGAGAATTCTTGAATCTGTCAGCTCTGTCTGAAACAAGTGCACAGATAAGGTCAAGAACGAACCATAAGGAGATGGGCAGACGTCAAGGCAGAAGTACACACAAGAAAATGAAGAGCAATACAGCATCACCAGAACCTAGCCCGCCTCCAACATCTAGACCTGAACATCAAAAATTGGAACAGGCAGAAGAAAACAGCCTTATGAATAACATCATGAAGAAGGTAGAGGCTTGTGTAGAGGAAAAGATTTAAAAAAATGGAAAGAACGCTGTAAACAACTAGAAGAAAGGAAAAACAAATTAGAAGAAAAAAATAAAGTCCTAGAAAAAAACAATAAAGTACTAGAAGAAAACAATAAAGTACTCAAAGAAAATCATGAAAAAGCAATGAAACAAATAAAGATAACAGTCCAAGACCTGAAAAGGAAAATAGAAAAAATGAAGACACAAACAGAGGGAATGCTGGAAATAGAAAATCTGAGTAAAAGATCGGGGACTTCAGATGCAAGAATAACCAACAGAATGCAAGAGATGGAAGACAGGATCTCTGGCATTGAAGATAGAGTAGAAGAAATAGATTCACCAGTCAAAGAAAACACTAAAGCCAACAAAGTCATGAACCAAAATGTCCAAGAAATTTGGGACACCATGAAAAGACCAAACCTACGAATTATAGGGATAGAAGAAGGTGAGGAATACCAACTCAAAGGCACAGAAAATATATTCAACAAAATCATAGAAGAAAACTTTCGCAACATAAAGAAGGAAATGCCTATGAAGATAAGAGAAGCCTATAGAACACCAGAGTAGAGCTCCCAAAAAAGTCCCCTCGACACATAATAATTAAACAACTAAATGTACAGAATAAAGAAAGAATATTAAGAGCAGCAAAGGAAAAAGGCCAAGTGACCTATAAAGGCAAACCCATCAGAATAACACCTGATTTCTCAATGGAGACTTTGAAGGCCAGAAGGACCTGGACAGAGGTAATGAAGACACTAAGAGACCATGGATGTCAGCCCAGACTTATATACCCAGCAAAACTTTCAATCATCATAGACAGAATGAACAAGATATTCCAAGACAAAGCCAGATCCAAACAATATTTATCCACAAACCCAGCCCTACAGAAAGCACTAGAAGGAAAATTCCAACCGAAGGAAGTCAGATACACAATCAAAAACACAGGCAATAGATAAAGCCACATCAGTAAAGCCCAAAGAAGTGAAGTACACACAGGCTACCACCAAAAATAACAGGGATGAACAATTACTGGTCATTAATATCCCTTCATATCAATGGAATTAATTCACCTATAAAAAGACATAGGCTTACAGAATGGATACGAAAGCAGGACCCATCTTTCTGCTGCATACAAGAAACACATCTCAAATTCAAAGACAGACACTACCTAAGAATAAAAGGCTGGGAAAAGACATTCCAATCAAATGGTCTTAAGAAACAAGCGGGTGTAGCCATCCTGATATCCAACAAAATAGACTTCAAACTAAAATCAATCAAGAGAGATCAAGAAGGGCATTACATACTCATCACAGGAAAGATCCACCAAGATGAAGTATCAATTCTAAACATTTATGCTCCAAACACAAGGGCACCCACATATGTAAAAGAAACATTACTAAAGCTTGAACCACATATAAAACCCCACACATTAATAGTGGGAGATCTCAACACCCCACTTTCACCACTGGACAGATCTCCCAAATCGAAACTTGACAGAGAAATAAAGGACTTAACTGATGTCATAACCCAAATGGATCTAATAGATATCTACAGAACATTCCATCCTAACAAAAAAGAATATACCTTCTTCTCAGCACCCCATGGAACTTTCTCTAAAATCGAACACATACTTGGCCACAAAGCAAATCTCAACAGATACAAAACAATTGGAATAACCTCCTGTGTTCTATCAGACCACCATGGTTTAAAGTTAGATTTCAGCAACAACAAAAACTAGAGAAAACCTACAATCTCATGGAAACTGAATAATGCTCAACTGAATCACCAATGGGTTAAGGAAGAAATAAAGAAAGAAATTAAAGACTTCCTAGAGATCCACGAAAATGAAGACACTACATACCCAAACTTATGGGACACTATGAAAGCAGTGCTAAGAGGGAAATTCATAGCACTAAATGCCCACATAAAGAAGTTGGAGAAATCTCACACTAGTGACTTAACAGCACACTTGAAAGCTCTAGAACAAGAAGAAGCAAAGCCTCCCAGGAAAAATAGACGCCAGGAAATTATCAAAGTGAGAGGTGAAATTAATAAAATAGAAACTAAGAGAATAATACAAAAAATTAATGAATCAAAGAGTTGGTTCTTTGAGAAAATCAACAAGATAGACACGTCCTTATCCAAACTAACCAAAAGACAGAGAGAGAGAGAATCTAAATCAACAAAATCAGAAATGAAAAGGGGGACATAACAACAGACATTGAGGAAATCCAGAGAATTATCAGGTCATATTTCAAAAACCACTACTCCACAAAACTAGAAAACCTAAAAGAAATGGTCAATTTTCTGGATAGGTACCACATACCTAAGTTAAATCAAGAACAGATTAACTATTTAAATAGTCCAATAACCCTAAGGAAATAGAAACAGTCTTTAAAAGTTTCCCAACCAAAAAAAGCCCAGGACCAGATGGTTTCAGCACAGAATTCTACCAGATCTTCAAAGAAGAGTTAATTCCAATACTCTCTAAATTGTTCCACATAATAGAAACAGAAGAGACATTACCAAACTCCTTCTATGAGGCTACAATAACCCTGATTCCCAAACCAAACAAGGATACAACAAAGAAAGAGAACTACAGACCGAGCACCCTCATGAACATTGATGCAAAAATACTCAATAAAATACTGGCAAACAGACTCTAAGAACACATCAGAACAATTATCCACCATGATCAAGTAGGCTTCATCCCAGGGATGCTAGGGTGGTTCAGCATAAGAAAGTCCGTAAATGTAATACACCATATAAACAAACTCAAAGAAAAAAACCACATGATCATCTCACTAGATGCAGAAAGGGCATTTGACAAAATCCAACAACCCTTCATGATAAAAGTCTTGGAGCAATCATCAATACAGGGAACATACCTAAACATAATAAAGGCAATTTACAGCAAGCCAACAGCCATCATCAAATTAAATAGAGAGAAACTCAAAGCAATTCCACTAAAATCAGGAATGAGGCAAGGCTGTCCACTCTCCCCATAGTTATTTAATATAGTACTTGAAGTTCTAGCCAGAGAAATTAGACAACATAAGGAGATTAAGGGGATACAAATTGGAAAGGAAGAAGTCAAGATTTCCCTATTTGCATGACATGATAGTATACTTGAGTTACCTCAAAGATTCCACCCAGGAACTGATAAACCTTATAAACACCTTCAGCAACATAGCAGGATACAAGATCAACTCAAAAAATTCAGTAGCCCTCCTATATACAATGGACAAAGAAGCTGAGAAGGAAATCAGATATACATCACCCTTTACAATAGCCATAAATGACATAAAATACCTTGGGGTAATACTAACCAAGCAATTGAAGGACCTGTATGACAAGAACTTTTAGTCCCTGAAAAAAGAAATTGAAGAAGATGTCAGAAAATGGAAAGATCTCCCATGCTCATGAATAGGCATTACTAACATAGTAAAAATGGCAATTTTACCAAAAGCAATCTACAGATTCAATGCAATCCTCATCAAAATAACAACACAATTCTTCACAGACCTGGAAAGAATAATACTCCACTTCATATGGAAAAACAAAAAACCTAGGATAGCCAAAAGAATCCTGTACAATAAAACAACCTCTGGATGCATCACGATCCCTGACTTCAAGCTCTACTATAGAGCTACAGTAATAAAAACAGCTTGGTCTTGGCATAAATACCGACATGTGGAACAATGGAATCGAATTGAAGACCCTGGCATTAACCCACACACCTATGAACATATAATTTTTGACAAAGAAGCCAAAAGTGTACAATGGAAAAAAGAAAGCATCTTCAACATGTGGTGCTGGCATAACTGGATATCAACATGTAGAAGGCTGCAAATAGATCCATATCTGTTACCGTGCACAAAACTTAAGTCCAAGTGGATCAAGGACCTCAACATAAATCTAGCTACTCTGAACCTGCTAGAAGAGAAAGTAGGAAGTAGTCTTGAATGCATTGGCATAGGAGATCACTTCCTAAATATAACACGAGTAGCACAGGCACTGAGAGAAACAAACGATCAATGGGACCTCTTGAAACTGAGAAGCTTTTGTAGAGCAAAGGATACAGTCAACAAGGCAAAGTGACAGCCTACAGAATGGGAAAAAATCTTCACCAACCCCACATCTGACAGAGGACTGACATCCAGAATATATAAGGAACTCAAGAAATTAGACACCAAAACGATCAACAGTCCAATTAAGATATGGGCTATTGAACTAAACAGAGAATTCTCAACAGAGGAAACTCAAATGGCTGAAAGACATTTAAGGAATTGCTCCCCATCCCTAATCATCAGGGAAATACAAATCAAAACAACTCTGAGATACCACCTTATGACAGTCAGAATGGCTAAGATCAAAAATAATGAGGACACTTTATGCTGGGGAGGATGTGGAACTAGGGGAACTCTCATCCACTGCTGTTGGGAATGCAAGCTTGTACAACCACTTTGGAAATCAATATGACACTTTCTTAGAAAATTGGGAATCAATCTCCCCCAAGATGTAGCTATACCACTCTTGGGCATATACCCAAGAAATGCTCAATCATACCACAAGAGCACTTGATCAGCTATGTTTATATCAGCATTGTTTGTAATAGCCAAAACCTGGAAACAACCTAGATGTCCTTCAACTGAAGAATGGATAAATAAATTTTGGCACATATACACAATGGAATACTACTCAGCAGAGAAAAACAATGACATCATGAGGTTTGTAGGCAAATGGATGGATCTAGAAAAAATCATCCTGAGTGAGGTAACCCAGACTCAGAAAGACAAATATGGTATGTACTCACTCATAGGAAGATGCTAGATGTGGAACAAGGATGACTGGACTGCTACTCACATCACCAGTGAGGCTACCTGTAAAACAGGACCCCAAGAAAGACACGGGGATCACCCAATGATGGAGAAATGGATGAGATCTATATGAACAGCCTGGACATGAGTGGGAGCAATGAACGGCGAGGGTCGAGGGAAAGAGATCGGGAGATGCCACCTGGATCAAGAACAGAGAGGGAGAACAAGGAATAGGAGACCATGGTAAATGAAGACCACATGAGAAAAGGAAGAAACAAAGTGCTAAAGAGGCCCACAGAAATCCACAAAGATACCCCCACAAAAGACTGCTGGCAATGGCCGAGAGACAGCCGGGAGTGACCTACTCTGGTGATGGGATGGCCAAACACCCTAATACTTTTGCCAGAAACCCCATCCAAGTACTGAGGAATCTGGATGCAGACATCCATGGCTAGTCCCCGGGTGGAGCGCTGGGAGTCTAATTAGCGAGAAAGAGGCGGGTTTATATGATCGAGAATTGTTGAAACCAAGGTTGGATAAAGCACAGGGACAAATAGCCAAAAGAATGGAAATGCATGAACTATGAACCAAAGGCTGAGGGGCCCCCAACTAGATCAGGCCCTCTGAATAAGTGAGACAGTTGATTGGCTTGATCTGTTTGAGAGACCTCTAGGCAGTGGTACCAGGTCGTAGGCTCTCTGCATGAGATAGCTGTTTGAAACCTGGGACTTATGCAGGGATGCTTGGCTCAGTCTGGGAGGAGGGGACTGGACCTGCCTGGACTGAGTCTATCAGGTCGATTTCAGACTTCGGGATTGGCCTTGATCTGGAGGTGGTGGGAATGGGGGGTGGGCTGTGAAGAAAGGGAGGGTTGCAGGAAGGAGGAGAACAAGGGAATCTGTGGCTATTATGTAGAACTGAATAGTATTGTAAAGTCAAATAAATAAAAGAAAAAATTATTTTATCACAAAAGAAGACAAGAGAGGCAGATAAAAGGCTCTAAAATAAATAAATAAATAAATAAATAAATAAATAAATAAATAAATAAATAAATAAATAAACAAAACCAAAACCATCATAGACAAAATGGTATTATCCAATTTTTTACATATAAACAATTACCATAAATGTAATATATTAACTTTTCCAATGAAAAAAAACACAATGTGGCTAGAGAGTTAAAAACAAACAAAAAACACCAGCTAGATGAAGCCTAAAGACATTCACTTCAACTTTGGAACACAGTATGGTTTCATTTCTCTATTGATAACATTAATGTTAAGTATGGATAGGCATTTGTATGCATTTATTTGAGAATTCTTTGAGCTGGTCTTTTGCATATTTGTAAGAGTTATTGTTTCTTGTTATCAAAACATTACCTATGTCTTTATTCTGTTAAGTGTTTCCTTAGATGTGCAAAACTTGGAAGGCTGTCACAATTTCATATGTTGATTTTTGCTATTGTTGTCTATTTTTTGGGACCATTTTCAAGATGAATCTGTAGACCAATGTCATAGACTATTCCTCTTGTTCTTTTTAGCTAGCAATAATGATGCTTCAAATAGACTTCACTAATAATGATACTGCTTCTCTCCAAAATTTCCTGTTCTGTTTCTAATAGTTTTACAGTTTCTGATTTTTCATCCAAGGCTCTGATATATTCTGAGTTGATTCTTGTACATGAAAATGAATAAGATACAGGTCAGCTATCATTTATCTGCATGTGGACATCCAGTTTTACCCAACATCCTTTAATAGATTGTTCCTTAGCTATTTAGCATATTGGTATCTTTTTCAAAAATACACTAATCATAAATTCTTGAATTTATTTGTGAAGTCTCTTATTTCATTGCTCTATGTGTGTGTTTCTATGTCAGTGCCATTCAGTTTTGATTATTATAACATTATAACATAATTTTGAACACCACAGTGTGAAGCCTTCAACTTTGGTTGACATTGTGTTGTTTATTAGGTCCTTTACAGTTCCATATAAATTTTGACTTTGACTGCCTATCGAGTTCCTGTGAAAAATAACATGGGGATTTTGACAAGTATTGTACTTTGTTTATTACTAAGCATGTATCCTTTTTAGATTATTGTGAATAGAATTATTTTTTAATTTCTGATTTTTATTTTTGTTGTTAACACAAAAATGCTGCAGATTCTTGTATAATGATTTTGTAGCATGAAAATTTATTGAAATTATTATTTCTGTTTTAGGTGGAGTCTCAGGTTTTTCAAATATAAGATTACACAGTTTGGAACCAAAGACTCAGTTCTTATTTGAATATCATTTAGGCCAAAAATATAATTTTGTAATTTTTAAATGGTCACTATTATGAATCCACTAGGAAATGCAAATTAAAACCACAATGTGATATCTAACACCCATTAAAGTAGCTAGTACTAAAATATGAAAGGCAAGTGTTGATGAAGACAAAGAGATTTAGGAAACCATGTATAGATAGTAAGACTACAAATGAATATAGAAAGTGTGAAAACATGTGGAAGCTTCCCATAAAAACAAAAGAAAAGAACTACCATATGGCCACCACTGTCACTTCTGGATATGCATCCAAATTGACTGAAATAAGAGTATTAAAAAATACTGCACTTCATTTATCATGGTATCTCTTTCCTTGTTCTTCCACTCTGTCCCTGTTCCAACTTTAACCTCCCATTCCCATATGTTCTCATCCCCCATCCCTTGCCCTCCATTATCCCCCCCTCACCCCAGTTTGCTCATGTAGATCTCCTCTATTTCTTCTTCACTTTCACACAGCTTTGAGCCAGGGAGGAGGGGCTTGGACCTGCCTTAACTGAATATACCAGGCTCTGCTGACTCCCTATGGGGGACCTTGCATTGGAGGTGGTGAGAATGGGTGGTGTGTTGGGAGGAAAGGCTGGGGGGCAAGAGAAGGGAAGAGAGGGGAATCTATGGTTGGTATATAAAATGAATAGAAAATCTCTCAATAATAATAAAAAATACTGTGCTAATATTGATTATAATACTATTTACAACAGAGCAGGTAAAGAGTCTAAGTGTTCATCAATGAATGAGTGGAAAATCAAACAGTATATATATGTGTATGTGTGTGTGTGTGTGTGAGAGAGAGAGAGAGAGAGACAGAGACAGAGACAGATACATAGAGAGACAGAGAGAGAGAACACAGGACATTACTCAATCTCAACAAATAAGGGGTCTTGAAATGCTGTCATTTGAAATTTTTTCCCTTTTATTGAACAAAGATTCTGTTCTCATCCAATATATCCTAATTATAGTCTCCCAGCCTTATATTCCTCCCAGTTCTTCCCCTACCTCTCTTCTCCCCAGATCTACTCCCTTTCTGTCTCTCATTAGGAGAGAACAGTATCTAAGAGATAATAACCAAAAATGACAAAATAAAATATAAGATAAAAAATCATATCAAAGTTAGACAAGGCAAACCAACAGTAGGAAATGAGCCCCAGAGAAGGCACAAGAATCAGAAACCCACTTATTCACACAGTCGGATGTCCCATAAAAATACTAAACTGAAATCTATTAATATATATGCAGAAGACCTGGTACAGACCCATAAAATGCTGTCATTTTTTTATTTCCATCATTGGAGGATAATATGTTAAATGAAGTAAGCAAAGTGTAGAAGGAACACGGTCCATGAATGAAGCTATGAGGAGATTTCTGAGAGCTTATGAGAAAACTCAAAGTAAACGAAGACTTAAAACCTTTGTTCCTCCATAATATGGATTTGTTCTTAGAAAGTGCTTTTGTGCCCCTCACATGAGTAGTAAATAGGGGTGGGTTTTGCTTCAGATTACCCATCATCTTATCCACTTTTTTTCAAAATGATGTTTCCAAGCATGAGTTTTCCTTATGACTGTATATAGCCTAAACTCTTGTGACCTTGTCCTTGTGACTGTATACAACTTGAAGTCAAGTGAACTTTGCTCACATGACCTTGCTTAACCCTTAGAATGCCCTCAGAATATAAATTGTCTGATGCCCTGAATAAAGTTGACTATTGCATGAGACTTTTGTCCACCACATTTTTAGGCCTGCTCTCTCAGGTTCATGCTGCCATTTAGAGCACTAACTAGACAAATCCTGTATGGCATAGCTTCCTAAGTGTATTGTACAAGATAAACGTATATAAAGAAAAGGTAGAATATGGCATAGCCTGGGGTTAGATAAGGAAATAGAGGTCAAATTATAAAGAATTTTAGTTAGAAAGGGAGGGATTAATTGTAGAGATATATTATTCTTTGTGATTACTACAGATATTGGCAGCATATTATATTAATGAATATTTGTATTAGTGTTAATTTTATATGTTCTTAACCACAAAAATTTCTAAGCACGTGAAGTAATGGCATATTATTTAACTTGATTTACTGTTTTATATTGAAGTATGCACACACACATATATATGTATATATACATATAATTTTATTTATCAATTGAAAACAATTGCTTCATATATAATTGGGTATTGTGATGATCACTCATATAAGTAGAGGTGCTTGCAACAGATATCTTCAGTGAGGTCTACTTTAAAATGGTGCTTTAGGGAATGACTCTTGTTACAGCAGACTGGTTTATGATGCCTCATTCATAAGATCCAGTGTGATGATATTAGGAGTTGGGGTCTTTAGAAAAGCTGAACTATCATTAGGCAGATATTTGTTATGAATATGCTGTCCTTAATTTGACAACAATTCTGCCATAACCCAGGAACTGTGCCTATTGTTTCTTTGTAGTGCTTTCTTATTGCATTCTTAATGGACTAAGATATCTCTGTAAGAAAGAAGCATTTAAAGTTTATTACTGAAGAATGAGTGAGGATGATCTGATAGTCAAGACAGAATATTGAATAGCATGTGTAAATGCTTTCTGTCAGGGTATTTTCCTCACAGCACTAATAAGGAAATTAGAACAGTGTTTTGAAATGTCATCCTATCAGGTTGGAAATCTGATGACTCCACAGTTAAGAGCTTATACAGCCCTTGCAACATACTTGAGCTTGGTTCTCAGCACTTATGTAAGGTGGGTTGCAACTTCCTATACTTCAAGCTCCAGAGTATCCAATGTCTGTGGCCTCCTTAGGAACCTGTTTCCATGTATTCATGCCTATACTCATATATACAATATTATAAAGTAATCAAGTATATTTAAAGTGGCATCCTAGCTATAGTGAATGGCATAGCTAGCTGCCATTACAGAAAAAAAAGAAGTATAAAGAAACAGCTATATCTTTGACTTGATTAGCTGTTGTTGTTTACAAGTATAAGAAAGCAAAGGATAAAATACTTAAATATGTTAATGATATCAGTGGACTCTGTTTCTCTAAAGTCCAACTGTAATAATTAGAAAAAGGCAGGTTGAAGGACAGATGACAAAGGTGCTTTCTAAGCCTTTAGCATGAGTTCATTGGGTTTTGATGATAAATCAATTGGGAAGTGGCATGAGATATGTGGGCTGTGGAAAATGGCAGAAGGGACAAATGAAGTACATCCTTACATATATAAATGAACTCCTTCTAAAAAATTGTCTTGTGTTTTATATCCAGGGAACTGGGGTCTTTTTTCTTTAAACCATTTTTATAACATTGCTTTTTTCAATGGATTTAAACCAGGTACCACAATTGACTAGCTACATTATTATTATTGTATGAACTCAGCCAAGTATATGAAGAATTTAAGTAGAACTATTATTTTAAGAATTACAAAGAATTAATATAGGTAGAATAATCTTTTGTCAGGATTATGATAAGCTCTACATAAATGAATTTCAGAATAGTCAGATAAATTCAGCAAATATACTGTTTACTTTTTTCTTTCCCACAGTTCTTTGAGTTAGATTTCTTTCTTTCTTAACCTGAGTTTCAACAGATAGGTACACAGGAATCTAATGTTTCATCAAAAACAATAGATGATATGAAGGTGAGTGGGTTGTACCATCTGTCATCCCAATAATCACCAGGATCTATTTGGATGATCTCACTAGTAGACTTGTGTTCCCTTTCTTTGTCATTGTTCCACATAAGTATATCTCTCTAAAAGTGGAACAACTGGTGGAAGAAGACAACCTTAACTGATGGGCGAGGGACAGTATTTGGTCAAGGGTAGCTGAGTAGCTGTGCTCAGCTCTCAAGAACTCAAACAGAGGGTCAAGACATGAGTATTTTGCTATCTTCTCCAGCAGAAGCAATAACACTTGAAAAGTTAGAGGCTGGGTTGAAATTTGTCTCCTGAATTCTTATTGTAAAAGCAGCATTTCTTCTGTTATAGAAGTCTCTCTTCTCCTCACCAATGACAAAAAAATATACAATGTAATGGAGAGTTTAATAACTCTAGATTTTTTTTATTAACTTTAAACTTGGCATTATGTCATTTGGTTCCATTAGTTGACATGCATAACATTATTTTATTTATTGCCTTTGCCCGTGTTGCTTATAAGGTAAGAACTCTTTACTTATATCTGAAGAGTCTGAATAAACAAAAAAGACAAATGGAAAATAGGCAAGTAAGCATGGCAGAAAGGAAATGAGTGTAGTAAAAATGCTATGTGTATAGGGGAAAAAGTAAATATGAATCACTAGCACTATGGAAATCATACCCTGATCCTTAAACTAGGGCCAGATTACACATGCTAAGAGAAGGACTTCTTATCACCTGTTTAGATAAGCATATGCAATGCATTTGTGAAACCAGTAAATGGGTATTTTGTCTTGCTTTGGAAAATAACCAAGGATCCAGAAAGCAGCAAAACACATCAATTTGATATTAATCATGAACTCCATTGCTACATTAGTTAGATTTCTATATCTCTGTGAAAAAGTCCTTGACTTACACAACTTAAAAAGATAAATATATTGTGAATGAAGGAATAGAAGGCACAATGAAGCTGACCAAATCACATCATGATAGCTAAGGACAGTGGGGTGAAAAAATAATATGTCTGCACCAAATAGTGTGATTTCTTTTTTCCCCATTCTATACAGGTCTATAACTTATAGATGATGCGATCTTCAATCAGGATGGATCATCATTCCTTCTCTAGTTTTACTTCTGTTGTTCAGATAAAACACAATGACAAACGCAACATAGAGGAGAAGGAGATTATTTTACCTCACAATTTCAGGTCCATTACTGTGGAGAAGTTAAGGTGACAAGAATGTCTACTAGACATATCACATCCACAGTCAAAGCAGAGAAAAATGAACACATCCATAGTTGCTTGCTTGTGCTCAGCTCATTTTTTTGCTCTTGAACCATTTAAGACCTGTTGCCTAAAAAATCAGGCCACTTACAGTGGCCTGGGTCTTCCTAGTCAATAAAGTTTGTTATGACAACCTCAAACAGACATGCCCAGAAGCCAAAGCCATCATAGACAATCCCTCAGTGAGACTCTTACAAGACAATTATAGGTTGTACCAAATTGACGATTAAAGTTTATCATCAAGCTGTCTTTGGTAAATTATCTCAGAAACTCCTTCATAGAAACACTGAGACATATGCCTACTAATCTTGGAACTTTTCAATTCACCAGAGTTGAAAATCAAGATTATCTACAACCATTACCTTTTTTTTCTTGCCATATCCAAGATTGAAAAGGTCAGTTAAAAGAATCCTAACAAAGGAAATAATCTTGATTGTTTTTCTCTTCTGCTATAACAATAATACTCTATTCTTTCCTTCCTCCAATATATGTTATCAGGACATTGGTTGAAAATTATTTGGGATTATTTCTGTCACATACATGATGACTATGACAAGTTCTCATATTACTTTGCTGAAACAAAGTGGTAAATATGGGCATCTTTTTCTTGCCCTGATCTTAGAGAGAATGCTTTCAATATTTTCCCATTTACTACTATGCTAACTGATGTTGGCTTATTAAACATACTTTTTAAATGTTAAGGCCCATTCCTCCCATACTTAGCTTGTTGAGAATTTTCATTATGAAGACATGTTAAAATTAATTAAGTCTTTGTGGGTTCCAGAAATGCCCCCCCCCCATCAAGCCATCTTACCTTGCCCAGCCTTGCTGCAGGGGGAAGAGATTGGTCTTGCCTCAACATGGTATGCCATGCTTTGTTCAAGCTCATGGGAGGCCTGTTCCTTTCTGAATGGAGATGGAGGAGGAGTGTACCAGGAGAGGGGTAGATGGGAAGTGGGGGGAGGGAAAACAGGAGGAGAGGAGGGAGGGGAAACTGTAGTCAGTATGTAAAATAGATGAAAATATGTTCTTTAAATATATTTTTAAAGTTAAAAGAAAGAATGATGTGACTTTTGTTCTTTATTAACATATGACATGTTTATAGAGACATCACTATTGAATTATCTTCACATCCTAATGCTGAATCCTAACTGATGATGTTGATTTTTCCAATTAAATGTTCAATCACATTTGTTTTCTTAACATTTTATCAAGAAGTTTTGCTACTATGTTAATCAGACATATTGACCTAGAGTTTTCTTTATTTTGTGATGCTCTTATCTGTCATTGATATGGTGGTAATTCTAGCTTCATAAAATGAATTTGGATGTGCTCCCACTATTTCAATTTTCGGAGAAGATTTTAGAAGAAAAGTGTGATGCGTTTTGAATAAAAGACTGAGAACAAGACACTCCGGTGAAAGGCTTCCTATCTAAAAAATACAAGATAAGTCAAGAGTTTGTTAAAATTAGCTTTAAACTAATGTTTAATGCCTTAGTGTACCACTTTTACTAGTAGAAAGAAACTGTACTACACAAATTTGCAACTCTTTCTCCCCTAGTGCCTTGTTTCTTTATCTTGCATATAGTAGATTTATATGATATAATTTTGCAAGTGAGTTGATTTGAAGAAAAGTGCAAAGCTTGAAAGTGTGATGTTGATTTCATATCCTCCATCCTTTCTTTCTAGACTTGTCATCTTGATATTTGTCCACTGTAGGTCAAAAATGAAATTAACTTTTTAGAAACTGAGTTTGATTTTGAACTGTTGGCTTAGTAATAACTTTACATGCCTTATGTACCTTTAAAATAAGATAATTCATGTTGAATCATGCCCAGAACACAGTGAGCACTTAATAAAATGATGACTGTCATTATTAACCTTAATTTTCACTGTTAGATCTCTTTTGACCTCCCATTAGAAATTTTCTCCAGGTTACTGTTAATGTTTCTAATACTAATGCTAATGCTACTATTGTTTATGTTAACCTTTTTAATATTATTCATCCATATGTTGTTTTTAACCTCACTAATGATTGTTCTGTTTGTTTTAGAAGTAAGGAAACCGGGACCAATCATTTAAGTATCCATCACACAGTTTTAAATAATAATACTGGAATTCAAACCCAACCCATAAAACCACAAAGTCTAAGCTTTTCTATGGTAGCAATGACTAGATTTTCTTTGGTTTGAAGAAAATTAACTATCATTAACTCATTAGTTACATAAAATCGAATATGAAAATTTACGATTGAAAAATTGGCTAGTCTCTATTGAACTGGAGTGAGCTCACACTAATTTGCAACAGTAGATTTTATGTCCTCCCAACTCCATATGACATCACTTCCACAACTTGAAATCAGGTATATGCTGTGGGATGTTCTGTATGTGCTGTGGGAGCCCTTCTTGGGTTCCTTGTGGCGTTACCCAGCAGGTCCGTATAGAGGATGATTAGGACCATGGGCCTGAGTGCAGGTGTTTGAGATGGTCTGCACTTGGCTGTGTTGGGGGATGGTCTGTATGCTCTGATTGGTTAATAAATAAAACCCGATTGGCCGTGGCTAGGCAAGAAAGATAGGTGGGACTAACAGAGAGGAGATATAAAAGGACAGAAAGGCAGAAGGAGACGCTGCAGCCGCCGCAATGACCAGAGAGGCTGCAGCCGTCGCCATGACCAGAGAGGCTGCAGCCGCCGCCATGACCAGCAGCATGTGAAGACGCCAGTAAGCCACCAGCCACATGGCAAGGTATAGATGTATGGAAATGGATCAATTTAAGATAAAAGCACAGTTAGCAAGATAAGGACAGTTAGCAGGAAGCCTGCCACGGCCATGCAGTTTGCAAGCAATATAAGTGTCTGTGTTTATTTGGTTGGGTCTGAGCGGCTGTGGGACTGGCGGGTGTCAGAGATTTGTCCTGACTGTGGGCAAGGCGGAAAACTCAAGCTACAGGTATAACAGATGGGATGCTTGTACCACAAAAGGTATCAAATAGTACAAAAATCACATACCAAGGATCATTTTCTCTTTCTGCCATAAATTACCAGATGTATTAGCAGAGTATGAGAAAAGCAAATATAAGAAGCTAAGGCTGAGCAAATGTAAAAGATCCAATGTAATGTTTAAACTGTTAGTCCCTCTTCCCTTTATTTAGATAGAAATAAGCTGGACAGAGGTACCCAGTGTGGGGAAAATGTAATAAATAGAGATGGGGGTGAAGAAGGAGAGGGAGAAGGAGATAAAGGAAGGTAAGCAGAAGAAACAGAAAGAGAAGGCACTAGAGGAAAGAAGTACATAATAAAGTATGAGAAAATACAAATAACCACAGATTCTGTATTAGAAGGAATGTTGAAGTCATCCAGCAATTTCTGACAGTAGGTACAGATAAGAATTGCCTAGAAGAACTATTTAAATTGCCATTTTCATGGAATCATGCTAAATGAGATATTCCAATGAAAATCTGTGCATTTAATAACTATCTCCAGATATTGTGATATAGCCAAGACTGCCATTCGGGATATACTTTGTGCCATTCATCTTTTTTCACATGTATGAAACAATTTATGCCTTTATCTAGTACAAGTTTATGTTTAACCACAAATTTTAAGCAATTTATCTCAAGACAATTTTTATGACATATGCTTTGCATATCATGAGTACCGGATATGTTTTCAGAAACTAAAGGCATAGTTTTCTTTAATCCCTTACATTGGCATAATGACTTATAGTTTAAAGAAGGAAAAAAATGGTATAATAAGAGAACTTTTGTTCTCTCAGGCTTTATATGCACTGCCTTCTCTGGAATTCAGGAAAGGATTACCAGAATGTGTGTGTGTGTGTGTGTGTGTGTGTGTGTGTGTGTGTGTGTGTGTGCAGAATGAGAGAGAGGATTGCCTTAAGAATGGCCTCATTTCAGGGCCCTGTGAAGGGCTTAGAGTGCTCAGGGGATGCCTTGCCTTGGCACTCAGTGCAAAGACATAGGATGGCTCACTGAAAGAAACTAGCTGCAATCACTGGCAGGGAGAGCAATAAAAACAGAGACTTTGTTCTCAAAAGCTTGCTGAAAGCATAACATTGGGCTATTGAGACAGCTCAGTCTCTCTCACACACTCCCACTCATCTTTGCCAAGGTGCAGGACGGCCCAGCTCAGCCCAGCACACAGAGAATTTCTCCCCGTGAAAGGGCCCAAGTAACTCACATACAGCAATAAAGTTCTTGAAAGAATATACCAAAAGAAAGTTTTTGGTCTTTAATTTGTTTACAACTTAAGTCTGGGTTTTATCAGCACGGAAGTCTTGGAGGCATTCAGGATTTGGTGTGGGATTTTTTTTTCTCTCTCTCAAATGTCAAAAAAAGCTCAAAGGGTGACAGGAGATTCGAGAACATGTTTTTTTTTTTCTGTAATTCTTGATTGATTTGAAAAGATATGAATGAAATGTGTATTATATGGGTAATATTGCATACTATAATCCTGAAAGAATGTTCCCCAAATACTCATTACTGCTGTGATAAAGAGTACAAAATTAATTCTGGGTTCCTAGTTTTCTAGATATGTTTGAATGGATGTAATGAAAGAATAAATGAATGGATGATCTAATGAATGAATGTAAATCAGGCATGTATCTGGTAGTAATAATGCTTAAAGAAGTAACACATGCAAAATCCTCATTTGGGGAAGAAAAAAATTGTTTCCCTAGTTCATCTTCATAACAGTTTACTAAGCTACTATCATGAGGCAGATTCTATGATAACAGCTAGGAGTACCCATATCAGTGACTCTCACACCATCAGAATCACTTGGAGGTCTCACTAAAACAAATAATTCTGGCTTCAACTCAGTCTCTGATTCATTAAGTCTGGAGTAGAGCCCAAGAGCATGCATTTGTAACAAGTACCCAGGAGATGGTGATGATTAAAGAAGTGGACTTTTAAAGTAACACTCATTGCTTATAAAATGAAAAGTAAGACACTATTTAGATGCACAGCAGTAACCAGCAAGTGACATGAGGATGCTGTGGGGACAGAGAAGAGGAGCACTTCACCCAGGTCTACAATGTAGATCAAAAACGGCTTTCTAAAAGTGGTAAGTATGTCAACTGATTCTTACATGCTGATTATATTTTCAGCCAGGTGAAACATCACAAACATATTCCTAAATAGGAAAAAAAAGTAGGTATGCAGGCAGACATGAGAAATACATACCACAGTGGTCTTAGGGACTAGCAAGTTATCTATGGCAGTAGTTGGAGCAGATAGCAAATGTTCCCTACAATATGTGGCATAAACTTGGCACAGAAAAAGGCACTTGATTAGCATATAAATAAATGAAATTGCATAGAAATACCATACACCTTATGAGAACTCCAGAAGAATATGTCATGTGTTCTTTGGTTCAGTTCTCAGAGTTGTCAAAATCATTTGATAGAAAAGGCAAGATGATTTTAGAATGGAGAAGCAATTCACCAGAGACAATGTGGTAGAGAACAACTAAGAAGGCTGACTGGATTCACAGTAATTTCTTCTGTGCTCTAGAAATGGTACCTAGTAGAGGATCCACAGTTCCCCCCAGGATTAAGGTTAATGTGTTTGCCTTAATCATCAGATATTTCTAGGGAAAGGTACATAAAGCAAGCAGGCCAATAGGTGTAATCCCCTAGAATCAGCTGAAATGAAGCGAAAGAGATGATTTAAATTATCCTCTAAAGCTTGTAGGATATCAAGAACAGGGAGTGTTGACCACCAGGGTTCCCAAAAGAATCTGAGAGAAAGAAGACACCAGACCAAGAAAAACAGAGATCAGTGAGAAGCAGAATTTTACTCTGCTACTAAATGTCCCTAATGCCCTGTCCTTGATAGTACTCATTTTCTTGATACAATAAATTTCTTAATAGCATTCCTATAATATTTCTTTACTTCTCCCTCCCCCACCCCCCCTCTCTCTCTCTAAGCCAAGTTCAATTTCTATCACTTGCAATCTAATCAGTTGTGGCTTCTCTAGTCAGCAATCACTAGGGATCTGAAGCATGAAATGGATACTGAATCTACTTATATTCCATAGGATGAACCTCTAGTAAAGGCATCTCAGGGCCAGTGAGCATTGTCTGCCTCAGCATAGTAAACAGAGTTTAGTCAAAGTGAAGAGACAGGAGGTCTTCCAAAATGGAGAGAATAGCAAAAGAAAAATCTAGTATTTATATCTTTAAGAACGTAGTTTTAAACACAGTTAGGAGGTCTGCCTGGCAGGGTAGAGGATTACTTACATAGAGTGAAACATCAATTCTGTAGAATACAAACATGCCAAGTTTCAAGATTTATGCTTTCTCTTATAAGACCTGAAGGACAAGTGGTGAGGGAAACAAACAAGAGGGAAGTGGGAGTTTTAAGAGCAAGACTCAGGAGATTGGTTTTATTTTTATTGGTTTTATTCCTTTTGCTGTTAACATTGTCTATTTCTCTCTCTCTCTCTCTCTCTCTCTCTCTCTCTCTCTCTCTCTCTCTCTCTCTCTCTCTCTCTCATTCACTCTAATTCTAATTCTCCTTACCTCTCACCTTCCCCTCTTCTTTCTGACAATAGGATTCCCTTGACCCAGAAGCTCCTATAATAACAGTGTGAAGTATAGTCCTTCAAGTGCTGTCATGACAGGAGCACTGGGCTGAAAGTCAGATGATCTTTGAACACCACATTCCTCATCTTTAAAGTCAGGAAGGTAATTCCCATTGTCCATTTCTCACAGGGTAGCTATGCCGAGAACTGAGATCATAAACACAGACTCTCCTCTGCACTACAAAGAACTGTTGAGGAGGTTGTAAAGATGTTTTAACCCTCTATGTCAGCAGCTACGCACCAAAATTTTCCTGATTCGCCACTAGCAGCAAGTTTTTATTGGTTGTGCGCTTTTTCCCAAGCAGCCAAGTCTCTTTAAAGAGACTGCCCTCCCTACACATTCTAGGCAGGCCTTTCTTTTCTAAGGCTTTCTCTCCCCTACCCTTTTATTTCTTTTTTACTTTAGATCAGACAAGCTGCAATTACAAATTACTTTCAAGACATTTTAAATACACTGGGAACGTATGCACATGCCCTGGTCCTTGGAGACCATGTTTTCTTATCAGATTGTCTCTTCTTTATTAATGCTGTCCTAGGATCCCTTTCTTTAAGCATCTTCTTGTCTTTTATGGGAGGGAGCCTTGTCTCACAACTGACAATATGCTTCCAGGAACCATTCATCTTCTCTTTCATGCACACCACATTTAGCATTTTCTCATGTTTCAGTCAAGAGAGTGCACCGACTGCAAATCCACTGGGCCCCAGCCTGATGCTAGGAGCAGGACACACCTGTCTGGCACTTCCAGTTCTACCCTGATTTATTCAGAGATGGAAGTAAATGCCTTGAACAGCTTCAGTTCTAGGAAGTCCTTGTCAATGCAGTGATCTATCTATGCCTTTAGGGAAGCAACCAAGAGATGCATTTAAATCTGCTGTCTTTCTTTACATAGATGAAGCAAGAGCAGGCTTCAAGCTGCAGGATGGCTACAGTGTCTTTGCTGTAATGGGATGTGCAGAATTCTGTTGCTGCCACATTTTACTTTCTATGCTAACACTGTGTCAATGGCAAGGTTTCCAAATTTCTAGCCCTTTTTAAAGCATTACAGCATGCAACAGAAGAGAGATTGCAATTGCAAGGCAGAAAGGCCATCTGTTACTTTTATCTTCACTAATTCAAGCCAACACATGTCCAGAAACTTTTCTATTAACAGGCCTGCATTTTAAAAACATGATTCCAAAAAGTGCCCATTTTCCTAATTATTTCAGAATTATATGGACAGTAATTACCATCTTCCATTAGCATCCCTAGTGCTACTTAGAACAAATTTCAAATGCATTCAGCAAGCACTTTACACTACTATGTCTGCTTCATTAACTTCAATCAAAAGACTGCAGTGACTCCTCATAGCAATAAGTTTGCTTTGATATGTTCTCATCAAATATTGATCTGAATAGTCTGTAGGAGTGCTTAGTCAGGCTGTGTGAAATGTATTTACTGAATACATTATTTTTATCCCCAAGATGCCAGTTGCTATCTGAGAAAATCATTTACTTAATATTCAAACTTTATTAACAGCCCATGCATCACTACTATTTGTATGATTAATCCACATGTTTGAAAATGTTTTCAGTGCAAAAACTTGGACAGAAAAGGGCAGAATTCAAAATTATATCAGAAGATAAACCATATACTAGGTGCTCTGTTTTTTCCTGAGTACAAAATGTATCCAAAGCTGAGTAGCAGCGAGTGCTCCTTATCCCTCAAGCAGGTTTACTTAAATGTGACTTGTGTAACATGAATTTACATAGGCTTTGTTTAAATGGAGTTGAGTTTTAATTGTTGGGAAATTATTTTAATAGAGAAAATACTCCTGATATTTAAAATGACACAGATTCAGGAAGGAAGGGGCATCTCTCATTAATGTATGTATTGTGGAGCCTAGCTCACAAATTCACATGTACTCTTCAGTTGCAGCTGAGGTCTGTGAGGTGGTGGAGCAGTGAACGGAATACAGAGCAGGAGAAAGAGCCAGGCTGAAGAGTTCTGAAGGAGATACGCAAGGTTAGTAAATAGACTCTGACAGTCCTGTGGAACTGACAAGAGACAAAGCACCGGGCATGAAATGGGAATTAGAAGGCCATTTAGCAATCCAAAATGGCAGCTGTTCTGAAAGCTAACAAAGCTAACAGGAAATCAAAATCTAAAAGATGTTTCCCACCTTATTTCATTGTAGATTTGAAAGTGGGGTCCCATTAAATTATAAGAATCCTGTCTCTGATGGAGGAGAAAGAGGATGGGTGAGAAAATAAGTCACTTTTCAGTATGAGGCACAAAACTACATTAAATGTGTTCAGTGACTAGATAGAGTCAATTGACTCCAAGTCATTTGATATAAAATAGTCACAGACTTGAGATCTGAACAATTCAAATGTTTATTAGTAACCTGTTATGGGCTGGGATTTTGTTCTAGGTGGTGAGATGCGGATGAGCAGAACCTGATATCTACACTGTGCCTATTATCCTTGATAATCTATTTGACTCAGTTGTCTACAAGTGATCAAGAAGTCTGTAACAGGCTGAAATATTACATACACATCTCCATGCCCAGTGCCTAAATGAAAACTTTACCCAACTCTGTGGTAATTTGTGCCTGGCTGGACACAGTCTGAAACTGTCGTCACAATTCAAGAATCAGAATAGTGAAATTAATTCATACAGAATGAGGATTTCCAATAATAAAATTGATCCAGGTTCCTGATTCAAATCAAAAGAGAATGTGAGAGAAAAGAATCATGTCTGTGTGTTCTCAACATGTATACAGAGGGTATTTGCTTATGTGACTGCCTCTGAAAATGCAAGTGATATCAATATGATCAGACACTTTTATGATTAGTTCATGTTTAAAGAGCTTTGGACATACTAGCCCATTTGTATACTGATACATTCATTGTCCAGGGTTGGTAATATAACTTCTGTGACACAGACAGACATGACAGGTCCAAAGAATAAGTGACTTTTCTGAGTTCACATAGCTAGTAACTATCAGAATCAAAACTCATTTAACAGACATTTTGGCAGTCTGATATAAGAGGTACCCCCACTTCAGCAGTGTAGAATATATTCAATGATAGGGAGTGAGCTAAAACAAAGAATGAGAGCTATATCATGGGATAGCAATGAGAATTTTTTGAAACCTGAAAAATAGCTATAATAAAAGAATACTAGTGATTCAGTAGAGAATCGCCAATTGTGTTGTAGAGAAGGAAGTAGAAAACATTGTTTGTTTCTTTGCTGTTACTTAAGAATTACACTAAGACCCTTCTGAAGTTTATAATTATAAAACCAAAGGATCATTATAATGCATTTCTTATGGTAGATAATTACTAACCCAATTTGGATCAAGGTGAATTCAGCTTCTTTTCATCAAAGTGTAATTATTCTTTGTTCAAGCAATTTCTGGATCTAGATTCTCTTTGATAGAAGGAGAAATGACAAATTCTTTCCAAAATTGTACATATGATTATTGAGTACCACAGATCCTTAATTGTAAACTGAATTTTTGCTTTCCTGGGGTCACTGAAGGATTGCACTCCATAATTGAACAATGGCTTAATGAATGTAATTTGGTGGCTCCACTTGCTAATGTGACTAGTTCCTACTGTTTATTTCATTTCAAAATTGGACACAATCAGATATGGAAACATAATTACACTGTGTAGAAATAAGCCTCAAGATTTACAGACACTACAGAAGAAAGCTTGTGGGCATGTAATTAAGAGAGATGGGGGTGACCTACTTTTGCTGAGTTTCAGGGATCAACCTGTATATCTGCCTGTAGATCAATTCATCTCCTTGTCTATTCTCCTTTTAATAATCCTGACCTCATTTCATATTGTTTGCACTAATGAATTAATTTGCAGTTTGGTTCTGTTGACTTACAAACCCAAATAAAATAGAGATTGGAAAGTGTCAATTAAGCAATCTGTGGCCTTCCTATCACAATGAATGCTTTGTTAGACTTTTTTTGCCTTCAGTATTTGAAGTTAATTTAGGGGCAGTGGTAATGAGAGAGAAGGGAGCTTGTGACAAGGTCATTGTAAGGAATTTTTCAACTTGGAAATTATCAAATGAAACTAAGAATCTTCCTTAAAGAACTGTCATTATTAAAATTAATCATCTGGGAACATTCAAAATTCTCTATGGCTCTCCATTTTACAAAGAATAAAGGTGAGTTTCTTCAACTTTACATTCCAGGTGATAACTTAACTTTCAGGAAAGAAGTTGGTGAAAATAATATGAGAACTATGAGGCTTGATGAAGATATTCAAGTGCTATTATAGGTCTGAGGCCCAAGAGAGACATCTAGGCTGGATACCCATCAAGGATATATTAGCATAAAAAGAAATTTTCTAAAAGACCTTGATGATGAAACAAAAAATCCTACATTTACACTGTCAAGTATGGCAGCTACTGGCTGCATGTAGCTACTGACCACTTAAAATGTGGCTAGTGCTACTGAAAAACTAAATCCTTTATTTTAGTTTAATTAATTTACATTCATGATGGATGTTACACATGAAGAGGAAAACTAAACTTCAACATGGTTAAGAATCATGCCGGGGGAAGATGGCGGCTAGCAGTACTTCACAAGCTAGTGGCTAGGAGGAGAAGAAAGGTGCTGATGAGTCCAGTAGAGAGATAGTTTGGATCGACAGGACCACAACCATTAAGAATTAATAGCAGGAGGCTGACAGACCCAGCAGCAGCTGACAGGGACGTACAGGCCCGGTGGTGGAGACAAGCAGACGCAGGTAGGCCTGTGGCGGTGGACCGCAGAGGTGGACAGGCCAGGGGACAGGGACGGGCAGACACGGCTTCGAGCTGGGATGCCTCTGGCCCCAACGCCTGGGGAGGAGGCTGTCTCCGTGGGTCGGAGCCAGAGCGAATCTGAACACTCCGGCTGAGGACAACCCAGGGCCCAACTGCTGATCCTGTGAAACCCAACAACTTGGAGGTGTTGGTGAGACTACCCTGCTCAGCTGAAACCCATCTGGGAGAGGGTTCAGATGCCTACAGTTTGAAGTCTGAAGAAACAAGATCAGCTGAGGAGTTGACGAATGAACAAAATATGACCTGGGAACACAGAAGAAGGCACTACCCAGCCACCAAACTAGATCACCAGAATCATAAGTATATAATTCACCAACTGAAATCAGCTGGCCCTGAAGAAACAGCCCAATAGCACCAATTTAACCAAGAACCCCTACTAAACCAAGACTAAAAATTAGAACAAGAGAGGCACTCTCAGACACAGACACCACCTGCACCACACAGAGGAAGAGATGAGTAGACGCTAGTGCAAAAATACAGGCAACAACATAAAGACCTATATGGCAACATCAGAACCTAGTGATTCTACACCTGCAAGACCTAAACATACCATGACAGAAGAAACAGAAGAAATCAACCCTAAAAATGACTTTAAGAAGATGATAGAGGCCCTTAAAGAAGAAATAAAACATTCCATCAAAGAAGAAATAAAAACTTTCCTTAAAGAGGAAATGAAAAACTACCTTAAAGAGGAAATAAAAACTTTCCTTAAAGAGGAAATGAAAAACTCCCTTAAAGAGGAAATAAAAAACTTCCCTTTTAGAGGAAATGAAAAACTCCATTAAAGAGGAAATAAAAAAAACTCCCTTAAAGAAATGGAAGAAAAAAATGAACAAAAAATGGGAAGAAATCAAATCAAGCCAAGAAAAAGGAATTAAACAGATGAAAGAAACATTCCAAGATCTGAAAAATGAATTTGAGACAATAAAGAAAACACATTCTGAGGGAATGCTGGAAATAGAAATCCTGACTAAATGAACAGGAACTACAGAAACAAGCATAACCAACCGATTGCAAGAGATGGAACAGAGAATCTCTGACACTGAAGACACGATAGAGAAAATAGATTCATCAGTCAAAGAAAACACTAAAGACAAAAAAGTCGTAACACAAAACGTCTAGGAAATTTGGGACACCATGAAAAGACCAAACCTAAGAATAATAGGGATAGAAGGAGGAGAAGAATACCAACTCAAAGGCACAGAAAACATATTCAACAAAATCATAGAAGAAAACTTTCCTAACCTAAAAAAAGAAATACCTATGAAGATACAAGAAGCTTACAGAACACCGAATAGGCTGGATCCAAAAAAAAGTCCCCTCGCCACATAACAATCAAAACACTAAACACACAGAACAAAGAAAAAATATTAAGAGCCGCAAAGGAAAAAGACCAAGTAATATATAAAGGCAAACCCATCAGAATAACACAAGACTACTCAATAGAGACTATGAAAGCTAGAAGATCATGGACAAATCTCATGCAGACACTAAGAGACCACAGATGCCAAGCCAGACTATTATACCCAGCCAAACTCTCAATCACCATAGGAGGAGTAAACAAAACATTCCAGGATAAAACCAGATTTAATCAATACCTGTCCACAAACCCAGCCATACAGAAAGCATTAGAAAGGAAAATTCAACCCAAAGAAGCTAAACACATCCATGAAAAATCAAGCAATAGATAATCCCACACCAACATACACCACAGAAGGACAACACAACACAACCACAAAAAATAACAGGAATTAACAATCACTGGTCATTAATATCCATCAATATCAATAGTCTCAACTCACCTATAAAAAGACACAGGCTAACAGAATGGATAAGAAAACAGAACCCATCCATCTGCTGCATACAAGAAACACACCTTAACTTCAAAGACAGACACTACCTCCAAGTAAAGGGCAGGGAAAAGGCTTTCCAAGCAAATGGACCTAAGAAACAAGCTGGTGTAGCTATCCTAATATCTAGAGAAAAAGGATGTTTCAAAAGAGAAGAAGTCTTGTGGCAATGCCTCAGTGGTCCAGGTAACTACCAGAACTCGGAAATCTGTGATGGAGACTAAGGCAGCAGAGACGGAACAGATAGATGTACATACAGGAAATAATAAAGAAAAAGTCAGTAAAGCCAAGAACAAAAGAAAGGTGGATGCTGAAGCCCATCCGTCAGATGAGCCTGTGAACGAGGAACCAGTGACAAAAAAGAAAAAAAAGATGGAAAGCAAATCCAAAAATAGTACCTAGGTGCCAAAGGATGACAGCAAGACGGAGGAGACTAAGGGGGACAATAAAAAGCAAAATACTTCCATTAAAAAAGGTGCAAAGAAGAAACCTCAAAAAGGTAAATCAAGTAAGAAAGGCAGCAGACCTGCTCAGGAGATGCAGAAGGAGAAGGCTCCAGGGCTCCAGCAGAGCCTCCTTCCATGGAGCTCGCTCAGGAGGAGGTCTCTTCCGGTCTTGCACTCACTCAGGTAATGGCCACCCCTACAGGCTCTACTCAGCGTGGGCTTCCTTCTCCCATGGATATTGCTCAGACTGGGCCTGCTCAGAGGGAGCTGCCTTCTCCCCTGGAGCTTCCTCAGAGGGAGCCGCCTCCTCCCACGGAGCCTCCAAAGATGGAGCAGACTCATCCCATGGAGCCTGCTCAGAGGGAGCCGCCTCCTCCCATGGAGCCTGATCAGATGGTGCCACCTCCTCCCATGGAGTCTCAGCGGGGACATTGTCAGAAGAGGCTGCTTTGTCCTTTGGACCATGCTCAGGTGGAGTTTGCTCAGACAGGGCCTCCTCACATGGGATCTGTTCAGAAGGAGCCTCCTGCTGTCATGGAGCCACCTCTTCAAGTGAAACCAGTCACCAAAAGGTCTTCTCCCACAAAAGAGAGTACCAAGGAGAAGTCGGGCATGCGGAGTGAGGTGGTGCGGCAGGAGCAAGTCCTTATTGAAGTTGGCTTAGTGCCTGTTAGAGATAGCCAGCTTCTGAAGGGAAGCAGGCGCGCACAGGATCTTCCAAAGGGAAACTCAAGAAGAGGCGAGACACCCAAGGACCAAGAAATTGGCTCTGATGGGGAAGGAAATAAAATGGCCCCTCTCAAGAAAGTGGGAACAGAGGAAGCTGGCAAGAGTCTAGCTATGCTTGCTGCTCCCAAGGAATCTACCAGTGTCTTATCCTCGGAACAAAACTCAAATGAGTCAGGTGGTGAAACGTTACATGCTAAGTGTCAGACTGGTTCAGCTGGGCTTTGTGAAATGGAAGTGGACACTGAGCAGAACCCAGACAGTGTCCCTGTGAAAGCTTCAGCACCCAAACCGGCGTCACCATTGCCTCTGGACCCATCACCAACCTTAACGGCCTCGCCTCCTATCATTTTGGCTGAAAACGAGTCACCGGACATTGATGAAGACGAAGGCATTCACAGCCATAATGGAAGTGACCTGAGTGATAATATGTCCGAGGGAAGTGATGATTCTGGGCTGCTTAGGGCTCGGCCAGTGCCACAAGAAGCAAGTTCAAAAAGTGGGAAGGAGGGGTTGGCAGTTAAAATAACCGAGGGAGAGTTTGTTTGTATTTTCTGTGATCGGTCTTTCAGAAAGGAAAAGGATTACAGCAAGCACCTCAATCGCCATCTGGTTAATGTATACTTCCTTGAAAAAGCAGCGGAGGGGCAGGAGTAGTGAGCCGGCCGGTGGAGGGCGGCTTGTCACAGTTTGTAAGCAATGCCTCACTTTTAGTTTAAGGCAGTACACACACACACAAGCTCGCTTTAATTAATGCCCAGTGCTGATTTTTAAGTGACATTATTTCCTTAGGACTGTATGTGTTACCTAGTGACTTGCAAAAACCTTAGCAAATCCTAGGGAGTTAATGTAAGAAAACAGATACTTAATCTGTTAGCTTGTGCAGTGCAGCGAAGAAAGGCGGGATGGTAGGTGACATTCTCCGGAGTGTCTACTTGTGTGGAACCGGTCGGGTGTTCTGCCCTTTTTCACTTCACTTGCTATTTTTAGTTCCTTGTTTAGGCTGATAAAAATTGGCATAGCAAATTACTTGAAAAATTTGCCTGCTTTATATAAGTAAAGGTAGCACTTTAAGGTTTCTTTAGAGATGAGAAAAGACATTTAAATTGAAGAAAAATTCTTTCAACAGTGTACATTGTATCTGTCCAGGTAATTGCTTCCTGACTTATGGTCGATATTTTGTGCTTCTATGATAATCATTATGAAAAGTAATTTTTGGTGGGTTTTTATTTTTTTTTTATTTTGGTGCTTTACCGGCTTAAGATGTTGCACGTGTTTTTTGTTTTTCTTTTTTAACCTATGCAGTTAATTCCCCCCCTAGAGATAGCATTGTGTTTAATAGTAACACTTTATACATATATGCATGTTTTTTTTTCTTTTTGGGGGTTACTTTTAGGCTTGTTTGCAAAAGGGCCATTTTTCTTTGCTGCAGTTGTCTTTTTTTGCAGAACAATAGTGTGTGCAAGTTTATGAGCAATGGAACATGCAGGTTCAATCCATTGTTTTTATTTTTTTTAAATCTTAACCTCTTGATCTATGCCAGAAGCAGTTTCATGTAAGTTATTTTGATGGTGAGCATATGTGTAATTCTACAGATCTCTGGGTCTGGTTTTTGCAGTAAGCCACTAGATCCCATGTTGAACACAATTTAATCTCAGTATCAGCCATTAGAGTTTTTTTACTTTGCTGTTTCTAGCTTATTTCTTACAGAGTGAGAAGTCATTCTTTGAAGAGTTTCTTTTTTCAATAGATGGTTGATGTTGAGATGGTTACTCAAATCAAGTGATGAGTGATGAACTCCAAGTCATCCTTGGAAATAGCAAATCTGTAGCCCAACATAATTATCCTTTAAACTAGAGAATATCACTTGTGAGAAAGCCATCATGCCCACATGGCTTATCTAGAGTGGAGTGCTGAGTTCTGGCAAACAGCTGCATCTTTCTTCCAGTGAGTACCTGAACAGGGCTGATGTGAATTATGTAGAGTCCAGATTTTAAGAATCATACTTTCTCAGGGATCTCCACAAACTAGTGAGTGTCCTCGCTGCCACTGTGAGACAGCCTCTGTACGGGAGAGGCCTCACGTGACTTTGTCCCTGGTGTTCCCCTGGGGACACCTGTGTGAGAAACTGCATGCTCCAGTACCTGCTCTTGTGTCCTTTGGCCAATGCCGGAGTGTGAAATAGTCCAACATGGGATTTTTCTTACTGGTAGTAAAGGATGAACCCAATCGGGAATCGTGACTTTTTTTTTCTTTTTTTGATGGTCATGTTCTGTTTTGAGATAACCTCTGTGTATTTCATTTATTTTCTTTTACCTGGCAATCTCTGAGCAGGCTTCAGATTTTGACAGTTGATGAAAGATACGACAAGCATTAGTGTGTGGGTGAAAAGCTTGGTGAAATTCTGAGTGAAGTTTTAGTTAAAGTTGGTTGAACTTGGGATTGACTGGGAGGCCAAAGATTTAAAAAGCAGAAAATTCTCTAAAGACACAAGTTGGGTGATAATAGTGTGTTTTGTGTGTGTGAATGAGAATTTGTAAATGTTGAATTCTAGGCTCTGACAATCATTGTCAGTGCAGATCAAGCTGCAAGTATTTATGTTTTAAAACTTAAATTATAAATCTAGTTACATCTTTCTAACAAGTAGTTTTAATGTTTATGAGCATATTTTACCTACATTACCTTTTCAGGATGTTGAGAAAGATGCATCACAAGCACAGGCTGGAGGCTGGGGACTAGATGGTTTTGAGGAAGAGGTCTTGGTGGAATCTTTCATAGAGCAAAGGGAAGCAATGCCTTCTGGGAAATGAGCTAAGTTTTAATCTAGTCTTTAAGATTAGAAGTCAAAAACAAAAATATTAAGGAAATGAAAACCTAATTGATCTTTGAAGCATTGTTATGTGGAATTGAGTGGGACTTTTGAGGCCTTTCTCCTCGAAAACAAGGACTTGGTTGTCAGGCCTACATTAGGCCTAAACCTTGGTGCCATGTATTTGTACTTAAATCATTTCAATGGAAAGTGTCTTAGTGATTGGAACTTCTAGTGCAGTTTGGAGTTCTTCCATTCGAAAAATGTGATATTTGCATGGGATTGTTTGAATCTTGCTTTCTAGTCCCTCCCCATCACCACCCTCATAGTCTGAAGGTAGATTTTTCTCTTGATAAAGGAACAAAAAAAGTGAATATCTTGTTTGTAAATTGGTATCTAGTAACTAGTGGTAAACTTGAAATGGTAGAATTCTTTAAAGCCTAATTCTAGGTAGCCTTAGGAAAATGTATCTTAATTATTTTTGAACCTGTATTCACCTTGTTTTATTCAAATATCTTAAGTTATATTTTCTTTTTCAGAGCTGCTTCTTATTTGGGGCTACTTTTTTTTTTTAAATTGAGGCATAATTCATAAAAGGGTACATTGTTTTGATGAGACTTTCTACAACTGTGGCTGGATGTCTTTCTTTAGTCTTCCAAGAAGGGCCTTTTTACTTTTTTAGAGTTACTTTTTAAAGTCATGAGGTCAACAACTTGGACTACTATGCATGTAAGTGCTAATGCAAATTAAAGCCCAAGTTGACCTCCAGCAGCAGTTCATTCTATATTGACAGTGAGAGAACACTTTGCCTGTTAGGATACTGTTACTCCTGGACTGAAATGCTGAAGAAATCCCTCCCCCTATTTTGTTTTTTGCAAAAATCAATGTATATTCTAGGGTTTCCTAGTTGACCTCAACAGATAAAGTGAGCTGATAGTCTTAGTTCAGAAATTATCTGAATGTAGATTTACAGTCTACACGTACAGCTGGCTAAGTGAGATCTCTTTCACAGTTCTGCATGTATCCCATCGGCTCCCCATTAGTTACTGAACTCCTAAAACTGGTATTGTAACATTACCACAATGTTTTGCGCCAATTTTATAAACTTTACGGTGCAATATGTGTTCCTTTTCTGAGGCAAACCAAAGGTATATTTCTCAAGGTTCTGCTGCTATCAGCAGCGTTGTTGGAGGATCTTTTATATATTTGTAATAGATAGAAATAAACCAGATTGCAGTTTTTGTTTTTCTTTTTTTGAAAATTTAAACCATGTACCAAGTTTCTGGTCAAGATTATGTAGGATAAGTTAAACATAATTGCATTCTATTAACCAATATGAGTGTATTTCTTATGCATATAGTTACATTGAAATAAAGTTCTAAAAAGAAAAAAAAAGAATCATGCCATTATGATCAGATAAGTTGGAACTCAAAGAATTGATTAGACAATGGAAAGTTAAATTGAAAAATGAGGATATAAACAATGTGCAATACTTCTGAGTTCAGCTAGAATGGAGATTTTAAAAGGGAAATGATTTGCTCTTTCCATAGTTACAAAATAGACACTAAAAGCAAACCATCCAGAAGTATATCATCCTCACAGGGACATAAAATGTTTTGGCAATTATTATTCATTTTTTTAAAGTCTAAGACTTTTGTCTCTAAAAAAGAAAATTCTATTCTGTTAGTCTGCATATGTTACATTTCAAACAGGTGTTTGGAAACAAGCAAGCTAATTCAGGCAGTGCTCTGCTCAGTAAGGGGATGCTAATGAGTAGTTCTCAAAGTAACCATTTGTTTGATCAAATTTAACCACTTAGAGTCTTTTCAAGACAATTTATGTGCTATGTGCAGCTAGCTATAAACTTGTCTGGAGGATAGATGTGGAAACTGTATTCAGCAAAAAGCCCAAAGTAATAACACGGATATTTTCTTGACCATCTATTGAAGTGACTAAGGCATGGGCTGCGCATCTCCGAAAAGAAAGCCCTTTGAGATCAATGCCTACCTCTTTCATACATTGCCTGAACCTTCTTCAAGTTGTCCATCTGCCACTTCTTTCCTTGACTAGTTTGAACTCTTTACAATTCCATGTAAAATCCCCACGGTTCACTAACTTTTAAAGAGCAATATTTCTTCCCCACTTCATTTTGTGACAACATACACAATGCCGTCAGACAACTGAAATATCTTGTTCTGAGCTTGAGAGATTTCAGCAGAGTAGAAAATAGGCCATATAGAACTCTCCTCAAAAGCAATCACATTAGCTCATTGTGCCACAGTCATTCAGGGGAGAATACAAATGCAACCATTTTAATTCACTATCCAATCAGTCTTAAATGATATGTCCAGAGAGATCTGTTTAGCAAGCATAGTTCAAAGATCTATTTTCTTATTTCCCAAGTCTATGCACCCCAATAGATTCTCCATGCCACTCATGGTAGTCCCTGGTGATTTATTCCAATTGCTGTCTGACCCTGACTAATTCAATCTACTTGCTTACAAATACCAGCCTCACAAAAGCACTGAGGTTTGATAGTTTGGGGCTCCTCTTTTAGAAGTATTACCACACATTCTACAGTGTACAACCTGGTACAAGATGTGTGACTCTTTCTGCAAAGGAGAATCTCTCACATTGAATTGTTTTTACAAGTCCTTCAAAAGGAGAATACAGTGGCTGAGGAGATTTAAAAATGAAAAGATATATTAAAGGTGTTGGAAAGACAAGACATAATGTCAGCATGAAGCTGTTATTAATTTGGAACATGTATCTAAAGAGCCATGCAAACAGTCTTAATAAAGCCCTCCAAGTGACTATGTAATGAAAATACATCAGAAATGACATGATCACTCTCAATGTGATTTGTACAAATTTTCACTAATTTATTTCAGGACTAGAAACTTTTGTGTTTTAATCCAATCTAATCCCTATCTGCTATGATGAATAGTAAATTCAATCTCAATAGTGTTTGGAAAGTCTTTTCATTCACTGTACCTATTCAGTACAGTACATGAAATTTTGGGCCTCTAGTATTCAGTCAATAATAGTACTTACTTATATCCAGTCTACCTCACTAAACTTTGAGTGTATCTCTTCCCTCCATGTCAAACATAAATGTAGAAATGTCACTGTACTACTAATCTGAAGTAACTAATGTCCAACTATATTAGAGTTCCATCACTTCTTTAGAGACTTGTGTGGAAACAAGGAAAACTATCGTCTACTCAAGGACTTTGCTACCAAATCCAAATTATTTTCAATCCCTAGGGTAATCATCATGCCTGAGCACATACTGTTATGCTACTGAATAGTCTAGAAAGCATTCTTTCTCTTTGTCCAATGTAATTTGTACCTGAAAGAGGGTTGGGAGCATAGCTCAGACATTGGTTCTCACTCATATAAAACTAGGAACTTCCTTTTGAAAATATTTTGTTAGAATATATTAATTACACTGACTGATTTGCTTATCTTCATGTGTGTGTGTATGTGTGTGTGTGTGTGTGTGTGTGTGTGTTGTTTTTCTTCTAGCTACCCTTCCCTGTCCCCTCCCAGTCCCACTGCTTTTCATCCTCTTTCCAACAATCCCACTTCTATTTTCATGCCTTACTTGTAACCCAGTGAGCATGTTTGTTATAGGAGTATGTTGCCTTACCAGTGCCTACACCACTGAAGAAAATGTCTCTCCCTCTCTCATCAACCATTAATTACCTATATATCCTCAGGGAGGAGATTGGCCCCTTGAACCTACCCCTGTCTGACAGGATGTCCATAGGGCCAACTTTGTATAGGTTTTGTGCACAGAATTTCAACTGCTGTAATTAAAAAATGCAACAGCCATATCATAACCAGATGTCAGAGTTCCACACTACTCTGCTTCCGATGGATCCTAAATTTTTGTGGCTTCTCCTTATGCAAAACTGTTCCATAGGCCTTGAAGAGGGTATATAGAAGTCCCACCTGTGGCTAAGTATTCAATAGTCCCTTATTCTCAGCACTTTGACCAGTTATAAATCTCTGCAGTTACTGCTAACCTAACTGTAGTGGTATTGTGTTCCCCAAAATATTGTGCACCCTAATAAACTTATCTGGGGCCAGAGAATAGAATAGCCACTAGATACTGAGGCTAGAAATTGGTGGCTCTCACATCTTTAATCATTGCATTCCAGAGTCAGAAATCCCTCTGGATCTCTGTGAGTTCAAGGCCACACTGGAAACAGCCAAGCATGGTGACACACGCCTTTGATCCTGGCAAGTGGTGGCAGAAAGAAGAAAGGTATTTAAGGTGTGAGGACCAGGAACTAGAGCTGGTTAAGCTTTTAGGTTTTTGAACAGCACAGTTCAGCTGACAGGCATCCAGTCTGAGGAAACAGGATCAACTGAGGAGTTGGCAAGGTGAGGTGGCTGTGGCTTGTTCTGTTTCTCTGATCTTCGAACATTCACCCAAATACCCAGCTCCAGGTTTGATTTTATTAATAAGAACTTTTAAGATTCCTGCTATACTTAACCACTGCAAAAAGAATCTCTTTGACTAAAGCTGACAGAAACATTAATCTACAGGCTTAAATACATAGAAAGCAATTAGACAGGTACATTATACCCATTTAGCTTACAGTACTAAATATGAATTGTTTACTGTAACAGATGACTAAAATCCAATAAAAAAATTCTTATGCCCAATAGTCTTCTGTGGGGCGTTTACCCACCACCCCCACAGCTTCCCAGAGTTTTCTTGAGTGCCAGCAGCAGGAAATATTAGATAGAAGGATTTATAGCGGAGAATGTTGCGGAGATAAACAGATAGAAAATAAAGGATAGCCTCGAGAGGGCCTGGAACCTATTCTAACGGGCCCCGACTGTCTCTGGTCCAGGGTTTTTATAGAGACGCCAAGGGGTGGAGCAAAAGACCTCCTCCCCCAGCACAGCCAAGTGCAGACCATCTCAGACACCTGCACTCAGGCCCGTGGTCCTGATCATCCTCCATTCGGACCTGCTGGGTAAAGCCACGAGGAACCCCAGAACGGGCTCCCACAGGTCCCCCCTTGTTAATATATAAAAAATAACTATTAATGGCTTACAGCAATCTCCATAGCTGTTACACCTCCCAGTATGGGAGTAGAGGATGATATAGATGGCATTTCTCTTTTGAATTAGGTCCAAGGTGACTACAGCAGTCTTAGCTGCCTCAAGCCCTTTCTAAACCAAAACTCGGTGACTACAAACTTAAAGAATCCCTTAGCTTCATCATTACCATTAACAGGTTAACATAAATATTGCTATACATAGTCACAATTCTCTCAATCTTACAACTCAAAGCAAACTCTTAACAGAACCATTTGAATTAGCATATATGGTGCTATATATAGTTAACAATTTTCTCCGTCTTACAACTTTAACTCAATCATTTGAATTTTCTTGTTAACAGAACATAGGAAAAACTTCGATGTATTCACATCAAACTTAAACATTTCCTCAATTCCACAAAGCCAGGGTGCATTAATATCAATAGGTTTCTGCGAACATAATTCAATCTCATAGCTCCTCCTTTTCTTTATAATTTTTAAGCAAAATCAAGCCTAGTTAGAAAACCCAAACTTTTCTGTTTAAACAGTTCCATTTGTAACACAACACCAGTTCCATAAGTAATTCCATTTTTACATAAACAGTTCCACAAAACAATTCATAAATCTCCAGTTAATAAAGCATATATGCATATACAAAATTGCATCTTGATTCTAAGTAGAAATACATTTCTTCATTTAAACAGTTCCATTTTTAACCCAATTCCAGAAAACTGTTCCTAGGTCATTACTATAAGTAAGCTCAAAATTGTCCCATTGCAATGAAATCTCTATTGTTCATTTCATTTAAGTACCAAAATTCAAATGATAAATATTGGTACTAGCCTTCCAAATTTGAAGAAATCCATAACCAAAATGTTTTTGTAATTTTATCTCATTTTAAGTTCATAAAGTTCAAACAAGAAATAAATTCTGGTATCAGGCTTTCACTTCCAAATATGAAGAGACGTTTTTCAACCAAAACTTTTTGCAGTTAATTTTTGTTCAAACAAGCGTCCCTGCAACTTTTGTTCTCACAGACAGACCTTTTTAGTTATAGTAATATTTTAAACCACACCGTTTTTGCTGTTAGCTCAGGTTTTTCTGTGCTGCATTGATATTCCATGGATCTCAGCTGCAGATACCTTGTGCTGGTGCTGGCGTCCACCATTCTTAGCTTCTTAGCGGCTTCTGGAGCTTTTGAAACCATTCAGACTGCCTACTTTGCAGTCTACTAGGACACTACCTTCTGTGTCTCAGGTTCTTTCACCATATACATTAAGAATAGACTCATACTTAACATTTACACTTTACAAACTCACATATAACATTTTTTTGCCTTGCAAAGCATTTAGACTCACATTCAACATTTACGTTTTTACAAACTCACATACAACGTATTAACACCTACCTGTGTCTCAGGTGTTTTCACCATATACATTAATAGACTCACACTTAACATTTACACTTTACAAACCCACATAACATGTGCTTAAGCATAAACTCACTCAACATTTACACATTTTTACAAACTCACATATTTAACATCTACTTATTTATACTTTAAGGAAACTATAGAACTACCTTAGCAAATATATTTCTTATTAATTCTCATATACTTATATTCATTCCATCTTATTTCTTATTTAAACTTACATTTACAACTAGCATCTTACAAGCTTATTACTACATGTCTTAAGACTACCTTAGATACTTCTTACAAGCTTATATTCTTAAAGGAACTCTATAGAGCTATTTTACAAACTTATATAGGCTACCATTAGCATATATCTAACTTAGCAAACACCTAAAGATTTCTTTTTTTTTTTTTTGGTTTTTTCGAGACAGGGTTTCTCTGTGTAGCTTTGCGCCTTTCCTGGAGCTCACTTGGTAGCCCAGGCTGGCCTCGAACTCACAAAGATCCGCCTGCCTCTGCCTCCCGAGTGCTGGGATTAAAGGCGTGCGCCACCACGCCCGGCAAAGATTTCTTAATACAGATCTAACAAGACAGAATTTTTACAAACTCACATATCTTATTTTCGTCTTTCTAGTTCCTACTCTTAATTATTATCACCATCTCTATTAGAAAGATTATCTTAACTAGACAGGAAGTACATACATCATTTCTAAAGTTTACAGTTTATAGTTAGCTTTGTTATAAAGCACTGGGATTTAGTGAGTGTTGTCATTATAGAGTTGTGATACTTGTTGCTAGGGGATTGTAGCATTCTGAAATGAGAATAACATGCTGAAATGAGAATAGCATATATACATTATATATATATATATTCATATACATACATTTTCTATGTAAGTATATATAGAAAAGAGTCCATCAGTTGAGAGGGAGACAGGGGAGAAGATGCAAGAAATTGGAGAAAGCAGACATGAGGAGGGGTTGGAGAAAGGGAAGGGGAAATATTATGTAACTGAATTTTGTAATTATTCATTACACATTTAAAGGAGTTTCCTCTCTCTTTTCTCCTCCCAGTCACACATACCCTCCCTCTGTTCCCACCCTTAATCCACTCACTTTCCTTTTTGTTCAGGAAAGGACAAATCTCCCATGAGTATCAACAAAACATGGATTATCAAGTTGTGGTAAGACTAAGCACCTCCACATGTTTTAAGGTTGGGTAAGGTGACCCAGTATGAGGTGTAGGGTCCCAAAAGCCAGTAAAGGAGTCAGAGACAACACTTGTTATCACTGTTAGGAGTTCCACCATAGGACCAAGCTACACAACTGTAAACACATATGCAGAATGCCTAGGTCAGTCCCATGCAGGCTCCCTGGTTCTTGGTTTAGTCTCTGTGAGACCCTATTAAATTTAGAAATACTATAGAAAATGACATTAGTCTTCTTTGGTCCAAAGTTTGCACTCTAGAATATCTAGGCTACTTAATCATTACTCTATGAATGTCTATAGGTCTGCCAAATCTCTATGTCTTGTCTAATTTATCTACGACAAAGAAATTTTCTGTGACCAGTACTGACAGAAACATGAATCTATAGCTTATCTATCTATCTGCTTGTCTGTCTGTCTGTCTAGAGAGAGAGAGACAGAGACAGAGAGACAGAGACAGAGAGACAGAGAAAGCAAGCAAGCCCATGGGGACCACTATTAAAGATCGACTCTGTTAAGAGCATCCCTGTCATTCCAACATAACATCTGGTTCTAGTAGCAGTCTCTTGTTCACCTAGTGCTCACATCTAGTGTTCTAATTCAGGTAGAGAACTCTCTACAGACAACCTTACTAGAAGAACAGCTGAAGAGTCCTAAACAAGCCCAGAACATGGATTTCTGCTGTCCTCCTTTTAACATTGCACAAAAAGGGGTTTCTAAGGAGAACACAAAGCAGTCCACAGGAAAACTAGTGGTCAGCCAGAACTCAGGCAAATCCTGGAGAAACTCTGAGGGACCCCAATCTTTAGGTTCTAAAGCAAAAACGATGGCAAATACACAGCACTTCCCCTGGGACCTTGATACTAGAAAGGGTAAGTGGCCTTCTTTACATGAAAATGTTGAGAAGCTAAAGGAAGAAACAATTTTTGGAACTGAGAGATTTCCAAAAACTGAAAGAACAACATGGAACAAAGCCATATTCTTGATAAGGAATATCAGCATTTTGCTTTGATGGAGAACTAGATACATTATGGATTCAACCACAGTCTGGCAATAGTCCGTGTCCTTCAACAACCCCCTCCTTTTCCCAAGGGCACTGAGGCAAATCTTGCTTTCTTTGATTTCTCCCAGGCTACCAACTCTGGAATGTAGATGTTATTGAGCTTTGAGTTTATATTTTTCTTGTATATTAAAAACAGTGATTTCCAATAACTCCTAAAAAAGCCAAAATCAAAAGATAAACCAACATATTTCAAAGCACCTCTTGAAAGGAGGGGTTTATTATTCAGGATAGAATCAATATCTTAGGTGTCAGAATGCAAAGCCTTGGCATAGAGAGCAATAGTACTTATTGATGTTATTTTGAATGTCTGGCAAGAATAAGAAAAAAAGTCATTTCTCAATAGCCTATAGAAGATATCTTTTCACAAATAATAGAAAAACAAAAATCACACTTGAATATTTATACTTGATGTCTAGTATTTCGAGAATGAATTCAGCTTTGTTCTTCATTTCTATTTACCTACCTATTCTTGGACTTACACCACAGATTCCATAATTATTTAATGCTATGCTCCCACTGAAAGAATTAATGCAAAATTTTCAATCTTGAGCATTACCTACAACTCTTACAATTAACTTAAAGCATTCCTTTCTATGAGCACTAAATTAGCCCCCTCTTCTTGTGACATTCAGTCCACTGACCTCTTTTGCTACCTATTGATCATCTGACATTTTGTTCACTACTCTTATTCACCTTAGATTCTACATTTTACAATGTCAATAGCTGTACTGTCATTATCCTAATCTCTCTTACCCACTATTGTACTTACATGGCTAAATTGAACAAATGCTAAACTGAAGTGTACACATTTTCCCTCTCTACACATGAAAAATTCTGGAACTACAGAGGAAAATTCTAAAATAGGGTAAATTTATATTACTATGAATTTGTGGTCACAAACTTAAATCAGTCCTTAACACAGTCAAGGCTTCCTACTATATTCTTCTTTTCAGTTGACTCTTTCTGTTCTTTCAAAGGCTGTTTCAATTAAGAACCTCTTCTTCCAGAGATTTGACCACACCTCCCATTTTTTTTCATGTAAAACAATCTTTTCTTTTTTCAAAAAGAAAACAGAGGGTTTTAACGGACAATTGTAGATGTAACAGTCTTATTAAATAAGAAACACAGAGCCAAATGCAGAGTTAAAAACCCAAGAGGTCAGAGTAGTAGCTAAGAGCTGAGACTAAAACCCTTTCTTACACTCACTGCTGCTGCCATCCGTCCCCTCTGAAGACCTACTTTCTGTGTATCAGTCTTTTTATTGACTTTATTTTCTGCCTTCTCATTGGTTGTAAACCCAACCACATGACCTCCTTGTCACTGCCTGTCTATATAGACCTCCAGGTCATCTATGGTTGGTATTGAGATTAAAGGCATGTGTCTCCATGCTGGTGGTGTTCTTGAACACACAGAGATCTGCCTGTCATGTGATCGGGATTAAGGGCGTGTGCTACCACTGCCAGACTTCTGCTATGGCTTTCTATAACTCTTACCCCCAGGAAACTTTATTTATTAACATACAAATAAAATCACATTTCAGCACAAATAAAATATCACCATAGACAATCTTTCCATAGTTTCTAGCTCTCAAATGTTACAACCCTCCTTATACCTGTACCAGTGCAGAGTCTCAAGTTTTGTTTGTGTTTGTATTTCTGTTTTTGATACAGGATCTTGCTATGGGTCAAGATTAGCCTTGAACTCACAATCCTCCTGCCTCAAACTACCAAGTGCTGGATTTATAGGTGGGCTTTCTCAGATTCTATGAGATTTCCATCTTTTATAATCTATAAAAATGTAATCTAAATTTGCTTCCAGGGTTGGGGATTTAGCTCAGTGGTAGAGCGCTTGCCTAGCAAGCACAAGGCCCTGAGTTCGGTCCTCAGCTCAGAAAAAAAAAGACAAAATAACAAAAATTTGCTTCCTCTCATTTTCCTGCATTTTCATTGGCATTCACTCCTTAATCACTCCAATCCATCCCATATTCTTACTATTCCATTTAAGTCACTCTCATCCACATCACTTGAACTTAAACCCTATCTTCGTTTTATGTCGCTTACTTTGGATGAGTTAGTTTACCTCTAAGCTTTACATCTTCTAATACTGTTGGTTGCTTGTTTTTCTTTTGGGGGGCCTGCCACCCAGCTCCCAAATAAATCACACACAGTGGCTTATCCTTAATTATAAATGTTCAGCCTTAGCTTGACTTGTTTCTAACCAGCCCTTCTTAACTAATTATTCCATCTATCTTTGGCTTTGGGGCTTTTATCTTTATCTATTCCTGTATACCTTTCTTTGTTTCTTACCCTGTGGCTTGGTGTGTAGCTGGATGGTTGGCCCATGGTGTCCGCCTTCTTTTTTCAATCCTTCTATTTTCTTCTCCCAGATTTCTCCTTCTGTTAATTTTCTCTGCCTGCCAGCCCCACATATACTTTCTCCTGCCTTGCTGTTGGCCATTCAATTCTTTATTAGACCATCAGGTGTTTTAGATAGGCATAGTAACACAGCTTCACAGAGTTAAACAAATGCAGCATAAACAAAAGTAACACACCTTAAAATAATATTCTCCAGTATTCCAACAACAAAATTAAGATATTAATGGATATCTTACAGTGTCATTTTAGAGCTTCACAGGCTTACTGATGAAATTATTTAACACTAAACTTCATGAATGCTATCTATTGCTAGCAGCAACAGTAGCAGCACCAGTAATGTTAAATAAATTTGATATGAAATTCTTAGTCCTCAGCACTTCTGAGGCTGTTAACCACACAAAATTTTACATACTAGATTCACTCATTTTTCAGACTGAAGAATGGCTTTTTGCTATTGGATAATTTCCTTCTTAGCCTTAGAGGTGCCTGTTTGCTCTTCCAGGTGTGTTTTATTTGTGTTTGAGTTTGGGAGGGGGTGATCAGAGTACTATAAGCAGTCTAGCTATTGCTTTAATCCATTCTGGAGATTATATTACTGAATTTGTATGAAACCTGGATGTTGAGCTGTGCCAGAATACCAGGATACTTTGCTTACTACTGTATACTATGCATTTACAATTCACTCTGGTAAACTCAGACTTTAGAGTTTTAAACATTTTGCACAAAAGATTGTGAGCTTTACATGACACATCACAAGTTCCTTGCTGGCAGAAACCAAGAAACATGTACTGGCTAGTTTTATGTCATCTTGCTACAGTCTAGGGTCATTTGTATATGAATAAACCTCAATTGAGAAAATTCTCCTAACAGATTTGGATGTGGGGAAGTCTGTGGCACATTTTCCTGATTGGAGATTAATGAGGGAGGGCTGAGCTCATTGTGAACAGAGCAACCACTGGGTCAGTGATCCTGGGCACTATTGTAAAGCAGGCTGAGCAAGCCAGGAGGAGCAAGCTAGAAATTAGTTCTCTGCTATTGACTGCCTAAATTCCTGACTTCAAGTTCCTGCTTTGAGGACCTACCCTGATTTCTTTCATCATCATAATGTGATGTATGATGACTAAAGCTTTCTATCCCAAGTTGTTATTGTTGTAATGGTGTTTTTCACAGCAATAAAAGCTACGAAATATAAGTATTGATACTAGAAGTGGGGTCATTGCTGTGATAGACATGAATATGTGATTTTGGGGGGATTATGACAACATTTGGATTTGGAGCTAGAAAAGGTGGTTCAGCATTCAATGGACTGTTCTGTGGGAACTTAGAAGATAATTATGAGAGTAACGCAAATGATGGAGGCCTGCCTTTTGAAGTTTCAGAAGGAAGTTTGAAAATTCCTTAAAGTATCACTATTGAGGCCATTCAATATTTGAAATTAAGTACCAGTGAAACAAAATGTTTGCTTTACTGGGATAATTGATATTGGTTAGCTGGATCTTACAAATTAGCACTGATTAAAAAGTGACCAGCATTACTGAAGTGAAATGTCTGGGAAGTGTTTTCATGGATTGCACATAGATACTGTATTCCAGAGATGGCCAAGGTTTTAGTTCATGCTGGCAGGCAAACTTGGTAATGTTTATAAGTCTCTCAGGTGTTACTCATTTTTATGGCATGAAGAAGTCATGGAGAGCAGCTGAGGCTTGGAACTGTGAGAGGCCAGGAGAGGTCATTGGTGAAGATGAAGCCTTGGTAGCAGTGAGAACCTCACAACTTAAGGGGTCATAGAGAGAGCTTAGATTTGGCATCATGTATCATGGTTCTGGTCCTTAAAGAAAACCAGGAGAGGCTATTGGTGAAGGTCCATACCAGTTGCAATGTAGATCCTGGAATTTTGGAGAAGCCATTTCCATGGAATGACCACTGAGGGTGTCCAAAGTTCTGGAGTAGAGCCAGCCTGAGCCTAAGAGACATATTGTATGCTCTATAGAGGGCAGAAATAGTGAAGTTACCTGGGCGTTTTGGAGGAGCCTAGAAGATCATGAGTCTCAAAAGTCTGATACTGAGCTTTATACCATTGTATTATTCGTTTTGCTTTGTTTTGATCTGATTGTGACTGTGTCCTAATTCTTCCCTCTTGGAGTATGAAAGTATTAAATTTATTTTTATTTTGTAGGAGCCCACATTTGAGAGACTTTGGAATTTTAGAGGGACTGTGGATATTTTAAAGAGACTGAACTTTTAAAGGGTTCAGAATTTTAAAAGTTGTGGGTCTTTTAAAGTTTGAACATTTTTATATTGTGATGTTAATATTAATATGAGATTTTGAAGACAACAAAAAAGGAAAGATTATTGCTTAACAGTGGTGTGTCTGTATGTTAATTTGACAAGCATTTGACAGTGCTAGCTAGTTTTTTGTCAACTTGACACAAGATAGAGTCACTTGGTAAGAAGGAATCTTAATTGAGAAAATGCTCCTACCAGATCAATCTGTGGAAATACCTGCATTGCATTTTCTTGGTTGACATGGAAGGGTTCATAGGCTGTGCTATCAAGGGGTCAGCGAAGCTAGGCTCTATAAGAAAGCAGGCTTTGGAAGCTATGGAGAGCAAGCCATGGGGGGCAGGCAGGGAAGCAGCATTCCTCCCTGATTTACACTTCAATCCCTGCCTTTAGGTTCCTGCCTTGCCTTTCTTTAATGACGGACTATGATGTGGAAGTGTAAGTAAAATAAAATTCTTTCATCCCCATGTTGTTTATTTTTTTGTCATTTTTTTTTTAAATCACAGCAATAGAAAGCTAAGACAACACATTCATTTTTATGTCCCATGCCATGGTACTGAATGCTCAACCAATACCAGGCCTCAGTAAATGTGCATTAGATAGAACTAAAGTAGGAGAGAATAGGCTCAATACTTGACTTGATAATCATTAAAGTGCAACATCTTATGTACAATTTAAACCAACCATTAGAAACTCTTCCCTTGCTGAATAGGCATCTGAATTGATAAAATACTGCCTTCTTTTTCTTGATAGGTAAGACTCAATGTATTTCTCATCCATCCTATTTATAGACTATCTATTCCCTAAAATAATTAGTATGCTCAACAGTATTGTTTAAATGTTGCCATCCTTCCCTGACAATTTGCATTTAAGTACATCAGCAAAAGTCTTTAAATGTTATGACCAATTAAATGGACATAAGTTTAGAAAACCCAAGATAGATCAAGTGCAGGAAGTAGAGTAAAGGAACATATTTTTTTCTTCTGAGTCAGAATGAGGTACTACTGAAATAAGCATATTCTGTGATCTTCGTATACAACCTATAATTTGTCTCTGACAATATATATGCTGAATTTTTAAACTAAAACTAATACATTTTGTATCTTCATTTTAGGCTTACTCTTAATTTTGGAGATATTTCAATGTACATTTGTGTATGTATTTGTCCCTATCTGTGTATTTATATGGATGTCTCTCAAAATAGATTTATTTTCAAAAGTAACATTGTATGAAAATCTTATAAGATATGCTTAGTTTTTGTTTTAAAAGCAGATCTTTTACTAAAAAAGCAATTGTGAACTGTGTATATGGAGTTCTATGAACTCACTATTCCTCTTGATCTTCCTTAAAGTTATCTTTATATCAAGTTCAAAGAAATCTAAGACTGTGTAGACATAGTTTGAAAGCTATGAACAAAGGAATGTGTTGTGAAAACTCAGAATTAGAATCCTTCTCACTGAATCTTGCAGTGAACACACCAAGAAAGTCAAACTACAATGATGTGAGATGTTTCATCTCTATGGTAGCCTCTTATATCCTGTGCTGTGCCCAAACTACAAAGACAAGGAAAGCTCAGGTGTTATTCCTTTACACTATGTGTATATATATGGTGATATTTTAATTGTACTGAAATGTGATTTTATTTGTATGTTAATAAATAAAGTTGCCTGGGAGTCAGAACTAATAGCAAGCCACTGCAGAAACTGGGTGATGGTGGTGTATGCTTTTAATCCCAGCTCTTGTGAGGCAGAGCTAGGCAGATCTCTGTGTGTTCAAGGATACAGCCAGCATGGACACACAGGCCTTTAATCTCAATACCAACCATAGAAGACCTGGAGGTCTGTACAGACAGGCAGTGACTATGAGGTCATGTGGTTGGGTTTACAACCAATGAGAAGGCAGAATAGAAAGTCAATAAAAAGCACAAACACACAGGAATTAGGTCTCTTGCAGAGAGGTAAGACAGCAGCGGCAGTGAAGGGTAAGGTTTTTAATCTCAGATCTTAGCTATTGCTCTGACCTCTTCGCTTTCATCTGAATCAGCTCTGTGTTTCTTATTTAAAAAGACGGTTACATTGACAGTTGGCACCCACATGGCAAGAATTCATTAAAAACAACTTGGCTTGGCTTGGCGGGTCCGGTTTCCCACCTGGGCAGCCCAGCTCTCTAGCCGGGGCCCAGTTCGACTTAGGTCTCACACCTGACTGACTGACCATGGCTGCACGCAGTTACCCACAGCTGGAGATACTTGCTTAAAGCTGGTGCTACAAACATCTCAGGCCTGCTGGAAATACCAGTTGAATGCACTCAACTGCAACTGTTTTTGGCTGAAAAGCCAACACACATGGTCAGAGCTTAAGGAAGCCTGAGCCCAGGCATGACTCGACTCAAACAGAAACACATGGCTGGATTTAAGCTTTTAGCCAGAACTTGTAGCTATGCTTTCTTGCTCTCTCTCTCTCTCTCTCTCTCTCTCTCTCTCTCTCTCTCTCTCTCTCTCTCTCTCTGGATTCACACCTTGGACACTAGGACGCTGTTTTGAAATTCCCTTGGATTTCTACTGTTCTATGCAGACTTGGTAAGTAAATTAAGATATCAGATATTATAAAGGAAACTATTTTAAAGAGAATTTTTTTCCACATTAAAAAATGGGTTTTATGTATACATTGGAACAAAATTGGTCTTTGTTTGAAATTTTAGGCAGTCTGACAATGGAACAATGATATGAGAAGATTAATATTGATGGAATTATGCACATTATTACATTTCTTATCCTCATTTTACTATTTAAAAGAGATAGTCAATTTAAGTGCCAAGATAAAAGTTTTAGAAAAACCTGTTAAACCTCTTAAAATGAATTATAGAGAAATTCAAATTCAGACAGAAGAAATTAACAGTGAAGGTGTTTCAAGATTGGATCATAAGGTTACAGAAAGAAAGCCTGTTTTCACACAATCACCCTTAATTTATCCAGTAACTGTACAGCAGTTACCTGATCACATGAATACACAAAATATTTGGACTCCAATTGAAATGTTAGATTTACGAAGGTTTAGGGAGGCAATAGTATCTGATGGCATGCATTCCCCATATGTTAAGCAAATGTTAAACACTTGGTCAAATTATAATAGGATTACACCACAAGACTGGCCATATCTGGCAAATGCTGTTCTGGAAGCCGGACAGCAGCTTCAGTGGCAAATGTGGTTCAAGGAGGAAGCTAAAAACATAGAAAAAAATGGAGGGATAATGAAATACAAGTCTTCCAGGATCAGCTTGTTGGAGAAGGCCAATATGCTGCAGTGCAAACAAAATGCTTATATGATATCCAAACCTTAATTCTATGTCAAATGGCAGACTTGAATGCATGGGACAGAGTTGAGGAACCAGGAGAGAAAACTGAGTCATTTACAAAGGTTACATAGGGCCCAAGTCAGATAATAATTGAATCTTTGGTCATGGAGAATGCGAATGCAGCATGCAAGAGAATAATCAGGCCATTAAAGGCAAGATCTGCACCCTTGGAAGATTGGATTAGAGACACGGTTAATGTTGAGGCTCATGACCAAGATGATATGTGGGTAGGAGAAGCAATTTCAAAAGGTTTGAGGAATGCTAAATGTTTTGGATGTTGAAAGCAAGGACATTTGAAAAGGGACTGTAAACAGGGCATTCTTAGAAACAATGTTTCTTCAAGGAACAATGGCAACATAATGTCCCTTCCTTCTGGAGTATGCAGAAGGTGTGGTAAGGTAAAACACTGGACCAACGAGGGTAGTTCAACAAGGGACAGGCAAGGTAATCTTTGCCTCGGTCTTTGGGAAATTCCCAGAAGGGCCTCAGGCAGGCCCCCACAGCAAATCAAGTTCAAAGCTTTCCTGCAGTTATAGAGTAAACCCCTACTCAGAGCAATTAAATAACCAAATGCCTATTGGAATAAATCATGCTGGTTGGTATGATGCAACAGAGAGAATAGAAAATTCAGGAGCTTACATCAAGAAAAAATTTTGGCAAACTTCTATAAATGAACAATGATCAAAATTAACAATAAGAATAAATAGTGTTTTGTTGTCTGGTCTGGTAGACACAGGTGCTGAAGTTACCATAATTGCACCAGAATTTTGGCATCCAACTTGGCCTCTTAAGGAGGTAAACGTTCAACTGTTAGGAATTGGGACATTATCTCAAGTGAAACAGAGTGCAAGATGGCTCGAATGTATAGGTCCAGAAGGACAGAAAAGAAAATTAAAATCATATCTGGCTAACATAGCTATGAACCTATGGGGTCGAGACCTGTTGCAACATTGGAATACTAAGATTAAAATCCCTTCAATCTCAGAAACAAATCATAAACTAGCACATGTTTTTGAGAGAAATATTAGAAGATATTATTCTAGTGAGTCGTCACCAGCCATCCATATTATACAAGAACAGGGCACAACTGATGATCTCCCAAAGACACCAACAGTTCTACATTTAAAATGGTTAACAGACAAGCCTCTATGGGTCCAGCAATGGCCTTTAACAACAGAGAAACTCCAGGCTTTAGAAGAGCTGGTAGAAGAACAGTTAAATGCACAGCATATTGAAGAATCAACCAACCCTTGGAATTCTCCTGTATTTGTTACTAAAAAGAAATCTGGAAAATGGAGAATGGTAACAGACCTTAGAGCAAGTAACAAGTAATTAAGCCAACGGGCTCTTTACACTCTGGAATTTCTTTGCCTATCTTTTACCTAAAGGATGGCCTCTTACAGTTATTGATTTAAAAGACTGTTTCTTTTCAATACCCTATAAGAAAAAGAAAGAGAAAGATTTGCCTTCACGGTCTCTACTGACAATAATTCTCAACAAGTTAAAACATTTCAATAGAGAGTCCTTCCACAGGGAATGTTGAATAGCCCAACTCTGTGCCAATATTTTGTACTACAGCCATTGGAAGTGATATGTAAAAAATTTCCTAAATTTATAATTTATCATTATATGTATGATATTTTTCTAACTGTCTCAAATGCAGATACTTTAGAAAGAATGTTTGAAGAAGTAAAGAAAATTCTGCTTTGCTGTGGATTACAAATTGCTTCTGAAAAGATACAAAGAGGAGATTCTATTAATTATTTAGGATATAAAATAGAAATACAAAAACTTAAACCCAAAAAGGTAAAAATTAGACAGATAGACTACACATGCTTATTGACTTTCAAAGATTATTTGGAGACATTTATCATCTACAAATTATTGTTGGGGTAAAAAGTGATGAACCGAATAATTTGTTCAAAAGCTTAGAAGGTGTCAAGGACTTAAATAGTCCAAGAGAATTATCACCTGAAGCTGACACAGAATTGGCCTTGGTAGAAAATAAAGTACATGAAAGTCACATGAATTGTACTGATCAAAAGCTGGATTGCATTTTGGTTATTTTACCTTCTAGGCATTTTACTACAGGAATATTAATGCAGAAGGAAGATATTGTATTGGAATGGACATTTATACCAAATAAACTGACTAAAAAGTTTAAAACTTATGTGAAAAAATCTCTGACTTGATTTGGAAAGGAAAATTGAGACTTTGTTAATTAGTAGGAATAGACCCAGCAGAAATTGTCATACCTTTAACTAAAGAGGACATTGAAAAATTATGGACAGAAAGTGAACATTGGCAAAGAGCTTACAGTAATTTTTTGGGAGACATTAACAGCAAATATCCCAAAAGCGATAGAAATGATCTTATAAGGAGAGCTGATTGGATGTTGCCTCGAATTGTACAGGAACAACCAAAATCTGTAGTTTGTACATTTTGTACAGATGCTAACAAACAAGGAAAGGCAGGTTACAAATCAGAAAATTTAAGTAAAGTGGATCAAAGTCCTTATAATTCAGTTCAAAAATCAGAATTGTATGCTATTCTGTTGGTATTAATGGATTTTTAAGAAGCTCTCAACATACTGACTCAATATGCTGAAAGAGTAGTATTTCATATTGAGAGTGCAGAATTTATCACTGATGCTTCAGAGTTAACTTCACTATTTATTCAATTGCAAGATACAATCAGGAAAAGAAGTCATCCTTTATATATAACTCACATCCAATCAGATACTGGTCTGCCAAACCCTCTAGCACAAGGCAATGATGAGATTGATAAATTATTGATAGGAAATGTGCTGGAGGCCTCAGAATTTCATAAAAAAACATCATGTCAATAGTAAAGGTTTAAAAAAGAATTTTTCCATAACCTGGCAACAAGCCAAAGAAATAGTAAAGAAATGTCCTACTTGTTCCTTCTACAATAAAACGCCATTACCAGCCGGATGTAACCCAAAGGGTACTCAGAGGAATGAAATCTGGCAGATGAACGTGTTTTACTTTGCAGAATTTGGAAAATTGAAATATGTACACCACACCATTGATACTTATTCAGGATTTCAATGGGCAACTGCTTTGATTTCTGAAAAAGCTGATTTTGTAATCACTCATTTGCTAGAAGTTATGGCCATCATGCGTATACCTGCACAAATTAAAACTGACAGTGCCCCAGCATATGCCTCTGTTAAAATGAAAGTTTTTTGCCTATTACAATATAAAGCATATTACAGGTATACTGCATAATCCTACAGGTCAAGCAGTTATAGAAAGATCAAACAGAACTCTAAAGGATATGCTAAATAAAGAGAAAGGGGTAACAAAAACCCCCAGAAATAGACTGCATAATGCTCTTATAACTTTGAATTTTCTCAATGCCAATGAGAAAGGAACAACAGCTGCAGACATACACTGGATAATAGAAAAAAAAAACTACAGAATTAAATCAGCCTATATACTATAAGGATGTGCTGACCTCAGAATGGATACCAGGATATATGTAACATTGGGGACGAGGTTATGCTTTTGCTTTTACAGGAGAAGATAAGCTGTGGGTACCATCAAAATTGATAAAGGTTCAAAATTTGAACAAGAGAGACCTCTTAATCAGAGGAGGTGATAGTTCATCAAACAGCATGACCATCCAATTTAAACTAATTTATGCCAGTAACACATGCCTTTTCATTTAATCAGATAATAATTTGCCAAAAAGGAACATCCCAAAAAACTTTGGAGAAAGGTTTTTGTTTTTGTCTTTTAGGAGAATGAAGGTTAAGGAGTCTGAAGAACACTGGACAAATGAGACAACTGAAGAAAAGGGACAAATCATCTATCACAGGAAATAGAGTAAAATGGGGTGTGGGTATATTATCCAAAAAGTTGTATGTCTTCCTAAATGTTTGTTTCTGCTTTTCTCTAAAGATTTAACACTATTGATCTTCTAATAGTCCCAGTTCAATTAAAATTTAAAGCTGACTTTGGAGTTGGAGAATGGCTCTCTTCTTCTTTAAACTCAAGCATGTTGTTAAAAGTAAAATGCAAACTCCTTGTATCATGCCAGAAGAAAAGAGCCATCTTCTGCTTGGGACAGGAGAAAAGCCAAATTAATTAGGGTACTATTCTATTACTAAACTCCACTTTTTGATTCTATTCTGATTCTTTAAACTTTTCTTAAAGTATGAATTTTATATCAAAATTTACAAGATATATATATATATATATATATATATATATATATATATATATATATATATATATATGTAGATGTAACCAACCGTCTTATTAAATAAGAAACACAGAAACAATGTAAAAGAGAAAGCCGAGAGGTCAGAGCTCAGAGCTAAAATCTCACCCTTCCTCCTGCTGTTCCAGCTTCGCCTAAAGAGACCTACCTCCTGTCGGTTCGTTTTTTTAAAGTATGTTGTTCTGCCTTCTCATTGGTTGTAAACCCAAACACATGACTGCCTCGTCACTGTCTGAATGTACAGCCCCCTAGGTCTTAAAGGCATATGTCTCCAATGCTGGCTGTATCCCTGAACACACAGAGATCTTATGGGATTAAAGGCGTGTGCCGCCACCGCCACACTCTTGCTATGGCTCTAATAGCTCTGACCCTGAACACACAGATATCTATGGGATTAAAGGCGTGTGCCACCACCGCCACACTCTTGCTATGGCTCTAATAGCTCTGACCCCCAGACAACTTTATTTATTAACATACAATCAAATTAATATTTCAGTACAAATCAAAATAATATTTCAATACAATTAGATTACCACCACATTTCCCCTTTTCTATTTTAATAAAAAGAAAAAAAGCAAAAGGTTATGACTAACAAAAGAAAAACTATATACAAAAGTACAATAACTATATACAATATATACAAGTAATAAATACCTAAACAGGTATTTGACAAATCAGAGAAAATAATTCCATTATCTATCCTATTTTGATAATTCCAAGATGTATCTAATGTACTTTCTATCCTAATTAATTTTCAACTATAACTAACTAATCTTCAACCATAACTAACTAATCTTCAACTCCCTCAGAGACCCAAGAAGGGAATAATATTAGCTAACAAAAATAAAAACAGGAAGTGCATGCAAGCAACTTCCAAAAAAATTTTGTGAGTTGACAGAAACAGCCAGCTGCCTGGGCAGTCACCTGAGGTTTCTCCGCAGTGTTGGGGCATCATCTTCAGCCTATAGGCTTAGTGTATCTGACAGACTCATTTGTGAAGTAGGATGTACACAAGGTCAACAGTTCAACCTCACATTGGGTGAGAGCAGTCCACGTACCAGAAACACCTGAATTCCACTAGTGTCCTGTCATGATTCAGGATTTTAAATTCTGGAAATTGTTGACAGTTTTTTAATTCAGCTGTCCATTCTTCTTGGCTGTGTATATATGGCTTCATCTCAGCATCCCCTTCTTCTCCACATCCCTCTATTAAATGCCAGTCTACTTTTGAGAGGCATGAGCTTTCAGCTGCTGTTCCATTGTACAACAGAATCCATCGGCCCTCTGCCTGTTAAGCTGCCTTTGAAGAAAAGGGCACCGTACCTTTTCCGGATGCGAAGGCCACTTCAGGGATGGGGCCATATTGTCCTGGCCTCAGAAGATGCCTTTTGATAAAGCCATAACCACACTTGTTTTGGCAAGAATCAGTAGTCCCTTGTTTCGTGATCTGTCTGTCCATTTTGTCCTGTTGATTCGAGGATACTTTGTTGTCCAGTGGCTAACTTTTGCCAGAATGAAAGTTGACTCCATATGCAGTTTCTTCAATGCCCATATTTTCTCTAAAGTAGATTGGTACTGCCAGGAGCCGACATGTCTCAAAAAAGAAAAATTTTCTAAGTTATTAAAACATTTTAAATGCCATATTCTGTAGATCTCTGAAGGGTTTGAAGATGACCTGTCTAAAACATCTCTGCTCAATTTTTAAAACATATCTAATATGACTACAAGTTCTATGATAATGTCTAACTACTAGCTTTCATTTCTTTATATCCTAATAGTTGATAATAATAACATTCAAGGATCAGAAATTTGCATTACATTGTTAAATGGATGGAATAAATACAATTAGAAATATACATATAGCATTTTCTAACAATATCAGTTTCAAATTTGTGTACAATATAAAACAATTCAATCCAATGTAAAGTATTTAAAACTAGTAATTGTCTTTTTCTTTTCTTTCTTTCTCTTTTTTTTTTTTTTAAACAAGAACCTTAAATCTAATCTCCTTTGCTTAGCCTTTTTCCTAACCCTTGACAATAACTTGTAACCAACCCCCCTAAATAGTGAAAATTATCCCAGACCCAAAACCCATTAAAAAGACCAAAAAACCACCCGCCCCACACCACCTCTTTGGGAATGTGGGCGTCGTATTCTTAAAATTGCTTCCTGCTGGGTATGGGCGAAGTTTTCTTTATCCTGAAAGAAAAATTTTAGGTTAATTGTCAAATTCTAAGAGAGGTAACTATATCCTTCACTATCCAGTCTGTGTATAATGCCAAAGTTCAGGGTTTATCTCAAGTCCTTATTCAAGTAGTCTTTGAGACTGGATCATCTCAGCTAGTCATCTCAAAATTGCTCTGAGCACCTTGTAGTTCAAAGCTGATCTGTGGATGATGTTTGTCAGCTTAATGATATTATTATTGTCCACGTGGAATTGTTGTTGTTGTGGGGCCCCATCTTCTTTCTGGAGACTTCAGTTGATGTTAGGCCTGGCCATGATTTCCTGCAGAAAACTGATAAGAGACTCGAACACAAAAACATATATATGCAGCTAGCCTTTTTTCTAGAATTAGTTAGTACTCTATGTGACCATTCATATCTTAACAAAGTTTAAAATGTATATATATATATTAATCTTGTAAATTTTGATATAAAATTTATACTTTAAGAAAAGTTTAAAGAATCAGAATAGAATCAAAGAGTTGAGATTAGTAATAGAATAGTCCCTTAATTAATTTGGCTTTTGTCCTGTCCCATAGCAGAAAATGGCTCTTTCTGGCATGATACAGGGAGTTTGCATTTTCCTTTTAACAACATGCTTGAGTTTGAAGAAGGAGAGAGCCATTCTCCAACTCCAAAGTCAGCTTTAAATTTTAATTGAACTGGGACTATTAGAAAACCAATAGTGTTAAATCTTTAGAGAAAAGCAGAAACAAACATTTAAGAAGACATAAAATTTTTTAGATAATATATACCCATATGCCATATACTCCAATATACTCTGTTTCCTGGGATAGATGATTTGTCCCTTTTCTTCAGTTGTCTCATTTGTCTTGTGTCCTTCAGATTCCTTAACCTTCATTCTCCTAAAAGACAAAAACAAAAACCTTCCCCCAAGACTAATTTTGGGGATGTTTCCTTTTGACAAGTTATTATCTGATTAAATGAAAAGGCATGTGTTATTGATACAAGTTAGTTTAAATTGGATGTTCATGCTGGTTGATGAACTATCACCTCCTCTAATTAAGAGGTCTCTCTTGTTCAAATCGAACCTTTATCAATTTTGATGGTACCCACAGCTTATCTTCTCCTGTAGAAACAAAAGCAAAACCACGTCCCCAATGTAATACATACCCTGGTTTCCATTCTGAGGTCAGCACATCCTTAAAGTATATAGGCTGATTTAATTCTGTAGTTTTTTCTATTATCCAATGTCTCTCTGCAGCTGTTGTTCCTTTCTCATTGGCATTCAGAAAATTCAAAGTTAGAAGAGCATTATGCAGTCTATTTCTGGGGGTTTTTGTTACCCATTTCTGTTTATTTAGCATATCCTTTAGAGTTCTATTTGATCTTTCTATAACTGCTTGACCTGTAGGATTATGTGGTATGCCTGTAATATGCTTTATATTGTAATAAGCAAAAAACTGTTTCATTTTAACAGAGACATATGATGGAGCATTGTCAGTTTTGATTTGTGCAGGTATACCCATGATGGCCATAACTTCTAGCAAATGAGTGATTACAGAATCAGCTTTTTCAGAACTCAAAGCAGTTGCCCATTGAAATCCTGAATAAGTATCGATAGTGTGGTGTACATATTTCAATTTTCCAAATTCTGCAAAGTGAAACACGTCCATCTGCCAGATTTCATTTCTCTGAGTACCCTTTGGGTTACATCCTGCTGGTAATGGCGTCTGATTGTAGAAGGAACAAGTAGGACATTTCTTTACTATTTCTTTGGCTTGTTGCCAGGTTATGGAAAAATCCTTTTTTAAACCTTTACTATTAACGTGATGTTTTTTATGAAATTCTGAGGCCTCCAGCACATTTCCTATCAATAATTTATCAATTTCATCATTGCCTTGTGCTAGAGGGCCTGGCAGACCAGTATGGGATCGAATGTGAGTTATATATAAAGGATGATTCCTTTTCCTGATTGTATCTTGTAATTGAATAAATAGTGAAGTTAATTCTGAAGCATCAGGGATAAATTCTGCAGTCTCAATATGTAATACCACTCTTTCAGCATACTGAGAGTCAGTTACTATGTTGAGAGGTTCTGAAAAATCCATTAATACCAACAGAATAGCATACAATTCTGATTTTTGAACTGAATTATACGGACTTTGAACCACTTTACTTAAATTTTCTGATTTGTAACCTGCCTTTCCTTCTTTGTTGGCATCTGTATAAAATGTACGAACTCCAGATATGGGTTTTTGCCGTACAATTCGAGGCAAGATCCAATCAGCTCTCTTTATAAGATCAATTCTATTGCTTTTGGGATATTTGCTGTTAATTTCTCCCAAAAAATTACTGCAAGCTCTTTGCCAAGGTTCACTTTCTGTCCATAATTTTTCAATGTCCTCCTTAGTTAATGGTACGACAATTTCTGCTGGGTCTATGCCTGCTAATTGACGAAGTCTCATTTTTCCTTTGTAAATCAAGTCAGAGATTTTTTCCACATAAGTTTTTAATTTTTTATTTGGTTTATTTGGTAAAAATATCCATTCCAATATAATATCTTCCCTCTGCATTAATATTCCAGTAGGAGAACGCCTAGAAGGTAAGATAACCAAAATGCAATCCAGCTTTGGATCAATACGATTCACGTGTCCTTCATGCACTTTCTTTTCTACCAAGGCTAATTCTTTCTCAGCTTCAGGTGATAATTCTCTTGGACTATTTAAGTCCTTGTCACCTTCTAAGGTTTTGAACAAATTAGTCAGTTCATCATTTTTTACCCCAACAATAGTTCGTAGATGAGAAATATCTCCAAATAATCTTTGAAAGTCATTAAGAGTCTGTAGTCTATCTCTCCGAATTTGCACTTTTTGGGGTCTAATTTTTTGTAGCTCTATTTTATATCCTAAATAATTAATAGAATCTCCTCTTTGTATCTTTTCAGGAGCAATTTGTAATCCCCAGCGAGGCAAAATTTTCTTTACTTCTTCAAACATTATTTCTAAAGTATCTGCATTTGAGTCAGCTAGTAAAATATCGTCCATATAATGATAAATTATAGATTTAGGAAATTTTTTACGTATCACTTCCAATGGCTGTTGTACAAAATATTGGCACAGAGTTGGGCTATTCAACATTCCCTGTGGGAGGACCCTCCATTGAAATCTTTTAACCGGTTGAGAATTATTATAAGTAGGCACTGTAAAAGCAAATCTTTCTTTGTCTTTTTCTTGTAAGGGTATTGAAAAGAAACAGTCTTTTAAATCAATAACTATGAGAGGCCATCCTTTTGGTAACAGAGTAGGCAAAGGCATCCCAGATTGTAGAGAACCCATTGGCTGAATTACTTTGTTAATTGCCCTAAGGTCTGTTACCATTCTCCATTTACCAGATTTCTTTTTAATAACAAATACAGGAGAATTCCAAGGGCTGGTTGATTCTTCAATATGCTGAGCATTTAACTGTTCTTCTACCAGCTCTTCTAAAGCCTGGAGTTTCTCTGTTGTTAAAGGCCATTGCTGGACCCATACAGGCTTGTCTGTTAACCATTTTAAAGGTAGAGCTGTTGGTGTCTTTGGAAGATCATCAGTTATTGTGCCCTGTTCTTGTATAATATGGATGGCTGGTGACCACTCATTAGAACAATATCTTCTAATATTTCTCTCAGTAACACGTGCTAGTTTATGATTTGTTTCTGAGATTGGAGGGATGTTAATCTGAGTATTCCATTGTTGCAACAAGTCTCGACCCCACAGGTTCATAGTTATGTTAGCCACATATGGTTTTAATTTTCCTCTCTGTCCTTCTGGACCTATACATTCGAGCCATCTTGCACTCTGTTTCACCTGAGATAATGTCCCAATTCCTAACAGTTGAACGTTTACCTCCTGAAGAGGCCAAGTTGGATGCCAAAATTCTGGTGCAATTATGGTAACGTCCGCACCTGTGTCTACCAGACCAGACAACAAAACACCATTTATTTTTATCATTAATTTTGGTCTTTGTTCATTAATAGAAGTTTGCCAAAAAATTTTCTTTATGTTTTCTCCTGAATTTTCTATTCTCTCTGTTTCATCATCCTGACCAGCATGATTTATTCCAATAGGCATTTGGTTATTTAATCGCTCTCCAGAGCAGGCATTTCCTCTATGGCTGCCGGAAAGGTTTGAACTGGATTTGCACTGGGGGCCTGCCTGAGGCCCCTCTGGGAGTTTCCCGAAGACTGAGGCAAAGGATTACCCTGTCTGTCCTTTGTTGATCTACATTCGTTGGTCCAGTGTTTTCCCTTACCACACCTTCTGCATACTCCAGAAGGAAGGGGCATTCTGTTGCCATTGTTCCTTGAAGAAACATTGTTTCTGGAAATGACCTGTCTACAGTCCCTTTTCAAATGTCCTTGCTTTCCACATCCAAAACATCTAACACTCCTCAAACCTTTTGAAATTACTTCTCCTACCCATGTATCATCATGCTCATCAGCTTCAACATTAATTGTTTCTCTAATCCAATCTTCCATAGGTGCAGATCTTGCCCTTAATGGCCTGATTATTCTTTTGCATGCTGCATTCGCATTCTCAAAGGCCAAAGATTCAATTATTGCCTTACCAGCTTCTGAATCCGAGACCATTCTCTTTACTGCTGAAGCCAGTCTTTGTAAAAAATCTGTAAAAGACTCTTTTGGGCCTTGCTTCACCTTTGTAAATGACTCAGATTTTTTTCCTGGTTCCTCAACTTTGTCCCATGCATTCAAGGCTGCCGTTCGACATAAAATTAGGGTTTGGACATCATATAAACATTGTGCTTGTGCTGAAGCATATTGGCCTTCGCCCATAAGCTGATCCTGGCAAACTTGTACTCCTTTATCCCTCCATTGTTTTTCTATGTTTTTAGCCTCCTCCTTAAACCAAGTCAGAAATTGAAGTCTCTGGCTGGGTTCCAGAACACCTTGTGCGAGGTCCCGCCAGTCCTGTGGTACTATCCTATTATATGTTGACCAAGTGTTTAACATTTGCTTTACATATGGGGAATGCATGCCATAAGATACTATTGCCTCCTTAAACCTTTTTAAATCCAACATTTCAATCGGAGCCCAAGTATTTTGTGTAGCCATTTGATCAGGCATCTGCTGTACAGTTACAGGATAAATTAAGGGTGACTGTGTGAAAACAGGCTTTCTTTCTGCAACCTTATGATCCCGACTTGAAACAACTTCACTGTTAATTTCTTCTGTCTGAATTTTTACAGGTTTAACAAGTTCTTCTAAAGCTGTTATCCTGGCACTTAAATTGACTATCTTTTTAAATATTAAAATGTGGATTATTATAGTGATAAGGTGCATAATTCCACCAATACTAATATTATATAGTTGTTCCATTGCCAGACTGCCTAAAATTTCGAACAAAAACCAATTTTCTTCCAATGCACACATAAAACCCATTTGTTTTTTAATGTGGAAAAAAAATTCTCTTTTAGATAGTTTCCTTTAAAATATCTGATATGTTATGACTTACCAAATCTTCGTAGAACAGTAGAAATCCGAGGGGATTTTCAAAGCAGCCACCTAGTGTCCCAGGTGTAAATCCAAAGAGAAAGAGAGAGAGAGAGAGAGAGAGAGAGAGAGAGAGAGAGAGAACAAGAAAGCGTAGCTGGCTAAAGTTTAAATGCAGCCACGTGTTCCCTCTTGTGCGGAGTCAAGGCTTGGGTCTGACTTCCTTAAACTCTGACCACGTGCGTTGGCTTTACAGGCAGGGCCCTGTTCGGCAGGGCAGGTCTGAGTTGTTTGTAGCACCGGCTTTAAGCAAGCAGGATTTAAGCAAGCAGCTCACCGATATTCCCGCCTGAGGTCAAGCAGAACTAGACCCAGGCTAAGAAGCTGCTGCTCGGACTAAGAAGCCGATCGCCGCCGGCCGCCTCGTGCTGCCGCTGCCGCCGCTGCTGCCGCCGCCGCGGGCCGCCTGCCGCCCTTGCGGGAAAGCGGACCTGCCGCCAAGCCAAGCAGTTTTTAATGGATTCTTGTCACGTTGGGCGCCAGATGTAGATGTAACCAACCGTCTTATTAAATAAGAAACACAGAAACAATGTAAAAGAGAAAGCCGAGAGGTCAGAGCTCAGAGCTAAAATCTCACCCTTCCTCCTGCTGTTCCAGCTTCGCCTAAAGAGACCTACCTCCTGTCGGTTCGTTTTTTTAAAGTATGTTGTTCTGCCTTCTCATTGGTTGTAAACCCAAACACATGACTGCCTCGTCACTGTCTGAATGTACAGCCCCCTAGGTCTTAAAGGCATATGTCTCCAATGCTGGCTGTATCCCTGAACACACAGAGATCTTATGGGATTAAAGGCGTGTGCCGCCACCGCCACACTCTTGCTATGGCTCTAATAGCTCTGACCCTGAACACACAGATATCTATGGGATTAAAGGCGTGTGCCACCACCGCCACACTCTTGCTATGGCTCTAATAGCTCTGACCCCCAGACAACTTTATTTATTAACATACAATCAAATTAATATTTCAGTACAAATCAAAATAATATTTCAATACAATTAGATTACCACCACATATATATATATATATATATATATTTTAAACTTGTTATTTTTGGTTTTAAAAGACAGGGTTTCTCTGTGTAGCTTTGCGCCTTTCCTGGAACTCACTTGGTAGCCCATTCTGGCCTTGAACTCACAGAGATCTGCCTGGCTCTGCCTCCCAAGTGCTGGGAATAAAGGCGTGTGCCACATCTGCCCGGCATCATTTTACATTTTTTAAGATATGAATGGTCATATAGAGTACTAACTAATTCTAGAAAGAAAAAAGGCTTCAATTAGCTGCATATATATGTCTTTGTGTTCAAGTCTTTTATCAGTTTTCTGCAGGAAATCACAGCCAGACCTACATCAACTGAAGTCTCCCAGAAGAAGATGGGCCTCCACAACAACAACAATTCCTTATGGACAATAATAACAACACTAAGCTGACAAACATTATCTACAGATCACCTTTGAACTACAAAGTGCTCAGAGCAATTTTGAGAGGGAAACCTGACATGATCCAGTCTCAAAGACTACTTGAATAAGGACTTGAGATAAACCCTGAACTTTGGCATTATACACAGACTGGATAACGAAGGATATAGTTACCTGTCCTAGAATTTGACAACTAACCTAAAATTTTTCTTTTCAGAATAAAGATACCTTCTCCAATACCCAGCAGGAAGCAATTTTAAGAATATGACGCCCACATTCCCAAAGAGGTGGTCTGGGATGGGTGGGTTTTTTTTTTTTTGTCTTTTAATGGGTTTTGGGTCTGGGATAATATTCATTGATTAGGGGGGTTGGTTACAAGTTGTTGTCAAGGGTTAGGAAAAGGGCTAAGCAAAGGAGATTAGATTTAAGGTTCTTGTTTAAAAAAAAAGAAAGGAAAAAAGAAAAAGACAATTACTAGTTTTAAATACTTTACATTGGATTGGATTGTTTTATATTGTATACAAATTATATATATTGAAATTGATATGGTTAGAAAATGCTATATGTATATTTCTAATTGTACTTATACCATTCATTTAACAATGTAATGCAATTTTCTGATCTATGAATGTTATTATTACCAAGTATTAGGATATAAAGAAATGAAAGTTAGTAGTTAGACATTATAATAGAACATGTAGTCATATTAGGTATGTTTTCAAGACTGGACAGATGTATTTTAGATAGACAGGTCATCTTCAAACCCTTCAGAGATCTACACAACATGGAATTTAAAATGTTTTAATAACTTAGAAACTTTTGTTATGAGTATGAGACATGTCGGCTCCTGGCAGTACCAAATCTACTTCACAGAAAATATGGGCATTGAAGAAACTGCATATGGAGTTAACTTTCATTGTGGCAAAACTTAGCCACTGGACAACAAAGTATCCTCGAATCAACAGGACAAAATGGGCAGACAGGACATGAAACAAAGGACTGCCAATTCTTGCCAAAACAAGTGTGATTATGGCTTTATCAAAAGGCATTTTCTGAGGCCAGGACAATATGGCACTATCCCTGAAGTGGCCTTTGCAATCTGGAAAAGGTACAGTGCCCTTTTCTTTAAAGGCAGCTGAACAGGCAGTGGGCCGATGGCTTCTGATGTACAATGGAACAGCAGCTGAAACAGTTATTCTTGAAGAGTAACTAAGCTCATGCCTCTCAGTATTAGAATGGCATTTAATGGAGGGATGTGGAGAAGAACGGGATGCTAAGATGAAGCCACATTCACACATAGCCAAGAATAATGGACAGCTGAATTCCAAAAACATCAACAATTTCCAGAATTTATAATCCTGGATCATGACATGACACTAGTGGAATTCAGGTGTTTCTGGTACATGGACTGCTCTCACCCAATGTGAGGTTGACCTGTTGACCTTGTGTACATCCTACTTCACAAATGAGTCTGTCAGATATGCTAAGCCTATAGGCTGAAGATGATGCCCCAAAACTGTAGAGCAACCTCAGGTGACTGTCTAGGCAGCTGGCTGTTTCTGTCAACTCACAATTTTTTGGAAGTTGCTTGCATGTACTTCCTGTTTTTATTTTTGTTAGCTAATATTATTTCCTTCTTGGGTCTCTGAGGGAGTTTAAAATTAGTTAGTTATAGTTGAAGATTAATTAGGATAGAAAGTGAATTAGATATATTTTGGACTTACCAAAATAGGTAAGATAATGGAATTATTTTCTCTGAATTTGCAAATACAAATAGACTAGACATTGTTTAGGTATTTATTACTTGTATATATTGTATATAGTTATTGTACTTTTATATATAGTTTTTTATGTTAGTTATAAGCTTTTCCTTTTTTCTTTTTATTAAAATAGAAAGGGGGAAATATGGTGAGATTTTATTTGTACTAAATGTTATTTGTAAGTTAATAAATAATGTTACCCAGGGGTCGGAGCTATTAGCAAGCCATAGGAAAGCTGGGTGGTGGTGGTGCACACCTTTAATCCCAGCACTTGGTAAGCAGAGCTAGGTAGATCTCTGTGTGTTCAGGGATACATCCAGCATTGGAGACACATGCCTTTAATCTCAATACCAACCACAGAAGACCCGGAGTTCTGTACAGACAGGCAGTGACAAGGTGGTCATATGGTTGGGTTTACAACCAATGGGAAGGCAGTACCGAAATTCTTTATAAAGACTTTAACACAGGAAGTAGCTCTTTTTTGGAGAGGTAGGACCACCGCAGGAGGAAGGGTAAGGATTTAGCTCTCATAATTTGTTTTTCTAATCACATTGTCTTTATTATAAACATTGAAGATAATTTCCTTATGGGTCCTTCCCTTCTCTTCCCTTCCAAACTGTGTTCCATATGTGTTTTCATCTGAAGCTTAAATGGATATTTGAGTTCATTTTGCTGTACTAGCCAAAGATTAAAGCAGAAGCCAATATAAAAGATAGATAACAAAAAACCATGAAGTATGGTATTTCGGTGGCATAAAATAAATATAATTATTCCCCTCGGCAATTCTGTTCCAATTAGATACACAACAGATGCCCTTACTTGATTGTTCACTTTAGTCAAGTGTAGTTTAGAGCTTCTTAAATATTAATGAAATATTGGATTTAAATTTCATACTTTCAACTGTATCATAGTGTCATTAAACCTTGGAATATGGAAAGATCTTATAAGTCAGTGATCTCAAATTGTTCCTGGAAGTGCTAAGACTTGTCTAAGTTCAGAGATTTCATTGATGATAGAAATGAGCTTGGATCCCAGGTTTTTTTGGGTCCCAGTCTAGCATTCTTTGGCCAAGTAATTTTCAGACTACAGTTTCCTTCAGCAAACAATATTGTTTCTTTTTCAGGCAAGAGTACTGTAGTTTGATATTTTATTTCTTTAAAGGCAGAGTGGACAGAATCTCTTTGCAGAGTCATCCATTTAAGTTTCCCCTTATTCCAACTATAACTCCAAAATTCTACCCTTCTAAAATAAAATAGAAGCGCACATAGTGGGGTCATTAATTAGTAATATAATCACAAAATTAAATAACTGATGTGGCTTATTTGTATTAATTGTACTATAGGAGTGTAACAGGTTAGCTGCAGGGGAAATTGACATTTGTAAAGAAATTGCTATTATTGCAATTTTTCTGTGCCTGCATTTATTGCAAATTAAAAGTTTAAATTTGAATAAGTAGGAATTTGAAATACACCAATAGTTTTTCTACCTAACCTACAACATTTCACTTCTGACATTCTCATAACTTTATAGGGGATGAAATTCTTCAGGCAAGAATATTTGAGACATATGTTCCTACCAGATAAATTCATGTCCAACTTCACAATTACACTCCACCATTTCTAAGTTGATGTGTCAGCTTCCAGTATTTGTGAGAGGCACTTATAGAGCAATTAAAAAAAACTCAATTGAGTAAATAGCTCAGAGAAGTTAATGCTTCATATTCCTTTAAAGTTGTCCAGGGGGAAAGTTTCAAACTCATTTTTCATGTAATTGATTTATCAATAACTAAGGAAGCTCTGGTAAGGAGCAAACGATGCAAGCTCAGCTTATAATTCTCTCTGCAATTACAGTTTCAGAACTGGTTGCTGCTAAAACTGAAACTTTCTGATTATGTACCAGGAGTGAACCTTGTTAGAATAGACATTTTTCATTTTCATGAGTTTGTTACAGTTTTATATATTTAGTACTCCTTCAGTAGAGATTTATGTTCACAAAAGTTTTCAAATTCTGAATAATCTGCTAGAGACAGACTATGTCTTTAACCAATTCCATTCAATGCATAAAACCTACAATAATCCTATAGACACTGTTGATACTGGACAAACGTGTAGATCTCTACAACAGGATAAAAATCTGCTTTAAAAATGATGGCAAATTTTTAGTTTAACTGTGCCTATGGTTTCTGTGATTTCTACTCCAGGTAAAATAGTTTGATTATGGTTTATTATATTTACATATCATCTGAAAATTTGAGAGTGCAAGTTTCCCCAGTGACCTCAGGTATCAGATTAATTCTAGAAAAATGCTTGGTTTTTCAGTTCATTTGGGATTATCTGTTATAAGATGAATGATTTCGAGGTCAGAAACTGAAGTTATACTCTTCAGGGTCCCACAGAGGTTTCCTAGTGAGATCTAACCTTGCTTTACACTGGAGAAGAAGATAAGCAATGACTTAATACAACTAAATGAATGGCCTAAGAATTCATATAGGCTAAATGAATGGCCTAAGAATTCATATAGGCTACATAGAAACACAAACAGAAATCATTCAATACTCAGACATCAATAACAAAAAAGCAGCATCCCCATATACTGGAGATTAAGCATAATTCTTAAATCAAAGAAGTCAGGGCAAAAACAAACAAACAAACAAACAAACAAACAAAAATACTGGGCAGTGGTGCCTCAATCCTTGAATCCCAGCAGTCAGGAATCAGAGACAGGTGGATCTCTGTGAGTTTGAGGCCAGCCTGGGCTACAGAGTGAGTTCCAGGACAGGCACCAAAACTACACAAAGAAACCCTGTCTTGAAAAACCAAAAAAAAAAAAAAGGAACTGTTCCCTGGTACAGAGCTTGCTAGAACCCAACTGGACTAAGAGGTGAGTCTTTACCCAAACACCCCAGCCCCTAGGCTTTGGGCCCAGGGGCACAACCTTGCGCACCTTCACCACTACCCATTGCAGTCCCAGTTCAGGCCAGTTGGCAGGCAGACCTCCTGCACACAGGTCAGACTACTACTATCCCCCATCAGACCCTGTAACCCAAGCCCCACCTCCCCCAAATCCCACCCACCCTCAGAGACTACAACTGTTACCTCTGACAGAGCCTGCAAGCATCCAATTGGACTGAGTCCCAGTGTCAGGCCAGTTGGCAGGCAGACCACGTGCAGACAGGTCAGACTACCACTAAGACTGCAGCTACTCCCTGAGACAGAGCCAACTAGCACCAATTGGACTAAGAGCTGCTCCCTAAGACAAAGAGTCTATCAGCATTGACTAGACCAAGAGCTCCCACTGGATCAAGAGTATGAATCAGACCAAGAGAGGCTCCCTCAGACACAGACACCACTTGCACCAAGTGGAGAAAGAGATGGGTAGATACCAGTGCGAAAATTCAGTCAACAACATAAAAACCATTATGGGTCCAACAGAACCTACATCAGCAAGACCTGAACATCCCAACACCGAAGAAACAGAAGATAGATATTGGCCATAAAAATGACTTTAAGAAGATATTAGAGATCTTAAAAAGGAAATGAAAAATTCCCTTAAAGAAACCGAGAAAAAGTCAAACAAAAAATGAGAAGAAATGGGTAAATCCCTTGAAAGCCAAGAGAAAGAAACTAAACAATTGAGGGAAACAGTTCAAGATTTCAAAGCTGAAATGGAGTCAATAAAGAAGACACAAACTGAGGTAATATTGGAAGTGGAAAATCTGAGTAAACAAACAAAAACTACAGGTGCAAGTATAACCAACAGAATGCAAGAGATGGAAGAGGGGATCTCTGGCATTGAAGATACTGTAGAGGAAATAGATTTATCAGTCAATGAAAACACTAAAGCCAACAACGTCATGACCAAAAATGTCCAGGAAGTTTAGGACACTATGAAAAGACCAAACCTAAGAATAATAGGGATAGAAGAAGGAGAAGAATACCAACTCAAAGGCACAAAAAATATATTCAACAAAATTATAGAAGAAAACTTTCCTAACCTAAAGAAGAAAATGCCTATAAAGATACAAGAGGGTTAAAGAACACCAAATAGACTGGATCAAAAAAAAACCAAACATCTCCTTGCCACATAATAATCAAACCACTAAACATGCAGAATAAAAAATTAAGAGCTGCAAAGAAAAAAGGCCAAGTAATATATAAAGGCAGACCCATAAGAATAACATCTGACTTCTTAATGGAGACTCTAAAAGCCTGAGGGTCCTGAACAGACATTATGCAGACATGAAGACACCATGGATGCCAACCCAGACTATTATATCCAGCAAAAATCTCAATCGCCATAGATAGAGTAAAGAAAATATTCCATGATAAAACCAGATTTAAACAATATCTCTCCACAAATCCAGCCCAACAGAAAGCACTTGAAGGAAAAATCCAACCTAAGGAAGTTAGATACACCCATGAAAACACAGACAATAGATAGTACCATACCAACAAATATCAAAAAAGGGAAGCATACAACACTACCACAAAAAATAACAGGGATTAACAATCACTGGTCATTAATATCCATCAATATCAATGGTCTCAATTCACCTATAAAAAGACACAGGCTAACAGAATGGATTCAAAAACAAGATCCATCCATTTGCTGCATTCAGGAAACACAACTCAACTTCAAAGAGAGACACTACCACAAAATAAAAGGCTGGGAAAAGGCTTTCCAATCAAATGGATTTAAGAAGCAAGCTGGTATAGCTATCCTAATATCTAATAAAGTATAGTTCAAACTAAAATCAATCCAAAGAGGTCAAGGAGGACATTACATATTTATCACAGGGTAAATCTGACAAGATGAAGTCTCAATCCTGAATATTTATGCCTCAAATACAAGGGCACCTATATTCTTAAAAGAGACATTACTAAAGATTAAATTGTACATCAAACCCCATACACTAGTAATGGGAGACTTCAACACCTCTCTCACCAGTGGACAGGTCTGCCAGACAGAAATTTATCAGAGAAATAAGGGAATTAACAGACATTATGACTCAAATAGACTGAATAGATATCTACAGAATATTCCACCCTAACACAAATGAATATAACTTCTTTTCAGCACTCAGTGGAACCTTCTTCAAAATCAACCAAATGCTTGGTCACAAAGCAAATCTCAACAGATACAAAAAATTGAAATAACCTCCTGTGTCTTATCAGACCACCATGGCTTAAAGTTAGATTTCAGTGACAACAAAAATTACAGAAAGCCTACAATCTCATGGAAACCGAATAATGCCCAAGAGAATCACCAATAGGTCCAGGAAGAAATAAAGAAAAAAAATTAAGATTTCCTATAATTCAATGAAAATGAATGTACAAATACCCAAATTTATGGGACACCATGGAAGCAGTGCTAAGAGGAAAATTCATAGCTCTAAATGCCCACATAAAGAAGTTGGTCACTGAAATGTGTAGCATGAATCTTAAAGAGTCTTATTAATAAAATCAAACCTGAGCCCATTTATTGGGGTGAACTCTGGAATATCAGAGAGACAGAACAGGCCACAGCCACCTCGACTCACCAGTTTCTTAGCTGGTCCTGTTTCATCAGACTGGAAGCTTCTCAGTCTTCATCCAGAATGACTCTCAGTTGAACTGCTGCTCAAAGCCTAAACGCTTAACCAGCCAAATGCTTAACCAGCCAAATGCTTCTAGTTCCTGGTCTTTATGACTTATATACCTTTCTGCTATCTACTATCACTCCCTGGGATTAAAGGCTCACTTTTTGTGATTAAAGGCGTGAGTCACCATGCCTGGCTGTATCCTTGAACAGATGGATTTCTGCCTCTGGAATTCTAGGATTAAAGGCATGCTACCACTGCCTATCCTAAGTATCTGGTGGCTTTTCTGTTCTCTGACCCCAGATAAGTTCATCAGGGTACACAATATTTGGGGGAACACAATACCAACTTAAAGCTCTAGAACAAGAAGAAGCAAACTCACATAGGAGAAACAGATGCCAGGAAAATATCAAATTAAGGGCTGAAATCAATAAAATAGAAACAAAGAGAATAATACAAAGAATCAATGAAACAAAGATCTGGTTCTTTGAGAAAATCAACAAGATAGCAAGCCCTTAACCAAATTAACCAAAAAGCAGAGAGAGAGAGAGAGAGAGAGAGAGAGAGAGAGAGAGAGAGAGAGAATCCAAATTAACAAAATCAGAAATGAAAAGGCAGACATGACAACAGACAACAGAGGAAATCCAGAGAATTATCAGGTCGTCCTTCAAAAACCTGTACTCCACAAAACTGGAAAATGTGAAAGAAATGGACGATTTTCTGGATAGATGCCCCATACCAAAGTTATACCAAGAACACATAAACTACTTAAATAGTCCAATAGCCCTTAAGGAAATTGTAATGGTCATTAAAAGCTCCCCCCCAAAAAAAATATCCCCAGGACCAGATGGTTTTAATGCAGGATTCTACCAGATTTTCAAAAAAGAACTAATACCAATACTCTTCAAATTATTCCACACAATAGAAACAGAAAGAACATTACCAAATTCTTTTTTTGAGGCTATAGTTACCCTGATAGCCAAACCACACAAAGATGAAATGAAGAAAGAGAATTATAGACAAATCTCCCTCATGAACATTGACACAAAAATACTCAATAAAACACTGGCTAACAGAATCCAGTAACACATCAAAAAGTTATCCACCATGACCAAGTAGGCTTCATCGTAGGGATGCAAGGATGGTTCTACATATGAAAATCTGTCAATGTAATACACCATATAAAAAAAACTGAAAGAAAAAAAAACCACATGATCATTTCATTGGATGCTGAAAAAGCCATTGACAAAATCCAACACCCCTTCATGATAAAGGTTCTAGAGAGATCAGGAATACAAGGAACATACCTAAACATAATAAAGGCAATTTACAGCAAGCCAACAGCCAACATGAACTTAAATGGAGAGAAACTCAAAGCAATTCCACTACAATAAGCAACAAGAAAAGGCCGTCCACTTTTCCCATATTTATTCAAGACAGTACTTGAAATTCTACCTGGAGCAATAAGACAACAAAAGGAGATCAAGGGGATACAAATTGGAAAGAAAGAAGTCAAACTTTCATTATTTGCAGACGATAACATAGTATACATAAGTGACCCCAAAAATTCTACCAGGGAAATCCACAGCTGATAAACTCCTTCAGTAAAGTGGCAGAATACAAGATTAACTCAAAAAAATCAGAAGCTCTCCTATATACAAATGATAAATGGGCTGAGAAAGAATTCAGAGGAACATCACCCTTTACAATGGCCACAAATAATGTAAAATACCTTGGGGTAACTCTAACTAAGCAAGTGAAAGACCTGTATGATAAGAACTTTAAGTATCTAAAAAAAGAAATCAAAGAAGATATCAGAAAATGGAAAGATCTCCCATGTTCATGAATAGGTAGAATCAACATAGTAAAAATGTGAATCTTACCAAAGGCAATCTACAGGTTCAATGCAATCCCCATCAAAATTCCAACACAATTCTTCACAAACTTGGAAAGAACAATCCTTAACATTATACAGAAAAACAAACATCCAGGATAGCTAAAAGAATCCTGTATAATAAAGCAACATCTGGAGGCATCATGATCCCTGACTTCAAGCTCTACTATAGAGCTATAGAAATAAAAACAGCTTGGTACTGGCACAAAAACTGACATGTGTACCAATGGAATCGATTGAAACCTTAACATTAATCCACACATTTATGAACATATGATTTTCAACAAAAAAGCCAAAACTGTACCATGAAAAAAAGAAAGCACCTTCAACAAATGGTGCTGGCATAACTTGATGTCAACATGTAGAAGATTGCAAATAGATCAGTATCTGTTGCCATGCACAAAACTCAAGTCCAAGTGGATCAAAGACCTCAACATAAATCCAGTTACACTGAACATGATAGAAGACAAAGTAGGAAGTAGTCTGGGACACATTTGCACAGGAGACCACTTCCTAAATATAACACCAGTAGCACAGACACTGAGAGTGACAAGTAATAATGGGACCATTTTCAACTGAGAAGCATTTGTAGAGCAAAGGACTTGGTCAATAAGACAAAATGACAGCCTACAGAATGGGAAAAGATCTTTACCAATCCTACATCTGACAGAGGGCTGATCTCCAAAATATATAAAGAACTCAAAAAGCTAGACTTCAAAATACTGAACAATCCAATTAAAAAAATGGGCTACAGAGCTTAACAGAATTCACAACAGAAGACTCTCGAATGGCTGAAAGGCATTTTAGGAATTGCTCAACATCCTTAGTTGTCAGGGAAATGCAAATCAAAACAATTCTGAGATACCGGTATCTTACACCTGTCAGAATGGCTATGATAAAAAACACTGAAGGCAGCTTATGTTGGAGAGGATGTGGAGCAAGGACAACACTCCTCCACTGTTTTTGGGATTGCAAACTGGTAAAGCCACTCTGGAAATCAGTATGGCAGTTTCTCAGAAAATTGGGAATCAGTCTTCCTCAAGAACCAGATATACCACTCTTGGGCATATACCCAAGGAATACTCAATCTTACCACAAGGATACATGCTCAACTATGTTCATATCAGCATTATTCGTAATAGCAAGAACCTGGAAACAACCTAGATGCCCCTCAACTGAAGAATGGATTAAGAAAATGTGGCACATATATACAATGCAGTACTACTCAGCAGTAAAAACAATGTTATCATGAAATTTGCAGTCAAATGGATGGAATTAGAAAATATCATCTTGAGTAAGGTGTTGCTGGAGGGCTTCTCTCCAGCTTCCACCAAGCCCCACAGTCCCACAATCTACATATAAAATAATCACTCAGATGCTTATAAATCTTATAAACTGAATGGCCATGGCAGACTTCTTGCTAACTGTTCTTTTATCTTAAATTAACCCATTTTTATAAATCTATACCTTGCCACGTGGCTGGTGGCTTACTGGCGTCTTTACATGCTACTTGTCCTGGCGGTGGCTGTAGTGTCTCTCCTCCTTCTTCCTGTTTCCCCAATTCTCCTCTCTCTTTGTCCCACCTATACTTCCTGCCTGGTCACTGGCCATCAGTGTTTTATTTATATAGATTGATATCCACAGCATAAGGTAATCCAGACTCAGAAGGACAAACATAGTATGTACTCACTCATAAAGTGAGGGAAGGGATGACCAGACTGCAACTCACAACTCCAGAGAGGCTAGCTAACAGGGAAAGACCCTAAAAGGGACACATGGATAACCCTGTGAGGGAGAAATAGATGAGATCTACTTGAGTGGACTGAGTGTGGGGGGGTGACAGAGGTTAAGGAGTGGGGGATGACAACATAGGGAAATGGGAGGGTCAAGCTGGAACAGGGACAGAGTGGGAGTGCAGGGAGGAAGATACCATGATAGATGAGGACATCATGAGAATAGGAAGAGGCAGGGTGCTGGGGAGGCTCTCAGGAATCCACAAGGATGACACCACCTTGGTCTCCTGGTAGTGGTCCAGAGAGTGCCTTGATTGGTCTACTCTGGTGACTGGTCTAGTGAATAACCTAGCTGTCATTATAGAGCCTTTGTCCAGTGACTGATGGAGGCAGATGCAGAGATCCATGGCCAGGTACCAGGCTGAGCTCCAGGAATCCAATTGATGAGAGAGAGGAGAGATTCTGTAGGTGAGGGATGTCAAGATCATGATGGGAGGACATGCAGAGATGACTGTCCACACTAGTGGAAGCCCATGAACTGTGGACTGGTGGCTATGGAGATCCCATGGGATTAGACTAGGCCCTCTGAATACGGAAGACAGTTGTTTGGCTCGAACTGCTTGAGGGGCATCCAGGCAGGGGGATCAGGTTCTGTCCCTGGTGCATTGGCAGGCTTTTGGGAATCTGGTGCCTGTGGTGTGATGCCGTGTGCAGCCTTGGTGCAGTGGGAAGGGGCTCGGACATGCCTAGGCCTCAGTGTGCAGGGCTCTTCTGACTCCCCATAGAAGACCTTGATTTGGGGGATGTGGGGATGCTAGTTGGCTTGGGAGAGAGGTCGGGGGGGTGGGGAGGAGGAGGGAGGAGGGGTGATCTGTGGTGGTATGTGGAGTGAGTAGAAAATTTCTTAATAAAGAAAAAAATGGAAAAAATAATTTAGACATGTAGATTGTTAGTAAAGTTAAATTAGGATGTCTTGTTAATGACTTTGATGTAGATAATCTTGGGGAACAACTTAAAATTTAAAAAGACACACCTATAATAGTTGAGTGAGGAACTCACTGAATCCCAGAACAAGAACAATGGCAGCCTGGTTATTATTAGCTGACATACCTTTCTCGTTAGGATAGGTTGGTGATCAAAACTGGTGATTAATTCCTTGTATCCATTTCTGCCCTCAGTTTCCTGATATTATTTAATAAAAAACAAACAAAAATCAAAACCTCATGATGAGTGGGTATGCAACCTGAGGATTTAATGTGGAAATGACTGATTGTTTTCCATATATAAAAGTTTAGGTTTGTGATTCTTTGATGATTTTTTACAAGATTACTTTTTGAGATAAATAATAAAATAATTGATCCTTTCTATGTGATTGCAAAATGTAACCTACCAGTAAAAGAACTGAGAAAAAATACCTTGCTTGCTTACACTCTGTTAATTTATAACAAGTTGCTTAAACATAAATGTATGTAGGTCCTTGGGAATAATTTGTTTTTCACCTGTAATATGTAAAATATTTTATCATATAAAGGAAATGTGAAACAAAAAAGAAGTCATGGTGAAAAAAGATCTTTTTCAAGATTTATGGAATTCACTAAGCCCTGTGCTTTAAGGGAAATGTATTACATTAGAAAAGGAGAAAAATGTAAGAATTAGTAACCTAAAGTTCTATTGTAAGAAGCTAATTAATCAATAACCTAAACTTTGATCTGACAAAAGAAAATGAGGTTCAAAATTAAAGGAAAATTGAAGAAAACATGAAATAAAATTTCATACATTTATAGGATATACATTGATCATATCCACCCATTACTACCTTCCCTAACTCCTCCTAGCACCTCTGACCCTGTCTGCCTCTAAAGTTCATGTCCTTTTTAAAACTTTGTTATAAATAATTCTGTGAGTCCAGTTAGTGTAGACAATATTAATATAGGTATTTGGCCATACACACAGAAGTATTCAGAATCTTTTCCTAGAAAATTAGATCAGAGTTAAAAAACATATACTCACTTATACAGCTACATTTCCCAACATGAAGTCCACTTAAAGTTACTGCAATAAAGAAGGAACATAGACCAATACTTCTTATGTACATAGATGCAAACATTTTCTACAAAGTATTGTTTAATTGAACCATATGACATAGAATAATGATATATCATGAAAACTTAAGGATTTTTATTACAGGTATGCTAGACTGACCCAGCATGGAAAAATCAGTTTATATAATCAATTGACTAAAAGAAATAGTATCATTATCCAGTTGTAATGTAAACATACTTAACTGGAATTGAACACACATATAGACACAGAGCAGCTCTATCTAAAATTTCCAAGATGTGGACTACCAAATATTCCTCAACAGGAAAATAGAAAATCAGTATTATATTATTGAAATTCAGTATCAGTTAGAAATAAAGAGCTATCAAGCCACAGAAAGACATGTGTCATTCTCAGTTTTATATTGTTAATTTAAAGAATCTGTCTGGAAAAGTAACATGGTGTATATGGTTTTAATTGGTTGATATTCTGTAAAAGGGAAAAATACAGAATTATTTGTCAGGTATCAGAGCTAGGAAAGGAAAAATTAAACAGGTCAATCACAAGGAAATCCTACAGAAGAAAAAGCTTCCTGGATCATGGAAGCTGTATAATAATAATAGAATGTAATAATAAGTGAATGGTGTTTCAAGTTGCTGTGTTTATGACAATTTGTTATGCAGTGTAGATTATTAATACAGAAATGATAGAAATGGCTATGCAGGAGAAAAGGAGAGCAGTAGGACAGAAGAGTAACATGACCTTACTTGGGTTTTAACAGGGTCATTTTGACTGCTGTTTTGAGAATTCACTGTCAGAGCATAGAAATCAGCCATAATGCTGTTGCAATAATTCATTGGAGAGATCATATTGTTTTGGGTCAAGGTGTTGACTATGAAGTTAATGAAAAGAGGTCAGATATTGGACTTATTTTGAAGGCAAAGACAAAAGGATTTCTTAGTAGAATAAAACTAAAGTATGAGACACAGGGAGAGGTTAAAAGTGACTGCAAAGATATTACAATGAGTAGACCAAATGTAACTGACATTTAATGAGATGGACAATCAGGTAAACAATGAGCTGTAGTTGTCCCTTTCCCACCCATCTCATTTTCTTCTTATGAGTCATGACCTACTTTCTAAGAGATTTAAAACTGAAAGTGCCTTAGGAAAAAAATAATCAGAGTAATAAAATTAGTATTTGATAATAAGTTATCGAGCACCTTCTACATACCAGGAAATATTCTAAGCACTTTATGTCTTGACCAATTCTTATAACAACATTATGAATCAATCTTATTACTCTTATATTTTAAAAATGAAGATATTAGGATGAGAGAGGTTATTCTTGCCTGATGATCCACAGTGGATAAATTGTGAAGCATAATGTTCATATATAATCTCTAGAATATGATCAACTGCTTACAACTCACTTCTGCTGTGAACTTACTACAGCCACTTAGTATCTGTGAGCCATTTCCTTGTAATAGTTAACATACTAGGTGCTTTGTTATGTGTTGCTTCATCTAATATTCAAAATGATCCAGTAGAGCAGTTTCTATCACCAAATGAAGACATAGATGGTAAGATCATGAAGCACTCTGTCAAACAGTCACCCATCTCTGGGTATTTGTGCCATAGCTCCCAGGGAAAACAAAAGAGTGGGTGGTGATAATTCCCTTTCCATACTCTGCTAATGATTAGAAACTTGCATTTCCACAGAAAACTTTACTCCCTGTAACAGCAATGAAATAGTGTAGACATTTTATTAATTAAACCATATGTTCTTCCTGAGGTATGTAAAACAAGTTGCCATTTAAAATTCTGGAATAACAATGAGAGATATCAACTTCTGAATGCTTTCTATATGCAAAACACTCTGATATCACTTTAATTTATATGTACTTAACAAATACAATTTTCCCAGCACTCTTGAGTAAACATTTACATTTTTCTATTTTATAGATGACAAAACTGAGACATGTAATATTGACTAGATCATTAAATAACGGGCACATGATATAATTAGTCTGATCCCCAAACTGATTTTCTAAACCACTATAATGAGGGGGGGCAATAACTCCTACTGCACACTTAGCAGTATGGAAAATATCTTCCTGTTACATACACAAACATAATATGATCCCTTTGTATTTGCAAAAAAATAAAAATACACATGCTTTTTACCTTTCCTACAACCAATATAGGCCAACTTATTATTTTAACCACTTACAGCCTATGTATCATATCCTCTCAAATTACATCATTTGCCTACTTATCATACTTGAAACATGAAGCTATAAGAGATATCAAACTACTGCTCTTCTTTAGACTTTCCTGCCATACAATACAACCATATAAGGTTATGACCCTATAGAATAAGAATAGGAAACTCCTGGAAGAAAAGACAAATAGGAGAGTTGGCTTATATGTCCAAGTGCATCCATTCACTCATTTGAGCTAATAGCATTGTAAAAATGTCAAAATATTATACTACGATGACAATGACATGAACCCTACGGTCTTACAGAACTTTGTTTTAAATTCAGTGGGAATAGTAACTGTACATTTCATCTCCAATATTTACCAAAGTGTTTGGCAGGTAGTAGATTTCACTAAAAGTTAAGATGCAAAAGGAAAAAAGATGGGAAAATGCAAATTTACCCCATGAATCACCCACAAGCTTAAATATAACTCTTGGAGAGTTACTTTATCTCATGGGGCCTCAGTTCCATTATCTAAAAAATGCAGACAATGGCTAATCCTTAGAGATGGCAAGGATCTCTGAGAAGTTATAAGTACCTGACATACAGTTAGGAATGGTGAAGTTCAGAAAGATTTGGAAAAGTTTTATAACATTTAAAGCTCGCATTAACTTTTGGGAGGGTGTGCTCAAACCCTGGCCTGCCTGCCGATGAAAGCAATTAAACAGCCTCCCTCACAGGATACTTCCACAACTTCAATTAACACAGATAATTGTGATCATGCCCTTTATTGTCAGAGACACAGTGATGGTACAATTAAAAATACCTAAAATGTCATTTTTCTTGCAAGCAATGTTGGTAGGAAAGTCCCATAGTGCAATCCTATGGCATTCCAGAGAACATCTTTTGTAGAAAATGCCTTCCCTTGCCTATTACCTATCTATGGACCATAAATGGTGTTTGATCACTTTAAATCCTCTTCTCTGCTTGGCTTTCATTTCAAAAAGTGGTCAGGTTAATTGGAACAATTAAGGTGTTCCTGGGGAATAATTACCCCTTTTACTTTCAGTGTGTGAAGAGGAAGGAGGATGGCTGGTCCTGAAAATGGGATCCCTGTGGCACACTGGAGAAGAGAATTAAAAAAACAGTGAGATATGGAGCTCAGAATGCACTTTCCCCATGTACTTAATATAATTACCCAATAAAAGAATATTCAGTCTCCTGTAGCCTACCAACACACACACACACACACACACACACACACACACACACACACACACACACACACACATCTTGGATTACACAGAAATAACTGATCCTCCATCTGCACTGAGGGAATGCCATGTCTATTTCTAAGCTAAGAAATTTAGGGTGGGAGAAGCTTCTGCACTTCCCAATTAACTTTCCCCTCCTTTCCTGACTGACCCACATCACATCAAGATTATAGTCAGGTCTTTCCACTGACTTTTGAAAAACAAGAACCATTCATGAATTCCCTTGTTCTTTTTTAAATATAGCCCTGGATATTAAAGAAATTTACTTTTAAGGTACTGCCCAACTATAAAGCTCCCCATACCTCCAAAATCAGCTCTTAGGCCTTAAAAGTGCTACCCTGCCTCAACCCTCACAAGTGGAGAATTAAGGTGAAATCTCCAGGGAGACTTCAAGTCCATTTAAAAAAGAGGCAGATCAAGTAGCATTGTACTTTTAAACCAATTCTAAAATGTTCTGTCCAGCACATTGCATTTGGAGTCTGAGAAGTAGAAAACTCTGCACCCTCCCATTTGTATAACAAGTGTATTACGTCTGTATGTGCTTAGGTTGAATGACTTGAGCACAAAATAATTTGAAAATTATTTAGGTATCATAGTGAATGGAGTTGTTTATACAATTGATACATTTCTCACAGCCAGTCTGTAATTAATGGTGCAAGAATCATGATGGGACTGGTATCCTCTACAATGACATCCTGCTGGGTTATCAAGAGGGAGAGAAACAGAAAACTTCCCCAACAGAATCATAAATAAATGGTTTACTGACTTCTACTGTGATAAGCTGCAATTGCCTGCCCACTAACTTCTCTAATTATGATAAAATACTTGAATGTGGACTGTCAAATCATAGGAGGTATTTTGAAATAATTTCATCTTCAAGGATACTTAAGTATATAATTTAGGATATAAGAAGTGAAGAAGGTGACAATGTAAAAGTGGTTTTGAAAGTACAGTAAACATCACCACTAATATCTGACCTTCAGAAAGTTAATTCATTTTGTGAAGTTCAATTATCTCCTCTGTGAATGCAAGTGATACAAATACCTTTGTAGGGCTATTGTGAAAACCAAATAAGATCATTCATATAAAGGAATTAGTAGAGGATCTATCAGAGAGAAGAGGGGATGCACACTAAATGCTACTTATCATGCCTTTCTCTGGAATACAGGTCATCATTGAAATGAGTTAGAATATTTATGTCTGAACAAAAGAGATCTGTATCTTCCATCTAGTACTCAAAGAAAGCTCCAAAGTTTTAAAAATCACTTCACCAGTCTGAATCTCTCAAAAGTAGAAAATACTTTTCTACTTTTTTCTAAAAACGTAGAAAAATTGATCTAAATATACACGGCACTACATTATATTCAGACACAAATCAAGTATCCCTTCTGGAAGAAGATGCCTATTCACGAATTACGGAACAACCCATTGCTTTGTTTACTAATGAGAATTGATTTTACATCTATAATGAGTCATTTCTGTACTTCATGTAAATGAAAGCAACAAAAACAATAATAATGTGTGCAACTAATTTTAATTGAACTCTTGTAATCTCCAAGCATGCAGTAAATACAATTATACTCATTGATTCATTAGTTACAAAGTAATTATTTGAGATACCTATTGATAAAATTACTCAATTTTAAATGTATTTAGAGTAAAGAACAGCATATCCACTGTAAGATTCCTACCTAATTAGAAATGATAACTTATAGCTAAAGGGTGAGGACTACAATTTCTAACAATATTTATATAAAGGCATAGTATTCAGTCATTAAAAGAAGAAAATGATGATAAACATAACAGCATGGAAATACATTGGAAACATTATGTCATGTGAAAATTTATGGGAAAAATATACATGAGTTATGTAATTCTATTTATCTAAAACCATAGAAATATAAAGTAATGTAAAGCAACGAAGGCATGTCAGATTTTGCTTGGGATAGAACAATGATAAGGAATGATTGAGAGATAATTACAGTGATACCTATAAATATTAAATTTCTTCCAATTCTATTCAATGTAGTCACATTCCTGTAATCCTAGAATTTGATAAGACAAGTTAGGAAGATTGCAAGTTTGAGGCCAGCCTGGGTCAAACAGTAAAACCCTGTCTCAAAGTCACCATCCATAAGAAGAGTAGCTTTAATTATAAACCTAAAATGTTATAATTATTTATATTGCACAAATATTCCACAATTATTTCATTGATTGATTTGCTTTTTTACATGGCTTTTATTAATTAGCATAAAATTATATATATTCTATTGCCCCCTTTTTCCCACGACTCCCTTAATATTAATACCAAATAAAACAGGCAATATGTATGCAACAATAATTAGTGAAAAAAGAGGCCATGAATTTGAAGGAGAATATGGGGGTGTATATGCAAAGGTATGGAGGGAGTAAAGGGAAGGAAGAAATGTTAAATTGTATTATAATCTTTTAAAAATGGCAAAATTAAGCACAAGAAAATAACAAAGCAAACAGTCAATAAATGAGTCTATGGTGGAAACAGAAAAGATGAAAAACAGATAGTTGTGGTGATATTTTGTTGTAATTTAATACACCTTTCCTGAAGATCAGAGATCAGAGGCAGCCACAGAGTTAGCCACAGAGGTCAGGCAGTGGTGACACACACCTTTCATCCTAGTACTCAGGAGACAAAAATCTGTCTGGATCTCTGTGAGTCCAAAACCACCCTGGACTACAACGAGATTAATCCAGTTTAAAAGAGAAACAGAGCCAGGCAGTGGTGGAACACACTTTTAATCCCAGCACTAGGAAGGGTGAGATAGGAAGTAAAATGGCTGTGCAGAGAAAGGCATATAAACTGTGAGGAGCAGGAACTCAAGGCCCTTTGGCTGAGGACTCAGGGGTATTCAGTCAGAGGATTTATGGAGTTGGCAAGGCTAAAGTGGATGTGGCTTGTTCCCTCTTCTCTCTGATCTTTCAGCATTTACCCCAACACATTGCTCCTGGTTTGTATTATAAGACCATTTAGGCTTAGTGCAACAGATGGCTCATAAATGTTTGAAAATGTGTTCAAGTCCTTTAGTCATTAGAGAAATGCTAACTAAAACTATTTTGAGATTTAAACTCATTCCAGCCAGAATGGCTAAGAATAAGAAAACAAATAAATTCTGGTGGTATGGAGAAATAGGAATGCTTTCTGCTGTAATGTAATGTTGTTTGAATCTTAAATGGTATTATACTAAAAAAAAGTACCAGATATTGGGGTGAAAGCTGAAAGATCAGAGAAACAAAACAGCCAGCCACCAGTTCTTACCCCTAGGAAATCCTCAGCCTCAAGAGAATAAGTTCCTACTTCCTCACGCCTATGTACATTTCTCTTCCCTGCCAAATTACTACCTGGGATTAAAGGCATGTGTGCTCCCCAAGTAAAGGCATGAAGTCTCAAGTGCTGGAATTAAAGGTGCGTGCCATCTTTGCCTGACTCTGTTTCTCTCCTATACTGGATCAATCTCATGTAGCCCAGTGTGGCCTTGAACTCACAGAGATCAAGAAAGATCTCTGCCTTCAGAGTGCTTGGATTAAAGGTATGTGCCAACATTGCCTGACCTCTATGTCTAATTTAGTGGCTGGCTGACAATATCCTCTGATCCTCAGGCAAGTTTATTATGGTGTACAATATATCACCACATTTCCCGTTTTTATCTAAAATAATAAAAGAAAGTTATAACTAATATAAGAAAAACTATGTACAATAACTATACACAATATATACAGTCAAAAATTACATTAACAATATCCAGTCCATTAACATTTGACAAATCAGACAAAAATCTCCATTATTTATCCTATTTTGGTAAGTCCAAAATGTAACTAATTCACTTTCTATCCAAACTTGTATTATCAACTGAAAATTATCTTTTGATGTCTTTCACACTTATCTACTTTACACCTCTGCAGTGAGTTTCTTTACTGAATTTGTTAACAAGGAAAACTATAACTATCTAATCTTCAACTCCTTCATAGACCTGAGAAGGGAATAATATTAACTGAGTAAACAGTAAGTGAAAACAAGCAACTTCCAAAAAATATGAGAAATGACAGAAGCAGCAGAATTCCTGGATGGCCACTCACAATTTTTCTGCATCGTTGGAGAATCCATCTTCCGCCTACAGGTCTAGCATATCTGAAAGACTCATCTGTGAAGGAAGATTTTCTAAAGGGCCTTCCTACCTTGTCTTGGCAAAGTTTGGTAGCCCTTTCTTTTGTGTCCTGCTTGTCCATTTCAAACAGCATACAATCAGCAGTCAAGGCAAGTGCATTTTCTTTCCCAGTAGCTAACTTGCCACTAAGAAAGTGAACTCCATATGGAGTTTCTTTGATGCCCGTCATCTTCTCTGAAGTAGATTGGTGCTGCCAGGAGAAGGCATGTCTCTGTAGCAGGAATCTTAAAAGTTCTTATTAATAAAATCAAACCCGGAGCCAGGTATTGGGGTCAATGCTGGTAGATCAGAGAGACAGAACAAGCAACAGCTATCTCACCTCGGCGGATCCTCAGCTTGTCTTGTCTCCTCAGACTGGAGGCCTCTGAGTCCTCATCCAGAATGGGTCTCAGCTGAATTACTGCTCAACAGCCTGAATGCTTAACCAGCCAAAATCTTCTAGTTTCTGGCCCTCATGCCTTATATATCTTTCTGCTTTCTACCACCACTCCCTGGGATTAAAGGCTGGCTTTCTGGGATTAAAGGCATGTGTCACCATGCTTGGCTATTTCCAATGTGGCCTTGAACTCACAGAGATCCAGAGGGATTTCTATCTCTGGAATGCTAGGATTAAAGGTGTGAGTGCCACCATTTTCTAGCCTTTGTATCTAGTGGCTGTCTGTTCTCTGACCCCAGATAAATTTATTAGAGTACACAATATTTTGGGGAACACAATACCACCACATGTCTCAATGTCATAAGAAAAGAATCTATGTTATTAAAACATCTTAAATGTCATATCCCATAGATCCATAGATTTCTGAAGTGATTGAAGATGACCTATCTATCTAAATTATATCTGTTTAATCTTGAAAACATATCTAACCTGAAAAGTTCCATTGTAACAGGTGACTGTCAACTAACCTTCATTTCTTAATATCCTAATTAGTTGGTAATAACTTTCAAGGACTAGAAATTTGCCTTACATTGTTAAATTAACAATATAGGTATAATACCTTGAACAAGGTTAGAAATATAGGTACAGTATTTTCTAACAAAATCAATCTCAAAGTTGTATCAATATACAAAATTTGTATGCAATATACAAAAATCCAATACAAGTGAAATATTTAAAACTGTAGTTGCTTTTTGAAAGTAGATTTAATAATCTACCTTTTTATCTTATTATATCTATATCTTCCCCTTTTTTCTTTTCAAAGTAGATTCAATAATCTACCCCTTTGTCCTATTATTTCTCTCTCTCTTTTTTTTCAGAGTAGATTCAGTAATCTACCTTTTATCTATATTCCCTTTTTTCTTTTTCTTTTTTTTCAAACAAGATCTCTGAATCTAATCTCCCCATTTAGCTTTTTTTCCTGACCATCATCAATTAACAACTTGTAACTAATCATCCTAAACAATGACAATTATCTATAACCCATTGAATAACCAAAAGCAATCCACCCCACCTCCTGGGAATAGAGACATCATGTTCTTAAAATTATTTCCTGCTGTTTGTGTGCAAAGGCATCTTTAGGGAATCCTGAAAAGAAAGTGTTTGGGTTAATAATCAAGTCCTGGGAGAGTTAGCTGTATCATTTGTCCAGTCTCTGAATAATGGGAAAGTGCAGGGCTTGTCTCAAGTCCTTGCTAGAGTAGTCTGAGGTTGGATCATCTCAAGTAGCCATCTTGAAATTGACCTGAACAGCGTGTAGTCCTAAGCCAATCTTTGGGTGGCATTTGTCATCTTAGTGGTATTATCATCGTCCTTATGGAATCCTCATTGTGGGGCCCCATCATCTTTTTGGAGACTTCAAAGTCACTGATAGGCATGGTCATGATTCACTGCAGAAAATGGATAGAAACTCAAACCTGAAATCATGTATAGGAAGCTAGATAAAGCCTTTCCTAGGATTATTTAAGTACTCTATATGACCATTAATATCATGACAAAAGTTAAATATATATTAATTGTATAAATTTTGATAGAAAATTCTTACCTTAAGAAAAGTTTTAAAGAGTCAAAATAAAACCAAAGTATTATAGAATAGTGGTAATAGAATAGTCCCTTAATTTTGGTATTTCTTCTGTCCCATATCAGGTGGTTCTTCTGACATGAAACAGATTTTGGATTTTCCTTTGAACAAGTGTGCTTGGATTTAGAGAAGGAGAGAGCCATGCTCAAACTCCAAAGTCAGGTTTAATTTTAGTTGAACTGAGACAACATAAAGACCATTTGTGTTATGTGTCTGTAGAGAACAGCAGAAACAAACATTTAGGAAAACTTATGAAATTGTATCCTGTTAGATAAATGATATACCAATATGTCAATGTACTCTTTTTCTTGGGACATTTTTTTTTCTGGATGGTTTGTCTTTTTTCTTCAGATGTCTCATTTGTCCAGTTTTCTTCAGATTCATTAGCCTTCATTCTCCTGAAAGACAAAAAAGAAAAACCTTCCCAAAACATGACTTTTGGAAGGTTCCCTTTTGGCAAGTTATATCTGATTATAGAAAAGGCATATTTTACTGGTAAAAGTTAGTTTAAATTGAATGGTCATGCTGGTTGATGAACTATCACCTCTTCTAATTAAGAGGTCTGTCTTGTTCAAATTGAACCTTTATAAATTTTGATGATATCCATAGCTATTCTTCTGTAGAAACAAAAGCAAAATCTCATTCCCAATGTAATACATATCCTGATTTCCATTCTGAGGTCAGCACATTCTTAAAGTATATTGGCTGATTTAATTTGTAGTTTTTTTTTCTACTATTCAATGTCTCTCTGCAGCTGTTGTTCCTTCCTCATTAGCATTGAGAAAAATCAAAGTAAATAGAGCATTGTATAGTCTATTTCCAGTTTTTTAATTACCATTCCTGTTTATTTAGCATATCCTTTAGAGTTCAGTTTGAACTTTCTGTTACTGCTTGGCCTGTAAGACTGTGTGGTATACCTGTAATATGCTTTATATTGTAATAAGCAAAAAACTGTTTCATTTTACCAGAGACATATGCTGGAACATTGTCAGTTTTAATTTGTACAGGTATACCCATGATGGCCATAAGTTCTAGTAAATGTGTTTACATAATCAGTTTTTTCACAATTCAGTAGCTGTATATTGAAATCTTAAATATGTATCAATGGTGTGGTGTTCATATGTCAATTTTCCAAATTCTACAAAAAGAAACACATCCATCTGCTAAATTTCATTCCTCTGAGTACCCTTTGGGTTATACCCTGCTGTTAGTAGAATCTGTTGTAAAAAGAACAAGTAGGACATTTCCTTATAATTTCCATGGCTTGTTGCCAGGTTATGGAAAAATCTGTTTTTAAAACCCTTACTATTGACATAATGTTTTTTATGAAATTCTGAAGCCTCTAGTAGTTTTCCAATCAATAGTTGATTGTTCTCATCATTACCTTGTGCTAGAGGGTCTAGCAGACCCATATGGAATTGGATATGAGTTATATACAAGGGATGATTCCTATAACTGATTATTTCTTATAGCTGAATAAATAGTGAAGTTAATTATGACTCATCAGGGATAAATTCCACAGTTTCAATATGTAAGACCACTCTTACAGGATAATGAGAGTCAGTAACTATATTGAGAGTTTCCAAAAAATCCATTAGTATCATCAGAATGGCATATAATTCCAATTTTTGGACAGAATTATAAGGACATTGAACCACTTTACTTATATTTTCTGATGTGTAACCTGCCTTTCCTTTTTGGTTTGCATCTGTATAAAATGTAGAAGGCTCCAGATATTGGTGTTTCCCATGCAATGTGAGGCAGGATCCAGTTAGCTCCTTTTATAAGTTTAATTCTATAGCTTTTGAGATATTTTTTGTTAATCTTTCTCAAAAAATTACTGCAAGCTGATTGCCAAGGTTCACTTAATGCCCATAATTTGTCAATTTCATCATTAGTTAAATTTACTGCAATTTCGGCTGAGTCTTGTCCTGATAATTGACAAAGTCTAAATTTTCCTCTATACACATTCTCATATAGATAGGTAGATGATAGATACTTGATAGATAGATGATAGATAGATAGATAGATAGATAGATAGATAGATAGATAGAGAACAAAATGTGGAGTATATTATGTCTGACCTAGGCTTATTGTACCTTGTTATAGGGCTAAATTTAAGATATAAATTATAAAAATAAATGATGACATATTTATTGTTTAAAATATAATTAAAATAAATGAATATAACCATTTAACATACTGTGACAGAAAGATGTCATATATGACTCAAGGTAGTTACCAATTTTGTGCTGTGGTAGTCAGCCACTCTGTGTACTTAGTGATGTGCCAAATAACATGAACTGCTGAGAATGCACATCTTGGGAATTGTGTAAACTGAATTGAGCAACTTGGGAATTGTGTAAACTGAACTCTTTACCAAAGAAATGATATGGACAAAGCCTGTGATACAGTGATGAGGTACTGTGTTATATGATGTTTTGTTTATGTTCTGATAAAGTTTGCCTGGAGATCAGAAGGTAGATCTAGCCACTAGTTAACCATAGAGGTCAGGCAGTGGTGGCACACACTTTTAATCCCAGCACTTGGGAGGAGGAAGCAGGAAGATCAAGAGTTCAAGGCCATCCTGGTCCACTTGAGATTGATCTAATCTAAAAGAGAAGCAGACACAGGGGGTAGTAGTACAAGCCTTTAATTCCAGCATATGGAAAGCTCACACTCTTGATCCTAGCACTTGGGATCTCATGCCTTTAATCCCAGTACTACGATGGTGGAGACAGATATATGAAGCGGGTAGAGACAGGATCTTGGCCCATTCAGTCTGATGATACTTAGTGACATGATCTCCCCCATTCAGTCTGAGGATTTGTAAAGACAGGATCACCCCTGTTTTGGTTTAAGATTTCGTAGAGGTAAGAAGTAGTGGCTGGCTTTTCTTCTTCTTTAATCTTTCAGTTTTCATTCTTGATATCTGATTCTGGGTTTTTATTTAATAAGACTAATTAGGGACTTCCCTTCTGGACCAGAGGTGAGTATCTGGGCCGAACCCAGACACATCCCTGGGCACCAGCCACTCAGGGAAGACCTGCCCAACTTGGCCCAAGGTTCTGGGCACCTGCCAGGTCCCCTTCTAGCCCCACTGGGAGGAATCCCCTTTTCCAAGCCCCACGGCAGCCCCTGCAATCTCCACGTCCTGCCCCCACGCCCATCCAGCCAAGACCCAGGCCACTTCCTGAGACTTGGAGACCGGCCCCTAGCTCCTATACTGCCCCTGACTTCCCTTCTGGACCAGAGAGGGTTCCCATCTTGCCCTGGACATCCCTCCTGATCAAGAGCTCACATCCTGATGTGGATGACCCTTCTGGACAAGAGAGCACATCCTACCCAGGACTTCCTGTCTGGACAAAAGTTCCCATCCTGCCCCAGACTTCTGGTCCAGATAAGAGCTTCCATCCTGCCCCAGAGTTCCCATTTGGAAAAGAGAACTCCCATCTGGACAAGAGAGAGAGACTTCCTGAATCTGTCAGCTCTTTCTGAAGCAAGTACACTGATAAGACCAAGAACCAACCAAAAGGAGATGGGCAGACATCAAGGCAGAGGTACATACAACAAAATGAAGAGCAATACAGCATCACCAGAACCTAGCCCGCCTCCAACATCTAGACCTGAACACCAAAAATTGGAAGAAGCAGAAGAAAATAACCTTATGAGTAACATCATGAAGAAGGTAGAGGCTTGTGTAGAGGAAAAGACAAAAAAAAATGGAAAGAACGCTGTAAACAACTAGAGGACAGGGCAAACAAATTAGAAGAAAACAATAAAGTCCTGGAAGAAAACAATAAAGTCCTGAAAGAAAATCATGAAAAAGCAAAGAAACAAATAAAGTAAACAGTCCAAGACCTGAAAAAGGAAATTGAAAAAATAAAGAAACACAAAGAGAGGGAATGCTGGAAATAGAAAATCTGAGTAAAAGATCAGGGACTTCAGATGCAAGTATAACCAACAGAATGCAAGAGATGGAAGAGAGGATCTCTGGCATTGAAGATAGAGTAGAAGAAATAGATTCATCAGTCAAAGAAAACACTGAAGCCAACAAAGTCATAAACCAAACTGTCCAAGAAATTTGGGACACCATGAAAAGACCAAACCTACGAATTATAGGGATAGAAGAAGGTGAAGAATACCAATTCAAAGGCACAGAAAACATACATAACAAAATCATAGAAGAAAACTTTCCCAAGTTAAAGAAGGAAATGCCAATGAAGACACAAGAAGCCAATAGAACAACAAACAGAGTAGACCTCCCAAAACAGTCCCCTCGACACATAGTAATTAAACAAATAAATGTACAGAATAAAGAAAGAATATTAAGAGCAGCAAAGGAAAAAGGCCAAGTGACCTATAAAGGTAAACCCATCAGAATAACACCCGATTTCTCAATGGAGACTTTGAAAGGCAGAAGGACCTGGACAGATGTACTGCAGACACTAAGAGACCATGGATGTCAGCCCAGACTAATATACCCAGCAAAACTTTCAATCATCATAGATGGAAGGAACAAGACATTCCAAGACAAAGCCAGATTTAAACAATATTTATCCACAAACCCAGCCCTACAGAAAGCACTAGAAGGAAAATTCCAACCGAAGGAAGTCAGATACACACTTGAAAACACAGGCAATAGATAAAGCCACAGCAGTAAACCCCAAAGAAGAGAAGTACACACACGCTACCATCAAAAATAATAGGGATGAACAATTACTTGTCATTAATATCCATTCATATCAATGGACTTAATTCACCTATAAAAAGACATAGGCTTACAGAATGGATACGAAAGCAGGACCCATCTTTCTGCTGCATACAAGAAACACATCTCAAATTCAAAGACAGACACTACCTAAGAATAAAAGGTTGGGAAAAGAATTTCCAATCAAATGGTCTTAAGAAACAAGTGGGTGTAGCCATCCTGATAACAAACAAAATAGACTTCAATCTAAAATCAATCAAAAGAGATCAATAAGGGCATTAAAAACTCATCACAGGAAAGATCCATCAAGATGAAGTTTCAATTCTTAACATTTATGCACCAAACACAAGGGAAACCACATATGTAAAAGAAATATTACTAAAGCTTAAAACACATATAAAACCCCCTACATTAATATTGGAATTCTCAACACCCCACTTTCACCACTGGACAGATCTCCCAAATCGAAACTTAACAGAGAAATAAAGGACTTAACTGATATCATGACCCAAGTGGACCTAATGGATATCTACAAAACAATCCATCCTAACAAGGAAGAATATACCTTCTTCTCAGCACCCCATGGAACTTTCTCTAAAATCGACCACATACTTGGCCACAAAGCAAATCTCAACAGATACAAAACAATTGGAATAACCTCCTGTGTTCTATCATACCACCATGGTTTAAAGTTAGATTTCAACAACAACAAAAACTACAGAAAACCTACAAGCTCATGGAAACTGAAGAATGCGCAACTGAATCACCAATGGGTTGAGGAAGAAATAAAGAAACTAAAGACTTCCTAGAGATCAACGAAAATGAAGACACCACATACCCAAACTTATAGGACAATGAAAGCAGTGCTAAGAGGGAAATTCATAGCACTAAATGCCCACATAAAGAAGTTGGAGAAATCTCACACTAGTGACTTAACAGCACACCTGAAAGCTCTAGAACAAGAAGAAGCAAAGTCTCCCAGGAAGAATAGACGCCAGGATATTATCAAAGTGAGAGGTGAAATTAATAAATTAGAAACTAAGGGAATAATACAAAAAATTAATGAAACAAAGAGTTGGTTCTTTGAGAAAATCAACAAGATAGACAAGCCCTTATCCAAACTAACCAAAAGACAGAGAGAGAGAATCCAAATCAACAAAATCAGAAATGAAAAGAGGGACATAACAACAGACATTGAGGAAATCCAGAGAATTATCAGGTCATATTTCAAAAACCTCTACTCCACAAAACTGGAAAACCTAAAAGAAATGGACATTTTTCTGGATAGGTACCACATACCTAAGTTAAATCAAGATGAGATAAACTATAAAAATAGTCCAATAACCACTAAGGAAATAGAAACAGTCATTAAAAGTCTCCCAACCAAAAAAAGCTCAGGACCAGATGGTTTCAGCACAGAATTCTACCAGATCTTCAAAGAAGAGTTAATACCAATACTCTCTAAATTGTTCTACAAAATAGAAACAGAAGGAACATTACCAAACTCCTTCTATGAGGCTACAATTACCCTGATTCCTAAACCAAACAAGGATACAACAAAGAAAGAGAACTACAGACCGATCTCCCTCATGAACATTGATGCAAAAATACTCAATACAATACTGGCAAACAGACTCCAAGAACACATCAGAAGAATTATCCACCATGATCAAGTAGGCTTCATCCCAGGGAAGCAAGGGTGGTTCAACATACGAAAGTCCATCAATGTAACACACCATATAAACAAACTCAAAGAAAGAAATCACACGATCATCTCAGTAGGTGCAGAAAAGGCATTTGACAAAATCTAACAGCCCTTCATGATAAAAGTCTTGGAGTGATCAGGAATAGAGAGAACATACCTAAACATAATAAAGGCAATTACAGCAAGCCAACAGCCAACATCAAATTAAATAGAAACTCAAATCAATTCCACTAAAATCAGGAACGGGGCAAGGCTGTCCACTCTCCCTATACTTATTCAATATAGTACTTGAAGTTCTAGCCAGAGCAATAAGACAACATAAGGAGATTAAGGGGATACAAATTGGAAAGGAAGAAGTCAAGCTTTCCCTATTTGCAGATGACATGATAGTATACTTGAGTTACCTCAAAGATTCCACCCAGGAACTGATAAAGCTTATAAACACCTTCAGCAACATAGCAGGATACAAGATCAACTCAAAAAATTCAGTAGCCCTCCTATATACAATGGACAAAGAAGCTGAGAAGGAAATCAGAGATACATCACCCTTTACAATAGCCAGAAATGACATAAAATACCTAGGGGTAACACTAACCAAGCAAGTGAAGGACCTATATGACAAGAACTTTAAGTCCCTGAAAAAAGAAATTGAAGAAGATGTCAGAAAATGGAAAGATCTCCCATGCTCATGGATAGGCAGGACCAACATAGTAAAAATGGCAATCTTACCAAAAGCAATCTACAGATTCAATGCAATCCCCATCAAAATAACAACACAATTCTTCACAGACCTGGAAAGAATAATACTCCACTTCATATGGAAAAACAAAAAACCTAGGATAGCCAAAAGAATCCTGTACAATAAAACAACCTCTGGAGGCATCATGATGCCTGACTTCAAGCTCTACTATAGAGCTACAGTAATAAAAACAGCTTGGTCTTGGCATAAAAACCGACATGTAGACCAATGGAATCGAATTGAAGACCCTGACATTAACCTGCACACCTATGAACATATAATTTTTGACAAAGAAGCCAAAAGTGTACAATGGAAAAAAGAAAGCATCTTCAACAAATGATGCTGGCATAACTAGATATCAACGTGTAGAAGCCTGCAAATAGATCCATATCTGTCACTGTGCACAAAACTTAAGTCCAAGTGGATCAAGGACCTCAACATAAATCCAGCTACTCTGAACCTGCTAGAAGAGAAAGCAGGAAGTATTCTTGAACGCATTGGCATAGGAGATCACTTCCTAAATATAACACCAGTAGCACAGACACTGAGAGAAACAATCAATCAATGGGACCTCTTGAAACTGAGAAGTTTTTGTAGAGCAAAGGATACAGTCAACAAGGCAAAGCAACAGCCTAGAGAATGGTAAAAGAACTTCACCAACCCCACATGTGACAGAGGACTGATATTCAGAATATAAAAGGAACTCAAGAAATTAGACATCAAAACGACCAACAGTCCAATTGAGAAACGGGCTTTAGAACTAAACAAAGAATTCTCAACAGAGGAAACTCAAATGGTTGAAAGACATTTAAGGAATTGCTCAACATCCCTAATCATCAGGGAAATGCAAATCAAAACAAATCTGAGATACCACCTTATGCCTGTCAGAATGGCTAAGATCAAAAACACTGAACACACCTTATGCTGGAGAGGCTATGGAACTAGGGGTTCTCTCCTCCACTGCTGGTGGGAATGCAAGCTTGTACAACCACTTTGGAAATCAATATGGTGCTTTCTTAGAAAATTGGGAATCAATCTACCCCAAGATCCAGCTATAACACTCTTGGGCATATACACAAGAAATGCTCAATCATACCACAAGAGCACTTGCTCAGCTATGTTCATATCAGCATTGTTTGTAATAGCCAAAACCTGGAAACAACCTAGATGCCCTTCAACTGAAGAATCGATAAGTAAAATGTGGCACATATACACAATGGAATACTACTCAGCAGAGAAAAACAATGACATCAAGAGGTTTGCAGGCAAATGGATGGATCTAGAAAAAAATCATCCTGAGTGAGGCAACCCAGACTCAGAAAGACAAATATGGTATGTACTCACTCATAGCAGGATGCTAGAGGTGGAACAAGGATGACTGGACTGCTACTCACATCACCAGTGAGGCTACCTGGAAAACAGGACCCCAAGAAAGACACGGAGAAATGGATGATATCTAAATGAACAGCCTGGACATGAGTAGGAGCAATGAAGGGTGAGGTTCGAAGGAAAGAGAGCAGGAGATCACAGCTGGATCAAGAAAAGAGAGGGAGAACAAGGAATAGGAGACCATGGTAAATGAAGACCACATGAGAAAAGGAAGAAACAAAGAGCTAAAGAGGCCCATAGAAATCCACAAAGATACCCCCACAAAAGACTGCTGGCAATGGTTGAGAGACACCCGGGACTGACCTACTCTGGTAATGGGATGGCCAAACACCCTAATAGTTGTGCCAGAAACCCCATCCAAGGACTGAGGAATCTGGATGCAGACATCCATGGCTAGGCCCTTGGTGGAGCACTGGGAGTCTAATTAGTGAGAAAGAGGAGGGTTTATATGAGTGAGAATTGTTGAAGCCAAGGTTGGGTAAAGCACAGGGACAAATAACCAAATGAATGGAAACACATGAACTATGAACCAAAGGCTGAGCGGCCCCCAACTGGATCAGGCCCTCTGAATAGGTGAGACAGATTTGGCTTGATCTGTTTGGGAGGCATCTAGGCAGTGGTAACCTTTTCCTGCATTCGCATGAGTTAGCTCTTTGAAACCTGGGACTTATGCAGGGATGCTTGGCTCAATCTGGGAGGAGGGGACTGGACCTGCCTGGACTGAGTCTATTAGGTCGATCCCAGTCCTTGGGGGAGACCTTGATCTAGAGGAGTTGGGAATGGGGGTTGTGCTGGGGGGAAGGGGAAGGGGCAGGAGGGGAGAGAACAAGGGAATCTGTGGCTATTATATAGAACTGAATAGTATTGTAAAATAAAAATTAAAAATAAAAGAAAAAAAATAAGACTAATCAGAATCCCACTTCAGTAATATTCATCTCCAGTCATATTTCTTGACAACCAACCAATGGAACTGAGTTCATTTATCTCATTCTATCTTTAAAAACATTTGTAAAGTCACCTGTAACAGAACACATCCTGGTTCTTACTGACATATATGTTCCTCAAATTTTAATTCTAAGATGCCAAGTTAGCAGCACCCTTTTGTTTCATAGATAGACTGAGCCAGTTTTGGATAACAGTAAAAACTTCAGTGATGACAACAAGTGTTTTAACTTACTACTCACATCACCAGTGAGGCTACTTTCAAAATATGCCAAACCAATGATTTCAACATTCAACAGAGGTCTGCCATGGCAAGAATCTGATTTATAGAATTCCTATTTAAATTTCCTTCTGTCCATGTATTCCTTAACAATGTGCTACTGATGTAGTAATAAAGTATTCAGCTATGCATGTTTTACACATGTACACACACACACACACACACAGAGAGAGAGAGAGAGAGAGAGAGAGAGAGAGAGAGAGAGAGAGATGGAAACTAATTTCTATATTGTGCATTGAAAGAGATCTACTTTTTTCTCATTTTTGCTTTTAGAGGATCATTGGAATCAATAATTTTCCAAATTTAAGTAAAACTGGATGCCTATTTTTCACCAAGCATTGGACAAGTTTGATGTGCAGCATAGCACCTCTCTAAGAAGATATAAGATCCATTTTATTATACACAACAAAGTGAAGCAAATCATTAAATGATATGTTTAGAATTACATAGGTAGTATGTAGCAATGCTAGGAGTCACATTGGTAAAACAATCTAATTTGAAATTCTATTTGGGTTTTGCCAGGTCTTCTTCCAGGCTTGCTTATTACAGTACATAGGTGCATTGCTAATTCCACTTCAGTATTGATATGCTCATATCAATTACTAAAATGAATTCAAATCTGTTCTCATGGTTAGTTCCCCACTGTGTTAGTGAACTCTAAGCCAAGGCATAAAAAGTAATTCTGAAAAGTGAAATTGTAGATATTTTCAGTCCAAATGTATCCAGGAAGATAGAATTGAAATGTTAAGTCATTCAAAAAATTTATATATACATACACACATTTTTGAAAGCAGAAAAAGACCATATATGCAATTCTCATTTTTTGTCAGTCTTCTCTGTTCTTTAACTAGAGTTTTAATTTCAAGAGGTACTATAGCAGAGGCGGTTATGTCTAACAAAGTAATTTCTCAAGCACTAACATTTGTACTATTCAATCTTGAGGAGAAAATCTTTATAATAGTGCCTTAATAAATCTTTAAGTACATGTGGAAACATTATAACCATAATAGTCTTGAATGAGATTTTCATTCTATTTTTGGGACACTAAGATCCTTTAGGAAATATAAATGAAAGAAAGACAGGTGATAATTTTTAACAATGATTGCTAATGTTACAACAATTTTGGAGTCTGGGATATTACAGAATGTATTGTAAAGACCAAACAAACTTAAGCTAGATTCTCAACCCTGCCTCCTTCTAGCTTAGTAGGTACCATGAGTCAGGTGCTTAGACATTTTAGGCTTTGTTTCTGTAGATTACAAAATGTTGGTAATGACAATGTCCACCTTATTTCATATGTTAAATACATGTAAGTAACCAGCAATGATGTGTGGTACATAAAGTGCATTAAAGAAATAGGGACTATTACCAAATTATTGTTTATATTTCAGAATTTTCATTAGTTCTAATTCATTTCCTGGTCCCAGAGAGTGGTGATAGCCCACAGCAGTTAAATCTAATTTAGGTGTATGTAACAACCTGAGACAGAAACCTGGAACTGGGTTCTCTGCAGTCTCACCTCAGTTCTGCTTACTGGGGCTTAGTTAGGACACACTTCTGTAGCATGACTCTTAAAAGGTTCTTATTAATAAAATCAAACCTGAGGCCAGTTATTGGGGTGAATTCTGGAAGATCAGAGAGACAGAACAAGCCACAGCTAACCTCACCTGGCCAACATCTCATCTGGTCTTGTTTCCTCAGACTGGAGGCCTCTGAGTCCTCATCCCAATGGCTCTCAGCTGAACTGTGCTGCTAGAAGCCTGAAAGCTTATCCAGCCAAATGCTTAATCAGCCAAATGCTTCTAGTTTCTGGTCCTCATGCCTTATATACCTTTCTGCTTTCTACCAACACTCCCTGGGATGAAAGGCTTGCTTCCTGGGATTAAAGTTGTGATGAGTCACCATGCCTGGCTGTATTCTTGAACACATGGATTTCTGCCTCTGGAATGCTAGGATTAAAGGTGTGTGCTACCACTACCTATCCTTTATGTTTAATATTGTGGCTGTTCTGTCTCTGAGCCCAGATAAGTTTATTAACATGCACAATATTTTGTGAACACAATACCACACACTTCTGAAGGAACTTTATCTTGACATACAAACCATGCTTCATAATGACAATCAAAATTTTTAGCATTAAGCAACTTCTGATATACCCTGTTTTGTTTAAAGCACTGCACATGCCTCAAAAATTATGTTTGTGAGAGGTTTTATAATGAGCATAAAAAGAACATAAAAAGTTCTTTTGTCTGAAGGAAAAGAATTGCTTGGTGTCTCTGCCACCATCTCCATTCTTACAAATTCTCAATCAAGCAAGAATTTTCCAATTATCTTTGTGTATGTGTGTGTTTGTGTGTGTGTGTGTGTGTGTGAGAGAGAGAGAGAGAGAGAGAGAGAGAGCGTGTGTGTGTGTGTGTGTGTGTGTGTGTGTGTGTGTGTGTGTGTAGGAGGTGCCTACATGTGTGCAGATGTATGTGTGTTTGTATTCCATGGCATAATGTATAGACTAGAAATCAATTGATTGTTCTATGAAGTCTTTCTGTGATTGTGCCCTTGTCTATTTTGTAGATAATCCTCTCACATATGAAAAGGTTATAGTTAGAAAACCAGAAATGTTCTTTTCTCCCAATAACCATAGCAACAACTTTTCCTTTTGAACAAAAATAAGTTTGGTGTGACTCTTCAAACTGGACTTTTGAAAAGTAGGTAAGAAAAGATGAGTGGGCACATTAAACTCACTATGCGACCAAACATCCATTTAAAAAAAATATTGCCTTTACTCTTAGCATGCCAACAAAGTAGCTGGGAGACTGCTATCAATACTCTTTCCCAACATCACAAAATGGCAATGAGTGATTTCATTTGTAGAGTAATAGTTGGTGGCCTACCTTTTTTTTCACACAAGGTTTTTAACTTCCACTTGGAATGTCACACCATCTTTAATGTTCTAGAAACCTGTCCATTCAGTATTGAAGGTGTTTTTGGATTCTCTTCCACCTCACCTACACTTGAACTTTGTGTGTGTGTGACATTGTAGACTGCATTCCTAGTTTCTATAAAAGTTTCTATAAAGAACTCCAATGGGTTAAGAAAGAGGGAAAAGGACTAAAAACAGAGGTCCTGGAAAGCAAATTTGGAGAATAGATAACAAAATTGATTTCACACATATGCACTAACAGAATAAATTTAATAAACATAGTCTAATGCAGGGATTCAATTATTAATTTCCTCACTCAAAAAAATGCCCAATGATGTATCTAAGTCTAAAGAGGATGAAATGAACACAGTTGGGCATAGAAGTGGTTATCTTTTTTTTTTTTTTTTTTTTTTTTTTTGGTTTTTCGAGACAGGGTTTCTCTGTGTAGCTTTGCGCCTTTCCTGGAGCTCACTTGGTAGCCCAGGCTGGCCTCGAACTCACAGAGATCCGCCTGGCTCTGCCTCGAGTGCTGGGATTAAAGGCGTGCGCCACCAACGCCCGGCAGAAGTGGTTATCTTAAGAGGTGGGAGCACACAAATAAATCAGGAGAGGCAGTTACTGTAGAAGTAATTTAAAGGGACTATGGTTATGTAGAGTGAAGAATGTTGTATAAGCACAGACAGAGAAAGGAAACAGGATGATAGAATGTGGAAAAGATAAATCAACTATGCAACTCTAAAAGAAGGCTATGTTCATGGGAAAGTATATTATAGGGTAATCAATGTCAATACCTACCTCCTTCAGATGTACAAAACTTCTGGAAGGCAACTGTGTTTTGGTTTGTTCTCTTGAATCCCTGTATTAGACTGAAATTGAACCCACTTTAGAGGAATAACTGCTTTACTGAAAGGGATTACCTGGGTTTGAGCCTTGCAATCCACGATGGGAGGAAAAAAATCAATCCCCAAACAATGTCCTCTGTACCTTCCACATGAAAGCCAGTGCATGGATGTGCACACATGTAAAAACGTGAGCACTTACACACACCGAGAGACACACCCCTCACACAAGAGCAATAATAGAAATAGTATTAAATTTAAATAAAACACACATACACACACACACACACACACACACACACACACACACACACGCAACATACATTGTGTCCTGTTATAGGGACTAAGTTATTCTAGCCACATACTACCTCTACAGGGGTCAACGCTTTAAAGGGCAATGATTTAAAGGGTATGTAATGTAAGCCTGTTTAAAGAAAATCAGCATGGGAATCTTGTGAGATATATACAGGGTGCAGTCTGGGCAACAGGAGTACTGAGTCCACAAGAAACCAACTTAAGTACACAGGTAGGTTGGTGATCTGGCCATCAACATTTCTTTTCATTTTACTTTCACAGTTTAGAAGATTTTATTTATCCCCAAACTGAAGTAACTTATTTGAAATTAAAGTGCTGCATGCAATTAATTATCACCAGGAAGTTCTTCCTTAATCTCAGGAATCAGCAGGACTCCTTCAGGGGAATGCTTCTTAAGCACAGAATAAAATGAACTCCTTAAATTACAAGCCACTGGGATCATTTTAGAATTCAGTCCAGCTAAAGTAAGACACCTTAATTATTATAGCTTCAAACAATGCTGTTTTTTGTTTTTGTTTGTTTGTTTTGTTTTATTTTAAGAGCCCCACTCTAATCCTGTGAAAGAAGCTACATAAATCACCAGGTGAAGTATACTCAGTCTTTTTCCTCTCTCACACTTACTCTCACATCATTGCAGATCAAAGGATCAAACTGAACTGCAAGTATAAGTCATATTCCGCAAAAAAAAATTGTCAAAAATATTTCACTGAAAGGCCTAAATATTCACTAGATATTAGCACACACACATTAGAGATCCCACACACACTTAAAATCTAAGGATGTTTTGACAGAATTCAAAAGTTTTTGTAACTGTTGTGTGTCTGCAGCTCCAATATAATTTATCCTTAATTAACATAGAGTTAAATTTTAGAAATTTGAGTGTGTCAGTACTACTGAATTAATATTTTTGGTGTATCAGAAATGTGACTGGAAACTGACTTTATAAGAAAGAACTAAATATCAAAATGAATTAAGACAAGAGTCTCTACATTCTTAACTTTCTTTTTTTTTTAACCAAGTCATGTTGCAGTTAGCAAATGCTTAGAGAACAGAGCTTCTTTATGACAAGCTCAGCTGTGGGAAAGAAACCAACAAAACACCACTTCTGAGATGTGGGAAGCAATGTCAGGGAGTGTAATCTGCTGACGTTTGTTCCCACTCTCCTTCTCCTCCCATGCACCAAATTCAGCACCTTTCTGTCCTTTAACCTTTGAACTTGAAAAGTATGACAATGGCTCATTGGTCATTGGCTGCTCAGGAGCACTGGTGAACATATTTGACAGTTCTGGGTGTACAGGCTATGGATTCAACTTCCCTTAACAGAATCATTTATGGATAAGAGGCTTGCTTAAATTCATGAAGCAGGCAGGGTATCAGAGGACTGGAAGACTCAATCTGACAGAGAGGCAATAGTGGCAGAAGCTAAGAAAGCATTGCTGGTAGGAGAAACAAAGTAGCAGCTACAAACTCCAATTCTTCAGATAAGGAAAGATGCTGTGTGAAATGGGATCTTTTATCGCAAGAATACCACCAGAACTATGAGCTCTATGTAGCTATCCATACATCCATGCATCCATCTGTCCATCCAGCCATCATATGTGCAGCAGAAAGAAAAAAAGTGCTATGTCATGTGTTTGCAAGTAACAGTTAGTAGGCAGGGAAATGTTGATTGGTAAGCAACAGTTCAGATTCACACCATTTCCCCCACTCTTCAGAAACTCTTCACATCTTATTTTTTTTATTCATGTGAAAAGCAGAAACAACAGTGACCAGATAAAATTTAACTGTCAATGTTACATACTTGAGAGCCAGGAATTTTTTCTATAAGTTATGGCCATGTAATGCCTTATTTCTAGCATCAATTTTCATGAAGGAAATGTAAACCATTTCATGTTCTACCTCTACCTTCACTCTTGAAATCAACTGTTCTATTTCAAATAAATCACATTTGAATCAAATACAGATTTTGCAGGAGAAACCTTAATGAGTGAACAGAACTGGACCAGGAGAACTAATTCTTAGAAGCCTAAATTCATGGATAACTACTTCATTTAGTGTATGTGAATATATATGTTTGTATGTACATATATTCACATATGTGTATGGCATGTGGAGTTGCATGTGCATTTGTGTGATGAGCCATCTCCCAAACCCTCCTATTACTTCTTATATAGCAAAAGAATTACATATTTAATTTCCAGTAATCCTGAGGAAAATATTCAAGTGCTATCTCAGTTTTATAAACAAAGAAACAAAGATTTAGAAAGGTAACCTAACCTGTCTGGTAACACAGGTAGTAAAGTACAAAGCAAACTCTAAAACCAGATCACTCTCCATTACACGGCACTCACCAAACACTCCCCTACCATACCAGATTGATTTTAGTAGAATTTCTCCAAGAAATTTTAACAGAAATCTTAGTGTACATACAGTAAAAAGGCTTAGTGTCAAATCCATTGAGGCAACTGATTTAAAGAAAGTTAAGCAGGTTTATTTTCTATAACTTGTGTGTATTGGATCATGGCAGTTATTGAAGAGCATCTCCAAGCTGAAAACAGGAATAACACTCCAGTTAACAAAAACATCATTTTGGGGGGGCAGCCCTTCTGCAGGCAGAGAGCTCAAAGATATTGTGGCTTTACATTTTAGCTTCACTCCACCAGAAATGCAAGCTGCCCATGTCCTGTTGGGAGGCAAAGGGAAGAAAGTTTACATCGATTTGACTCTCCTAGAAAGTAAGCTGAAAGCTGTGCTTCCTTGGGAGGGGGGAGACAATCCATGACCTCCTAGCCAGTAGGGCAGCTGAGCATGATGAGGAAGGGCACTGTCCCTCTGATTCCCAGGGCCTGTCATTTCCTCAGGGCTGGTGAGGCCTAGGGATTGGAGGGCAAGAAGCCCAGTCTAGTCTAAAGGAAGGATAATGAATGGACCCTGTGTGCTAGCAGGGAGGAGGGGTAGCTTTCCTCACTGGTCTTTGGATCCATGCCAAACCTGAAGTAAGTACTGTATATGGTGAATCATTGTCAGCATCAGCATTGCCAGATGCTGGTAATGCATATAAAAGAGCTTGCATTTGAAAACGGTGATTCCTCAACAAAGCGCCAGTCTCTCATATCAGCTCCTGCCTTTGCTTTGTTGTTCCAAACCACTCTCTGTGGAGATACTCAATCAGTCTTCCTGAAGTAAATACATAACTCTTTCCTTCCTCTGCATACAACCACTCAGTAGTTACAGAAATGGATGCAGATATATTAATGAACTTGATGAAGGCCTTGTGGCTCTTAATTCCTAGAATAGAGCTTTGGCAAGAGTTGTTGTCTTTACCCTGGCTGCTTTAATACACAATTGCTTATCTGACTTTGCCCTGAGTGGTGTTTTAACCCTTGTCTGAGTACTATAGATTGATACATTAGAATTAACCTATCTCCAATACAACTCTAAGATCTCTCCTTCATATGACTCCTCTCCTTTGTATTATACCTTTATAACACTATATTTTTTTAACCAGGAGATATTGATTACTGAGCATTGCACAGCAATCACAGCACAGAACCTAGCCTATAATAAATATGTGCTGAATCCTTGAAAATTGTAGATTAAAACTACATTAAGATCCCCTGGCTGCTCATAGACATTCTCTATTCCCTCCATTCCCCAAAACCTAACACAATGCCAGCTACAGCCTTCCCCCAGCCTGTCCACTCCTTCTTTGGATCCCACAGACTATCTTCCAGCCTCTTTCACCCTCTCTTCACTGTGTCCCAGCTGGCAACTCAGGCAGATAGCCTCTGCCCAACCACAGGCCACACCTGCTAAAAGGCCAGCCTCCAATATCAAGTACTCCTCTCCAACACACCAGGCTAGCAGACCAGTAAAACAGACAACATATAACCCACACAATCACTGAAAAACAGAGAGGAAACAAAAATTAAGTAATAAAATATGAACCAACAAACACAAACCCAGAAATCAGCACCTAGAACTATGATCACCTCAGACACAGATGTCAAGATGCCAGCACTAGAACATAATGAATAACAGTCAGGGCAATATGCCTCCACCAGAGCCCGGCTATCCTACCACAGTAGGCCAGGAATATTCCAGCACAGCTGAAGCATAAGGAAAGAAGACCTTATAACCAATCATATAAAGATGACAGATGGGGACTTCCCCTCTGAACAAGAGGTGAGTGCCTGGGCTCAGTCTAGATCCGATCCCTGGGCACCAGACACTCCTGGGAAGACCTGCCCAACTTGGCCCCAGGTTCTGGCTACCAGGCAGGTTCCCTTCTACCCCTACGAGGAAGGCTCCCCTTCTCCAAGACCCCCAGCAGACCCTGCAATCTCTAACCAACATGTGGACCAATGGAATCGAATTGAAGACCCTGACATTAATCCACACACCTAAGAACATATAATTTTTGACAAAGAAGCCAAAAGGGTACAAATGGAAAAAAGAAAGTATCTTCAACAAATGGTGCTGGCATAACTGGACATCAATGTGTAGAAGGATGCAATTAGATCCATATCTATCACCGTGCACAAAACTTAAGTCCAATTGGATCAAGGACCTCAACATAAACCCAGCTACTCTGAACCTGCTAGAAGAGAAATTAGGAAGGAGTCTTGAATGCATTGGCATAGGAGATCACTTCCTAAATATAACACAAGTAGCTCAGACACTGAGAGAAACAATCAATCAATGGGACCTCTTGAAACTGAGAAGCTTTTGTAGAGCAAAGAATATGGTCAACAAGGCAAAGCAACAACCTACAGAATGGGAAAAGATCTTCACAAACCCCACATCTGACAGAGGACTGATATCCAGAATATAAAAGGAACTCAAGAAATTAGATATCAAAATGCCCAACAGTCCAATTAAGAAATGGGCTATAGAACTAAACAGAGAATTCTCAACAGAGGAAACTCAAATGGCTGAAAGACATTTAAGGAATTGCTCAACATCCCTAATCATCAGGGAAATGAAAATCAAAAATCTGAGATAACACCTTATGACAGTCAGAATGGCTAAGATCAAAAACACAGAAAACACCTCATGCTGGAGAGGCTATGGAACTAGGGGAACTCTCCTCCACTGCTGGTGCGAATGCAAGCTTGTACAACCACTTTGGAAATCAATATGGTGCTTTCTTAGAAAATTGGGAATCAATCTACCCCAAGATCCAGCTATAACACTCTTGGGCATATACCCAAGGAATGTTCAATCATACCAGAAGGGCACTTGCTCAGCTATGTTCATATCAGCATTGTTTGTAATAGCCAAAACCTGGAAACAACCTAGATGCCCTTCAACTGAAGAATGGATAAATAAATTGTGGCACATATACACAATGGAATACTACTCAGCAGAGAAAAACAATGACATCAAGAGGTTTGCAGGCAAATGGATGGATCTAGAAAAAATCATCCTGAGTGAGGTAACCCAGACTCAGAAAGACAAATATGGTATGTACTCACTCATAGGAGGATACTAGATGTGGAACAAGGATGACTGGACTGCTACTCACATCACCAGGGAGACTACCTTGAAAGCAGGACTCCAAGAAAGACACGGGGATTGCCCAATGATGGGGAAATGGGTGAGATCTACATGAACAACCTGGACATGAGTGGGAGCAATGAAGGGCGAGGGTTGAGGGAAAGAGTGCTTGGGGGAGCGGGAGATCCCAGCTGGATCAAGAACAAACAGAGAGAACAAGGAACAGGAAACCATGGTAAATGAAGACCACATGAGAATAGGAAGAAGCAAAGTGCTGGAGAGGCCCACAGAAATCCAGAAAGATATCCTTACAATAGACTGCTGACAATGGTCAAGAGACAGCCCAAACTGACCTACTCTGGTGATAGGATGGCCAAACACCCTAATTTTCATGCTAGAAACCCCATCCAATGACTGAGGGAACTGGATACAGAGATCCATGGCTAGGCCCTGGGTGGAGCTCTGGGAGTCCAATTAGCAAGAAAGAGGAGGATTTATATGAGCCAGAATTGTTGAGACCAAGGTTGGATAAAGCATAGGGACAAATAGCCAAACGAATAGAAACATATGAACTATGAACCAAAGGCTGAGGGGCCCCCAACTGGACCAGGCCCTCTGAATAGGTGAGACAGTTGATTGGCTTGTTCTGTTTGGGAGGCATCCAGGCAATGGGACCGGGTACTGTGCTCAGTGCATGAGTTGGCTGTTTGAAACCTGGGGCTTATGCAGAGATGCTTGGCTCATCCTGGGAGGAGGGGACTGGACCTACCTGGACTGAGTCTACCAGGTTGATCTCAATCCTCAGGTGAGGCTTTGCCCTGGAGGCGGTGGGAATGGGGGGTGTGCTGGGGGGAAGGGGAGGGGGCCGGGAGGGGGGAGAACAAGGGAATCCGTGGCCAATATGTAGAACTAAAATATATTGTAAAATAAAATAAAATATTTTTTAAAAAAGGATAACAGAGGTCTTTAAAGAGGAAATAAATCCCTTTAAAAAAAGCCAGGAAAACATAAACTATTGGAGAAAATGAATAAATCCCTTAAAGAAAGCTAAGGAAAAACAAACAACTGGAGAAAATGAATAAATATTTTTAAGACTTGAAAATGGAAATAAAAACAATACCGAAAAACACAAACATAGGAAATTGTGGAAATGAAAAATTTAGGTATATGAACAAGAAGCTTACCAACAGAATACAAGAGAGATGGAAAACAGAATGTCATGCATTGACAATATGGTAGAAGAAATAGATATATCAGTCACACAGCCTGAGATAGAAGAAGGAAATGCTGAGACACCAAGCACCAGGGTGGGCACTGTGGAAGGATATGAGCAAGTATGTAGTGGAGAAATGAGAGAGAAAGAAGCAAGCAAATGTGTGGTAGAGAGGGGGAAAAGAAAGAGTAGCTGTGCAGTCTATGTTCTTTTTTTCCATTTTTCTTTATTAAGAAATTTTCTACTCACTTCACATACCACGCAGAGATCCCACCTCCTCCCTCCTTCTAACCCCTGCCCTCTCTCCCAAGCCACCCCACATCCCCACTTCCCCCAAATCAAGGTCTCCCATGGGGAGTTAGCAGAGCCCAGCACACTGAGCCTTGGCAGGTCCATGCCCCTCCCCACTGCACCAAGTCTGTGCACAGCATTACACCACAGACACCAGATTCTCAGAAGCCTACCAATGCACCAGGGATGGATGCTGATACCTCTGCCTGGGCGCCCCCTAAACAGTTTGAGCCAAGCAACTCTCTTCCGTATTCAGAGGGCCTAGTCTTGTCCCATGCAGGCTACACAGCCACAAGTCCACAGTTCATTGGTTTCCACTAGTGTGGACAGTCATCTCTGCATGTCCTCCCATCATGATCTCAATGTCCCCTGCCTGCAGAATCCCTCCTCTCTCTCATCTATTGGACTCCTGGAGCTCAGCCTGGTACCTGGCCATGGATCTCTGCATCTGCCTCCATCAGTCACTGGACAAAGGCTCTATGATGACAGCTAGGTTATTCACTAGACCAGTCACCAGAGTAGACCAGTTCAGGCACCCTCTGGACCACTGCCAGGAGATCAAGGTGGTGTCATCCTTGTGGATTCCTGAGAGCCTCCCCAGCACCCTGCCACTTCCTATTCCCATGATGTCCTCATCTATCATGGTATCTCCCTCCCACTCTATCCCTGTTCCAGCTTGACCCTCCCATTTCCCTATGTTCTCATACCCTACTCCTTGCCCTCTGCCACCCCCACACACACACCCAGTCCGCTCATGTAGATCTCATCCACTTTTCCTTTGCAGGTCCCTCCTAGGGTCTTTCCCTGTTAGCTAGCCTCTCTGGAGTTGTGGGTTGCAGTCTGGCCATCCCTTTCCTCATATCTAGTATCCACTTATGAGTGAGAACATACTATGTTTGTACTTCTGACCTTCTGAGTCTGGGTTATCTCACTCAAGACAATAATTTCTAGTTCAATCCATTTGCCTGCAAATTTCATGATACCATTGGGTTTTTTTTGTTTTTTGTTTTTGTTTTTTTACTGCTGAGTAGTACTGCATTGTGTATATGTGCCACATTTTCTTTATCCATTTATCAAATCAAAACTACTTTGGGAATCCATCTAACACCTGTCAGAATGCCTATGATCAGTAACACAAGTGACAGCCCATGCTTTCTAGAATGTGGAGCAAGGGGAACACTCTTCCATTGCTGGTAGAAGTGCAAACTTGTAAAGCTCTATGGAAATCGATAGGGCACCCAAAACAAGCTCTTGTCAGTCTTCTTATTTGTCCAGTAGAACTAGAGTACAAGACATTATTACTGAAGATATCACATGGCTTGGTTTCATGATCTAGAGAAAGCTAGCTGGAACTGAGTAGGCTGGAAACTTCCTTCTTTAAGATGACCTTTAAAAATGCCAGAACGTGATATCTAGGCTCCTAGAGAAAAAAAAAAGGAAATAATACAAAGAATTTATGTTGAATGGACACTATAAAATTTCCAATTACACCTGTCCTGAGATCATTTTCAAAATATACAAACTAAAATTCAAAAGTAATTAAACTAAGCCAAATTTGTAATTTCTATTTTTTTGTTTTTGTTTTTCGAGACAGGGTTTCTCTGTGTAGCTTTGTGCCTATCCTGGGACTCACTTGGTAGCCCAGGCTGGCCCTGAACTCACAGAGATCTGCCTGGCTCTGCCTCCCGAGTGCTGGGATTAAAGGCGGGCGCCACCTCCGCGCAGCCTGTAATTTCTAATTTTTTTTTTTTTACATTCTTGAGAATAGTTTCTACTGGTGTGAAGACACCATGACCAAGGCAATTCTTATAAACTACAGTATGCAATTTGGTGACTCATTAAAGTTTCAGGGGGCTAGTCCATCCTATTCATGGAAGGCTGGCAGACAGGTAGGGTTGCTGAAAAAGCAGCTAAGAGTTCTATGGCCTGATCAACAGGCAGCAGGTAGAGAGCCACTGGGCCTGGCATGGACTTTCAAAATATCAAAGCCCACTGTTCAACAAGGCCACAACTTATAATTTTTATAATCCTTCTTAAACAGTTCCCCAACTGGGGACTAAACATGGACATATATGCAACTATGGGTGCCATCCTTATTCAAACCACCAAAAGAATCAAATAAAATTGATTTAAAGACCAAAAGAAAAAGAAATAAGAAAGGGAATTGAATGACTCAAAGTAGGAGTATATTACCCTGATGTCAAGGTAAATATGAGTTATATTTTTAGATAATACTAGATTTTACTGTGGAAGCTCTTCTCATATGGGTCACATGAAATCTTATTTTCAAAAGAAACTTCTTGTTATTATTCATAAAAACTGAATTTGAATTGAAGTTAAAGACAAGAACTTTTAAAATATTTATTGATCTTATTAAATTTTTAATTAGTACCCTGCTTAATTTAACTAATAAAACTATACAATTACAGCAATTATTCACCATATGAATGCAACAAATAGCAAATTAAACCATACATTTCTTTTCACTTTAAAAGTGCATCTTCAAATTTTTTGATTATTGTCTAATTGCCTTAAATATATGTGAACTCAAGGCTCATCAGTTTGCATTAGAAAGACTATTTTTTTTCTAAACTGGAAAACATGGGCAGTTTCACAAATAGATGAAGAATATACTGGTAGCTCTGTTGGACAAAGATAGGGTGTCATGGTTTTCCATAATTCTGTGATGTGGTGATATTTTATTTGTGCTGAAATGTGGTGATACTTTATTTGTGCTTTAATAAATAAAGTTTGCCTGGAGATCAGAGGAAATAGCAAGCCATTTTAAGTAAAGAAAGTAGTTAGGCAGTAGTAGCACATGCTCTTAATCCTATCACTTAGCAGGCAGGATCTCTGTATGTTCAAGGCCACACTAGGGAACAGAGACAAGCATGGTAACACATGCCTTTAATCCCAGTATCAACCATAGAGATCTTGAGGTCTGTACAGACAGATCCAAAGTGACATAGCTGTGTAGGAAGAGGAAGTGAGGTAGCTGGGCTAAGAGAGCCAATGAGAGGGCAGAACAGCAAGGTAATAAAGGCGTGGGTAGACACACTTTATTGGTGAGGTAAGGTTAGCTGTGGCTTTCCCTATTTCCCTGATCTTCTCTAAGGTTTTCACCTCTATATTTGGCTCCATGTTTTTTATTTAATAAGACCATTTATAAATTCATCTACATCTGATATTATCCTAACAAACTTGTCTGGGGTCAGTAAAGGTATATTATTTATAACTGAATCATTAAGTATCTAAAGTACCAGTTCTTAGGCCTCTATTTCCATTAGAATAGAGAACTGAGGTAGAGAAGATATTATGCAAAAGACTCAAGGGCAAAGAATTTGAGTCATAACATAAATCATACCCATACCAATTATCTACTTGCTCTCTGATCTTAAGCATTTTAACCCTACTCTTGTTTCCTGATTGGTTAAGTGAGAACAATTATAGTAATTGAGTTTTAAGTATACAAGATAGTGTCTAACATGTCTCCACATAGAAAATGTATCCAATAAATGGGAGGTGTTGTGTATTCAACTATCTCACTACACTGAACATATATTGTATACCAGGCATTACTTTAGATACTTAATGATTCAGTTATAAATAATACACCTTTACTTCCCTCAAGAAGTTTACTATCAGGTATGTGTAATAAACAAGAAAACACAGTAATTTGTGACAACATAAGAAACAATGAAGAGTTCCCCTAGTTCCAATCCTCTCCAGCATAAAGTGTCTTCAGTGTTTTTCATCTTAGCCATTCTGACAGGCATAAGGTGGTATCTCAGAGTTGTTTTGATTTGCATTTCCCTGATGACTAGGGAAGTTGAGCAATTCCTTAAATGTCTTTCAGCCATTTGAGTTTCCTCTGTTGAGAATTCTCTGTATAGTTCTAAAGTCCATTTCTCAATTAGACTGTTGATCGTTTGATGTCTAATTTCTTGAGTTCCTTATATATTCTGGATAACAGTCCTCTGTGACTTGTGGGGTTGTTGAAGATTTTTCCCATTCTGTAGGCTGTCGCTTTGCCTTGTTGACCATATTCTTTGCTCTACAAAAGCTTCTCAGTTTCAAGAGGTCCCATTGATTGATTGTTTCTCTCAGTGTCTGTGCTACTGGTGTTATATTTAGGAAGTGATCTCCTATGCCAATGCATTCCAGACTCCTTCCTAATTTCTCTTCTAGCAGGTTCAGAGTAGCTGGATTTGTATTGAGGTCCTTGATACACTTGTACTAAAGTTTTGTGCACGGTGACAGATATGGATCTAATTGCATCCTTCTACACATTGATATCTAGTTATGCCAGCACCATTTGTTGAAGATGCTTTCTTTTTTCCATTGTACACTTTTGGCTTCTTTGTCAAAAATTATATGTTCATAGGTGTGTGGGTTAATGTCAGGGACTTCAATTTGATTCCATTGGTCCACATATCGGTTTTTATGCCAATACCAAGCTGTTTTTATTACTGTAGCTCTATAGTAGAGCTTGAAGTCAGGGATTTTTGCTGGTGGGAATGCAAGCTTGTACAGCCACTTTGGAAATCAATATGGCACTTTCTTAGAAAATTGGGAATCAATCTCCCCCAAGATCCAGCTATACCACTCCTGGGCATATAGCCAAGAAATGCTCAATCATACCACAAGAGCACTTGCTCAGCTATGCTCATATCAGCATTGTTTGTAATAGCCCAAACCTGGAAACAATCTAGATACCCTTCAACTGAAGAATGGATAAATAAATTGGCACATATACACAATGGAATACTACTCAGCAGAGAAAAACAATGACATCATGAGGTTTGCAGGCAAATGGATGGATCTAGAAAAAATCATCCTGAGTGAGGTAACCCAGACTCAGAAAGACAAATATGGTATGTACTCACTCATAGGAGGATGCTAGATGTGGAACAAGGATGACTGGACTGCTACTCACATCACCAGTGAGGCTACATGAAAAATGGGACCCCAAGAAAGACACGGAGAAATGGATGAGATGAACAGCCTGGACATGAGTGGGAGCAATGAAGGGTGAAGGTCGAGGGAAAGAGAGCAGGAAATCACAGCTGGATCAAGAAAAGAGAGGGAGAACAAGGAATAGGAGACCATGGTAAATGAAGACCACATGAGAAATGGAAGAAACAAAGTGCTAAAGAGGCCCACAGAAATCCACAAAGATACCCCAACAAAAGAGTGCTGGCAATGGTCGAGAGCCACCCGGGAGTGACCTACTCTGGTGATGGGATGGCCAAACACCCTAATAGTTGGGCCAGAAACCCCATCCAAGGACTGAGGAATCTGGATGCAGACATCCATGGCTAGGCCCTTGGTGGAGCGCTGGGAGTCTAATTAGTGAGAAAGAGGATGGTTTATATGAGTGAGAATTGTTGAAACCAAGGTTGGAAAAAGCACAGGGACAAATAACCAAATGGATGGAAACACATGAACTATGAGCCAAAGGCTGAGGGGCCCCCAACTGGATCAGGCCCTCTGAATAGGTGAGACAGTTGATTGGCTTGATCTGTTTGGGAGGCATCTAGGCAGTGGTACCAGGTCGTGGGCTGGTTGCATGAGTTAGCTGTTTGAAACCTGGGACTTATGCAGGGACACTTGGCTCAATCTGGGAGGAGGGCACTGGACCTGCCTGGACTGAGTCTATCAGGTCGATCCCAGTCCTCGGGGGAGACCTTGATCTGGAGGAGGTGGGAATGGGGGGTGTGCTGGGGGGAAGGGGAGGGGGCAGGAAGGGAGAGAACAAGGGAATCTGTTGCTATTATGTAGAACTGAATAATATTGTAAAATAAAAAAAAAATAAAATATATATAAAAAAGAAACAATGAAGAGAAATTCATGTGAGAAGTAAAACTGACTTGTATCATCAGATGAGTAGTTATCTGAGGGTTATTAAGTTCGTCACATTTGGAGCACAAAGAAGAGTGTCAGTAGAATATTTGATGTTAATATAAATGACAATATTCACTTATCAGAAACAAAAGCAAAAGTGTATAAAGGTAGCTTTACATTTTGTTATGTTTTGTTAAAATTTATAAGATATACCTAGTTAAGCATTGTGGAACTGGGAGAGACCAAGTGTACCATGCCAGTATCTTGTAACCTGAGATGGCATGTTTAGATATCAGGGAATTTGGAAATTGAGATGCTGAGAACCTGTCTATTGTCTACTACAGATTGTGAATGTGGAATACCAAATAGAGTCACCCAACTTGGGCTTTAGGCTATGCAGCAAGAAATAACAGAACAGAAAAATATCCCACAGGGTTGAGTGCAGAGAAGAGTACTGATGAAAAGGAGCCAGAAGCATGGCTCAGTCAGAGAATGTTCTATGTACTGTTAGCTTAAATGTATTTTCTGATTGAGGTACAGTGGTAAAGCTTACAGTTTTCTTAACATACAATACTTTACAACCAAAAAAAATAAGGCTATTATATTTTTGCCCATAGCTTAACTTCTACTTTTTTGGACAATATTCAATACATCATAAAATCTCTGTTACATGAATTAGGCACATATGGTTTAGACTAGCCAAGCACTCTGTTATGAACAAATTTAACTTGTTCAAAAATTACATATGCTTAATTGACCTGATTTTACCTCTCATATTCACCCTCTTTATGCAGTATTACTTTATTCTGTGAATTATGGTGCCCCAGGGAGCCATATCATCAGTGGGATAAAATGATGGTATAATCACAGGACATGTGAATAAGGTCTTGAGCAGCTTGCACACAGCAATTATCACCATCACAATTTGATGTGGTTTTAGTTTTTCATTGTTTTTTAGTCATGTAATTAATGCTAACTCCTTTTAAATCTCTTGCTGATTAATAATAAAACAACCAAGGATATAATTACTAATAGGTTTTCAATTTCATATACTGCTTGATCAGACTTAAGATTGATTTGATGTCACAAAAACAAAAGAAGAAAAATCTAAGGAAAAATAGATATTGCTTTACAGTGTAAAAAAAGATGTGGATTGTAGCTACAGTTAATTTCCTTTAATATTTATTCAGCCCATGTTAATTCATCCTCATTTTAGTACATAGGTAACTGTATTTACACCTGTTATAAATATGCAATAGTATCTTATTACTTACTATAGTTGACTGAGTCACACTCTTTGATCACTAGACCTGTCTGACATTTGATTTTAAGAAAAAGTAAGTGAATATTGAGCTGCTGTTGTAGATGTTTATTACAATAGCCTCCATAGGCTCATATTTTTTATTTTATTTTTGAGACTATAATTTCAGCATTGCTCTCTTCCATTTCCTCCCTCCAAACACTCCCACATATTCTTCTCCACTCCCCTTCAAATTCATGGCCCCCTTTTTCATCTATTGTTACTGCATACAATTATGTATATGTATATATACATATACATTCTAAATTATAACCTGTTTAGTCCAAATGTTTTCAGAACTGACCTTTTGGCAGTGAACAACAGATTGTTCTGTTCTTCATTTGGAAAGGCCTCCTCTCCCACTCCCAGTTTTCCTCAATTGCCTACAGTTTTTGTGTACGGAAAACACTAATGGATATGCCAAAATGGATGGAGACTAGCCCAAAAGGCTCATATAGTTAACTGCTAATTCCCCAGTTGGATTAGAATGTGTGACCTTGTTGTAGGAGGTATGGCTTGTTGGAGAATAAGTGTCACTGGAGGTGTGGGATTTAAGGTTTAAAAACTTCACCCTACTCCCAGTTAGCTCTTTCTTCCTTGTGCTTCTATGCCTCGTGTATATGGATCATATGTAAACTCTCAGCTCTAATTCCAGCCTTATGCTGCTTACCTCTTCCCATGCTCTTCACTATGATGGACTCAAACCCTCTGGAACTGTGAAAATGAAGCATGTATTTTATTAGACACCCCCAACTTGTTGGAGATGCCAGAACCAAGGGATGTTTGTCCAGAAAACTGCATGAAGAGAGTGGAACCAGATCAAGAGAAGGAAGTGATTTACCATCAGCAAAGCTGTAATGGTAGAGACATCTATAAGCTGTTTGACATTAGATATGAAATTGCAAGATTTGAAGTTTGCCTTTCTGGGTATTTGTTTTGAAATGGTCCAGCATTTTCCTTACTATGTTCTTTTACATCATGTTTGGAATGTTAGTATATATTCTGTTCTATTGTACATTGGAAGCTTGTAGTTTATTTTTTTTAATGGGCTTATAATTTTAAACTGTTGAGACAATGAAAGAATAAGAAGGAATTTGAATTTGGACAAAATGTATTTTGTATTATTATATGTCTTCAGTCCTATGGGAGTCAAGAAGTGGAATATGGTGGTTTGCGTGAAAATAGTCCCCACAGGTTCAAATATTTGAATGTGTGGTCCCCAGTAGGTGGAACTATTTCAGAAGGATTAAGAAATAGTGGACATGGAGGTATGTCACCAGGAATGGATTTTGAGGTTTAAAAATTCCATGCCACTCCCAGTCATTTCCCTCTGCCTGGTGCATATGGGTAAGATGTAAGTTCTCAGGTATTGCTCTAGCATCATTCCTGCTTATCTAGTGCCATTCTCCCCATGATGATGGTCATAAACTATAATCCTCTAGAAACATCAGCACACAAATTAAATGCTTTCTTTTATAAGTTTTCTTGGGTATGGTACTTTGTCATTGAAATAGAAAGGTAACAAAGACAACTGCTCATTATTATTATCACATAATAATTGCAGAGGTTAATGGAATTAACTATATTTCTTTACATGTACATAATACACGTTGATTTTGTCCATTTACCATTCTTCTTCTCAAACTCTTCACTCAGAATCCTTTTCAGTCTCTCTTAATCCCTCTTCTACTCATATGGATATATTCAGGTGATCAGAAATATAATTGTAAGTACATACATTCTTTATCTGTAGAGCAATCAATGAAAATTATGCAAGGCAAGGTTATGCTCTGTTTGTGGAACATATGAGACATGTGGTCCCTGATGTAATAAAAGAGAAACTAGAACACATAGAAAACTGTGGTGGTATTGTGTTCACCAAAATATTGTGTACCTTAATAAATTTATCTGGGGTCAGAGAACAGACAGCCACTAGATACAAAGGCTAGAAAATGGTGGCACTCACACCTTTAATCCTAGCATTCCAGAGATAGAAATCCCTCTGGATCTCTGTGAGTTCAAGGCCACATTGGAAACAGCCAAGCATGGTGACACGCCTTTAATCCCAGAAAGCCAGCCTTTAATCCCAGGGAGTGGTGGTAGAAAGTAGAAAGATATATAAGGCATGAGGACCAGAAACTAGAAGCTTTTGGCTGGTTAAGCATTTGGCCTGGTTAAGCTTTCAGGCTTTGGAGCAACACAGTTCAGCTGAGATTCATTATGGATGAGGACTCAGAGGCTTCCAGTCTGAGGAAACAGGACCAGCTGAGGAACTGGTGAGGTGAGATAGTTGTGGCTTGTTCTGTCTTTGATCTACCAGCATTGACCCCGATAACTGGCCTCAGGTTTGATTTTATTAATAAGAACTTTTAAGATTCATGCTACAGAAAACAATGAAAGTGCTGCTATTAGAAAGGTGCCCTAAGTCATCCTGTTGATTTCTTCCATCAAATAGCATCTAAGTAAAAGGTGAGTTGACTTGTCCACAGGATTTCCTTTAGTAAAGCTGTGTGCAGATAGTGATTTAAATCCATGCCATAAAATAATGTTAGCATAATCAGGTACCATAATCCAAAATTAGCCTGAATATTAAATAAGAGAAAAAATAAAAGGAGTTTGTCCAGGATTACAATAATAAGCATGAAAATCCCCCCTTTGGAGTAGGCCATAATGCTAATAAAATAGTCATGGATTATTGTTGTGGAATGTTAGTTTAAGATGTGTTACATTCATTTATGCTGTAGAATATTGTGTAATGATGCAAGTATTGTTGAATTTTTTTATGTTTCATTTGTTTAACTCTGTGAATCTGTGTTACTGTGCCTGCCTGAAACCCCTGGTTGTTCTAATAAAGAAATGAATGTCTAATAGCTAAGCAGCAGAGGGATAGGCAGGGATGCCAGACAGAGAGAATAAATAGGAGAGGAAGGGGCAAGAAAAGGAGGAGAGGAGGATGCTAGGGGCTAGCCATCCAGCCACATAGCCCACCATACAGTAAGAAGGAAAGCAAGATATATAGAATAAAGAGAGGTAAAAAGCTCAGAGGCAAAATGTAGTTAAGGGAAAAGTTATAGTTTAAGTTGAGTTAGATAACCCAGCTAGAAACAAGCCAAACTAAACAAAGGCCAGGCATTCAAAAGTAAGAATAAGTCTTCATGTATTTATTTGGGAGCTGGGTGGCAGCCCCCTAAAGATAAATAATAACTGAATGAATGAATGAATGAATGAATGAATAAATAAATAAATAAAACAACTACAGATTATCTCATTAATAGCCATACCACTATTGTACCAATGGGTACAACTTGCTTGGAAGGTTAACTCTGAAAGAACTACACAAAATCAAGCCAACCATACATGAGGTAAATGATCTCCATCTCTTACTAAGGAGTTATTGGGAATAGATAGTTGATGGGTCTCCTGGTGAGTTTTTTGCCAACACCAGGTGGAGATATCTGGGAAGAAGAACCTCAGTTGAGAAATGCCTCTATCAACTTGCCTGCAAGTAAGTCTGTATGGAATTTTCTTGAAGTAATGATTGATATGGAATGACACAGCCCACTGGGAGAGGGACAGCCCTGGACAAATGGTCCTGGGTGGCATAAGAAAGCAGGTTGAATAATCCAAGGGAGCAAGCCAGTAAGAAGCATTTCTCCATGAACTCTGCTTTAGCTACTACCTCCAAGTTCCTCCACTGACTTCCCTACATGATAGACTATAAACCATACACATGATTAAATTCTCTCCTACCCAAGTTACTTTTGGTTTTGGTACTTTATCACAACAGTAGAAAAAATAATCAAGACATGGAGTGGGTGTTTTTTTGTTGTTTTCTTCTGAAAATGTGGCCCCTTGATAAATTCATGTGGTCTGATGGATGGGCCCACACTCTTATACATATGGCCAGCACTAATTGGACTTAGTTGTTCATTTGTATTTTTGTAAGAATACATGAAGTTAGAAGGCAGAATGCTGGAGATGTTATGGGAGATGCTTGGGGTGGAAACTAGAGATATTTATGAACATTTCATTGTATGCATGTATGGAGTTCTCAGGAATAAAGTAAAATTTTAAAAATGAAATAAAAAAATTTTAAAAGTATTCAAATAAGAAGAAAGGAATTTGCAATATAAAAAAATGATAGAACTAATAATGAGATATAGAGACATTTTAGAATACAACATTCATACAGAAATCAACAATATTTTCAAACAATATCAATGAACTATTAAAAAGATATAGAAAATAATTTCATTTACATTCATTGCCAAAAATACTTTAAAAATTTTTGTTTATTGTTCTATGGACTGGAATAATGAATACTGTAAAATGTTCATACTACTCAAGAATATTATACAAATTAAATGTACTCCCAATCAAAATTGACAATTGACATTGTTCAAGATAATAGAAAATTATAAAATGCAAAAAACAATTCAAAATGAATTAAGTAGCTAAATATGAAATAAAATCTGAGAAACACATACAAAAAACTGTAACGCGAATCTTAAAAAAAAAAAAACCCTCAGGAGCCATATTTTGGGGTGAATGCTGAAAGATCAGAGAAACAGAACAAGCCACAGCCAACCTCACCTCACAGATTCCTCAGCTGATCTTGTTTCCTCAGACTGGAAGCCTCTGAGTCCTCATCTGAATGGATATTAGCTCAACTGCAAAAGCCTAGAAGCTTAACCAGCTCTAGTTTCCTGGTTTTCATGCCTTATATACCTTTCTGCTTTCTGCCTGCACTTCCTGGGATTAAAGACATGCCTCACCATGCCTGGCTGTTTCTAGTGTGGCTTTGAACTCACAGAGATCCAGATGGATCTCTGCCTCTGGAATGCTAGGATTAAAGATATGTGTGCCACCATTTTCTGGCCTCTATGTCTATGTAGTGGCTGTTCTGTTCTCTGACCCCAGATAAGTTTATTGGGGTACAAAGTATATTGGGGGACACACTATCACTACAGAAAACATACAAGAAATACCACATGACCTCAATTTCAGGCAATCTTTTTATATAAAATCTCATAAGCACAAGTGACAAAAGCAAGCATAGACAAGTAAGTGTGCAGAAAATGAAAAATCTTCAACACACCACATTAGACAACCAACAAAAGGATATGACAACCTATCGAATGATAGTAAATATTTTCAATGTCTACATCTGAAATGGTGTTGGTTACCTAAAATACATAAATACTCAAACAACTAAACAACAAAACAACCATTTAAAACATAGTTGAATCAATGGATTAAAATTGTCCAATAAGGATGCATAAAAAAATGAGACCATAAGGAGATTACCTCCCACTTATAATAAGTGTTAGAGTGGATGTTGATAAAAGAGAAAACTTGTACCTTGTGGGTGAGAATATTAATTAGCATAGTCATCATAGAAAATATTTATCTTGGTGCCTAAAAAGGCAAAAATTAAATCTATCATTTGGTCCATCTCTAACACTCCTGGGCAGATACCTCCAGTAATATGTGTGAATATCTATATATATATGTCTATATCTATATCTAGATGATAGATAAATAGATAGATAGAAAGCGAGAGGGAGATTTGCATACATATATTTGTTGCATCATTATTCATAATAGCCAACTGAACGAATCAGCTTATCAACAGATGAATGGTAAAGAAATTGGATATTTATATAATTCATTCAACCATAAATAAGAGTGAAAATAAGTAACTCAACAAGACAAGTTCAGAGGACATTATAGTAAATGAAATAAGCCAGAAACTCTGAGAGAAATATTGTATAATCTCACTCATTTATATAGTTTAAAACATTTGAATTCATGAAATCTAAGAGTAGAATAGTAGTTAACAGGAAGTGGGTTTGGAAGGAACAGTAAAATACTGATCAAACAAATGAAGTGGTGTTGGAGAAGCAAGAAAGGAGAAGCAAAGAGATTTTTCTGTTGTGATTTGTGGTTTTGTTTTGTTTTGGTTTTGGTTTTGCTTTTGCTTTTGTTCGTTTGCTTACTTTTACTTTGACATGACAGGGATGAGGGGAGGACTTGGGGGGGACTAGGAGGTGAACATAATTGGGGTGCATGATGTGAAACTCCCAAAGTATCAATAAAGAAGATAAATTTAAAAAGTACCTGTCAAACTAGTTTATTTCATTTAGAAAAATAATATTTGAAGTAATATATATGCTCAATAATTTGATTAAACATTATCTATACATTCACAAATTCTTAGATCACACCTTATACCATAACTACATAAAATTATATTTTACAAAATACTGCATTGTTCAGCACCATGAAAAAGCAGAAATTAGTAAGTAGTACCTGGAGTAAAGATAAAGTCTAGAAAATGTGCTAAAAGATTCAACACTGAAACAACACATTGACTCACAGCCTGGACTCCTGATTTTGTTTATCCACAGATTGACTGTGGTAGTTTTATATTTGCTACTAGCATGACTTTGTGTGGAATGATTCAGTCAATTTAAAGGAAGCTTAGTGTGTTGGAATCATTTTATGCTGTAAATATAGGTTAGCTTGAATGTTGAGTCTTAGTAAAAGCCAAAAGTCAGGAATTAGAGGAAACAAGGATTCAAATCAGTAAGAAAAAGGAAAATAAACAATATTGAGAATGGACCATCCAATAACACCAAATTATGCTTTTCTCATTTTGTTCTGTTTTAATAAAATCATATATGTATATATCTTCATGATACAAACACTTGACTAGAGTGGTAACACAATCAACAGTTTATGGCTCAATAGGACATAAAAGAGGACTGACATGTTGTTCCATCAGTGTGAAGCAGAAGGGACTTCTATCTCCAACCTAGGTTAACTATGAAATTAAACACAATGATTAGGAAATTCAAATTAATTTAGATTTCCTTCTAACTTTGCTATTATATTATGCATACTTAATTGAAAATTTTTATATCAAGCATAAATATTGATTGCTTTCTATAATAACATTATGTATCTTGATCTGTTCTGTGTGTTTATACATGCTGAAATTTAGCTATTAAAGCAGTTAAATTTTGAAAATAGTCATGACTGTAAAAATAATTAATCTGCAGACTTACCTCAGTCCTGACGGTGGAACTGAATACTAAGAATGTTAGGGAGTAAAAATGTTAAGATTATAGTACCATACAAATAGTCTTTGAAACTCAATAAATGTAGCTTAATTAAATGCTTAACTTTTTAAAATAGTTAAAAGCATTTGTTTTAATGTAAAAACAGTGACACAGACAGAAAGCATATAGTAGTGAGAAAAATATGGGCTCTATGTTTTTCATACATATTTCATTAATAGTCCAGCTCTATCACGTAGCATCTAGCTAAGAAAAATTACATGACCTCTGTCTGCCTCAGATTTTTCACAAGGAAAATAAAGGTCATAGTGACAACTACCTAGTGGGGTTGAAGTTTATATCTAATGTATATTAACATGCCTAATAGAGTAGCTTATACCATCTCATTGTTGCTTATTTTGAAGGTTGTCTTAAGGATGTATATCAAGACTTCAAGAAATGTTCCTTTTTGTCTTTTGCCAATAGAATTATTGTACTGGTATTCCTGACATTGTGTGCAAAGCTGGATATCTTCATAACTTCTCAAATAAATTTAAGAAAATGATATAGAGAAGTGGGAAACCTATGTCCTCTGTACCTCTCTAAATGATTTTGAATTGTGCTTGGTTTGTCCAGTTCTCAAGTATGCTATAGAGCATTGTTTCTCAACCTTTCTAATTCTGTAACCATTTAATGCTGTTCCTAATGTTGTGGTAACACAAAACCATAAAATTATTTTTGTTGCTATTTCATGACTAAATTTTGCTACTGTTATGAATTATAATGTAAATATCTATGCTTCACCAATGGCTTAGTGACCCCATGAAATGGTAGTTCAAGAGTGTCTATAGAGAGTGATATAGCAGTAAGGCATCGAAATTCTTGATTTGTTTCATGCTTCTGCATAAATTCATATTCATATTATCCTATTTCTGTACTTACCATCAGGCGTTTTTCTCTTTATAAATCTATTTTGAAAGTTAGCAACACAGTTTACCAATTGATGTTCTGATGATATTTTATAATAGATATTTACAAAATAAATACCATTTATTAATGATGCCTTTGTCAAAATTTTTGAAAGAGAAAATTGACTTATAAAAAGATTTAACTGAATATATGGATCATATCATAGTGGATAAAATAAGTGGGCCAGGTATTGCACTGCTGATAACAATTATTGCCAAGAAATACATGTGTTTAAGGGCTGGAGACATGGTTCCATTGTTAAGAACTTTTGCTGTTTTTCCATAGGAACAAGGTTTGACTATCAGCATCCACATTGTATCTCATAAGTGTAGCATGAATCTTAAAAGTTCTTATTAATAAAACAAGTCAGGGCCAGGTATTGGGGTGAAGTGCTGGATGGTCAGAGAGACAGAACAAGCCACAGCTAACCTTACCTGGCCAACTTCTCAGCTGGTCTTGTTTCCTCAGGCTAGAAGCCTCTGAGACCTTATCCAGACCTCATGAGACCATGGGTCTCAGCTGAATTGCTGATCAAAAGCCTGAATGCTTAACCAGGCCAAATGCTTAACCAGCCAAATTGTTCAAGTTTCTGGTCCTCACGTCTTATATACCTTTCTGCTTTCTACCACCACTCCCTGGGAGTAAGGCTTGCTTTCTGGGATTAAAGTTGTGATGAGTCACCATGCTTGGCTGTATCCTTGAACACATGGATTTCTGCCTCTGGAATGTTAGGATTAAATGCATGTGCTACCACTGCCTATCCTTTATGTTTAATATTGTGACTGTTCTGTCTCTGACCCCAGATAAGTTTATTAGCATGCACAATATTTGGGGGAATACAATACCACATTTCATAACCATATGTAATTCTAGTTCCAGAGTAACTGATGCCCATTTCTGATTTCTGTGAGCACAAGGCATGCATGTGGGCAAAGGTTCCATATAGATATTTTTTTTTATAAAAAATGTGTCTAATGAACTTGTGTTGGTCATCTTCCTTTACCCTTAAAAAGCTATGTTATTAGTAAATAATTGTATTTTCTTTTCACTGTCTTAGTAAAAGTCATACCATTATATTTCTGCTTTTGTTCTTAGATTTGATTTTAAAATCTTAATATATGATAAGAAAATAACCATATTAATTTTCATTGTTATTTGTATTGCTTTTGTTTAAGCAAATATATCCACAAATATCAAAAATTGGTATCTTTTGTCACTCATTGGGAGGCAATGGTTTATTTTAACTAAGAGAAGTCAGTGGGGGTAGATGATTTAGAGTTTCACCCTGATTCCTGTGTATCCCCTTTCCAATTTCTGTGTGTGAAGAAAATTTGATTACCAGTTTTCTGCTTCAGCCACCATGTTCTTTTTCCAATAAGGAGACTCTATTTTTCTAAAATCATAAGCAAAAGTAAACCATTTTTAATGTTGCTTTGGGTCATGATAGTTTATCACAACAATAAAAAGTAACTAACTCATATATTGGTCTTAAGAGTGGGGTTGTTGCTATGATGAATGCTACCATGATAATTGTTTGTTTGTTTGCTTGCTTGCTTATTTTTATAAGAATGTCTTTGTTACAAAGTGGCTGAGTGCTATAAGCATTTATTAATAGGGACCCAGAAAACAGAAGTGCTTAAAGTAAGTAGACAATAGAACATTCCAAGGGAAACAATTGTTTTATTAACAACTGTGCTAGAGGCCATTTCTGTGATATTTGGGCAAATTATTTAGTTGCATTCTGCCCACGTACTGAGAACTTGCCTAAGGCTCAATTAAAAACTAATGGTGCATTTCCTTAGTTAAGGAAATTTCAAGACAGAATAAAGTCAATTCAATGACATGATTATTTCTGATTACTATTGTGTATATTATAGAGGTCTAAATTTTAAAAAATGGGAAAAGTTTTAAATATACTGTCTGGAGATGAAAAGAGCACTAGGATGCTTAATGTTGCAACCAAGTTATTTACTAAATAGGAGGCTACAAATGTTAAGGAGATGAATGCCATTAAAGAAAAGCCTTTGGCTCTGTAATGGAAAGATAAAAATGCACCTTCAGGGCAAGACCACACTCAGCTAAAGCTGCAATTTTAAAGAAAACAGCCTAACAGGTTTCCTGTCCCTAAAAGGTAGTTACATACAAAAGCTGTTGCTAATGTGGTCTAAGGGGGCAAGGGTCTATCCCATCCTGGCAAGTAAATTTGACAGTATCATCTACATGGTATTGCCCTTGCAAGTATAACAGATGAAAGATTGGGGCAGTTTTAGGTTTCTCTGTTGTGGTTTAGGAAAAACGCTAAGGCCAGGTAAGGCATGGTAGGGTATCTGATCCTGCTGTCCAGTTGACTGGGGATCTGGGTGGAGGCCTGCAGATTGTAGAGACAATGAAAAAGAAAGAAAAAGGTGGAGAGAACTGTCAGTCAATGCCAAACAGTGCCTGAGTTTATTTCACAGCCAGCATATATATAGTCTTGAAGGAGAGAAGTAGAACAATGAATAGCACAAACATTCAACCACTATCTATCCTTTCCTTGAGTCAAGGAGTAGGCAGTTTCATTTTCTATCTCAATGTACCTCCAACTGGCATCAGCAGCCTGCATCTAGCAAGATAATGTGTTCCTTCCTATGGGCTAATCAGAACTTTCTCACAGTCCTTCAAGGAGACTGTTGCTGGAGAGCTTCTCTCCAGGTTCCATTAAGCCCGCAGTCCCACAATCCACATATAAAATAATCACTCAGACATTTATATTACTTATAAACTGTATGGCCGTGGAAGGCTTCTTGCTAACTGTTCTTATATCTTAAATTAACCCATTTCTATAAATCTATACCTAGCCACATGGCTGGTGGCTTACTGGCGTCTTTACATGTTGATTGTCCTGGCAGTGGCTGTAGTGTCTCTCCCCCCTTCTTTCTGTTTCCCCAATTCTCCTCTCTCCTTGTCCCACCTGTACTTCCTGTCTGGTCAATGGCCATCAGTCTTTTATTTATATAGAGTGATATCCACAGCACTTCCCCTTTTCTTCTTTTTTTTTTTAAAGGAAGGTTTTAACTTTAACATGGCAAAATTACATATAACAAAACAATTATCGAGCAAGAATTGCAGTTACAATATTAAAGAAGATGTCCTATCTATCTTATATTTGTGAGTTTAAGGTTTTATATCTACCTTATCTTTTATCATAACTGAGGAAATTACAACTATCTAGTCTTTAACCACATCAAAGACCTCAGAAGGAACATAATGGTACCTGAGAAATGGTAGATGGATGCAAGCAAGTTTCGGGAATCTTGCAAGAGTAGACCAAGACAGCTGGCAGCCTGGACAGTTACCTAATGTTTCTCAGCATTGTTGGTACATTCAAATTGGCTACAGGCCTAGAGTATCTGACAGACCATTTTCATAAGCAGGAATTCTGAAAGACCATCTTACCTTGTCTTGGCAGAGTACAGTGGTCACTTTCCTTGTGTCCCACTTGTCCAGAAAGGACAGCATTGTATTTGTACTGTCAGCCGTCAAGGCAAGGGCAGTTCTTTGCCCAGTAGGCCATTTTGTGCCAAAAAAACAAACTTCCAAATTGAAATGTCTTAGAAGCCCAACATTCTCTCGGGATCAATTGGTGCAGCCAGTAGCAATTGTGTCTCAAGTCAACAGAATTCTAAGTTATTTAAATGCCATATTCTCTAGGTCTATGAAGTGTTTGAAGATTACCTATCTATCTGAAATATACCTATGTATACCTAGAAGACTTAACTAACATGGCTACATATATGCTTATCATAGATGACTAATTATTAATCTATTTTTAATTATCCATTACAATTTTAAATGAGTTAAACATAATACCTCAAACAAGAATAGAAATATATATAGTATAACAAAATTAACTTCAAGTTTGTATCAATAAACTAAAATTTATACCAATGTAAAACATTTTAAACATAAACTAAAATCTATACCAATGTAAAACATTTTAAACAAGTTGTTCTTTAAAAGTAGGTTCATTAATCTACCCTTTTATCTTATCATCTCTAAAAACTCTAGGTACAGGAGACTCTGCAGGCTAGTCAGGTCTTTCTCATGGTTCTGGAGCAAGCAAGCCTCAACTCTATTGACTCAGAATAGGCTTCAGATTCAAACGTAGAAACTGAGTTAGTTGTGGGCTCCCACAGTAGGGTCAGGATCCCAGGAAGGAGGATTTGAAAGGCCATTGTATGAAGCTGTGGAGGTGAATCCTGGGTTGTGATAAAGACCCCAACATGGTGGAGATACCAAAGCTATGAGATGTTTGCCAAGGAGAGCTGTATACAGGCAGTGTAACCAGCCAAAAAGAAAGTTGTATATTTCAGGCAGCAAAGCTGGAAGGAAAGAGTGATCTAAGCCCTGTGATATCTGACCTGTAACTATATCATTTATTGTTTATCATTCTAAATTTCAGTCCTAATTTGGTCCTAATTTGGTTACTGTGACCACACTTTTCCCTCTTTGACTGATAATGTATATTATTCTAGATTGAAAGTATGTATGTAATTGGCGTTTTGATTTTTGGGGAGTCATAATTAAGAGAGTCTCAGGGGACTTTGGACTTTGGAACACTGTTGAGACTTCTAAAGACTATGAGAACTTTTGACGTTGGACTAAGTACATTATATATTACGAGATAGTAGTGAGCATATAGGAACCATGGCACTGAATGTGATGGTCTTAATGAGAAAGTTCCTTCATCAGCTCATGCATCTGAATACTTATTCTACAATTAGTGGTATTGTTTGGGGGTGCTGTTTAGGAGATGGAGCCTTGCTGGAGGCAGTATATAAATGAGGGTGGGCTTTGAGGGTTTATACCCTTACACCACTTCCTGAAGTCTCATTTTTTCTTAGCAACATGTGAATATAATGTAATCTTCCCAGTTCCTGCTCCTGTTGCCATGTTATGCGTTCTCTGCCATAAGGGCTCTATCCCTCTGAAAATATAAGCCAAAATGAACTCTTTCTAAGTTGCTTTTGTCATGGTATTCTACCACAGCAACAGAAATATAAACAATGCAGCAATCTTTCCAAAGGCACACCATTTTTCAATTATGCTAATATTCATCCATTTAATTTCTCTTTCCCAATGTTCTTTTTACTGCATGGCCTTTCTTTAAAATTTCAAAAAAGCTTCAAACACAAGTATTATTTCCTTTTCATGGGAGACAAATAATGTGGAAGAGGCTCAGTGACATTGTTTTACCTAGGGAAACTAATCTGTATAGAGTCAGGAAATGAACTCTAAATGCTTGCTGTATCAAAAATGATTTATCAGCATACTTTCATGATCATTAAATTCACCTTCCACAAATGTCTTTGGGTGTATTGTTTCCTATATATCCTTTATAAGGTAGCAGATGTTATCTTCATGGAACACTAATCATTAAATTGCAAATTATTAAGTGTAATTAAGTGTCCTCTAAAGTAACAGAGTCTGACATTTCTCAAACTCATCCTTCTCTGACTCTCTAGTTTTCCTAGTTCTTTGTAACTGCCAGCACTGTCTACTAAAGAATAATCCACACAGAGCCTGGATAATTCATTTTTTTTTTTGTCTAATGAATTTAATCTCTAGGTGAGCCAAGGAAATTAAAGACTGTTATAACTTTCAACCAGTATAGGGTGGTAATAAAAGTCAAGCAACTTAGTGTCACTTAAATATGTTTATCTCCATAACTTTGTATATCATCAGGGATGGTTTCAAGTATTCTGGGTGTCTGTTTTGCTATGCTATACCTCCTTCCCATTCTTAAATTAGGAATTACCATGTGATTTGCTTCGGCCAGTGAAATGAATTGTTTGTGAAAATTACATGTGGTAAAAATAATGTGTATGTGTTATGCCTGCATTGTGAGTGTCCTCTCAACAAGACTACTGAGAAGCTGATTTCCTATGCAAGAACAAAAAGTTTCTTTATTCAAGCCATGTCCGGACAGGGACTTCGTCTGACTCCTCGTTACAATGAGTGTGGGAAAAAACCATAGCACTCATTACAAGTGGTTTATATAGGAAAAGTTTGCATGCAGTGGGTTACATATCTCAGGATTGGACAAGAGAGATAGGGTGAGGTAGTTCTTTGAAGTTACTGGCTGAACTATAAATGTGAAATTACTAATGGCTGACAGGATGCAGGGTATCTACAGAGACATAATTTTTTTACTCCCTATATCCTGTTTGCTGAGTCCTGGATATATGCATTTAGATTTATTGTTCCAGCCCTATTTTCACATGAGGTTAATCTCTGGTCAGCTGAGTTCATTACTCCCTATATCCTGTTTTGTTGAGTCTAGGATATATACATTTAGATTTATTGTTCAAGCCCTATTTTCACATGAGTTCAATCTCCGGTCAGCTCTAAATTGCTGGTCAGCTTCTGGGCTCATTTATAGATCAGCAGATACTTTCAGATGGGGGCTGACTCTCAAGAGGGCTACTGATTTTTTCCCTTCACATGCATGTCAGTTCCACATGGGAGCTCTGAAAATTAATGTGTAATTCATTGTTCTTTCTCTCTTCTGCTTCAGTGAACTTGGATGCACATGTTTAGATAAAGTTTAAATCACTCTGGAACTGTGAATGACTTCAAGTAGCAGAAGCCATTGCTACATGATATTTTGGATGTAGACTGAGTCTGTACAAGCAAACTTTTAATATGTTAGGGTACTGGTGGGTTTTTGTTTTTTTTTTGTTTGTTTTGTTTTATCACATAATAACTTTGCTTATCTTGATAATTTATTCATTCATTAAGATATTTGAACAATTTTGTGAGAAAGATCCCTTGGAAAGTAAGAGTTGTATACATGATTATTCTGGTAAAAAAAAAGATAGATGAGATAAGGACCTGGATGGGTTTGGAAGTAGAAAGAGCATAATAGTTGAGAAAATATTTATCGGGTTGTCTCTATTTTCTTAACAGTGTTGTTTCATATCCAGTGGAGAGAAGCCTTAAACTATTACCTGTTTTTTTTTCCTGAGGGAAGAATGTGTTTGTGTATGTGTGTGTGTGTGTGTGTGTGTGTGTATGTGTGTATGTGTGTATGTGTGTGTGTGTGTGTGTGTGTGTGTGTGAGAGAGAGAGAGAGAGAGAGAGAGAGAGAGAGACAGACAGACAGACAGACAGACAGACAGACAGATAGACTAACAGACAGACAGAGACACAGAAAGTGACAGGAGAGAGAGAGAGTTTACAGGGAGTTCAAAGCTAAATGGATATGAGTGTGGGTATGGATATAACCTTCAAGAAGGTCATATACTAAAAAACTGTGATAATACAAACTTGAATATAAGAGTCACATAAGAGTTAATTTTATAACAAGAAGATAGATCATGAGAAAGGAGAGTTCAGAATGCTACACATGACAGGCAACTGAATCTACAAAGCACTATTTGAAGAAATACAGAATGATGCTTTAATATATAAAAATATCAAAACTGAAATCACAAATTTGAAATAATTGAAATGCATAGAGGAATAGGAGATGGTTAAATGTACATGAATAAGTAGACATGAAAACTATAAAGGTAAAAAAGTTTGGTTTGGGTCAGATAATGAAAATCTATTATGCCAGTGTACAGATAAAGATTTCATTCTTTCATCAGTGCTGATCTATGACAGGCAACTGAGCAGGGAGCTTTTTGATCAGAACTGTGTGTTCAACATTGCTCATAGCATCTTCTCCAATATAAAATTTTTCAATAGATAATACTACAATAGTTTAAGACTGAGATTAGCTACATTATTATTACAGAACTCACTTTAATAATATACCCCTAGAAGACACAACTGCTTAAAATGAGTGTTTCCTAAATTTTCCTAGCTAAAGAATTACCTAGTGTACTGGTTTAAAAAAATAGAAATTTCTGGCCAGCACCAGGCCAAACTGATAACCTATATTTTAAGTATTCTTTCTAGGAAAGTTTAGGGAACTGGTCTAACTGAATATAAGACTGGTTAGATAAAAATACAAATTTCAGAATCTATGCATTTATTCTTTTATTAAAAATAAAAGTATTAATGGAATAATTTACATGCCTGGCTTTGGATTAGAAACTGGAAATGAAAGTGAAGCAGGACAAAGGCTCTGATTTCCCAAAGCTTACTTCCTAAGAGAAAGTAAAATTATACAATCAGTTCTTCACAATTATGTGGAATGCTATAGAGCATTTTTAGTGTACTGTGAAGTTGCATAATGGCTAGAGCTGATACCTGGAGGTTATAAAAAGATGTATAACTGAAACTAGTATTTCAATTATAAATAGGTATCAGTTAGATATCAGATTATGAAAAAAAGGAAAAAAGATAATTTTAAGGAAAGGAAAGATTGTTGGCATCTGCCTAGAATGAGACAGTGCAGAAAACCCTTTGAGAACCCTTTGAAACTTGGCTACAGAAAAGGAATTAAAGAGACAACATGAGTTATAGCCCACACTGGTAACACACTGATATATGGCAAATCTAAGTATGTGCCAACAAGACAAGACTCAGAGCTTGGCATAAGTCCCAGATTAGACTTCTGAGCTCTCCCAGCTTTGTGACCTTTCCCATGAAACTGATATGCCTCCATACCAAGAGTACAATATTCTATTATTTTGCTCATTTCTCACTGGAGCATTTTAAAGCAGTGTAGAATAGTGGGAAAATATGCAGTTTAAAGTAAAAGGACAAATTAAATCTGGCTCTATTATTCAATAAATATATGACTACAGGTAAGTCATTTAGTTTCTTTGAGCTTTAGTTTCTCTAATTGCGTAATGAATAATAGTATCTATGATAGAATGGTTCGAGGAGTCACTGAGATGATGTGTGTAGTTTCACAGACAAGAGCTTAAATCTACACAAAACTGTATTTTAATCCTGTTTCCAGCACTTACAGCTATCTGATATTGTGGGGGGATGATTTACTTGCTCTTCTGAGTTTCAGTTTCCCCATCTGCAAAGTAATATCACATATAATGTAGAGGTGTTATGCACAGTCTCATTCAGTGTTTGACATAGAGGTGATATTTTATGAATAGTAGCCATGAATAGCTACTACAACATTCTGTCTCTGATGAGTTCAGAGAACAATTTTTGAATACATTAGAAAAATGTAATTTGCCATTCAGAAATTTTCTCTCCTGGGTAATCATTTTGCTCAAACTATCCATAATGAAAGAATTATATCCTATAATATCATAGATTGATACATTTCGAAGCACAGAATCACATTGGTGGGTATCATTAAAGTCAAAATAACAATCCATAAATACTTAGTCTTACACTACACTTAATACAGAGTGGACAGTTAACAATCAGACCCTGTCTTATTCCATAAACCACATATTGAACTACTTTGACCTACATGATCTCAGAAGATCCATGAAGTGTATACACACTGTTACTAAATGGAACAAATATGTCACAGGAGTACTCTTGTCTAGAACAAATAATTGGAACATGATAAAAGAGATATGAGAGTTTCTCTCCTTCAATAGTTAAAAAACAGTATGGTAACATCAGGGTAGACATAGCCGTAATGTTTACTTTTAAGTATTCATCACTTGATAGCTCTGTCAGGAGCAAGTATTTAATTATGTGTAGTGGGTAGCCATTCCAGCTTTGGTCTGGAAGTTCCAACCCCGACTGAGGCTCCGGTAACTATCAAGCCTACAAGGCAGGGCAAAGGGAGGGCCCTGAAGATCCAAGATTGGGATGTGCTGTGCTCTCTTCCTTCTTGGACCATGGATGCTAGAGGTAGACTGAGGGGGCGGGGACTGTGCTGCATCTTTCACAGAACCCCCAACCTAACTATCCCTTCATTTGTAAGTTATGCCATTAAATAATTCTCCCTTTTAACTACGCGGAGTGGCCTTAATAATTTCACCAATATCTGGCACTCATGTGGGGCAAATTCCAAAGGCCTTGGTGGCTCACACCCTCAGCTTCCTCCCCAGGTGGTAGGCACTTAAAGCTGCAGGTTACCACCTGCAGAGTTCTGTAAAACCAGGAAAAACTTACATGGTTCCATTCCTTAAAAGGAACTAATCCTGGGGCAAGTTTAGCCCCAGAGCAGCAAAATCGCTGTGAGTAGGGCTCCCTGAGTGGTGGCTCCCCATCCTAGGCCAAGGCTTCTACAGTTTCTCCTAGTTAAAATAGACAGGGCACTGTCCCCTGTCCCCAGTGGGGGTTTGGAGCTGTGCCTGCTGGCAGACCTATTGTCTGTAGAGGCAGAGAGGGGCTTAGAGTGGCCTGGAAGTCTCCACTTCCTGAAGCTCCAGGGGGTCACCAGAAAAACTGCCTGCTGCCTGGGCTCACTCAGCTGCCAGCCAAGGCATTCAACAGGACCTGCTTTAGCATTATACCAACGCCTACTTCTGGCTGAAAATCCTACTACACCCCCAGAACCGCGGAAAGGTAAGATAGGCAAAACAGTGTCTTATTTCAAGTAAAAGTACTTGATAATTTTATACCTTAAAATTGACTAACAAATTTTGAGTAATTCTTGTAATATGGCTAACAACATCACCTCACAATAATTTAAAAACTTTTTTTGTCTGTATGATGAATGATATTCTCCTGGAAATATATGACCTTCCTCGGGCATATTTGGCCTGTACCATTTTGGCATTCATCGTAATAATTCACACAGTGTTCAAACACTGGTTTAATAATAAGAACAAAGATGAGTCATTATTGGGACTGATACAGGCTTTCAAAGATAGCAATGAAGGCTTACAGAAAAAGATTCTCTTTGTGGAATCTGCTTTAAAAGATAGCAAAGAAGGCTTACAGAAAAAGTTTCCTTCTCTGGAATCTGCTGATCAGGATTTACAAAACAGGCTTGTACCCAAAATTGATCTTATTGATAATAAATGTTAATATTTAATGGACAAAACACTAACTCTCCAGACACTATATAAGAAAGAAAGATTATCATTAATTGATGAGATAAGGTCCATGGAAACATGTGTTTTTGGGGAACATAAAAACTTCTATGATTCCATGAAAAATCTGGAGTCTCTAGCAAGAGAGGAGGTTCACTCCCTAGAACAGACCCTAGGTGCTTGTTTGCAAGCCCTAGAAGAGAATCTCTGTAAACATGACAAGGGACCTAATAAGCAGAAGGTCAAGACCATAAAGGTTCTAATATCTCCAAATGGCTCTCATACAATGGCTTATCCTGTCATCATCCATGAGAAGCCAACAGATGACACACACCCCGAGCCATATAATACATATACATTACAACCAATTTTAACAAGGGACTTTAAAAATATAAAGGAAGCAGTAGTTACATATGGGATACACTCCACATACGTAAGACAGATGTTCAATTCATGGTCTACCTCACATAGAATCTTTCCAGATGACTGGCATCAGTTAATTTCAGCTGTTCTAGAATATAGCCAACAGTTACAGTGGAAAAGCTAGTTGAGAGAAGAGGCAAAAAATTTAGAACAACAAGGTAAACTCAGAGGTTTTGTGATCTCCCAAGATCAAAGACTTGGTGAGGGATGTTTCGCTGACAGGAATATACAAGCCACTTATGATCAGCATACAATATCCCTATGCCATACAGCAGCTCTAAATGCTTGGGAAAAAATTCCAGAACCTGGAAACCAACTGAGGTATACACAAAGATATTTCAGGGACCACATGAACCCTTCACTGATTTTATACAAAGGATGGACACAGCTATAACAAAAGCTGTATCAGATAAAGAATTAAGAAAAGTATTAACTGAGTTGTTGGCATTCGACAATGCTAATGCAGAATACAGAAGAATACTTACACCATTAGGGATCAGATCAGCTCCTTTGGAAGAATGGATTCAGTATACTAATGGTGTTGAGTCTCTTAACTACAGTAATGAGGCTTGGAAAGGAGAGACAAATCCCAGAGGTGAAAGAAGGCTCCATGGTACCAAATGTTTTAAATGTGGTACACCAGGTCATAAAAGTAAAAACTGTATGTGGGTTACTCCTAGAAGTAATACTCCTTTTAGGAATAGACTAAACAGGAGACCCCAACCACCTCCTGGATTATGTAGAAGGTGTGGCAACATCCAACATTGGACCAATGAGTGCAGATAAAAAATAGATATATGAGGCAACCCTTTACTGGCGGGAAACACTTCAGGGGGGCTCTTGCAGGCCCCCAAATCAAGAGTAGTAGGAACATTTCCAGCCGCTGTGGAAGAAATTCCTCTCCAGGACAACTGAATAAACCAATGCCTAATGTAAAAACCGATACTGCAATGGATGATAAAACAGCTCTGATAGATGGATCACAGTTTACAAAGAACATAATAAAACAAAGATTTTGGCAGACTTCCATAAATGAACAAAGACCAAGGCTTAGAATTTGAATTAATGGCCTGGTTCTGGAGGGCCTGGTAGACACAGGTGCAATTACACCAAAATCATGGCATCCTAATTGGCCTCTTCAAGAGGTAGATGTCCAACATTTAGAGATTGGCACCCTATCTCAGATAAAACAGAGTTCAAGATGGGTTGAATGCATAGGTCCAGAAGGACAGAGAAGAAGGCTGAAGCCATATGTAGCAGTAAATTTTGGGGGCTGAGATCTGTTACAACAATGAAATATCCAGATTAAAATTCCTACACTCTCAGAAAAGGAATAAAGACCAATGAATATTTCTAGGAATAATATCATAACATGCTATAAATAAACAGTCACCAAACATTCAGGCTGTATACAAACAGAACATAACTGCTATTGAACTCTCAGAAGTACCAACTGCCTTACCTTTAAAATGGCTAACTAATAAACCTGTCTGAGTTGGACAATGGCCTTTGACAAAAGAGAAGCTACAAGCTTTAGAACAGCTGGTTCAAGAGCAGTTAAATGCTCAACACATTGAAGAATCTATCAGCCCTTGGAATTCTCCTGTACTTGTAATTAAAAAAAAAAAAATCTGGTAATTGGAGAATGCTGACAGATCTGAGAGCTATTAATAAAGTAATTCAGCCAATGGTCTCCCTACAGACAGGGGTGCCCTTGCCCTCTCTGCTACCCAAAGAATGGCCTATAACGGTTATTGACTTAAAAGACTGTTTCTTTACCATACCCTTACAAGAAAATGATAGAGAAAAATTTGCCCACCCAGTACCTAATTATAACAATCCCCAGCCAGTCAAGAGGTATCAATGGAAGGTCCTCCCACAGGGAATGTTAAATACCCCTACCTTGTGCCAATAATTTGTGCAAAAACCATTGGAGATAATTCGTGTAAAGTTTCTAGAGTCCATAATTTATTATTATATGGATGATATCCTATTAGCTGATCCAAAGTTAGATACATTAGAAAGCATGTTTGAAGAAGTAAAAAAAAAGTTTTGCCTCACTGGGGACTGCAAATTGCTCCTGAAAAAATACAAAGTGAAGATTATATTAATTACTTAGGATATAAGACAGAGCTACAAAAAATTAGACCCCAAAAGGTACAACTAAGGAGAGATTGATTGTAGACTCTTAATGATTTTCAAAAGGTATTAGGAAGCACTTCCAACTTACTGGGTATCATGGGAATACCCAAAGATGGACTGCAAAATTTGGCTAATACTCTAGAAGGGGACAAAGTATTAAATAGTCCAAGAGAATTATCAGCTGAAGCTGAGAAGGAATTGGCTCTAGTAGAAAAGACAATCCGAAGCCGGGCGGTGGTGGCGCACGCCTTTAATCCCAGCACTCGGGAGGCAGAGCCAGGCGGATCTCTGTGAGTTCGAGGCCAGCCTGAGCTACCAAGTGAGTTCCAGGAAAGGCGCAAAGCTACACAGAGAAACCCTGTCTTGAAAAACAAAAAAAAAAACAAAAACAAAAAAAAAAAAAAAAAAAAAAAGAAAAGACAATCCGAGAAGCACATGTGGATCATGTGGATCCAGAACTTAAATGCATTCTTGTCATATTCCCCTCCAGACATTACCCAACAGGTATTTTGATGCAGAGGGAAGATATTATATTGGAATGGATATTCCTACCATGTAAACCAAATAAGAAATTAAAGACTTATATAGAAAAGATCTCTGATTTGATTCAAAAAGGTAAATTAAGACTTTGTCAGTTGACAGGAATGGACCCAGCAGAAATTGTAGTACCTTTAACTAATGAGGAAATTTCATCACTGTGGAATGATAATGAATACTGAAAGATAGCCTGCAGTAACTTTTTGAGAGAGATTAACAGCTACTATCCCAAGAGCACGAGAGTAGAATTCATAAAGAAGACTGAATGGGTCCTTCCTCACATTGTACGACAAAAACCAATTTCTGGAGTCCTCACATTCTATACTGATGCAAATAAATCAGGGAAAGCAGGATATAAATCAGGAGACTTAAGTAAAGTGGTACAAAGTCCATACTGCTCTGTACAAAAGGCAGAACTGTATGCCATTTTTATGGTACTGATGGACTTCACAGAACCCCTCAATATAGTCACTGACTCTCAATATGCAGAGAGAGTTGTTTTACATATTAAAACTGCTGAATTTATTCCTGATAATACAGAATTAACTTCATTATTCATACAACTGCAGGAAATCATCAGAAAAAGGGAACATCCTATATATATATATAACATATATCAGATCCCATACAGGTCTGCCAGGACCTCTAGTACAACGTAATGATGAGATTGATCAGTTACTAATAGGTAATGTGCCAGAAGCCTGAGAATTTCATAAGAAATACCATGTAAATAGCAAAGGTTTGAAGAAGGATTTCTCCATCACTTGGCAACAGGCTAAGGAAGCAGTAGTTACGTATGGGATACACACCACATATGTAAGAAAGATGTTAAATTCGTGGTCTACCTCACATAAAATCATTCCAGATGACTGGCATCATTTAATTTCAGCTGTTCTAGAATATAGCCAGCAGTTTGAAGAAGGATTTCTCCATCACTTGGCAACAGGCTAAGGATATTGTGAAAAAAATGTACTACTTGTTCCATCTATAACCAAACTCCATTACCTGCTGGGAGTAATCCAAAAGGTATACAAAGAAGTGAAATTTGGCAGATGGATGTGTTTCATTTTGCAGAATTTGGAAGATTAAAGTATGTATACCATACCATTGACACCTATTTAGGATTTCAGTGGGCATCTCCTATGATTTCTGAAAAGGCTGATTCTATGATTACATACCTATTAGAAGTTATGGCCATCATGGGAATACCTGTACAAATTTAAGACAGGCAATGCCCCAAAGTATATCTCCAATAAAATGAGATAGTTCTTTGCTTATTACAATATAAAGCATGTTACAGGTATACCACAAAGTCCCACAGGCCAAGAATTCATAGAAAGATCCAATCGAACATTAAAGTATATGCTAAACAAACAGCAACAGGTAACAATGACTCCTAGAAATAGGTTACATAGTGCTTTATTAATCTTGAATATTCTCAATGCTGATGAGAAAGGAACAACAGCTGAGGAGAGACATTGGATGACAGACAAATCTCCTGAGCTAAACCAACTGGTTTATTTCAAGGATGTGCTGACCTCAGAATGGAAACCTGGATATGGTCTACTTTGGGGAAGGGGTTTTGCTTTGTTTCTGCAGGAGAAGAAAAGCTATGGATACCAACAAAATTAATAAAAATTCGATTCGAACAGGAGAACCCCCTTGATGAGGAGAAGTTAAAATCATCCACCAATGTGACATCCCTACAATTTGTAATTAAAATTTAACAATCAAAGATTGGGGTAGGATTCTGTTTTTGTCTTTCCAGGATAATGGAAATACCCATCTTCCAGAAATCACAAGGCCTTGGATATCCAGATCTTTACAGCAGAAAGAATCTATCTACTACACAGGTACCAATCTACTACACAGGGTAAAATCTCACTGTCTAACATCTATATCTCTATCAATCTAGAAAAGTCGTGGTTCCAATTCATTTATAAGCCAAGCTGGCTTTGGAGATGGAATTGGCTCACTCCTTCTCTAAACCCAAGCATACTGTTAAAAGAAAAGGTTGAGAGATTCTTTAGTCCCATATCAGAAGAGCCCTCTGGTATGGGACAGAAGGAAACCAATAAAAAAGGACTATTGTCTTCAAGATTCTAATTCTCTCCATGCTTACTCTTGATTTCTCAGAATCCTTTCTTACATGTTATGTCCTCTTTAAATCCAAACTTTCCATTTTGATAACAAATAAGTATTTCCAATAGCAATCTCTGAAGTCTCCAGAAGGAAGATGGGCCCCCAACAACAACAACTCTACCCAATCCACAATGATGTCATGGGAATCATCATCATACTATACTTCTTGCCATAATTTCAGACAATCTCTTACCCATTAGTCTAAGACTGGCTGCAGAACCTAAAGTTAGTCTAACTGAAATTTAACTATCTGAGCTTTTCCCAGTACCCAACAGAGATACCATCACCCCCTAAACAGCAGAAAGTAATTCTAAGAAAATGATGCCCCTTCTCCCTAAGGTTTCATATTTCTCAGGGTTATGGATGATGGTTATAGGGTTGGGGGTGGAAGAAAATATTGGACTCAGTATTCTCCTAAAAAATAAAAGAAAAAGTGAAAAGAACTAATGGAATAGATAGGTATAAGATATTATGGTAGATTATTGTATGTACTAGTAAACAAATTTAGTAAAATAGCAGCCTTAGATAATTTGTACTATAATTTTCACTGCTTTGGATTCTTATATGTTGATACTAATGTAAACTATTTTTATATTCCTGTTTAAGATAATTTGTATATTGATACAAATACAGAACTATATTTATTATAATGTACATATATTTCTACTCTTATTTGAAATATTTGTATATTGATGCAAATATAAATTTATATCTGTCAAACTTTATGTATGTTCTACTTCTGTTTAGTATATTCTGTATATTGATATATATTTAAGATTATTGTCATATTGTATATTGCACTATATATTCTTACCTCTGTTATATATATATATATCTTATATATTGTCACAATTTTGAAGTCATTGTTCTTTACCGTACATTTGTTTATAGACTGTTTACCTTGTTTACATGAAGCCTTAGTCCTTAGGTTATTTAAGTAGATAAGACATACAGATTTATAGTCACCTGCAGTTGTCATCTCTATAGTTACGTTAGTTAGGTTATCCAGATTTACAGATACATAGGTCAGATGGACAGGTAAATTTCAAGCACTTCATAGACCTAGAGAATATGGCATTAAATAACTTAGAATTCTGTTGACATGAGACACAATTGCTCCTGGCAGCACCAATTTGATCCCAAAATGTTGGGCTTCTAAGACATTTCCATTTGGAAGTTTGTCTTCTTGGCACAAAATGGCCTACTGGGCAAAGAAATGCCCTTGCCTCGACTGCTGACAGTACAAATGCTGTCCTGTCTGGACAAGCAGGACACAAGGTAAGCGAACACCGTACTTTGCCAAGACAGGGTAAGATGGTCTTTCAGAATTCCTGCTTCGGAAAATTGTCTGTCAGATACTCTAGGGCTGTAGCCAATTTGAATGCACCAACAATGCTGAGAAACATTAGGTGACTGTCCAGGCTGCCAGCTGTCTCAGTCTACTCTTGCAAGATTCCGGAAAGTTGCTTGCATCCATCTACCATTTCTCAGGTACCATTATATTCTTTCTCAGGTCTTTGGTGGGATTGAAGACTAGCAGTTATATTTACAACTTAGTATATACATATCTATATCTATATCTATATCTATATCTATATCTATCTATCTATAGATATTATATATATATATATATATATATATATATATATATATATATATATATATATATATGTCTTAGATAGAACATATTAAGTATTAGATTCAGGTTCTCTAGGATAGGACACCTTTTGGAATGATCATTGTAACATGCCATTTACCTAATACTCTAGACTTCTCTGGATTTTAGTATGTGTTTCTTGCTTGATATTGTTCACATTGGTTGTAGTTCCATCTTATCTAGGTCATTATCCCTCATTATTCCTGGACAATATTTGATAAGCATTCCTTTGTATATAGTCTTGTATTACATTAGAAACTTCTTATCTAGACAAAAAGGAGGAGATGTAGTGGGTAGACATTCCAGCTTTGATCTGGAAGTTCCAACCCCCATTGAGGCTTTGGTAACTGTCATGCCTATAAGGCAGGGCCAAGAGAGGAACTTGAAGACCCAATATCTGGATGGGCCAGCTCTCTCTGTTCCTGGACCCTGGATGCTGGAGGCTGACTGAGCGGAGTTCCAGATAACACTGTTGGACTATGATGCACCTTCCCCAGACCCTGCAACCTACATATCCCTTCATTTGTAAGTTATGCCACTAATAAACTTTCCTTTTGACTACGTGGAGTGGCCTTAATAATTTCACCAATACATTCTGCTGGATCTTATTTGTTATCTGTTAGGAATGTTTACTAGTTTTAAGTGTCCATTTCTTTTTCTCCCTTGGAAAACTTTTTCTTAAATATTTTATTCTTGGACATATCTCAATTTTCAAGTGCTTGTTATATAAACATGTTTGAGAATCTAAGTTAAACTCCTAAAATTCATGTTTTTGTAGCTGGAGTTTTTCTCTCCGGACCCGCCAAGCTCTGGCAGTCACATAACCCACTTATAAAATAAACATACAGACACTTATATTATTTAAACTGCTTGTCCATTAGCTCAGGCCTACCATTGTCTAGCTCTTACTCTTATACTCAGCCCATTTTTGTTAGTCTATATGTCGCCACATGTTCCATGGCTTTACCTGCTGTCTTTACATGATGCTACCTGGATGGCAGGCTGGCATCTCCTCCTCTCCCTTTCCTGTTCTCTCAATTCTCCTCTCTGCTAGTCCTGCCTATACTTCCTGCCTGGCTACTGGCCAATCAGTGTTTTATTTATCAATCAATCATCCACAGCAAAAAAGCCAGGAGTGGTTGCAGGCATTTTCAATTCCAGCACTCAGGAAGCCGAAAGAGGAAGATCCGTGAGGCTTACTAGTTAGCCAACCTGGCCTAATCTGTAAGTTCCAAGCTAACAAGAAAGACTGTCTCAAAAAACAAGGTGGATGGCTCCTTAGGAATGACACCTGAGGTTGTGTTCTGACCTCCACATGCATGTTCATACACATGTATGCTCAGCCACACACACAAAACAGCACCCCACATGAACACAACACATACACAATTGATCCTTTTAAAATTTTTATTGTTGAGATTATAATATAATTGTATAATTTCTCCCTTCGCTTTCCTCCATCTAAACCCTCCCATATATACATACCTACTTTCTCTTTTTCAAATTCATGGCTTCTTAATTGTTACATGCACATGTATATAAATATATCCCTGATATATATTATACTGTTAGGAATATATTTTATTCCTAAATATGATCATTATTCAGTAGTGCTCTTATAATTGGGATTTTAAATTCTTTTATTTTATAATAGTCAACATACAGAAACATGCAAGTGATTTCTTTATATTGAGTTTGTAACTTTTAACATGGAAGCCATTTGCCTATTTGTTGTGTGGGTAAGAAGTATAGGTATGTCGTGTGTGTGTGTGTGTGTGTGTGTGTGTGTGTGTGTGTGTGTGTGTGTGTTGTATGAATATGGTGTCTGTATGTGTGGTGCATATATGTGAATATGAAGATACATGCATCAATGTGTATGCATACAATAGTTTCCTTCTACCATTCTCCACCTTTTTCCCTTGAAATGGCATCTTTCACTGAACTGTGAGATTATTGCTTTAGTTAGGTTAAGATGCCAATGAGCTCCCAGGATCCACCTGCCTCTGCCCTGTAGCACAGAGGTCATAAGATCTGAAACCATGCTAGTCTATATATGGGTATGTAAGATTCAAACTCAGGGCCTTGTGCTTATATAGTAAGCTCTCTTGCCCATGGTGTTATCTCCTTAGTCTCCTCTTTGCTTTGTTGGTAAAGAAGGAAAAACTGAGAGGCTAAAATATGAAAGACTGAAGAAAATTTCATAAATTTAATTTTGAAGTTATTTTGAACAATTGTAGAGCATAGCTAATACTCAAGTCCTATCTTATTTGAAAATAAATTCACAACATCAGTCTAAGAGGAAAGTCAAATAAATTCAAAGCCCTTTACAATGGTAAGTTCACAAACATATGATTGTTATATCTTAATAAGTTCAGCCCAACAATGTTTTTTTTTTCCTGTATTATAACATAAGAATGTTTTATTAATCACGAGAATAAATATTTTGGCTTGTACACTATCTAAAAACTAAACAATGTTGACCATATTTTGAGTCTATTTGAAACAAGTAACACTGATGTTAACTAACAGGTCCTGACTCCCAGTTCATACTCAGTTCTGAGCATGAAATCACAAGGTGTAAATTGTGAATACAATTATTTAGGCTATTTACATTTTTTTCCATATTAATACCTAATGTTATTAATTGTAGTTAAAATTAATTGTGTTGATTACTCATCCATTTACTAAACCATTACTGATCCTCTACTGAATGCTCAGTGTTGTTCTGCATACAGAGTATAAAAATATAAATACAACAGAAAATAACACTTTATCCTTTCTAAGCTTTCCAGAAACATAGATAGACAATAAGCAAATAAATAAATGTCTAGTGTATGAGATGGTGATATGTATGGTGAATATAAAGTAGATGACATTACTGAATGACTGGTTGACTATTTTCAAAAGACTGCTTGCAAATGGTGCTTCATATGTAAAATGAAATAAGAATGGCAGGATAGCATCAATCATTTTAAAGATACATAAAGAATGCTGCATATAAAAGGACAAACAAGTTAGTGGAAATTAATGTGATATCTCCACTACACTGAGGAACTTGTTGTGTTCTATCAAATAAAAGATCAGTAGAGCCAAGGGCAGGATGATATGAGGTAGTAGTGATGGTACTCAGGAATATGTAAACAAAAGCAATGGGTACTTGTAAAGGTAATAAATGGGACACTTTCAAAGGGGGCATATTGAAGGAAATGTTAATTGTGCCCAATTTTACCAAAAAGCCCGAGGCATCTGCTCTAGTAGTGACTTTTAAACTCCAGCATACTTTAGAATCCACTAGAGGGCTTTTTAAAATGCACAGATGTTAAGTCTCAACCACATACCTCCTGGCTCAGTCATCCTAGGGTAAGTTTGCGAATTTGCATTCCTCACTACTCCCCAAATTATGCTAGCTCTGCTTGTCCTAAATTAAAAACTGTTTTGCAGAGGTTTTACTCTTCAAATTGAAATGTTTGGACACCTGGTTGGTCCTTAAACTCATAGTAAAAACTTCAAAGGAATTGCATCACCCCTTGTATAAAGGATATTCAGAAGCTGGAGATGTATCTCTATTAACAGGGTGATTTCCTATCATGAACAAAGTCAAATTTCTAGCACCACATAAACTAAGCATGATGACATATGCCTGAAATGCCAGCACTTTGAAGGTAATGACAAGAGAATCATAAGTTTATGTCCATCTCCACTACATAGTGAGTTGGAGGCCAGTCTGTAATATAAGAGAAATTGTCTTTAAAAAATAAAATAAAATAGCTGGGTGATGGTGGCACACACATTTAATCCCAGCACTTAGGAGGCAGTGGTAGGCTCATCTCTGTGAGTTTGAGGCCAACCTGGGCTACAGAGTGAGTTCCAGGAACAGCACAAAGCTACACAGAGAGACCCTGTCTCGAAAAACCAAAATAAATAAATAAACAAACAAACAAACAAACAAATAAATAAAATAATTTTAAAAGGGTATTCAGGAATGCTCCAGACAATATCTCTTCGCATACTTTGATAAAAGGATAATATTTTTATCTGTATTTTTCTTAGATAGGTATCTATTAAAATGCTTTTAGAATAACATTATAGTGTTTGCATATCTATGTGAAGCTACAATGACAGAGTCCAGGTACAGATTTTTTCATTAATGTAGGTAGTAAATAATCTAGAGACTATATTTATTAGAATTATCAATATCTCTTGATTATGATTATTTTACAGAAAACTGCATTGCTATTTTAAAATAAATAAAAGTACATAATAAGTAGTAATAAAATTTATGTAAAATTTGAAATAAATAAAATATTTTTAAATTATTCTGAAGAGGAAACAAGAAGTCGATCTGAGGGAGAAAGGGGTGGGAGAAGCTCGAAGGAGTGGAAAGGGGGAAACTGAGATTGGAATGTATTGTATGAAAGAAGAATCTATTTTCAATAAAAGTAATTAAAAAAATAAAAGAATAGAGTTGCTTATGGCTCAATTTATCCTCTACCATTATTAATATTTCAATGAAGGATGATGCACTGATCAAATAACAGAGAAAATTCTTTGAATTTACAGACTAACAAAAAGTTATAAGACATTACGAGGCAAACCTACTAATGGGCACAGCTTAGAGATGTGCATTTGGTTGTTAATTTTGCCTAGAAGTAATATATTAGTTAGAAAATTAAAAACAAGGAAAATTTTGCAAAAGTTGTGTGGATAGATGTTTCTATAAAACAAGAAGTAGGAGGAGAAAGGGGAAGAGAAGAGGAGGAGAACAATGATGAGGAAGAAGATATATGTATTGTCACCCAAGAGTATACTCTTTGCAGAAGAGGATGTAAATAATTAATTGAACAAGATGATGTGTTTTGTGACTATCATTGAAAATTTTTCCCCAGGTATTTCTGTCATTACTTAGCAAGCTCATGAATAATAAGAATTTTGAATGAGTTTGAGGAATGAAGGTACAAAAACAGTAATGAGTATCACAAATGGGTTCAGAAACATAGATTGTCACTCACCAAAGCCAATTTGACCATGAGCAATTCTAGGTGTCAATTCTTTTATAGCAGAAATCAATGCTGAATAATTTGTCAGGGTTGTAAGTCAGTCACCTGGTAATAAGTTGATATATTTGAATTCCATGTGTACCATAGACAGGCTAATGCTTTGTTCTTACTGAAACAGATAAGTTACTCTGAAATTCTCTTCGGTGAAGACAATGATTCTGCCAATTCTACCATCGTTGGATTTAATAAAATGTTTTCATGCTTAAGTCTTAGTTATATTGAACTAAAGCAATTTTGTACATATTCAAGATAAATGAATCCTTAAAATTACAAGGGATTTGTAATATGCCAAGCATATTTTTGAAACAGGATTCTGATTCCTTGTCACAGTATATGGTATTAGCAGTCAACAGTGACCCTAGTTGGGTGTGGGAGCCCAGCTGGGAGACTGGCTCCCACATTTTATGATAGGGTACTGTAGCAGGAATCTTAAATGTTCTTATTAATAGGGAATCTGAGCCACACTGTAAGACCACTGCAATAGGCTGGAACATCTTTATTACTTTGGACATGACTGGCTTGAAAATGGCTTCATAGGACCCATCATCGATCCCATCTCGGAGGGGGTAGTTAACAGCATAGTACTTGCCTTTGCCAGCCCCAATATCCCGTAGGTCCCCAGTTCCTGGGAAGTACTCTCCAAACTTATCAAAGGACACAGTCATGACCCGGTCTGTGGTATAGAAGGCCTCTTCCACACCATCGCCATGGTGAATATCAATGTCAATATACAGCACCCTCTGGTGATACTTTAGCAGTTCCAGGATGGCCAAGATGATATCATTGATGTAACAGAAATCAGATGCTTCAGACTTCTTTGCATGATGCAGACCCCCAGCCCAGTTCACAGCGATGTTCGTCTGCTGCTTATTCAGTTTCACAGCACTTGCCACAGAGCCACCAGTAAACAGCTGGCATAACTCAAACAAGCCATCAAACACTGGACAGTCCTCACCAACAGTGAATCTCTGCATCTGCTTGCTGTACTCAGTCATGTTATCTGGGCAAATGGAACGCAAGAACTTAATGTAGTCATCACTGTGGTACTTGGTCATCTCCTCAGCATTAGCTTTGTGAGGATGATAGATATCCACTAGTAATCTTTTAGGGATCCTGAGAAATTATAGTTAAATCTTGGCTGTAGTCTGTGAGGATGGATTGTCTCCGTCTATTACTTTGAAACTGATTTTGGATGTTGGATCACCTGGGCCATGGTGTCATCAGAGACCTTTCAGGGGGTCTTGGCTGATCAAATCACAGGTTTGATTTGGCTGAACAATCCACAGGTTCTCATCTTCTGTGGAAACAAAAGCAGAACCCCTTTTTCAAAGCAATGTATCCTTAAGACACAAATTTTGAAGTCAAGATACCTTTAAAATATACACATTGGTTTAACTTAGTAGCCTTTACAATCAAATGTCTCTCTAGTTAAAAATCCCAAAGACAATATAATTCAGACTCTGTGTATGATTTCCATCTTCATGTGGCTTATTTCTTACATTACTTTTATTGTCTCTTTAAAGACTTTTTTAAACTATTTCTTTATATAACTGTATATATTCCTTTTTCTCTCTCTTCCAGGCCTACATACATTTTTACACACACTGTAAACTGTTTAGAGTATTATTCCATCTGAATCTGTCTTATTGTGAATCTATAATCTATCTCTGACCCGATTTTAAACTGTTAAATAGCATGGCTGAGACAAAAATTGGAAGCCTTGCCTGCTGACCTCACCCACTTCAGCTTCCCAACATGATGGAGTGTAGAATGAATCTTAAAAGTTCTTATTAATAAAATCAAACCCGAGGCGAGTTATTGGGATCCATGCTGGTAGATCAGAGAGACAGAACAAGCCACAGCTATCTCACCTCACCAGATCCTCAGCTGGTCTTGTCTCCTCAGACTGGAGGCCTCTGAGTCCTCATCCGGAATGGGTCTCAGGTGAATTACTGCTCAAAAGCCTGAATGCTTAACCAGCCAAATGCTTAACCAGCCAAAAGCTTCTAGTTTCTGGTCCTCACGCCTTATATATTTTTCTGCTTTCTACCACCACTCCCTGGGATTAAAGGCTGGCTTTCTGGGATTAAAGGCGTGTGTCACCATGCTTGGCTATTTCCAGTGTGGCCTTGAACTCACAGAGATCCAGAGGGATTTCTATCTCTGGAATGCTAGGATTAAAGGTGTGAGTGCCACCATTTTCTAGCCTTTGTATCTAGTGGCTGTCTGTTCTCTGACCCCAGATAAATTTATTATAGTACACAATATTTTGGGGAACACAATACCACCACAATGGAGATATCCAGGAGAGTCACACTTGCCCTGCTAAGTCTGGGGTCCATGCTATCACCAAGTAGAGTACAGCTGGCCCATAAACTTTTTTTTCTGTATGAGTAAAGACTAAATCCACCACACAGTGTGCTGTACAGCTTGGAGGGAATCTGTGTACCTTGGTGGGAATCCACCATGCTGTAGCTCAAGCCCACACACAGTGAACCCACCATGGCCAGAGGACATGTCACTGTACCTCGGCCTGCCATGAGCAACATGAAATATGAAGTTCACTTAGCTACATTTATAATATCTTCTTAAGTACTATCAGGTTTTATATGGAAACTCTAGCCACCAAGTCTAGGAACCATTGTAGTCAGGTTTCTCTTGTCCTGCCTGGCCCAACAGTTGGGACAAATCTCTCGCATCTGCATCCTGCAGTTACTTGGCCCCAAGTAAAAACATAGAGGCTTATATTATTTACAAACTATACTGTCTATGATTAGACAGAAAAGGGGAGGTTTTGTGAGATGTCTCTCTGTATGTTGTGAATATGCATTGCTCTGATTGGTTGATAAATAAAGCTGCATTGGCCTATGGTAAGAAAGCTTACAAGTAGGCGGAAAATCTAAGCAGATAGGCAAGAAGGAAGAAAGAGAGGCAGAAGAGATGCCAGCCGTCTCCTAAGGAATAGCACGATGTCAACAGACCAGTAATGCCACAGCCAGGTGTCAACTTATAAATTATTAGAAATGGGATAAGTTATAAGAGCTAGCTAGCGAGAAACCTGCCATAGGCCACACAATTGGTAATTAATATAAGCCTCTGAATGATTACTTTATAAGCAGCCATGGGACTATGGAGCCTGGCAGGACTGGAGAAAACTCACATCTACTATGTTGCCTTGTTTTGGAAAAATTCAGTGGTCTTCCTATGGATCCTGCATGTCCAGTTTATACAACATATTGTCAAGCACTTCAGGCAAGGACAGTTTCTTGCCCAAATGGCTAGCCTTTTTCCACATTGTAAGCAAACTCCATAATGAGTTTCTTAAATGTCCATCATCTTCTTTGAAGTAATTGGTGCTGCCAGGAACAGACATGTCTCACTGTCCAGAAAAGTCTAAGTTCTTAAAACAGTTTAAGTGCTGTATTCTGTAGATCTTTGAAGTGTTTAAAGATTACCTAACTGAAATATATTTCTACGTATCTAAAAAACCCAACTAATATGACTATAAGTTTGACTATTTTAGGTGATTATTATTTTGTGTTTTTTATTATACACTACATTTTTCATTGAGCTGCATAAACACAATACCTTAAACAAAAGTAGAAACATACACACAGTATAACAAAATTGACCTTAAATTTGTATTAGTAAACCAAAATCCATTCCAATGTAAAGTATTTTGAGATTAACAGTTGTTTTTTGGATTAAATTCGATTGAATAATCTACCTCTTTTTCATCATCTCTATATTATATGCCCCTTTTCTCTTTTAGAAAGAAATTGACTATGAACAATAACAATTTGTAACCAACCTTTTAATGTAAAACAAACATTTATAAACAATATTTTGGGAATTTGGGTGTAGTTTTCTATACTACTCCATGCTGATTGGGGGTACTGGTTATCTTATGGGGATCCTGAGAAAATGTAGAATTATGGTTAAATATTGGCTGTAGTAGTCTGTGAGGCTGCATCATCTTAGTTAGTTGCCTTCAATCTGTTTTGGATATTAGACCATTTGGGCCACAGATGTCATTGGAGACCTTTCAGGGGGTCTTGGTTGATCAACCCATATTAGCCTGAAGGCAATCCAAAGTTTATCTTCTGTGGAAACAATAGCAGAACCTCTTTTCCAAAGCAACATATCTTTAAACCCACATTTTAAAGTCAAGCTACCTTTAAAATATATATGTTTGTTTAACTTAGCAGCCCCTACAATCAGATGTCTCTATGAAGTTGAAAAAAATTCTCAAAGACAATACAATGATATACAATATCCAGGTCTCTGTGTATTTTCCATCTTTATGTGGCTTTTTTTTTTTTTTTGCTCTTTAAGGACTTCATTTTTTTTTTCTTTCCCAAGACTACATGTATTTCTAAATACATTGTAACCCATTTAGAGTGTTTTTTTTTTCCTCATCTGAATCTGTCTTTATCATGTATCTGTAATCCTTTTCTGACCAGGAGAGTTTGTTAATCTGTGCGCCTAGGACAAAAGCACGGCTTTGGTTACTGGCTCCTCCCCACTCAGGCTTTCCAACATGGCACAAGTACCAACAAGTCATGCTTACCTCCCTGATTCTGGAAAGCAGTATTAAGTAGCATGGAGCTGTGTTTTTAAGCCTGTGGCTGTGATCTCAAGCCTGCAGGCAGCAACTGGGAGAATGCTCTCTGTACTGTATTCTATGAGAGAGACTTCAGGAGCTTGCTGCTTAGCTCATGACAGCTGGCAGCCAGCTCCATCTCATAGGCAGCTGTCAGGACACCCGTCTCTGTGACACTGATGGCATGAGACTGTGAAACTAGGAAACTCGGTGTGGTTTCCTTTCTGTGCATTTGAAATCTTCTATGCTTTTAAATTTGTGTGTGTGTGTGTGTGTGTGTGTGTGTGTGTGTGTGTGTGTGTGTAGCAGGTTTTTATTTTATTTCATATTTCTAGAATTTTTTAGGGTTTTATTTTTTTTAGTTAAGAAAAATTTTTCATTCATTTTACACACCAATCAAAGATGCCCCTCTTCCCTCCTTCTGCCCCCACAGCCTCCCCCCAACCCACCCCACACTCCCCCCCACAAGAAGGCAAGGCTTTCCATGGGGAGACATATCCAGTAGAGGCAAGTCCAAGCCTGTGGTTGATACATTATGCACCCCAATAAACTTTACTGGAGGTCAGAGAACAGAACAGCCACTATATTAAACATAGAGGATAGGCAGTGGTAGCATATGCCTTTAATCCTAGGATTCCAGAGGCAGAGATCCATTCAGATCTCTGTGAGTTCAAGGCCACACTGGAAATAGCCAGGGATGGTGACATACACCTTTAATCCTAGCACTTGAGATCTCATGTCTTGTTTGGAAAAGACACATGCCTTTAATCCCAGGAAGTGACAGCAGGAAGCAGAAAGGTATATAAGGTGTGAGGACCAGGAACTAGAGGCTTTGTTAAGCTTTTAGACTTTTAGCAGCAGTTGAGCTGCTGGGCACTTTTCTCTGTCAGCCCCAGTCCCATAGTCTTGAAGTCACTTTTAAAATAGTCATTCAGGGGCTTAATATTAATTACAAACTGTGTGGTCTATGGCTCAGGCTTATAGCTAACTAACGCTTACATCTTAAATTAACCCATTTCTATTCATCCATATTTTGCCATATGGGCATGGTGTTGTTACTGGACTGTTAGCTTTGGGAGGCTGGATGGTCTCTACCCTGACTCCACTCTTCTTCTCCCTGTCTCTCTGTGTAGATTTCCTGCCTGGCTCTTATCCTGCCTAACCATAGGTCAAAGCAGCTTCATTTATTAACCAATGAGAGCAACATATATTGACAGCATACAGAAAAACTTCCCCACAGCACAACAGAGCAGAGGCATTACAGCAGAAACATCAGGATTAGAGTTCACAACTCAAGCAAGCAAGAGGCAGAAAGAAGAGGCAGCACTAGGAAAGGCTTGAGTCTTTTGAAACATCAAAGCTGACCCGAGTGACACACCTCCTCCAACACAGGTATATCTCATAATCCTTCCCAAACTGTTCTACTAACTGAGGGCCTATGTGGGGCATTATGAGAACCAGCATATTTGCTGTTTCACTTTGCTTTGTTTTCTTGCATGGGGTTTGAACTTAGACTAGAGCCTAATGAAAGCAAGCTCTCTACCATCAAGTTATATCCCTAGTTCATTTTTCTTTTTTTAAAGCTGTTTCATCTTATTTTTATGAGACAGGATGAAATTGAACTTCATCAGTTCCCAGAATCAACATGGTGGGTCACAAATGTCTTTATATCCAGTTTCAGTAGGTCTGATGATCTATTCTGATCTCTGAGGGTACCAGGCACCCACATAGTATACACACATACAGGCAAAACACTTATACCAATAAATATAAATAAAAATAAATAACTCAAAAAGCATATATGATTCTCCTGAATCAGTCTCCTGAGTAGTTGAGATTATAGGCCTGAACCCACAGCTATATCTGGAATTTAAAAAATAAGTTATATTTCCTTGCTTAAATAAGATAAAGATTTATTTTGATGATCAGTCTCTTCAGAAAAGTTGTCCATATTTTCTAAAGAAGAAGGAGACATGGTCAATTATGATATTATACCTGCATTTTTCTATGGCATTAATGATTTATGTCTATATATTTCTCAGTTGTTTTTTGTTGACTTTTTACTGTTTGATCCTTGAAAATAAAGGTCATGTCTTTCAGATTTGCCTCATAAAGTTCCTTCCATATAGAAGAAAGAGGCAATTCTAGAGATGTTTATGACAGTAACTGGAAAAACAAAGTATGTGAACTTGGTTCATTTATCAGTAGAATTTGCTAAAAAGTAAGATGATTTGCTATTTTATTGAAGGAAAGAAACTGCTTTATATTATCATTTCAGACTTTCTATTAAGTTCGGTACCTGGATGTCTGACTTCTGTGGATGCTAGGATAAAGCAAGGTAGACAAAATATATGTTCACATATGTATAGCATTTCTATTTCTCATGTCACAATCTTTTGTAGTTAAAAAGAAAACATGAGTAAAGAGTGCTTAAATCAGATGTATTCAAACTTCTTAAAGAATTTAGAAAAATCAGTATAGAAGAGAACATCTGAGCCTATCCTCTAAAGGCATGGACACAGCATCTTGACATCCTGAGAACTGATGTTTCACTCACAAGCAAGATAGTAAATGATCTCTGAATAACCCATGGATCGTAAAATAACCCCTCAGGGAATCTTGATGACTTATCTCAGTACTCTTCTTGAAGACAGTTGATCTGTTCTGTGGATCTTACTAATTGGTTAGTTATTTAAAGAAACTAATCCAGAACCTTGTAGTTGCTCAATTTTCCTTAAGCAGCTCTATCTAACTGGTGAATCCCTGAATAAATATCCAGGTTTGAACAACTTTACCAAGCATACTTTTACATTTCAGATTACACCATTTAACTTTTTCTCTGTGTTTTATGAACACAAGGAAAAATATTCAGATATTACCTCAAATACAAAAGGTCACAGCTTTATAAAAAATGTTTTAGATACATTGCCATTGATGCCTACTTTAGTGATACCATATTCATAAAAATGCCATGTACATGAAAATCAAAAAGTCACCAGGCTTACAAAATCTCAGACAGGATTTCTTTAATCAAATGAGTGCAATATATTAACTATTGAAGACTTTATGCATGCTAGTATCCTATACTTTAGTCACAGTATATAAAGATCTAGCCAGTATATTGATAATACCAAAAGCCATCCTTTATAATGTTTTTGAATCTGAAGAGTTTTCCTCATTGTACTTATTCTTGTAAAGCATCAAATCTTCTGTTCTTACTGAAATTAATCTTCAGAATTTGATATTCTTGCTATTGGAAATTAGGTCACTTTTATTGCCAAGTGGGCATAGATATGCATTTTAACATTTACCTTTAACACAGATGTGACTATGCTGGCTATATATCTACATACACCCAGTTCATTTGTTCAAGTAGTTTGTAAAAGGTATGGAATTGAGACAAATTTCTGGAGTCATTCTAATCACCATTATGGTCTGAAGTTATCACTTTCATCCGGAAAATGATTAGTCTTTTCTCTCACAATTAGACTGTAGTGGATTTTAGACTGACCCATATTTGCACCAGAATGCAGTATCAGAAGGACCTCACTGAATAAAACACATCACTTCACTGGAGGTAGAAGATCAATCACTGTCTAGATCTATCCACCTTCATGTACTCACTCCAAAAGCATTCATCAGATAATAGTCATTGAGTTCTCAAACATTTGCTGTTCTCTTGACAAACTAATCAAAAAGGAAGATAGACAAACAGATCAGCACAACTATATTAGACTCTTTTATCTACAGAGACTATATTCCAAAAACACAGTAGGTGCTTAAAACTATAAATAGTAGCAAATCCTATGTATATATGTGTTAGATGGCTAGTTGTTTTATTTTTTCCAATGTGACATAAAATAAAGTTATCTGGGAAGAAGGAACCTCAACTAAGGAATCATCTGTACCATACTGTCCTGTGAGTCATTTTCTTGGTTAATGATTAAAATGTAACACCCATGAGTAAGTTCATTTCTTTGGCATATCTGAATTGCTGGCATCATTATTCTTGTACTTTTGGACTAATATTGAATAAAATAAGGGTTACCATTACATCAACAGCATGATATAATAGGAACCAATCAACTGAGAGGAATAATGAGTTACCAACAGGTGAGTATTTTACAAAATGTGTATATGCTGAGGAAGAGGGTGATAGACCTTCCATTTGGGATGGGTCTAGATGGCACATGATTCCAAAAACTACAAAGATAGTAAATTATTTAAATCTCATAAATTCTCCATTTCTAGAATTTTATATTTAATCTTTTTGGACCATGTTGTTAATACATAATTGGAATGAGGAAAAATGAAACTTAAACTAATTAAGGGTGGATTACTCTACAATGTTCAAAGTACACGATGCGTATTAGGAGGTTAATAGGTAGTACCATAATCCTGAGTTGGGGGTGGGGTGATTGCCTTTACATACTAATTACAGATGCTAAAGATCAACCTGATAACTTAGATACACAACCTTAAATAAATCTAGTAGTTATTTCACATTTAACATACTTTCATTAAGAAACTTTCTATGTTAGGCACTTTATTAGGTAACAAAAATTACATGTGGGTTGAGGGTGGATATGATCAAACTATATTATATACATATACAAAATTTTGAAAGAATAAGCAAACACTATTAAAAAATATATAGTCCTTGACTATAGAGACTTTGGAAAGAAAAACTAAGTGTATCAATGATTGTATTAGACAACAGAACAAAAACATACTAAAAGTTTTAGAAATACACATCAGATTTTGTGAGAACATATAATAAAATGTCCTCAAACCTCTCCAGGAGGACCTGGAGAGTTTAATGATGGAAATAGAGCATAACTAAAACCTGAAAAAATATAATTTATAAACATTTTCATACACAGGAAAAGAGTAATATTTATTCTAGACAGAGAGAAAACGTTGGCAAATATACAGGAGCTTTACAGCAATCATCTGGTAAACTTGGAGCATGAATTACCAGGAAGAATTAAACGGGGGACAAAATTAAGAAGTGGAAGTAGGGGAACATGGATGAAGTTGGAAGGAGTGGACTTGAGAGTGGGAGAGAGAAAGGTAAAGGGAGAAAGTGGTATAATTATATTTTACTAAAAATATATAAAAACATATTCTTAGGAAGAAGTAAGATGTATTTAGATTGTGAGATCATTGAATTACAAGATTCCAAAGTCAAATTTTACAAAATAATATGTTTTAGGAGAGTGTAAGAGAGGTAAAAATGAAGTGTTACAAAATCATGAGACTTAGCTAACTTGTCCCTGTGTAGCACTCCCCTCTGCGTCTTAAATAAGGACTATTGTTATTCTGTTACTTAAAATGCCATTAGTAGGACTAATAATAAAGATGAACTATTAAAAACAATATGTGGATTGTAATTTTCAGTCCATGATATCAGAATCTAAATAACTTGTATAAGTATGAATGTGACATTAAAGAAATGGGGAGACTAGTTAGAATGGTATTGTCATAATTTAACTAATAAGTGCTTAAGCATGAAAAAGGAGTTCACACAGAAAGGAGTCCTAGTCTTGGAAATGAACAGGCAGAGAAGCACAAGAAGGAGAAAGGTATTCAATACACCTGAAATATTTTGTATGCATATCTGAGAATGCTGCAAAAACCAAAACAGAGTGGAAAAGGTGCAAATGGGGGCATTCTATGCTTACCTGCACTTAAAGGAAATGTTGATATTGTCAAAAAATATGTAAATTCCTCTATCAAGCTTTGTACTTTACAATATGGCATTAGCATATTATTGGTCAACTCCACCTATCAGGTCATCTTTACAAAGTCTAGTATCACTTGCTACATTTTCCCTTTTGTTTATATTTACTTGAGTTTTGCCACCAGAAGGTTAAGGCCTTGTGAACAAATGTTTGAGTCTGGGACAAGGTAGACACTTGGCCAGCTATCTGTGATGCACCTATGCTAATTTACCTCTACTTGTTGAAGAAATGCTAGCCTGTCTTCTTACAATCTCAAACTATAAATACTTTATACCCTGGGGAGTAGATGGTAATAATTGGTTTTTAATCTAAGAAGAAGCCATCTTGGGTTCCACCATCATTTATTCACTTTCTATCTGAAGAAAAAAATAACAGAGCTATAAACATTGCTTAAAATATTCTCCACTGAAAGCTAAATTCATTCGTGCTAATATATATTTAGTTTAATATATAACAGAAAATAATGTGATGATCATGGAACTAGTTATAGAATAGTCAACTAAAATATTCATAAATGCTAATTCTAGTTAAAACAATGCTGTGGGATGTTAATGTATGTCCTGTGGGAGCCCTTCTTGGGTTCCTTGTGGCGTTACCCAGCAGGTTTGCATAAAGGGTGATTAGGACCATGGGCCTGAGTGCAGGTGTCTGAGATGGTCTGCACTTGGCTGTACTGGGGGATGGTCTGTATGTCAAGTTGCTCTGATTGGTCAATAAATAAAACATGATTGGTCATGGCTAGGCAGGAAGTATAGGCGGGACTAACAGAGAGGAGAAATAAAAGAACAGGAAGGCAGGGAGAGACGCTGCAGCCGCCGCCATGACCAGCAGCATGTGAAGACGCCAGTAAGCCACCAGCCACGTGGCAAGGTATAAATTTATGGAAATGGTTAATTTAAGATAAAAGAACAGTTAGCAAGAAGCCTGCCACGGCCATACAGTTTGTATGCAATATAAGTCTCTGTGTTTACTTGGTTGGGTCTGAGCGGCTGTGGGACTGGCGGGTGACAGAGATTTGTCCTGACTGTGGGCAAGGCCGGAAAACTCTAGCTACAAAACAACATTTATTTCTCTATTTCTTCTTTTGCTAATTTACTCAGACTTAAGATTGTTAACAGATATGAAAATGGATACTCATGATAATAACCAAGAGGAATTATGTACTTTATAAACACATAGTATAGAAAATATTTAAAAAGCAGTAGGGAAAAACCATCAGTTCTGCTTTTAGAGGAAAATTCAATTGATGCTAGCAAATACTTACATAATCAACACTTAATGAGCTGCAATGTGCAGCACTCCTATTAATTTCCAGCAGGTATTATAAGTTCATAAAATCATGTTATTTTAAGCACGGAAAAAATTCATAACTATTACAGAGAGGCAAAACTTACCATAATAAGATTTTCCCCCTTCCTGGCATTTTAAATGCCTATAATTTTAGTCACTGAGACCCTGTGTAAAGTTTTACTAGAAGAAAGCTGAAGTGCCTTATTATCTTTGCTATTTATAGGGCACAGATTCACCTGATATCTGGGTCTCTGGCATCCTTGTTTTCAAAGCCAGTATCAAAAGTGCAGTGACAACTTCCTGTATAATCAGAGCATATAATTGACCTTTGATTGAATAAAAGGCGTAGCTAAATTTACTTACATCAAAATTTCCATTTTAAAATGAAAGGGAAACTGACACACAATAGATAAATCAAAATTATAATTGAATTTCAAAATATGTGGTTAGAATTAGTGTGTAGAAAGGTCCACACATTTTCACTTAATTCTTTTACTAAATGTGGCCAACTGCATGGGTCTCTGAAGGCTTTGACAAAGGCTTAATTTTGGAATACAATATGTGTGTTGATCTTTGTATTCCTGCACCTAGTTAAATTTTACTATTTAAATAAGTTTTGGCTCCTTTTGAAACATAGTATCAATTAAATTGGAAATATTGTCCTTTATATTTTACCACACATAAAAAATAATAGTATAACTTCCAAAATTAAAAGATTCTTGTAACTCGGAGAAATGGATGAGATCTACATGAACAGCCTGGTCATGAGTGGGAACAATGAAGGGCAATGGTCGAGGGAAAGAAAGTGGGAGATCCTAGCTGGATCAAGAAAAGAGAGGGAGAACAACGAATAGGAGACCATGGTAAATGAAGACCACATGAGAAGGGGAGGAAGCAGAGAGCTAGGGAGGCCCACGGAGATCCACAAAGATACCCCCACAAAAGACTGCTGGCAATGGTCGCGAGAAGGCAGGAACTGACCTACTCTGGTGATGGGATGGCCAGACACCGTGTTAGTTGTGCTATAAACCCCATCCAAGGAAGGTCTGAGGAATCTGGATGCAGACATCCACGGCTGGGCCCCTGGTGGAGCACTGGGAGTCTAATTAGTGAGAAAGAAGAGGGTTTATATGAGCGAGAATTGTTGAAGCCAAGGTTGGATAAAGCACAGGGACAAATAACCAAATGAATGGAAGCACAGGATCTATGAACCAAAGGCTGAGGGGCCCCCAACTGGATCAGGCCCCCTGAACGGGTGAGACAGTCATTTGGCTTGATCTGTTTGGGAGGCAGCTGTGTGTTGTTGCAGGGTCCTGGGCTAGTTGCATGAGTTGGCTGTTTGAATCCTGGGACCTATGCAGGGACGCTTGGCTCGGTCTGGGAGGGGGGACTGGACCTGGCTGGACTGAGTCTACCAGGTCGATCCCGGTCCTTGGGGGAGACCTTGATCTGGAGGAGATGGGAATGGGGGGTGGGGTGGGGGGGAGGGGGAGGGTGGCGAGAGTGGGAGAACAGGGGAATCTGTGGCTATTATGTTGAACTAAATGATGTTGTAAAATAAATTTACTTAAAAAAAAGATTCTTGTAACTCATGAGCATAAGATATACACTCATTAATTCACATATTCTTCAATTTATTTAATCAGTAATTTAAATCTCACAGACCTTGCATCTTCCTGGTTAAATTTACATGTAAATACTTTCACTTGATGTTCTTATATGTGAAATTGGTTCTTCATTTCCAACAGTTGTTAGAATATAAAAATATAATTATTGATTTTATGTATATCCTGATCCTGCGACTTGTGAGTTCTAGCATTTTTTGGTGGAAAATTTTGGCATTTTCTAGACCACAACATTATGTCATCAACAAAAAATGCAAAAATATGTCTTCCAGTCCTACCAGGATATGTTTCATTTCTCTATCTTGCCTAACTGCTCTGAATAAAAGTAGTACAACAATGTGTTGAAAAGGAATAATAAAAGTGGGCAACCTTGCTTTGTTCCAGACTGTATATGAAATACTTCCAAATTTTAGCTTTGTCAAGGATTGGAAGTATTCCTATCAAAATATGAATGGGGTACTTCATGAAATAATACTTAAATTTGCATGGAAGCACAAAATACTTCAAATATCTAAACAATCTGAAGCAGAAAAGAGCAAAATCAAAAGCCTCAAATTTCCAAATTTCAAACTATATTATAAAGTTACTATAATCAAAACAATATGATACTCACATAAAAGAGACACATTGTCCAATGAAACAAGATAGAAATCTTACAAATAAACCCACACATTTAGGAACAATTGATATTTTTGTAAAGGTGTGGATAACAAACAATGGGAAAAGATGACATTTCAAAAAATTGGGCTAGGAAAACTTCATGTCTGATAATATACAAAATTAATTGAAAATGGATTAGACAAGTAAAGCCACTGATGAAAATCTCTACAAAATTGGTCTTCACAGTGATTTTTATGACACTTAAAGGAAAACAGTAATTCCATGTGTTTAAAAAATATTTCTCAATAGAAATAAAGAAAATCACAATGTGAAGAAACAGCCTACAGAGTGGGAAAATACTTGACAACCATATAGTGGATATATATATATATATATATATATATATATATATATATATATATTTAATAGAAAAAATAAGAAGTCAAATTCAATATCAAGAAAGCCAAATTAAGATGAGCAAATGACAAAAACACACTTTAATCAAAAGAAGATAAGCAAAGAGCCAGTGGTATATGAAAAGATACTCAGAATCACTATTCAAAATGGAAGTGTCAATTAAAGTCATAATAAGGTATCATTTCATTTCAGCAAGACTGAATTTTATTAAAAAGACATAAGAACTAGTAAGGATCTGCAAAATGAAAACATTTGTATATTTTCTGAAGGGAAAGTATATTTGATTAGCCATTACAAAAACTGGCCCATACAATCAACTAAGCAGGGCTCAAAGAGTCTCACAGCGACTGAAGTTATAATCAGGGAGCCTGTATGGGACTAACCTAGGTCCTCTGCATATATGTCATGGTTGTATAACTGGGTGTTCTTGGAGCAATCCTAACAGTGGGAGCAGGGGCTGTCTTTGACTCTTTCTCTTGCTCTTGGTATCTTTTTGCTCCTAGTGGTTTGTTTTGTCTAGCCTTGATATGAGGGTAAGTACCTAGTCTTATTGCAACTTATGCCATATAAACAGAGGAGGAGTGGATGGCGGGGAGGTAAGGTATAAGGAAGGGAGGATTGGAGGGAAGGAAAATTGCAGTCAAGATATAATATATGAGAGAATATTTTTTTTAATTTTAATTTAATTTTATTTTACAATATAATTTAGTTCTACATATCAGCCATAGATTCCCTTGTTCTCCCCCCTCCCGCCTCCCTCCCCTTTCCCCCCAGTCCACCCCCCATTCCGGGTCCTGTGCTCAGTGCTGATATGTCTTTCTTTTCTTTTTTTTTTTTTTTCTTTTCTTTTATTTTATTTTTTTTTTAGTAAATTTATTTTACAACATCATTTAGTTCAACATAATAGCCACAGATTCCCCTATTCTCCCACTCTCGCCCCCCTCCCCCTCCCCCCACCCCACCCCCCATTCCCACCTCCTCCAGATCAAGGTCTCCCCCGAGGACCGGGATCGACCTGGTAGACTCAGTCCAGCCAGGTCCAGTCCCCCCCTCCCAGACCAAGCCAAGCGTCCCTGCATAGGTCCCAGGATTCAAACAGCCAATTCATGCAACAAGCCCAGGACCAGGCACCAACACACAGCTGCCTCCCAAACAGATCGAGCCAAATGACTGTCTCACCCGTTCAGGGGGCCTGATCCAGAATCCTGGAAACAACCTAGATGCCCTTCAACTGAAGAATGGATAAATAAATTGTGGCACATATACACAATGGAATACTACTCAGCAGAGAAAAACAATGACATCATACGGTTTGCAGACAAATGGATCAATCTAGAAAAAATCATCCTGAGTGAGGTGACCCAGACTCAGAAAGACAAATATGGTATGTACTCACTCATAGGAAGATGCTAGATGTGGAACAAGGATGACTGGACTGCTACTCACATCACCAGTGAGGCTGCCTGGAAAAAAGACACGGAGAAATGGATGAGATCTACATGAACAGCCTGGTCATGAGTGGGAACAATGAAGAGCGACGGTCGAGGGAAAGAGAGTGGGAGATCCTAGCTGGATCAAGAAAAGAGAGGGAGAACAACGAATAGGAGACCATGGTAAATGAAGACCACATGAGAAGGGGAGGAAGCAGAGAGCTAGGGAGGCCCACGGAGATCCACAAAGATACTCCCACAAAAGACTGCTGGCAATGGTCGAGAGACGGCAGGAACTGACCTACTCCGGTGATGGGATGGCCAGACACCCTCTTAGTTGTGCCATAAACCCCATCCAAGGAAGGTCTGAGGAATCTGGATGCAGACATCCACGGCTGGGCCCCTGGTGGAGCACTGGGAGTCTAATTAGTAAGAAAGAAGTGGGTTTATATGAGCGAGAATTGTTGAAGCCAGGGTTGGATAAAGCACAGGGACAAATAACCAAATGAATGGAAGCACAGGATCTATGAACCAAAGGCTGAGGGGCCCCCAACTGGAGAGAATAATTTTTAAAAAAAATAGCATGTAAGTTTTTCACAAGCCTAAAACTAAAATAATACATGATCTGCCACTCTTTCTCTGGGGTCTACATCTCCACAGGAATTGAAATCACTGTGCTGAAAAGATGTTATCACTTTTGTGTTATTTACATCAATGAATCAATAGATGAAGACAATGTGAAATATATAAGGACAATAAAATTCTATTCATTCTTACAAAGACAAAGGTAATGCTGACATTTGCCACAGCATGGAGAAACATGAAAAACACTGTATAAGAAAGTAACCTTGTTTTTTATTTTGTTTTATAATTAATTTTTACATATCAGCTATGGATTTTCCTGTCCTCCTTCCTCCCACCCCCCTGCCCTTCCCCCAATCCACCTCCCATTCCCACCTCCTCCAAGGCAAGAACTCCCCTGGGGATTCAGCTCAGCCTGGTAGATTCAGTTGAGGCAGATCCAGTCCCCTCCTTCCTTCACCTAGGCTGAGCAAGGTGTCCCAGCATAGGCCCCAGGTTCCAAAAAGCCAGCTCATGCACTAAGGACAGGTCCTGGTCCCACCGCTAGGGGGCCTCCTAAATAGTTCAAGATAATTGACTGTCTTACTTATCCAGAGGGCCTGATCTACTTCCATGGGGGTTCCTCAGCTATTGGTTCATAGTTCATGTGTTTCCACTAGTTTGACTATTTGTCCCTGTGCTTTTTCCAATCATGATCTCAATATCTCTTGCTCATATAATCCCTCCTCTCTCTTGCCAATTAGATTCCTGGAGCTCCACCTGGGGCCTGGCTGTGGATCTCTGCATCTGCTTCCATTGGTCATTGGATAAGAATTCTATCATGACAGTTACGGAGTTCAGCTATTTGATCACCAGAGTAGGTCAGTTCAGTAGTCTATTGTGGAGGTATCTTTGTGGATTTCAGGGGACCTCTCTAGCACTTTGCTTCTTCCTATTCACATCGGTTCTTCATTTATCATGGTATCTCTTTCCTTGTTCTCCCTCTCTGTTCTTGATCCAGCTGGGATCTCCTGCTCCTCTAAGCCTTGGCACAGAAAGAAACTTCTAAAAATGAAAGTCTGGACAATCACAGAATAAAGCAGAACAAGAACCATTCAAAGTCAAGAGAGAGATAACATTTATACCAGAGCATCAGACACAAGGTAGTGACTATACTTTGGCAATAAGTTGGGCACACAGATTTCTAGTAATGAATGTACAAAGAGGGAAATATAGTGTATCTGTTTTCTGGCCATTGTCTGATCATAGCATATTGGCGTCTCAGTATAAGACACTGAGAAATAAAGAAAACAATGTTTTCAACTGTGGTTCTACAAATTACACAAAAAGACTGTTCTTTTCATTGGGACTATGGTTTGTCCAATGAAACATTAGGGAAAGTACCATGAGCTACTCCTGAGCAGAAACTTCAAGGGACATTATGCTATATATATGGCTCTTTTCATTCTCTCTATGAACTTACACTATCCTTTCAGTTTTTTTTTTTTTCTCAGAAAGAAGGTACAGAGTAGCCTTGCATTTGGCAAATCAAAGGGAGAAAGATGAGAGAGAAATAAACTTGTACTACTGGAAGCTACTGAAACTTAATGGTGATATATTATCTATTGCATAGTTCAATAAAAGCTTACTGATTTGTAAAAAATTGTTGTAAAAAGTCATCCTAGATTTTACAAATTTACTCACATGAGCTTGTTTTCTGAGAGCATGTTCTATGGAAATCACAGCTTCCATCTTACACCTATAATCCAAAGATATATGGCTGGTTCCCTTCATTTATAAAAGTAAGTGATTTTAACGACTATAACCTGATGAGTATGTAAATAATTTTCCATTAATTACAATTCTAGCTGGGGAGATAAAAGACACATCCACAGTGGGCATCTTTTATATGCTAGATGCTTTATATATTCGTCTTCAATTTGATCTTCATGAGAATCTGTTTTGTCCCCATTTTATGAATACATTAAAAAGGGAGTGGGTAGGCTAGTTACAATTAAAGACCTGAGACACAGATCAAATTGAAGCCAGTTTATTTTCTTCCATTATCTTTTTTTTTGTTATAGGCTTCCTATTGCACATAACAGAATGAATTGAACAAAATTAGTTATTCCAGGGACTATTAGTGATTTGGATCTTCAATGGCCCTCAGAGGCATTGAAGGCTTAGTCACAAGCTTACATCAACATTAGAAAGAGGTGGGTGTGAGGAAAAGGTATATTAGTTTGTGTTTGAGTGAAATGTTGTATATATATATATATATATATATATATATATTAGGTCCATTTGGTTTATAAAATCAGTTAGCTCCAGCATTTTGCCATTTAGTTTCTGTCTGTACAGCCTATCTATTGATGACAGCAGGATATTAAAGTCTCCCACTATCAGTGTATAAAGGCCAATATATGTGACTTAAGCTAAAGTGGTGTTTCTTTTATGAACCAGGGTACTCTTGTGATTTGGTGCAAAAAAAAAATGTGAAGAATTACAATGTCTTGTTGGTGGATTTTTCCTCTGGTGAGTATGTAATGTTCTCATGGAATTTTCCCAAAATTGACCATATACTCAGACACAAAATAAGTCTAACCAGATTTAAAAAAAAAAAAAGGAAGAAAAAATAAATTGAAAGGTTTCTGTACACTGATATTGGGTTTCTCCACCAATGCAATAAATCAGATCAGGCCAAATTAAAAGTCCAGGTTTTAATCTGAGCAAAGTATTGCCAGGTAGTCTCAGTGGAAGAGGGGAAAATAACAAGCAAGATTATGGTATGGGCCTGACATTAAATACCTTGTGGGAGCAGTCTTGAGTAACTACATGGGAGGCGCCTCTGGTTGGCCTTCTTTCTCAAGGGTGAAGTCTGGAGAGGGAGAGGTGAGACCAAAGTGGGGCTTCCACATGAACAGAAAAATAGCTTGCATTCTATTTGACCAATGTAAGCATCACAACTCAGATTGAAAGGTATTCTGACAGTCAGGAACCAAGTATTACCACGAAGTCACACTGCACACAAACCTCACATGAGATTTATTCTAAGGGGGAAAAAAACAGGAGGGTGGCTGCCTCAGCTAGGGCAGGAAACGGCAAGGATTCGAGCATAGGGCAGGGCTCATATGGAATTGCTTGGGGAAGGTGATGGAACTTTTCAGGGTAAAGCTTTCCAGGGTGGAGATTGGATTGGTTTCCAGAGATTGGGCTTTTTTACTCAGTAGAGGAGGGGATGGGTCTAGCTGTTAGGGCAGTTAGTGTTCTATGGGTGGAATCTAGAAGTTGGAGGTCCTCAGGGGAAAAGCCTGGCCACTCCTGTGCCTCAAGAGGCTTATAAGTACCATGGATTAAAGCTGAATATCAGCAACAATAGAAGTTATGTAAAACTTACAAACTTGTGGATACTGAAAAATTCACTACCCAATGAAAAATGAGTCAAGAGGGAAATTAAGAAAGAAATTAAAGACTTTCTAGAATTGAGTGAAACTAAATACACAACATACTAAAATTTAAGAGATGAAATTAAGGTGGAAAACTCAGTCCTGAAATCAATAAAATAAAATAAATACAAAAAAAATCAATGAAACAAAGAGTTGGTTCTTTGAGAACATCAATAATATTGACAAATCCCAACCCTGACCCTCTCTGTCTCTACTCTCCAAGCCCATTTCACCTCAGTTTCTCTTCAGGAAAGGGCAGGCCTTCCATGGATATCAACAAAACATGGCATATGCATTTTCTCCTTTTCATATTCGTGGTTGTGATCTATTCTCTTCTTTAATTTAGTATTTTAGAGAAGATGATTGTTTATCTTATCATATATCAGAACTATTACTAGCTCTGGGTGTTTTCATTTTAGTAGGATGGAGATGCTATATAACAACACTATTCTTTGTGCATGACATTTAATTTCTATATATGATGTGATTCTGCTTTATTAATATCAGAGAACCCAATAAATGCTATTATTTCTAGACTGAATTACATCCTTGAGATAGGAAACATTATCTCATTTGTATTTATTCTCTCTTGCTACTCCCTAACATCTATTATCCTTCCTGATCATATTCATTGTCATCACATTCATTTAAAAAAATATTCTCTCGATCCTGCCCCGGACTTCCCTTCTGGACTAGAGTTGAGTGTCCCAGCTTAGCCCAGACCCTATTCCTGGGCACCAGCCACTCCAGGGAAGACCTGCCCAACTTGGCCCCAGGTTCTGGCCACCAGGCCGGTTCCTGTCTAGCCCCACCTGGAAGGATCCCCTTCCCCAAGACCCCCAGCAGACCCTGCAATCTCCACGCCCTGCCCCCATGCCCACCCGCCTGAGACCCCAGCCACTTCGTGAGACTTAGAGACCAGCCCCCAGCTCCCATCCTGCCCCGGACCTCCCTTCTGGACCAGAGAGAGAGATAGAGCTCCCATTCTGCCCCGGACTTCCCTTCTGGACCAGAGAGGGCTCCCATCCTGCGGACTTCACTTCTGGACAAGAGCTCCCATCCTGCCCCAAACTTCCCTTGTGGACCAGAGAGGGAGCTCCCACCCTGCCCCGGACTTCCCTTCTGGACAAGAGCTCCCATCCTGCCCCAGACTTCCCTTCTGGACAAGAGCACCCATCCTGCCCCGGACTTCCTGTCTGGAAAAGAGCTCCCATCCTGCCCCGGAGTTCCCATTTGGACAAGAGAGCTCCCATCTGGACAAGAGAGAGAGATTTCCTGGATCTGTCAGCTCTATCTGAACCAAGTGCACTGATAAGACCAAGAAAGAACCAAAAGGAGATGGGCATACTTCAAGGCAGAAGTACATACAACAAAATGAAGAGCAATACAACATCACCAGAACCTAGCCCGCCTCCAAAATCTAGACCTGAACATCAAAAATTGGAAGAAGCAGAAGAAAAAAAGCCTTATGAATAACATCATGAAGAAGGTAGAGGCTTGTGTAGAGGAAAAGACAAAAAAAATGGGAAGAATGCTATAAACAAGTAGAGGAAAGGGCAAACAAATTAGAAGAAAATAATAAAGTCCTGGAAGAAAACAATAAAGTCGTGAAAGAAAATCATGAAAAGGCAATGAAACAAATAAAGGAAACAGTCCAAGACCTGAAAAGGGAAATAGAAAAAATGAAGACACAAACAGAGGGAATGCTAGAAATAGAAAATCTGAGTAAACGATCGGGAAATTCAGATGCAACTATAACCAACAGAATGCAAGAGATGGAAGAGAGGATCTCTGGCGTTGAAGATACAGAAGAAATAGAATCACCAGTCAAAGAAAACACCAAAGCCAACAAAGTCATGAACCAAAATGTCCAAGAACTTTGGCACACCACGAAAGACCAAAACTACAAATAATAGGGATAGAAGAAGGAGAAAAATACCAATTCAAAGGCACAGAAAATATATTCACCAAAATCATAGAAGAAAACTTTCCCAACTTAAAGAAAAAATGCCTATGAAGATACAAGAAGACTATAGAACAGCAAACAGACTAGAACTCCCCAAAAAATGTCTCCTTGCCACAGAATAATTAAACAACTAAACGTACAGAATGAAGAAGGAATATTAATAGCAGCAAAGGAAAAAGGCCAAGTGACCTATAAAGGTAAAGCCATCAAAGTAACACCCAATTTCTCAATGGAGACTTTGAAAGGCAGAAGGACCTGTACAGATGTACTGCAGACACTAAGAGACCATGGATGTCAGTCCAGACTAATATATCCAGCAAAATTTCAATCATCAAAGACAGAAGGAACAAGACATTCCAAGACAAAGCCAGATTTAAACAATACTTATCCACAAACCCAGCCCTACAGAAAGCACTAGAAGGAAAATTCCAACCGAAGGAAGTCAGATACACCCTTGAAAACACAGGCAATAGATAAAGCCACAACAGTAAACCCCAAAGAAGAGAAGTACACACACACTACCACCAAAAAAATAACAGGGATGAACAATCATTGGTCATTAATATCCCTTAATATCAGTGGACTTAATTCACCTATAAAAAGAAATAGGCTTACAGAATGGATACGAAAGCAGGACCCATCTTACTGCTGCATACAAGAAACACATCTCAAATTCAAAGACAGACACTACCTAAGAATAAAAGGTTGGGAAAAGACGTTCCAATCAAATGGTCTTAAGAAACAAGCGGGTATAGCCATCCGAATATCCAGCAAAATAGACTTCAAACTAAAATCAATCAAAAGAGATCAAGAAGGGCATTACATACTCATCACAGGAAAGATCCACCAAGATGAAGTTTCAATTCTGAACATTTATGCCCCAAACACAAGGGCACCAACATATGTAAAAGAAATATTGCTAAAGCTTAAACCACATATAAAACCCCACACATAAATAGTGGGAGATATCAACACCCCACTTTCACCACTGGACAGACCTCCCAAATCGAAACTTAACAGAGAAATAAAGGACTTAACTGATGTCATGACCCAATTGGACCTAATAGATATCTACAGAACATTCCATCCTAACAAGGAAGAATATACCTTCTTCTCAGCACCCCATAGAAATTTCTCTAAAATCAACCACATACTTGGCCACAAAGCAAATCTCAACAGATGCAAAACAATTGGAATAACGCCCTGTGTTCTATCAGACCACCATGGTTTAAAGTTAGATTTCAACAACAACAAAAACTACAGAAAACCTACAATCTCATGGAAACTGAATAATGCTCAATTGAATCACCAATGGGTTAAGAAAGAAATAAAGAATGAAATTAAAGACTTCCTAGAGATCAATGAAAATGAAGACACCACATAGCCAAACTTATGGGACACTATGAGAGCAGTGATAAGAGGGAAATTCATAGCACTAAATGCCCACATAAAGAAGTTGGAGAAATCTCACACTAGTGACTTAACAGCACACCTGAAAGCTCCAGAACAAGAAGAAGTAAAGTCTCCCAGGAATAATAGACGCTAGGAACTTATAAATTGAGAGGTGAAATCAATAAAATAGAAACTAACAGAACAATACAAAAAATTAATGAAAGAAAGAGTTGGTTCTTTGAGAAAATCAACAAGATAGACAAGCCCCTATCCAAACTAACCAAAAGACAGAGAGAGAGAATCCAAATCAACAAAATCAGAAATGAAAACGGGGACATAACAACAGACATTGAGGAAATCCAGAGAATTATAAGGTCATATTTCAAAAACCTCTACTCCACAAAACTGGAAAACCTAAAAGAAATGGACATTTTTCTGGATAGGTACCACATACCTAAGTTAAATCAAGACCAGATAAAATATTTAAATAGTCCAATAACCCCTAAGGAAATAAAAACAGTAATTAAAAGTCTCCCAACCAAAAAAAAGCCCAGGTCCAGATGGTTTCATTGCAGAATTCTACCAGATCTTCAAAGAAGAGTAAATACCAATACTCTATAAATGGTTTCACACAATAGGAACAGAAGGAACATTACCAAACTCCTTCTATGAGGCTACAATTACCCTGATTCCTAAAGCAAACAAGGCTACAACAAAGAAGGAGATCTATAGTCTGATCTCCCTCATGAACATTGATGCAAAAATACTCAATAAAATACTGGTAAACAGACTCCAAGAACACATCAAAACAATTATCCAACATGATCAAGTAGGCTTCATCCCAGGGATGCAAGGGTGGTTCAAAATACAAAAGTCTGTCAATGTAATATACCATATAAACAAACTCAAAGAAAAAAAAACACATGATCATCTCACTAGATGCAAAAAGGCATACGACAAAATCCAACACCCCTTCTTGATAAAAGGCTTGGAGCAATCAGGAATACAGGGAACATACCAAACATAATAAAGGCAATTTACAGCAAACCAACAGCCAACATCAAATTAAATGGAAACTCAAAGCAATTCCACTAAAATCAGGAATGAGGCATGGTTGTCTGCTCTCCATATACATATTCAATATAGTACTTGAAGTTCTAGCCAGCGCAATAAGACAACATAAGGAGATTAAAGGGATACAAATTGGAAAGGAAGAAGTCAAGCTTTCTCTATTTGCAGATGACATGGTAGTAGACTTGAGTGACCCCAAAGATTCTACCCAGGAAGTGATAAATCTTAAAAAACAACTTCAGCAACATAGCAGGATACAAGATCAACTCAAAAAAATCAGTAGCCCTCTTATATACAATGGACAAAGAAGCAGAGAAGGAAATCAGAGATACATCACCCTTTACAATAGCCACAAATGTCATAAAATACCTTGGGGTAACACTAACCAAGCAAGTGAAGGACCTATATGACAAGAACTTTAAGTCCCTGAAAAAAGAAATTGAAGAAGATGTCAGAAAATGGAAAGATCTCCCATGCTCATGGATAGGCAAGACCAACATAGTAAAAGTGGCAATTTTACCAAAAGCAATCTACAGATTCAATGCAATCCCCATCAAAATAACAACACAATATTTCACAGACCTGGAACGAATAATACTCAACTTCATATGGAAAAACAAAAAACCCAGGATAGCTAAAAGAAACCTGTACAATAAAACAACTTCTGGAGGCATCACGATCCCTGACTTCAATCTCTACTATAGAGCTACAGTAATAAAAACAGCTTGTTATTGGCATAAAAACCAACATGTGGACCAATGGAATCCAATTGAAGACACTGACATTAACCCACACACCTATGAACATATAATTTTGACAAAGAAGCTGAAAGTGTACAATGGAAAAAAGAAAGCATCTTCAACAAATGGTGCTGACATAACTGGATATCAATGTGTAGAAGGATGCACATAGATCCATATCTGTCACCGTGCACAAAACTTAAGTCCAAGTAGATCAAGGACCTCAAAATAAATCCAGCTACTCTGAACCTGCTAGAAGAAAAAGTAGGAAGTAGTCTTGAACACATTGGCATAGGAGATCACTTCCTAAATATAACACCAGTAGCACAGACACTGAGACAAACAATCAAGCAATGGGACCTCTTGAAACTGAGAAGCTATTGTAGAGCAAAGGATATGGTCAACAAGGCCAAGCAACAACCTACAGAATGGGAAAAGATCTTCACAAACCCCACATCTGACAGAGGAATGATATCCAGAATATATAAGGAACTCAAGAAATTAGACATCAAAATGCCCAACAGTCCAATTAAGAAATGGGCTTTAGAATTAAACAGAGAATTCTCAACAGAGGAAACTCAAATGGCTGAAAACATTTATGGAATTGCTCAACATCCCTAATCATCAGGGAAATTCAAATCGAAACAACTCTGAGAAACCACCTTACGCCTGTCAGAATGGCTAAGATCAAAAACACTGAAGACACTTTATGCTGGAGAGGATGTGGAACTAGGAGAACTCTCCTCCACTGCTGGTGGGAATGCAACCTTGTACAACCACTTTGGAAATCAATATGGTGCTTTCTTAGAAAATTGGGAATCAATCTCCCCCAAGATCCAGCTATACCACTCTTGGGCATATACCCAAGAAATGCTCAATCACACCAGAAGAGCACTTGCTCAGCTATGTTTATATCAGCATTTTTTGTAATAGCCAAAACCTGGAAACTACCTAGATGCCCTTCAACTGAAGAATGGATAAATCAATTGTGGCACATATACACAATGGAATACTACTCAGCAGAGAAAAACAATGACATCATGAGGTTTGCAGCCAAATAGATGGATCTAGAAAAAATCATCCTGAGTGAGGTAACCGAGACTCAGAATGACAAATATGGTATGTACTCACTCATACGAGGATCCTAGAGGTGGAACAAGGTTGACTGGACTGCTACTCACAACACCAGGGAGGCTACCTGGAAAACAGGACTCCAAGAATGACAAGAGGATCCCTCAATGATGGAGAAATGGCTGAGATCTACATGAACAATCTGGACATGAGTAGGAGTATTGAAGGGTGAGGGTCAAGGGAAAGAGAGCCTCTGGGAGTGGGAGATCCCAGCTGGATCAAGAACTGAGAGGGAGAACAAGGAATAGGAGACCATGGTAAATGCAGACCACATGAGAAAAGGAAGAAACAAAGTGCTAGAGAGGCCCACAGTAATCCACAAAGATACCTCCACAATAGACTGCTGTCAATGGTCGAGAGACAGCTAGAACTGACCTACTCTGGTGATGGGATTGCCAAACACCCTAATAGTCATGCCAGAAACCCCATCCAAGGACTGAAGAATCTGGATGTGGAGATCCACGGCTAGGCCCCTGGTGGAGCTCCGGGAGTCCAATTAGTGAGAAAGAGGAGGGTTTATATGAGTGAGAATTGTTGAAACCAAGGTTGGATAAAGCACAGGGACAAATAGACAAACGAATGGAAACACATGAACTATGAACCAAAGGCTGAGGGGTCCCCAATTGTATCAGGCCCTCTAAATAGATCTCTGAAGTATTTGAAGGCCACCTGGCCAAACATCCCTATTGTCGTGCTAGAAACCCCATGCAATGACTGAGGGAACCGCATACAGAGACTCATGTTCAGGTCCCAGGTGGAGCTCCAGGATTCCAATTGGTGAGAAAGAGGAGGGTTTGTATGAGCAAGAATTGTTGAGACCAATTTGGAAAAAGCACAGGGACAAATATACAAACGAAAGGAAACACATGAACTATGAACCAATAGCTGAGTAGCCCCCAAATGGATCAGACCCTCCAGATAAATAAGACAGTTAGTTGATTAGCTTGATCTGCTTGGGAGGCATCCAGACAGTGGGACCGGGTCCTGTCCTCAGTGCATGAACTGGCAGTTTGGAATCTGGGGCTTATACAGGGACACTTGGCTCAGCCTGGGAGGAGGGGACTGGACCTGCCTGGACTGAATCTACCAGGTTGAACTCAATCCTTGGGGGAGTCTCTTCCCTGGAGGAGATGGGAATGGGGGTGGGCTGGAGGAAAGGTGGAGGTGGGGGGTGGGGTGGTAGGGGCGGGAGGGGGGAGAACAAGGGAATCTTGTAGCTGATATGTAAAATTAAATTTAATAAATAAATTTAAAATATGAAAAAAAATTCTCTCACACTACATCCTGACCACAGGTACCCCTCCATCTACTCCTCCCACCTCTCCTTTTCTCCAGAAAAGAACAGGCTTCCCAGGGACATGAACCAAACAAGTCACAAGAAGAAATAAAAAGAACAGGCACAAACCCTCACATCAAGACTTGTTGAGGGAACCAAGTAAGAGGATAGGGATCTCAAGAGCAGGCAAGAATCAGAGATAACCATACTCTTATTGCCAGGAGTTCCACAAAAATACTAAGCCAACAACCACAGCATGTATGCAGAGTACCTAGCTCAGACCCATGCAAGGTCTGCAATTGCCATTCTTACTCTCATTTCTAATCCCTTTGTTTTGCCTGTGTTCCAAAGTACTTCTCAAGTTTGTCTTATTTTGTAACTCAATTTTCTGAGGTATTAATTCGACTCATTAGTCCCACACTGATGAGTTAACCATTCAATATGTTATTAATCTCTGAGTAGTTTTTATTTTATAAAAACAGCAAGGAACATGTGATAGGTATCTGAATTGGTACACAAAATAGTTCAGGAGCACAAGCCTTACCATGTTAAGCTTTCTGAAATTCCTTAAAAACAATAATTAAAATTCACTATGGTTTTTGTAAAATACCACCCTCAAATACAACAATGAAAAGAAATTTCTTGCTGAGCACACTGAAAATGAGGAGGATCCTGGTATCATATAAAATATTATTTTCTTCAGTTGAATTTTGGATAAATTTTAAACAGTCCTGAAATATTTTTACATGTAGCTCAGTCAATGGCTGATCACATTTGGCCTGTTTTTTATTTATCAAATATATTACTATATATAAGGACAGATTGATTTTTAAGTGAGAAAGTGATGGGAAGAAATACACTGGCAGTAATATGAAAAATGGAAAAATCAAACACTTGTTTGATTCATCTTCCAGATTCCAGAATTTATACTATTCCCAAATTAAAAGAAACAGAAGAGAGATTGCTGTTTTCTACTATATTGGAGCAGCACCAGATGTTTTTTGTTGTTTCAGAAACTATTTTGCTTTGTTTTCTAATTGCTTTCTCTTTGTTCTTAGAGATAAAGTCTTGTTATGCAGCACTGAGTCACATGAACTCATCATGCTGCACAGGATCGACTCTAGCATGGGACCCTTCTCCCTTAGCCTCCATAATTATGGGACTGTAGGAGGGAGCTCTCCATCAAGAACCAATGAATGAATCATCTGGTGCATTTTATAATTCTTCTTACCATTTCCTTATTTACTCTTATTGCTAAATGTGATCTCATTTGCCATTCATTTCTGTGGATATATTTTCTTGTGAATCTACATTTCCCCCCTTACATCCTCTTATATAAATCTTCTTTGATATTTCCCCTGAAAGTTCTCTTTCTACTCACTTCCCTTTTCTTGTCTGTGGCTAATAATTATAATTCTAAACTCATTTTACAAAGATAAGATGATTTTCTCATAATCCTAAAACACATTTCTAGTTACTTCAAATGTCACTGATCAGTGCTTGAAGAATGGAAGCAATTATCAAAAGGAGACCCTATGATGTTATCTTAAAGCATTTTTAGACCTTCTAAACTTTATTTATTTCTGTTGGTTTTTGTAGTGAGATTTACATGAGATTTAACCTGTTAAACTTTTGAGTATAAAATACAGTGTACAGAAAATTTCTAGAATTTATTCATTGCTCATAACTTAAGCCATATACCTATTGAACAAAACAATATACATCTTATCTTATTTTAAAATAATTTCAAAATACTTGCAGTTTTCAATGAGTTAAACAAGCACAACACCAATAGATAAACTATTTTGTATTTAAAAACTCATCGGGCCTCAACCTTACACAAAGAAGTATGGGAAAGTAAGGAATGCTGAGAGTACGAAAATAGTCTCCTCTGGGGAAGAGCAAACAGTTTTGTTATCCAATACTAAGTGGTCTGTAACAAAATCACATATACAAGTAACATTATACAGACTGAGAAGATAATATTTAGAAATATGTGTATATATGCATGTACATATACATACACACACACACACACACACACACACATATATATATATATATATATATATATATATATATATATATATATATATATATATATATATGTAAAACAATTAATAAAAAAGAAGAGGCCATAAATTTGAAAGAGATCAATAAGGAGCTATATGGGAGGATTTGGAGGGAGAAAGGAGAAGGGAGAAATTATGTAATTGTAATCTCAAAAACAAAAGAAAAATATAATGTTAAGAAAAAATATTTGGGTTTAGGTATTGTACATCAACATTGTGGACAAGGGTGTTTTTCTTAAAATTTGGGGAGATTAGTCACTAATTAAACAAATTACCATATTCACTAATTCTATAATACACAGTGCTAGGTTTACATATTGGTTTATGAATGGTGTTGGAAATAGAATATTAAAGTTGGATTATTAAAGGAGATAAATTAGTAAAGCAGTTAATAATGACCCTAGGATCTGGGGGAAGATTACCAAAAACAACTAAACCATGTAATAGCTATATCTTCCTGGTTAAGTCAGTTAAATTATCCTGCCTTAGTAACGATAGTAGTAGAACTAGCTTCCTACAATTGTTTTATTAAATGATTCAAATTCTGGTTCCATATAGAGGCTCAGTAAACTATAGTAGTTATTATTCATGTGAGAAATCACAGGCTTGGACAATGTAACGTAGCCCAAGTTTCTATGTCAGGAAGTACATCAGCCATTAATAGCAGGATTTGGCTATTTTTTTTTATCTTTATTTACAATAGTTAATGCAGGGTTCCATGTTGCCTAGTTTCCCTCCGTCATTTAGTTAGGCATTGTTACTTAGGATGCATTTAAATTAAGTAATGTCCATGTGGAAATATTGAGAACAAAGCCAAATAATCCATCGTTCTATCCTAGGAAGATTCAAGAAATCTACTCTAGAATTTGACTGGAATACCTTCTCTTTTATTTTTAATTAAAATATATTTTTTTTAAAAAGTCCTTCTTTCTTCTTCTTTTAAATACAGTCTTTATTGGGCTTACATCAGCAGTGGTTGTGTCTTAGTCACATTTTTTAAAGATTGTAGATGGCTCCAGATCCCATTACAGATGGTTGTGAGCCACCATGTGGTTGCTGGGACCTCTGGAAGAGCAGTCAGTGCTCTTAACCTCTGAGCCATCTCTCCAGGCCCTAATTAAAATATTTTTATATAATATATTCTGATCACATTTTATCCTGCCTAAACTCCTCCTAGATCTGCCCATCTGACCAATCACCCAACTCTACAACTTTCTCTCTCTCTCTCTTTAAAAAACAAGTCAGGCTTATTTATTTAGAAAACAAACAAATTGGGTAACTTGTTCTCTTGATGTTCAGGTTTTTTTTTTTTTAAGTTCGTTATAAATTTTGGATGTTAGCCCTCTATTGGATGGCATAAAAACAAACAAACAAATCAAAACCCTTTTCCCATTCTGTAAGCTGTCACTTTGTCTGGATTATGGTGTACTTTACCACACAGAGGCTTTTCAGATTCATGAAGTCTCATTTATTAATTATTGATCTTAGTGCTTGTATTAATGATTTTTTCATCAGAAAGTCTTCTCTGCTAATAAATTCAAAGCTATTTCCCACTTTCTATAAAGGAAAAGTAATAAATTTCTAGGAGAATAAAAGCCAGGTATGGAGAAGGTTTAAAGTAGAATTTAGCATCCTGGACCCCATCCCTGGGCACCAGCCACTCCGGGAAGACCTACCCAACTTGGCCCCAGGTTCTGTCCACCGGACAGTACCCCTTCTAGCCCCACCAGGAGGGATCCCCTTCTCCAAGCCCCCCCCTGCCCCGGCAGCCCCTGCAATCTACGTGCCCTGCCCCCACGCCCATCTGCCTGAGACCCCAGCCACTTCCTGAGACTTAGAGACCAGCCCCCAGCTCCCATCCTGCCCCCGACTTCCCTTCTGGACCAGAGGTGAGTATCCAGGCCCAACCCGGATCCCATCCCTGGCACCAGCCACTCCTGGAAGACCAGCCCAAATTGGCCCCAGGTTCTGGCCACCGGGCAAGTCCCCTTCTAGCCCCACTGGGAGGGATCCCCTTTTCCAAAACCCCCAGCAGCCCCTGCAATCTCCATGCCCTGCCCCCACCCCCATCTGCCCGAGTCCCCAGCCACTTCCTGAGACTTAGAGACTGGCCCCCAGCTCTCATCCTGCTCCCGACTTCCCTTCTGGACCAGAGACTTCCGGTCCAGATAAGAGCTTCCATTCTGCCCCAGAGTTCCCATTTGGACAAGAGAACTCCCATCTGGATAAGAGAGAGAGACTTCCTGAATCTGTCAGCTCTTTCTGAACCAAGTACACTGATAAGACCAAGAAAGAACCACAAGGAGATGGGCAGACGTCAAGGCAGAAATACATACAAAAAAATGAAGAGCAATACAGCATCACCAGAACCTAGCCCACCTCCAACATCTAGACCTGAACATCAAAAATTGGAGGAAGCAGAAGAAAGTAGCCTTATGAGTAACATCATGAAGAAATTAGAGGCTTGTGTAGGGGAAAAGACAAGAAAATTGGAATAACGCTGTAAACAACTAGAGGAAAGGGCAAACAAATTAGAAGAAAACAATAAAGTCCTGGAAGAAAATAAGAAAGTACAGGAAGAAAAAAATAAAGTACTGAAAGAAAATCATGAAAAAGCAATGAAACAAATAAAGGAAACAGTCCAAGACCTGAAAAGGGAAATTGAAAAAATAAAGAAGACACAAACAGAGGGAATGCTGGAAATTGAAAACCTGAGTAAAAGATCGGGAACTTCAGATGCAAGTATAACCAACAGAATGCAAGAGATGGAAGAGAGGATCTCTGGCGTTGAAGATACAGTAGAAGAAATAGTTTCATCAGTTGAAGGAAACACTAAAGCCAACAAAGTCATGAACCAAAATGTCCATGAAATTTGGGACACCATGAAAAGACCAAACCTACGAATTATAGGGATAGAAGAAGGTGAAGAATACCAACTCAAAGGCACAGAAATTATATTCAACAAAATTATAGAAGAAAACTTTCCCAACTTAAGGAAGGAAATGCCTATGAAGATACAAGAAGCCTATAGAACACCAAACAGAGTAGACCCCCCAAAAAAGTCCACTCGACACATAATAATTAAACAAATAAATGTACAGAATAAAGAAAGAATATTAAGAGCAGCAAAGGAAAAAGGCCAAGTGACCTATAAAGGTAAACCCATCAGAATAACACCCGATTTCTCAATGGATAATTTGAAAGCCAGAAGGACCTGGACAGATGTAATGCAGACACTAAGAGACCATGGATGTCAGCCCAGACTAATATACCCAACAAAACTTTCAATCATCATAGACAGAAGGAACAAGACATTCCAAGACAAAGCCAGATTTAAAAAATACCTCTCCACAAACCCAGCCCCACAGAAAGTACTAGAAGGAAAATTCTAACCAAAGGAAGTCAGATACACACTCAAAAACACAGGCAATAGATAAAGCCACAACAGTAAACCCCAAAGAAGAGAAGTACACACACACTACCACTCAAAATAACAGGGATGAACAATCACTGGTCGTTAATATCCGTTAATATCAACGGACTTAATTCACCTATAAAAAGACATAGGCTTACAGAATGGATACGAAAGCAGGACCCATCTTTCTGCTGCATACAAGAAACACATCTCAAATTCAAAGACAGACACTACCTAAGAATAAAAGGCTGGGAAAAGACTTTCCAATCAAATGGTCTTAAGAAACAAGCGGGGGTAGCCATCCTGATATCCAAAAAAATAGACATCAAACTAAAATCAATCGATAGAGATCAAGAAGGGCATTACATCCTCATCACTGGAATGATCCACCAAGATGAAGTTTCAATTCTTAACATTTACGCCCCAAACACAAGGGCACCAACATATGTAAAAGAAACACTACTAAAGATTAAACCACATATAAAACCCCACACATAAATAGTGGAACTTTCTCTAAAATCGACCACATACTTGTCCACAAAGCAAATCTCAACAGATACAAAACAATTAGAATAACCTCCTGAGTTCTATCAGACCACCATGGTTTAAAGTTAGATTTCAACAACAACAAAAACTACAGAAAACCTACAATCTCATGGAAACTGAATAAAGCTCAACTGAATCACCAATGGGTTAAGGAAGAAATAAAGAATGAAATAAAAGACTTCCTAGAGATCAATGAAAATGAAGACACCACATACCCAAACTTATGGGACACTATGAAAGCAGTGCTAAGAGGGAAATTCATAGCACTAAATGTCCACATAAAGAAGTTGGAGAAATCCCACACTAGTGACTTAACAGCACACCTGAAAGCTCTAGAGCAAGAAGAAGCAAAGTCTCCGAGGAAGAATAGACGCCAGGAAATTATCAAAGTGAGAGGTGAAATTAATAAAATAGAAACTAAGAGAAAAATGCAAAAAAAATGAAACAAAGAGTTGGTTCTTTGAGAAAATCAACAAGATAGACAAGCCCTTATCCAAACTAACCAAAAGACAGAGAGAGGGAATCCAAATCAACAAAATCCTTCTATGAGGCTACAATTACCCTGATTCCTAAACATAACAAGGATGCAACAAAGAAAGAGAACTATAGACCAATCTCCCTCATGAACATTGATGCAACAATACTCAATAAAATACTGGCAAACAGACTCCAAGAACACATCAGAACAATTATCCACCATGATCAAGTAGGCTTCATTCCAGGTATGCAAGGGTGGTTCAACATATGAAAGTCTATCAATGTAATACACCATATAAACAAACTCAGAGAAAAAACCACATGAATATCTCACTAGATGCAGAAAAGTCATTTGACAAAATCCAACACCCCTTCATAATAAAAGTCTTGGATCGATCAGGAATACAGGGAACATGCCTAAACATAATAAAGGCAATTTACAGCAAGCCAACAGCCAACATCAAATTAAATGGAGAGAAACTCAAAGCAATTCCACTAAAATCAGGAACGAGGCAAGGCTGTCCACTCTCCCCATACTTATTTAATATAACCTCTGGAGGCATCCCAATCCCTGACTTCAAGCTCTACTATAGAGCTATAGTAATAAAATCAGCTTGGTATTGGCATAAAAACCGACAGGTGGACCAATGGAATTGAATTGAAGAAACTGACATTAACCCACACACCTATGAACATATAATTTTTGACAAAGAAGCCAAAAATGTACAATGGAAAAAAGAAAGCATCTTCAATAAATGGTGCTGGCATAACTGGATATCAACGCGTAGAAGGCTGCAAATAGATCCATATCTGTCACAGTGCACAAAACTTAAGTCCAAGTGGATCAAGGACCTCAACATAAATCCAGCTACTCTGAACCTGCTAGAAGAGAAAGTAGGTTTCCAGGCAAATGGATAGATCTAAAAAAAATCATCTTGAGTGAGGTAACCCAGACTCAGAAAGACAAATATGAAATGGATGAGATCTACATGAACAGCCTGGACATGAGTGGGAGCAATGAAGGGTGAGGGTCAAGGGAAAGAGAGCGGGAGATCCTAGCTGGATCAAGAAAAGAGAGAGAAAACAAGGAATAGGAGACCATGGTAAATGCAGACCACATGAGAAAAGGAAGAAACAAAGAGTTAAAGAGGCCACAGAAATCCACAAAGATACACCCTCAAAAGACTGCTGGCAATGGTCGAGAGACAGCCGGGACTGACCTACTCTGGTGATGGGATGGCCAAACACCCTAACAGTTGTGCCATAAATCCCATCCAAGGACTGAGGAATCTGGATGCAGACATCTACGGCTAGGCCCCTGGTGGAGCGCTGGGAGTCTAATTAGTGAGAAAGAGGAGGGTTTATATGAGCGAGAATTGTTGAAACCAAGGTTGGATAAAGCACAGGGACAAATAACCAAATGAATGGAAACACATGAACTATGACCCAAAGGATGAGGGGCCCCCAACTGGATCAGGCCCTCTGAATAGGTGAGACAGTCGATTGGCTTGATCTGTTTGGGAGGCATCTAGGCAGTGGTACCAGGTCCTGGGCTCGCTGCATGAGATAGCTGTTTGAAACCTGGGACTTATGCAGGGACACTTGGCTCAATCTGGGAGGAGGGGACTGGACCTGCCTGTACTGAGTCTATCAGGTCGATCCCAGTCTTCGGGGGAGACCTTGTTCTGGAGGAGGTGGGAATGGCAGGTGTGCTGGGGGGAAGGGGAGGGGGGCAGGAAGGGAGAGAACAAGGGAATCTGTGGCTATTATGTAGAACTGAATAGTATTGTAAAATAAAAAAAAAATAAATAAGAATAAAAAAAAAAGAATTTGTTTGAAGTGGCTAATGAGAAAATGACCTGTTCTTCTAAAGGCCAGAAAACCCCAACCTTTGAAAAAAATGTACCAAAGAAGGCAAGGATGAGAAAAACTGAAAGTAACATGCTTACCTTAAGAATGAGATAAGGGTCTTTATATTATATACCTCTGGTTGTCCTAGAACTTGCTAGGGAGATGAGGCTGAATGTGAATTCACAGAGATCCACCTGCCTCTGCTTCTCAACTGCTATGATTAAGGACATGCACCAAAAATCAAATAATACTGGTGTAAAATATATAATGATAAAATGACTCCTAATGATATTTTGCTATTCATAGGCCAGTGCCTTCCTTGATCATCCATCATCAGAGAAGCTACCTCCTGAAACAGATGGGAACAAATACAGGCACCCACAGCCAAGCATTACTCAAGAGTGTAAGATACCTTGGAACACAGCTCTAAATTGATTGTCTCTGTCAAATCCCTCCCCTCAGAGCTCAGGGAAACCCATGGAAGAAGAGGTGGAAATAGTATAAGAGCCAGAGGAAATAAAGGACACCAAGAAAACAAGGCCCTCAAAGTCAACATGAGCGATTCATATATGAACTTACAGAAACTGAAGCAGCATGCACAGGGCCTGCACAGATCTATAACAGGTCATCTCCATATATATTGTGGCTTCAAGTTTAGTGTTTTTGTGGGATTCCTGGGTGTGTAATGAACCAGTGAGTCTCTGATTTATGTGCCTTCTCTAGAGCTCTTTTCTTTCTGTTGGTTTGTCTTGTCCATGTATTTTTTTATCTTATATTTTGTTATACTTTTAGAATGACTGAATAAATGAATGAAAACCTAGGCAGTAGGGAAACGTTAACAACTGAGCTGTTATGTATACCTGCTGGAAGAATAATCAGTTTTCTCCAATAGAGTGACAGTGGATATCTCAACCACTCCAGGGCAGGCCTCATATTCAGGAGTAGTTGGTCAACACATAATGGACTCAGTTATAAATCAGTGATCGTTTTGGGGTTTCTTTTGGGGGGTGTGGAGTTGTTTTATTTTGTTTTCTTGAGTTTGAGTATTTTGTTGTACTGGTTTTTTGTTTGTCATTTTTTGAGAATGAACTTAAATTTGGGTGGGGAGGAAGAGGAGAGGATCTACAAGGATGTAGGGAATGGGAAGAATATGATCAAAATATACTTAAGTTTAAAATAATAACAATAATAAAAAGATTTGAAACAATGGACTGGAGAGATAGTACAGGGATTAAGAACTCTTTCTGCTCTTCCAGAGGCCCGGAGTTCAGTTACAAGCATTCACAGGAGGCTCACAGTTGCCTATAACTCTAGTTCTCGGTCATCTAAATCCCTTTTCTGGCACCTGTCGGCACCTGTACACATATGCACATAACTAAAAATAAGTATCAGGAAAAAAGATTCAAAACCATAGTTTAGAAATCATTCTCGAGCAAGCCATGGTAGTACATACCTTTAATCCAAGCACTTGGGAGGCAGGTGGATTTCTGTGAATTTGAGGCCAGTTTGGTCTACAAAGTCAGTTCCAGGACATCCAGAACTACATAGCGAGTCTCCAAAAAAAAAATATTCTGGAGGTTTTTCAAAAAATCCATGAATGGGATTGCCATGTTATCTCAGCCATACCACCCCTGGTTATACACCCATCAGAGTTTATAGCTTACTACAGAGACATGTACAAATCTCTATTCATTACTGCTTTTCATAATAGCTAAAACCTGAAATCAATCTAGATGTCCATCAACCAATGAAAGGATAATAAAAATTTGGTACATTTACACAATAGAATATTATTCAGATGTAAAGAAAAAATGAAATTTTGGCATTTTTAGGTAAATGGATAAAGCTAAAAAAAATAAACTAAGTGTAATTTTAACAGGGACCCAAAAAACAAATGCTGAAAATTCTTACTCATGTGAATCTTAGCTTAAAGCATTTGGCTTTATGTGTTTAAATTGAAACACAAGTGGAAGTTAGGAACTTAGAAAGGGCTTTTTGGGGGATAGGCCAGGGGACCATAGGTCTGCACCAAGAAGTGTAGTAGAGAAGCTTCATTTTTACATTGAGCAACCATCAATGGAGAGAGATACATAATTTGCCAAGATGCTGATAGTACAACTTTAAAAGAGATATCTGTCACCCATGAAACCTCACAGAACATCTCAGAAGAAGAAGTAGAAAGAACATAAGAGACAGAGAATGGGGAAGAATATTGTCTTCCATATATGACATGATTATCACATCCATTGACACGCAGCATCTGGGGTTACCTGCACAAGATAAAGCTAGCCAAAATTCCAGCACCTATGGAATAGATGAATCTCTATGCAAACCCTCTTACTTTCTGTTTAGGTATAATCATTTTGGTTTCGGAAGGTACAGCCACTAGTAGGATTCCCAAGGTCGTGTATTGCCTCTCATCATGCACATATGGGCAGTACTAAATGGACTTAGTGGATAATCATACCAAAAAGATGAAATTAGGGGGAGTAGGATAACAGAGGTTGTTGGGGAAAATAGGGCTAGATAAGGCCATATTTTGTTGTAGATATATGTGAAATTCTAAAGAGCAACAATTGTTTTTGAAGATTTTAAACCAGGATCAAGTCACAAATCTGTTCTATTCACATGCAGAAGAGGTAGTGAAAGAAAATGTCTCCCAAAGGGAGTAGAGCTGGTAGGAGGTGAGGCCTTGTTGGAAGAAGTGTGTCACTGTGGGGGCAGACTTTGAGGTCTCTTTTGCTCAAACTTGCCTCAGTGTGACAGTCAACTTCCTGTTGCCTACAAGATGTAGCAATATCAGTTCTAGCACCGCATGTACCATGCTCCCCATCATGATCATAATTGACTGAATTTTGAAATTATAATTGAACCCCCTCAATGAATGTTTTCCTTTATAGGAGTTGCTGTGGTCATGGTGACTTTTCACAGAAGTTGAAACCCTAACTAAGACAGAAAGACAAGAATTTACTTTCTAGGCAAAACCAAAGAAGTTTATTCTTTAATGAAACTTAACAACCTAGGGGAAAACCCTATATTTGATATTTATGGGCCTTAAACATAAATGAGAAATACTAGTAAAACAAACAAACAAATGAACAAAACAAAAACAAAAAAATAGATCTAATTAGATGTTTCAAACAATAAAGGTGCTTGCTTGCCTCCAAGCATGACAGCTCAACTTATTCCTTTATCCCACAATGAAAGGAAAGAAGTGAGTTTTACAAGTTGTCTTCAGACCTCCCCACACACACACCATGGATGTTTGAGTTTATATACCTGAGCGTGTGCATGTGCGCGCGCGCGCACACACACACACACACACACACACACACACACACACCAATATCTGTAATATAAATTGAAAAAAAATAATTTAAATTTAATAAATTTAAGCCAGATAAACATGAATAAATCCCACAGCATTTCTGTTCCTTAATTCGTCCATAGGGATAAGGAGAAAAAAGATATCAGTAGAGACTTGATGGGAAATTGTGATGTAGAAGTGAAACCTCACTATTCCAAGTGGAATACCAAAAAGTGAACCAAAAAAAAGAAATGCTAAATAACAACTTCCAGGACAGGCAGGGATACATAGTGGAACTCTGTCTTAAAATAAAATAAAGTAAGGAATGTAACTACAAAAAGAGAGAACAATGAACAAAATAGGAATAGTAAGGTTTTAGAGATCAATAATGAAATATAAATGAAAAAAAAAATGCCCTGATAAAAATATACAGAGTGGTAGAATGGATGGGAAAACAAAAATTAAGGGTGTTGGAGAGAAAGCTCAGTTGTTAAGAGCACTGGCTGCTCTTTCAGATACAAGGTTCTATTCTCAGCATCCACATAGAGACTCACAACCACTAATAACACCATTTCTAGGGCATCCCACATCCTCTTCTAACCTTCTCAGGCACCAGTCATGCACATGGCATACATACATACATGCAGAAAAATTATCCATACATATAAAATAAAATTATTTTTAATCAAACAATGTACTGAATATAAGAGACTCACTTTACTATTAAAAATGACCATATAGGATGAAAGTAAAAAGATGCACAGAAAGATAGTCTATGCAAATGAAGACTAAAAAGTACAGAGTGACTATTTGTATGTGGTAACTTATAGCTATAGTCTTCCTGGTTCTGCTCAGCTCCTGCAGCCCTGCAGCCAGCAACTTGAACACAAGTAAACACACAGAGACTTAAATAACTTATAAACTGTATGGCTGTGGCCAGTTTCTTGCTATCTAGTTCTTATATCTTAAATTAACCCATTTCTATAAATCTATACCTTGCCACATGGCTCGTGGCTTACCAGTATCTTACATCATGCTTCTCATGGCAGTGGCTGGCAGTTTCTCTCTGCCTCAGCCTTCCATTCCCCAGAATTCTCCTCTTTCCTTGCCCTGCCTATAAAGGAAGGTTTTTAATTTAACATAGTAAAATTACATATAACAAAACAATTATCAAGCAAGAATTACAGTTACAATATCTAGTCTATTTATAATACCTAGTCTATTTGTATTTGGCAAAATTAAAGAAGATATCCTATCTGTCCTATATTTGTGAGTCTAACATTTCATATCTAACTTATCTTTTATTATAACTGAGGAAATTATAACTATCTAGTCTTCAACTACATCAAAGACCTCAGAAGGATATAATATTACCTGAGAAATGGAAGAAGGACACAAGCAGCTTTTAGGAGTCTTGGGAGAGTAGACAGAGACAGCTAGTAGTCTGGACAGTCATCCAGAGTTCCTCTGTTAAGTTGGGACATCTGTTTTCAGCCCACAGGCCTAGAGTCTCTCAGTTACTTCTCTCTGTGTCCTGTAGAACATCTGGCAGTTTGTTCTATGAAGCAGGAACCTGAAGGACCATTTTGCCAAGCAAAGTTCAGTGGTCACCTTCCCATGGTTCCTGCATTTCCAGTCAATTGAGCAGTCCAGGCAAAAACAGTTTTTTGCCCAAATGGCTATTTTTGTTAAGAAGAAGATAAACTCCATATGGAGTGTCTTCAATGCCCATCCTCCTCTATGAAGTAAATTGGTGCTGCCAGGAGCAAACATGTCTCACTGTCAAGAATGTCTAAATTTTTAAAACATTTTAAATGCCATATTCTGTATGTCTTTGAAGTGTTTGAAGACTACCTACCTAATTGAATTATATCTATGTATACCTGGGAAAACATAACATGACTATCAGTTTGACTATCATCAAAGACTAAATATTAATCTGTATTTCTTAATTATCCATTACATTTAAAATGAGTTACATAAACATACCTCAAATTAGAGTAGAAATATACATACAGTATAACAAAATCAACTTTAAATGTGTATCAATAAACTAAAATCTATACCAATGTAAAACATTTTTAAACAAGTTGTTCTTTAAAAGTAGGTTTAATAATCTACCCTTTCATCCTATTATATCTATATCATATCCCCTCCCCTTTTCTTTTTAGAAAGAGATCACATACAAAATCAACCTGCTTTAAATAAAAATATTGGTTTTTCTCTGTCCCATACCAGAGGGCTCCTCTGATATGGTACACAAGAATCTCTCAACCTTTTCTTTTAGGAATATGCTTGGGTTTAGAGAAGGAGTGAGCCAATTCCATCTCCAAAGCCAGCTTGTTATATTTGGGAATTTGGGCATAGTTTCTGATACTACTTCCTGTTAGATGAGGGTGTTGTATTCTTATGGGGACATAAAGAATTTTTTTTATTTTATAATACTATTCAGTTCTACATAACAGCCACAGACTCCCTTGTTCTCCCCCTTCCTGCCACCCTCCCCTTCCCCCCAGCACACCCCCCATTCTCACCACCTCCAGATCAAGTCCACCCCTGAGGACTGAGATCAACCTGATAGACTCAGTCCAGGCAGGTCCAGTCCCCTCCTCCCAGATTGAGCCAAGCGTCCCTGTATAAGTCCCAGGTTTCAAACAGCTATCTCATGCAGCGAGCCCAGGACCTGGTACCACTGCCAAGGTGCCTCCCAAACAGATCAAGCCAATCAACTGTCTCACCTATTCTTGTGCCTGATCCAGTTGGGGGCCCCTCAGCCTTTGGTTCATATCGTCTTTTTTTTTTTTTTTTTCTGGAGCTGAGGACCGAACCCAGGGCCTTGTGCTAAATCCCCAACCCAAGGAAAATTTTAGGATTATGGAGTAGTCTGTGAGGCTGTATTGTCTGAGCCAGTTGCCTTGAAACCATTCTGGATGTTGGATCATCTGGGCCATGGTGTCATGAGAGACCTTTCAGGGAGTCTTGGCTGGTCAAACCTGATATATCTTAATCTGGAACAAATTCAGAGCCTCTTGCTTTCTGTAGAAACAAAAGCAGAGCTGACTTTCAAAAGCAACATATCCTTAAATCCGAATTTTGAAGTCAAGGTACCTTTAAAATATACATATTGGTTTAACTCATCTGTCTTTACAATCAAATGTCTCTCTGCAGTTAAAAATCCCCAAAACAACACAATCCAGATTCTCTGTGTGATATTCATCTTTACATGACTCATTTTCATATTACTTTTACTTTGTCTTAAAAGACTTTACTTTTTAAAAGTTTCTATTTGTTTAATATAACTGTCTATATTCCTTTTCTTTCCTCTTGTAAGCCTACATACATTTTTTACACACCTTGTAAACCATTTCAAGTCTTGTTCGATCTGAATCTCTCTTATTGTGTAACTATTGCTTTAAACTGCAGTGGTTAGTACAGAAGCAGATGTCTTGGCTGCTAGCTCCGCCTAATTTAGCTTTTCAACATGGTGGAGATAATTCACCACCAGCACTGGGAGCCATAGTGGGTCTATGATTCTATCCAAGCACTGTGTAGCCCAATAACCATTTTTTAAAAATGTATTAGCAAAGGCTAAATCCAACACACAGCAGCAGCATAATGTGTGGCTTGGAGACACCTCATTACTGCCATACTGCAGAACAAGTGCACCAGGAACCTGCCATATAGTAGTTCAAGCATGTAGGCTGTGGTTAACTTGAGACAGACAACTAGGGAGCTGTTTTAGCCCTGCTTTAGAATCTTTTTTTTTTTTAATTTTGTCTGGTTTTTGGTGGAAATTGAGCCTTTGGGTGCCATTTGTAGCTAAAATTTTTCTGGTTTTGTTCAGCTCCTGTGGCCCTGCACCCAGCCTCTTCAACCCAAGTAAACACACAGAGATAATGTTCTGGGCAAATCCAAGTCTTGTAAATTTAAGAAGATTGAAATGATTCATGTATCTTTTGCAACCACAATGATATAGCACTAACAATCAACAACTAAAATAAAATGCCAAAACTCACAAATATGTACAAATATAACAACACACGTTTGATAATCTGACAAATTAATGAAGAAATCAAAAGGGAAATAGAAATACACCATGAGAAACACAGCATAATAGAAGACAAAGCTTCCCAGAAACAGCAAAATCTCTAGAAAAAAAATATAGAGGTAAAAGCCTAGGGGAGCGGGAAAAAAAATCACAAAAGCCTCAAATTAGAAACATAATCTTGTATTTGCAGGAAAATGGATAGCATTAAGGAACATAATGCTAATTCAAATTAGTCAGAATCAGGACACATAGTACATATTTAATTCATATGAATAATCTAGATTAAATCAAAGGACTATAAAGGAATATAAAGTAGAAGTAGAGTTACCTGGAAAAAGGAAGGGATAAGCAGGAGAGAATTGGGGATAAGAAACTATACTGGGAATTAATATGGTCATAGTACTTTTATATATGTAAGAATGTGCTATAACAAAATTCATTATTTTGTACCATTCATAAATAAAAGTATAAATGGACTGATGTAGATTAGATGATTGGACAAAGGGAAAAAAGGCCATGCACTCATTTGATTATGCAATCAAATAGGTTTGAAGATCATTGTGTTGTGCTGAGAAAGCTCCTTGAACTAGAATAGTTAACAAAGTTGGCATTATTCTGTCTAATATGCAAATCACAAAGTAGATCCCCACTAATAGATGACTATATATAGGGAGAAAGAGTCTCAGTTTTACAAGGAAAATTAAACACACAAATCTATTTGTCTTTCTTCCCTAAGTCCCTTCATAATTACTGAATTTGTTTTGGAGTGGATGAAAATCTATGTTGTTGTTGCTAGAGATTTCAGAAAGGGAATAAATAATAGACCAGATATTTCAAGGATATCTAGGATGGTAGAATGCAGATGAAATAGAATTGACTGAGGAAACAAGATAAAAAAAAAATCCCTAGCCCAAATATAAGAAGAAAGAATATTGCTCTTACAACAAAGAGATTCCAAGCAAATAACTCAAGAGGAAGAACAGACTATGGAACAATAATTGTGGAAGTTATAATATAGAATGCACTTTGAAAAGCTAAGCCATTCTATTACTTTTTATCATTATCCTTTATTCTTCCCAAATTGCTGGTGTCCAGGGTTTAGTTTCTCAGAGTCCCAAGAACTCCACTCCACATAAGGCATATAAAGTGTCTTGTGGTGGGGGTTCCTGGGTACAGATATTAGGGCCTAAGAAAGCAGATTTTACGTGTGTGTGTGTGTGTGTGTGTGTGTGTGTGTGTGTGTGTGTGTGTGCCTGTATATGTGAGTGTAGTCACACCCATGTTACTGTACACATATGGAGGGTAGAGGATAACTCTAAGAAGTTGATTCTCTCCTGCCACCTTGTGGGATATGGAGATTGGACTCAGGTCATTATGCCTTCTTACAAGTGCCTCTACCCTTTAAGCCTTTTTGCCAGCCCAAGATTTGAGGCAGCTCTTATTTATTTCATGAAGCATTAAGAGAAAATACAAATATTTTTTTAAAGAACATGACTGGAGATGTAGCATAGTCAGAGTGCTTGTTTAGCATCCATGAGGTCCTGGGTTAGATCCCCAGCATTGCATAAAAGGCATAGCAGTGTACACCCGTAATTCTAGCACTTAGGAGGTAGATGTGGCAGTGTCAGCAGCCCAAAGTGTTCCTGAGCTATATAGTGAGTTGAAAGTCAGCTAGGGCAACTTGAGACACATATAAGAGGGATGAGTCAAAAGAAGACATGTGAAACCTAATTATTATCTCAAGATTATGAAACACCACTCTCTTTCAGTATTGTCAAAAAAAAGGTCTTGTGTGTTTCAAGTATGTGGTAATATAAAAAGAAAATTTCTTGTCCAAAACTGTGTTTGAATAACACATGATAAAATTTCTCATACAATTTTCTTTTTATGAAGATGAATATGGCATAGTAAACTTTTTGTTTCTTCCTTGAAGAAAATGTTATTTCTGGAAATGTAGGTAAAACATAGCACATGAATCCCATTTCCTCTCTCTCTCTCTCTCTCTCTCTCTCTCTCTCTCTCTCTCTCTCTCTCTCTCTCTTGTGCGTGTGTGTGTGTGTGTGTGTGTGTGTGTGTGTGTGTGTGTACCAATGGAATTAAGAAATCAGAACTTTCCTGTAAAGGCACTTGTGCAGATTGGCAGATTAGCATTAGACAAATGAGTAACCCTAACCATCTTCTCTACTCTCTCTTGACATTCCTCAAAGGACTGCACACTTCTCCAGAGACTGCAGAAATGTTTAGTGATTAAATTGGAAAGGCAGGAAGAACCTGTTGGAATTTATAAAATATACTCATATAAAATAGCTTCTGGATTTCATGCAAATGTGTGCACACACGTGAGCATGCACTTTATCTCTCTCTCTGTGTGCGTGTGCGTGTGTATGCTTCCTGTGAGCTCTATCCTTGCAGCCATGGCTTAGCATATAAGTAAAAAGTTGAATCACACATAAGTTTCAGGTTTAGGTCACCTGGCAATGATTCCCTATTGTTTCATTAATCCTTTCATACAAATAATTAAGTACTCTATAAGCAATCCACTAGGCTAAGGGGAGAAATATCACTTCAAGCAATGATTAAGCAATACTTTATGGGATGATGCTTTCTAAATGAGCAAATTTCATCCACTAAAACTCTTACTAGAACAGTCAGTTGAAAAAGCCTACAGCTTTCTTTATTCAAAAGTATACTCAATACCCATTGGCTCATTTTCATGTTTAAGGTAATTTTTTATTAAAGTCATATGCTAGTAGGAGGTAAGTCAATTGAAAAAAGATCAACCTGTATATTACTCCTAGAGGCAAAAGCAAGTCTTTTTAGAAAATAATGAGATAGGTTTCCTCTGTTCCTGCAAAAATAATTGGTAAGGCAATTCTAAAATAAAATTACTGAATATTGCTGTAATAAGTGCACAATATCCACAAGGTGCAAAATAGGTTTTGAAGTATTTTGGCACAAGTGAATTTTTCAATTGTCATTTACCTAAGCAAAAACACACTATTACATTTTATGGGTCACCTTTGAGCAAGGAAAATAGACTTATAGAAGTAGAGTATAAGCAAATACTGACAGGCCAGGGAGATGAAATGAAAATGCAAGGGTGGCTCTGTGGTGTAACACTAACACATAAGAAGTGAAGTCCAAAGTAGTTTATGGAAAATTTAACAATTATAAGCAGAAAGAACAGCTTGATAATAGTTTTATAGAGCAAAATTTCAACTACAATAAATGTTATAAACAAAATATATGCATCCTAAATAGAGGGAAAGGCTATTATCAGACCGCCAAATTTCACAGGTACCCCCACAGGTGTGTAAGCCTGCGTTAACCCCAGCTACCTACAAATATTGAATGGGATTAATGTAGGATTAACTGAAGAGTATAGACAGGAGAGAAGAAAAAGGATTATATCTAAAAACTATGTAAATTGGGGGTTATATAACCATTGATGTCCACATAATGTCTGTGGGTACAAGACTCTTTATTTTTCTTATACAAAAAATAGAAGTACTTTCCCAATTTTGAGGGATCATTGAAATGTTTCTTCATGCCTTATTTTATTTGGGTGATGGAAGGAATAAATAGATGAATATATACATATATATATATATGGTGATCTAAGCTAGAGTACAAATGACTGTCCTGGTTGTTTGAATTAAAATGTTTCATTTCTGAGTTGTTATATTCAAAGAAGAAATGCCAAATGCTCATAAGTTCTCCACCAAATCATAAAGCAGAAATTAATTAGAGATGTCAGAGGTTTTTGCAAGTTTTTTAAGTTAATATTTCTTAAACTAGGTGATGCAAGTAGTAAAGGAATTTTGTATACACTTGGATATTTGGTGTTTCTATGGTGTCTCTAAATTAGCTCTAATTTGGCTCTTTTTTTTCTCAACCTGCCTACTTTAATACATACTGTTTACTTATGACAAAATGATCATACCTCTGCCTTCTTCCTTGCTAGCAGAATTAATGTTTTGTTCAACATCCTCTGAAGGCAATGTTCCTTCCCTCATATATATGGTTCATTTTTGTTGATCCCTAAGCAAAAAAAAAATTGTAGATATCACTCTTCTTGTGAACAATTTATTTAGGCATGGATAATTGATACAGTTCTGCCCAGTGAAGTTTATAGAAAATCTGTTGGAGGTTTCTGAGGAGGGAAAAGGTTATGTATGTGAAATACATGAACACACACACACACACACACACACACACACACACACACACAGAGACAGACAGACAGACAGACAGAGACAGAGACAAAGAGACAAAGAGAGACAGAGACAAGGAGAGGGAGAGACAGACAGACAGACAGACAAGTACACTCTTTTTTGGGGGTATTAAATGAGCTTATACATGTGATTTAAGAAAATGTTATACAGACAATAATTCACAGGGATAAAGTTTAATAATTGTTAGGTACAGTTTCCATTGCTATTATTGTTTTGTGATGTCAGGGTGGCAATGGTACCTTCAATATAGCAGTCCTGTTATACATTTTATTCTATTAATATAGATAAAACATATACTAGCCTACAACATGGAGGCACAAGGCCACAAGAAGAGTTTTGAAAAGACTTGGCAAATACAAGAAAATTGTCCACTGTAGTGAGGGTTAATGTAATATATGTACAGAACTACAATAATCCTTCCAATATACCCATGGAGAAAGTTTTGTCCTTCATCAAGATGCAAAGGGACTGATGCTGAATTTCTATTTTTTAAGTAGAAGAATCAATTGACCATCCTCATCCTAAGCCCTGAAACGATCCTTTTATCTTATGTAATGTATGTGTATTATTTATTGTTCATATAGTAATAGAAACATTATAAAAGCTAAAAATATATAACAATACATGCTAGAAAAAGAAGACCTCAAATTTAATGCATCAACAGCTCAATTTTTAGCTAATTGGATTCATTTATTACTTCAGAAACACTGGTTATGCAGAAGAGAATGTAGTTTCCTCTATGAACTTTTAGAGAAGATGCAAAAGAAATATGAATAGTAATTATTTTGGTTACTTAATGCACATTTTCCAAAAATGCTACTTAATGTTAATGTTGGCAAAACTCATTAATGAGCAAAATCTTTCAGTACCATAAAGTAATATGATGCCTCACCAGCCAATGACTTGAAAATTAAAGCTATGTTAATCTCAGCATTTGCAAAATTTTAAAAGTTTATTTATCTACATACTGAAGATTAGGGTATTTATGTGGTACCTTACAATTTTATATAATGCTTCCTGCACAGCTGTATCTCTGCTTCCACTTCATAAGATGTAAAATGTAGTAAATCTCTTCTAGATCAAAAATCCAAATACTCTGTGTAAGTACAGCTGAGACAAATGCTATGTGTTTTGCATATAGTTTTATGTTTTCTCCAGAGCACACAGGAATTCTATATTTTTCTGTCTTCCATGATGTGGAAACAAGACCATATGATTCAATTCTGGGTGATGGGATATGGTGGAAGTTAGACACATCACTTCCATACTTGGCTCCTGAACTATCTCAGGAAATTCTCAAGGCTATCCCTCTTTTTTTTTTTTCCAACTGCATGGGTAGATTTTGAAAAACAGTTTCAGATATTGGAAAAAGTCCAAAGGAAAAGCCCAAATAAATTTTTCTAAGACAGCATCTTAACTAGGAACAACTACATCAGGTTTATTGCCGCTGAAAAATAAACCCCTATTGAGATCAAGCACAGCAAACTTCAGGTGGTGTTGCACTGCTAAAAATGAGCATGGGGATGACTAATACAAACACATATGCACATACAATACTCAAAGAAGATTTACTATCATAAACATTGATAGCAACTAATGAACACTAGTAAAATAGCTCTCTTGATTGCAATTTCAGATATTGTGAGGATGTATTTTATTTTCAACTGGCAAACAATATATATTTATATAGCATGAAGAAATGTTTCAGGGGGTAAATAGATGACTCAGTAGTTGACAGCATTTGTTGCTTTTGCAGAAGACCCAAGCTCAATTTCCAGAACTCACATGACAGTTCACAACTATACATAACCCTATTCTTGCAGAATCTAATGTCCTCTTCTGGCTTGCATGAGCACCAGGTACATATATGGTATACAGACAGACATGCAAGTATGGTAATATTTTATTTGTACTGAATTGTGATTTTATTTGTATGTTAATCAATAAAGTTGCCTGGGGGTCAGAGCTAATTAGCAAGCCATAGCAGAAACCAGGCAGTAGTGGTACACACCTTTAATCCTGATGACATGACAAGCAGACCTCTGTGTGTTCAAGGATACAGCCAGTATGAAAGACACATGCCTTTTATCTCAATACCAACCATAGAGACCTAGAGGTCTATATAAACAGGCAGTGACAAGGAGGTCATGTTGTTGGGTTTACAACCAATAAGGCGGCAGAACAGAAAGTCAATAAAAAGAGACACACAGGAAGTAGGCCTCTTTCTGAGGAAAAGGACAACAGCAGAAGGAAGGGTAAGAAGGCAGTTTTAAGTCTCAGCTCTTAGCTACTGCTCTGACCTCTTGGGCTTTTAACTCTGCATTTGGCTCTGTGTTTCTTGTTTAATAAGACTGTTACATCTACATTTGGCACCCAACATGGCAAGAATTCATTAAAAATGGCTCAGTGGCCGAGCCCAGCTCCCTGTCTCAGCAGGCCGGATCCCTGCCTGGGCCTAGCTCAGCCTAGGCCCCAGGCCAGACTGACCTTAGCTATAAGTGGTTACCCACAGCTGGTGCTACGAACAACTCAGTCATGCTGGAGGTCAGCTGCACTCGAGTGTAATTACAAGAGCTACACGCAACTGCAGATAGAGCTGCTTTCGGCCAAAACGACAACACATGTGGTTGGAGCTTAAGGAAGCTGGAGACCAGGCTTGATTTGGCTCAAGAGGGAACACATGGCTGGATTTAAGCTTTTAGCCATAACTCATGGCTATGATTTCTTTCTTTCTTTCTTTCTTTCTTTCTTTCTTTCTTTCTTTCTTTCTTTCTTTCTTTCTTTCTTTCTTTCTTCCTTCCTTCCTTCCTTCCTTCCTTCCTTCCTTCCTTCCTTCCTTCCTTCCTTTCTTTCTTTCTTTCTTTCTTTCTTTCTTTCTTTCTTTATCTCTCTCTTACTCTCTCTCTCAATCTCTCTCTCTCTCAATCTCTCTTTCTCTCTCTGGATTCACACCTTGGACACTAGGTAGCTGTTTCGAAATTCCCTCAGATTTCTACTGTTCTATGCAGACTTGGTAAGTCAATTAAGATATCAGATATTTTAAAGGAAAAAAAAACTATTTAAAAGAGAAAATTTTTTTCCACATTAAAAAAATGGGTATTATGTGTACATTGGAAGAAAATTTGGCTTTGTTTGATAAAATTTTAGGCAGTCTGAAAAGGGAACAACTATATGAGAAGATTAATGTTGATGGGATTATGCACATTATTACTTTCCTTATCCTTATTTTACTATTTAAAAAGATAGTTAATTTAAGTGTCAGGATAAAAGCTTTAGAAAAACCTGTTAAACCTGTTAAAATGAATTTTAGAGAAATTCAGATACAGACAAAAGAAAATAACAGTGAAATTGTTTGAGGATTGGATTATAAGGTTACAGAAAGAAAGCCTGTTTTTACACAATTACCCTTAATTTATTCGGTAACCAGTTACAGCAGCTTACCTGGTCAAGTGAATGCACAAAATATTTGGACTCCAATTGAAATGTTAGATTTACAAAAGTTTAAGGAGGCAATAGTATCTTATGGCATGCATTCCCCATTTGTAAAGCAAATGTTGAACTCCTGGTCAACTGCTAATAAGATTATACCACAGGATTGGCGAGAGCTGGTAAATGTTGTTCTGGAACCTGTGGCACAGCTACAGAGGCAAATGTGGTTCAAAGAGGAAACTAAAAACATAGAAAATCAATGGAGGGCTAAAGGCATACAAATCTCCCGGGATAAGTTTTTTGGAGAAGGCCAAAATGTTACAATACAAACACAAAGTGTATATGATATCCAAACTCTAATTCTATGTCGAATGGCAGCCTTAAATGCATGGGACAGAGTTGAGGAAACAGGAAAGAAAACTGAGTCATTTACAAAGGATATACAGGGTCCAAAAGAATTGTTCACAGATTTCTTACAAAGACTGACTTCAGCAGTAAAGAGAATGGTCACGAATTCAGAAGCTGGAAAGATAATAATCAATTTTTTGGCTTTTGAGAATGTGAATGCAGCATGAGAGATAATAATCAGGCCATTACAGGCAAGATCTGCACCCTTGGAAGATTCAATTAGAGGCACGTTTAATGTTGAGGCTCATGACTATTGATGTAACTAACTGTCTTATTAAATAAGAAACACAGAAACAATGTAAAAGAGAAAGCCGAGAGGTCAGAGCTCAGAGCTAAAATCTCACCCTTCCTCCTGCTGTCCCAGCTTCGCAAAAGAGACCTACTTCCTGTCTGTTCATTTTTTTTATAGTATGTTGTTCTGCCTTCTCATTGGTTGTAAACCCAAACACATGACTGCCTCGTCACTGTCTGAATGTACAGCCCCCTAGGTCTTAAAGGCATATGTCTCCAATGCTGGCTATATCCCTGAACACACAGAGATCTATGGAATTAAAGGCGTGTGCCACCACCGCCCAGCCTCTTGCTATGGCTCTAATAGCTCTGACCCCCAGACAACTTTATTTATTAACATACAATCAAAATAATATTTCAGTACAATTAGATTACCACCACACATGACCATGATGATATGTGTATAGGAGAAGCAATTTTAAGAGGTTTGAGAAATATCAGATGTTTTGGATGTGGAAAGCAAGGACATTTGAAAAGGGACTGTAAACAGGCATTCCTAGAAACAATGTTTCTTCAAGGAACAATGGCAACAGAATGCCCCTTCCTTCTGGAGTATGCAGGAGGTGTGGTAAGGAAAAACACTAGACCAATGAATGTAGATCAACAGGGACAGATAAGGTAATACTTTGCTTCCATCTATAGGAAACTCTCAGAGGGGCCTCAGGCAGGCCCCCACAGCAAATCCATGTCAGACCTTTCCTGCAGTCATAGAGTAAACCCCTATGAGCAATTACATAACCAAATGCCTATTGTAAAATGCCAGGCTGCTTGGGGTGATGAAAGAGCTGAGACAGAGAGAACAGAAAATTCAGGAGAAACCATAAAGAAAAATTTTTTCAAATTTCTATAAATGATCAAATACCAAAATTAACAAAAAGAATAAATTGTGTTTTGTTGTTTGGTCTGGTAGACACAGGTGCTGACATGACCATAATTGCACCAGAATTTTGGCATCCAACTTGGTCTCTTCAAGAGGTAAACATTCAGCTGTTAGGAATTGGGACATTATCTCAAGTGAAACAGAGTGCAAGATGGCTCAAATGTATAGGTCCAGAAGGACAGAAAGGAAAATTAAAACTGAAAACTCCAGCTACAACATGTGGCTAACACAACTATGGACCTGGTGGGTCAAGACCTGTTACAACAATGGAATACTCAGATTAATATCCTTCCAACCTCAGAAACATATCATAAACTAGCACGTTTCTGAGAGAAATATTAGAAGGTATTACTCCAATTACTTGTCACCAGCCAGCCATATTATACAAAAACAGGGCACAACAACTGAGGATCTCCCAAAGACATCAACAACTCTACCTTTAAAATGGTTAACAGACAAGCCTGTATGGGTTCATCAATGGCCCTTAACAACAAAGAAACTCCAGGCTTTAAAAGAGCTGGTAGAAGAACAGTTAAATGCTCAGCATATTGAAGAATCAACCAGCATTTGGAATTCTCCTGTATTTGTTATTAAAAAGAAATCTGGTAAATGGAGAATGGTAACAGATCTTAGAGCAATTAACAAAGTAATTCAGGCAATGGGCTCTCTACAATCTGTAATCCCTTTGCCTACTCTGTTACCAAAAGGATGGACTCTTATAGTTATTGATTTAAAAAACTGTTTCTTTTCAATACCCTTACAAGTAAAAGACAGAAAGATTTGCCATCACGGTGCCTACTTACAATTCTCAACTGGTTAAGAGATATCAATGGAGGGTCCCCCCACAGGGAATGTTGAATAGCAAAACCATGTGCCAATATTTTGTACAATAGCCATTAGAAGTGATATTTAAAAAATTTCCTAAATCTATTATTTATCATTATATGGATGATATTTTACTAGCTGACACAAATGCAGAAATTTTTACAAAGAATGTTTGAAGAAGTAAAGAAAATTTTGCCTTGCTGGGGATTACAAAATGCTCCTGAAAAGATACAAAGAGGAGATTCTATTAATTATTTAGGATATAAAATAGAGCTACAAAACATTAGACCCCAAAAGGTGCAAATTAGGAGAGATCAACTACAGACTCTTAATGACTTTGAAAGATTATTTGGAGACATTTCTCATCTATGAACTGTTGTTGGGGTAAGAAAGGATGAACTGAATAATTTGTTCAAAACCTTAGAAGGTCACAAGGACATATATAGTCTAAGAGAATTATCACCTGAAACTGAGAAAGAATTGGCCTTGGTAGAAAAGCAAGTACATGAAGGGCACGTGGATCGTATTGATCCAAAGCTGGATTGCATTTTGGTTATTTTACATTCTAGGCATTCTCCTACAGGAATATTAATGCAGAGGGAAGATATCATATTGGAATGGATATTTCTACCAAATAAAAAGACTAAAAAAATTTTTAAAAATGTGGAAAATATCTGTCTTGATTTTTAAAAGGAAAATTGCAACATCATCATTTACCAGAAATAAACCCAGCAGAAATTGTCATACCTTTAACTAAGGAAGACATTGAAAAATTATGGTCAGAAAGTGAACGTTGTCAAAGAGCTTCCAGTAATTTTTTGGGAGAGATTAATAGCAAATATTCAAAAATAATAGAATTGAACTTATGAAGAGAGTTGATTGGAATTTGCCTTTCATAGAACAGGAACACACATATACATATGTGGAGCTTGTACATTTTATATAGATGCAAACAAACAAGGAAAGGCAGGTCACAAATCAGAAAACTGAAGTAAAGTGGTTCAAAGCCCTTATAATTTGGTTCAAAAATCAGAATTTTATGCTCTTCTGTTGGTATTAATGGATTTTTCAGAACCTCTCAACATAGTTACTGACAATCAGTATGCTGAAAGAGTGGTATTACATATTGAGACTGCAGAATTTATACCTGATGAATCATAATTAACTTTACTATTTATTCTGTTACAAGATATAATCTGGAATAGGAAGCACCCCTTATATATAATTCACATCCAATCCCAGATGGATCTGCCAGGCCCTATAGCACAAGGTAATGATGAGATTGATAAATTATTGATAGGAAATGTGCTGGAGGCCTCAGAATTTCATAAAAAACATCATGTCAATAGTAAAAGTTTGAAAAGGGATTTTCCATAACCTGGCAACAAGCCAAGGAAATTGTAAGGAAGTGTCCTACTTGTTCCTTTTACAACACGACTCCATTACCAGCAGGATGTAAACCAAAAGGTACTCAGATGAATGAAATCTGGCAGATGGATATGTTTCACATTGCATAATTTGGAAAATTGCAAAATATACACCAACCGTACTATTGATACTTATTCAGGATTTTAATGGGTAACTGCTTTTAGTTCTGAAAAAGCTGATTCTGTAATCACACATTTGCTAGACATTATGGCCATCATGGGGATACGCACACAAATTAAAACTGACAATGCTCCAGCATATGTCTCTGGTAAAATGAAACAGTTTTTCCCTTATTATAATATAAAGTATATTACAGCTATATCGTATAACCCTACCAGCCAAGAAGTGATAGAAAGATCAAACAGAACTCTAAAGGATATGTTAAATACACATAAAGGAGTAACAAAAAACCCTAGAAATAGACTACATAATGCTCTATTAACTTTGAATTTTCTCAATGCTAATGAAAAGGAACAACAGCTGCAGAGAGACATTGGATTATAGAAAAAAACTACATAATTAAATCAGCCAATGTACTTTAAAGATGTGCTGACCTCAGAATGGAAAACAGGAGATGTGTTACATTGGGGACAAGGTTGTGCATTTGTTTCATCCCGTGAAGATAAGCTGTGGATACCATCAAAATTGATAAAAGTTCAATTTGAAGAGAGACCTTTTAATTAGAAGAGGTGATATGATAGTTCATCAACCAGCATGACCATCCAATTTAAACTAACTTATACCACTAACAAATGTTTTTCATTTAATCAGATATAACTTGCCAAAAAGGAACCTCTCCAAAGTTAGGCTTGGAGAAAGTTTTTTGTTTTTGTTTTTTAGGAGAATGAAGCCTAAGGAATCTAAAGAACACTGGACAAAAGAGACATCTGAAGACAAAGGACAAATAAGCCAGGCGGTGATGGCACACATCTTTAATCCCAGCACTTGGGAGGCAGAGCCAGACGGATCTTTGAGTTTGAGGCCATCCTGGGCTACAGAGTGAGTTCCAGGAAAGACGCAAAGCTACACAGAGAAACCCTGTCTTGGAAAACCAAAAAAGAAAAAAAGAAAAGAAAGAAAAGAAAAAGGACAAATAATCTAGAAAGATGTCCCAAGGAAATGAGTAAATTGGCCTATTGGTATATCATTTATACAGTTTCATAAGTCTTCCTAAATGTTTGTTCTGCTCTTCTCTAAAGACCCTTAACACAAATGGTCCTCTTGTAGTCCAAGTTCAATTAAAAATTAAAGCTGACTTTGGAGTTGGAGAATGGCTCTCTCCTTCTTTAAACCCAAGCAAAGGAAAATGCAAAATCTGTGTATCATGCCAGAAGAAAGAGCCATCTTCTGATATGGGACAGGAGAAAAAAATTTAAACGACGATTGTATTGCTACTAATCTCAATTATTTAATTCTATTTTGATACTTTAAACTTTTCTTAAAGTATGAATTTTATATCAAGGTTCATAAGATTTATATTTTAAACTTTTGTTGCGATATTAATGGTCATATAGAGTACTAACTAATTCTAGAAAAAAGGCTTCAGTTAGCTGCCTATATGTATTTTTGCATTCGAGTCTCTATCAGTTTTCTGTATGGAATCATGACCAGTCCTAACATAGAATTTGAAATCTCCAGAAAGATGATGGGGCCCCACAACAACAATTCCATGTGGACAATAATAATACCACTAAGTTGACAAACATCACCTACAGATCAGCTTTGGACTAAAAACTGCTCAGAGCAATTTTGAGATGGATAGCTGAGATGATACAGTTTCACAGACTACTTGACCAAAGACATGAGATAAGCCCTGAACTTTGGCATTATGCAGAGACTGAACAACAAATGAATGATATAGCTACCTTTCCTAGAATTTTACAATTAACCCAAATTTTTTCTTTTCAGAATAAAGATGCCTTTGCCCACAACCAGTAAGAAGCAATTTTAAGAACAGGACTTCTACATTCCCAAAGAGGTAGTTTGAGGCAGGTGGTATTTGGTCTTTCCATGGTTTTTGGGTTTGGGATAATTTTCATTGTTTAGGAGGGTTGGTTACAAGTTGTTCTTGTTAATTATTAGAAAAAGGGCTAAGCAAAGGAGATTAGATTTAAGTTTCTTGTTTGAAAAAAACAGATATATAAAAATGATAGAATAGAGGGTACATTATTGAATCTACTTTGAAAAGTAAAGAGAAGATATAGATATGATATAGATAAAAATATAGATTATTGAATCTACTTTTAAAAGACAATTACTAGTTTTAAATACATTGGATTGGATTTTTGTATATTGTATACAAATTATATATATATTGATATTGAGATTGTTAGAAAATGCTGTACATATATTTCTAATCTTGTTCAGGATATTGTACTTATACAGTTCATTTAACAATGTAATGCAATTTGCTAATCCTTGAATGTTATTATTACCAACTATTAGGATATAAAGAAATGAAAGTTAGTAGTTAAACATTACAATTGAACTTGTAATCATATTAGGTATGTTTTTACGGTCAAGCACATATATTTTAGATAGACAGGTCATCTTCAAACTTTTCAGAGATCTACAGGATATGGCACTTAAGATTTATTCTTAGAAATTTATTCTTTTTTTATGACTATGAGACATGTTGGCTCCTTGCAGCACCAGTCTACTTCATATGGTCACTGAAGAAATTGCATATGGATAACTTTCTTTGTGGCAAAAGTTAGCCACCGGACAACAACATGTCCTAAAATCAACTGCTGACACACAGGACAAAAATGGACAGACAGGACATGATACAAAGGAATACAGATTCTTGCCAAGACAAGTGTGTTTGTGGCTTTAGTAACAGGGATCCTTTGAGGCCAGGACAATATGGCACCATTGCTGAAGTGGCCTTTGCCATTTGGTAAAGGTACAGTGCCCATTTCTTTGAAGGCAACTGAATAAGTTAGTGGACCGATGGCTTCTGGTATGCAGTAAAACAGTAACTGAAACTGTTATTCTTGAAAGAGTAACTAGGCTGATGGAGTCTAACCTCTCCATGGCAGACTGACATTTATTAAAAGAGATGAAGCCACCCACAAACCAAGAAGAATGGACAGCTGAATTCCAAAAACATCAACAGTTTCCAGAATTTGAAATCCTGAATTATGACAGGACTCTGGTGGAATTCAGGTTTATCTGGTACATGGACTACTCTCACCAAATGTGAGGTCTAACTGCAAGCCTTGTGTACATCCTACTTCACAAATGAGTCCATCAGATACGCTAAGCCTACAAGCTGAAGATGATGCCCCAGTGTTGCAGATAAACCTCGGGTGATGTCCAGGCAGTTGGTTGTTTCTGTCAACTCACATTTTTTTTTTGAAATTGCTTGTTTGCACTTCCTTTATTATTAGGTAATATTATTTCCTTCTTGGGTCTCTGAGGGAGTTGAAGATTGGATAGTTATAGTTATACTTAAAGATTAGGTAGTTATAGTTTTCCTTGTTAAGAATTTCAGAAAAGAAACTCACTAAAGAGGTGTAAAGTACATAAATTTGAAAGGCATTTATAAGATAGTTCTCTGTTAGTAATATAAGTTAGGATAGAAAGTGATTCAGGTACATTTTGGACTTACCAAATTAGGGTAGATAATGGAATATTTTCTCTGAGTTTGTCAAATGCAAATAGACTAGACATTGTTGAGGTATTTATTGCTTGTATATATTGTATATAGTTATTGTACTTCTTGTATATATTTTTCTTATATTAGTTATAATTTTTTCCTTTTATTAGAATGAAAAGGGGAAATGTGGTGATATTTTAATTGTGTTGAAATGTGATTTTATTTGTATGTTAATAAATAAAGTTTATCTGGGGATCAGAGGTCATAGCGAGCCAGGAACAGAAGTCAGGCAGTAGTAGCCCACATCCTTAATCTGATCACATGGCAGGCAGGGTCTCTGTGTGGTCAAGGACACAGCCAAGCATGGTGACACGAGCTTTTAATCCCAGTACCAACCATAGAGAAGTTGGAAGTTGCAAGTTGGAAGTCTATATAGACAGGCAGGGACAAAAAAGTCATGCGGCTAGGCTTAGAGCCAATGAGAAGGCAGAACAGAAAGGCAATAAAAACACAAATCAGACAGGAAGAAACTCTCTCTGGGGAAGTGACAGAGATGAAATGGTAAGATAAGGTAGTTATGGCTCTTGGCTAGTTCTTTGATGTCTTTAGCTGTCACCTCAGTATTTGGCTCTGTGTTTCTTATTTACTAAGATTGTTCAGAATTTCATCTAGAGTCATTCACTGGTACTGATTGACAATAAGTAGATCAATAATATGCCTCCATTTGCATGAGGACAGGTCAGCTTTTATACTGTCTTTTCACTTACAAAAAGTATCTCCAAATACTCCCTTAACAATTAAAAAAAGGGGGGGGCAAGAAGCCAATAATCAAAATTTAGTAATATTAGTGAAAGGTTGAGTTTCAGTAAAACATGTGGCTCAAGTATCTGGAATTTTGGTATGGTTTGCCACTATAACCAGTGACAGGACTCTGTAAGGGTCCAAGAGGGTTGAAATGACAACAAACCAAAGACTTCAGAGAGATGTTATATTTTTTGTCTCCTTGAACATTTCTTCCTAGTCTTTCTCACTCTGAGAAAACAGGTGGATTAGAAAGAGCCAATTCTACTGCTGTTTGATTATTTTAAGTAAGCATTTTTGTCTATCTCCCTCAAAAGAACAAAGTTAAATTCTTTTGATATCAAAATGTCTCAATACTTTAAACCACCAGAGCTGTGATTACAGTCTGAAAATAGCTCTTGACATAAAACAAAGATTAAAGATTCAGGTGAGTTTTGAGACTGAGTCTCCTTATTTCTATGGAGGCTAAAACCAGGGTTAGTCCAAACAACAATTTATTATAGGTTTAAGATAAGACTCATACTTGAGCATGTATTCTTTGTAAAAGCTTTCTTCTTTTAGAGCTATCCTTCAATCTTGACATTCATGGTTTTATAAGTCTTTCTTGGACACACACAGAGAGAGAGAGAGAGAGAGAGAGAGAGAGATGTGCTGCAAAATATTAGTGGCAAAAAATAGAGCTTGAATGCCAATGTATGCTTAATTTTAAAAAGGTGAAAAATACATTTCTAGAGAGTGAGAAAAAAGCTAGTAGTAAGGGGCTCAATATTATGTACTACTGTGTAGCTAATGTCCTGTATCATTTGGCTTTGTGGTTTGCTTATTCTTGTGGTTAAGCGCATGAATCCAAGAGCATGCAAATGTTAGGCAAGTACCCTACCACTGAGCTGTGTCCTCTCCCTCTTCCTTTCTTTTTTTCCTTCCTTCCTTCCTTCCTTCCTTCCTTCCTTCCTTCCTTCCTTCCTTCCTTCCTTTCATTCATCTTTGTTTGTGTGAGTGTTATTATTGTAATTTGTTTAAGAACTTAATGCCAAAGTTACTGGTTTATTTTTAGGCATAATTAACCTAGAAAGCATAGAAACATTCTCCCTAATACTATATATTGATAGAAAAGTTGGTTCGACAGATAGACTGAAGTTTTAAGTTGAAATTATATGTTAACTGGAGCTCAGAATAAAATATAATATATAAATATTTTAAAATATATTTTTATACATATATATGGAATTCTAGTACTGCAATTCTAAGATATCCCTGTGGTATATAAATCTTGTATAATAACTTATCGTAGAGCATGGCTATGACTATTGAATGTGATTGAATTTCATTTACATGGGTGTGTGAATGTCTCATGTTACACAACAAAGGTCAAAGGATTTTACAGGCAAAATTAATTAAGGTCCTAAATCATCTAATTTTAATATAATATAATATATGTGAGACTGGCTAAATCAGACAATTTCATTACATCTGGGATTATAGTTTGGCAAGAGAAGCAGTAATAAATATACTCCTACTGACCTTCAAAGAGTAAAATGTCATGTTGTGAAAGGTGTGATGTCATATGGTATGACAGAAATCTAAAGGCTGAGGACCTGTGTCTGCAAAATAACCCATAATTACAGAAGAAAATCCTAAACATGAAATGAGCCCTCAACCCTAACTGTTATTAGCACAGAAAGAGGTGATAGAGAGGGAACAGTTAAATGCATTTATGGTAGACCAATGCTGTCCACCAGAAATATCTATGATAAAAATGTCCTGTACTTGGCTGTAGCCTGGTGATCTCATGAGTAGAAAACCTAATTATGCATACCTATAAGTCCTAGTCTGTATAAACTAGGGGATTATAAAAGCATGTTTTCGCAGTCTGTGCTAATTCACACAGCAATAGAAAACTAATACAGAGACTAAATTCATTTTCCTTCCTAGCATTCAAGTACCATCCCCAGACTTTGATTGGTGTTACTGTTGGTGCAGTTTTCTCATTTTTCTTTTCTTTTTCTCAGAACTATTTTCTATGGCAGAGAGATGGCTCATTTGGGAAAGTGCTTGCCCCAAAAACAACAGAAACTGTGTATGAACCTCAGAACACACTTAAAAAAAAAACAAGAACAATAAAACAAAAACAAAAAACAAGCATGGTGATGTATGCTTGTAAATACAGCACTAGAGTAGACAGAGACAGATCAGTAGGATTCCTGGGTCTTGCTGGCCAGCCAATCTAGCCAAAACCAGCTTTGCGTTGAGAACCCTTATCTCAAAAACTAGAGAGCTATTGAAAAGATTAAAGAAGATCCCTCCCATTTTGTCTCTGACCTTTATACAAATGCACATATGTGTATGTGCTCTGAAGCATAGGTAAACACATGCATTCACCCACACAGGGTCTTCCATGTAATTTTTTAGTAAAGGACTTACAAATACAAAGTGACTGTTATATTATTTAGATACCTATTTATACACCACCTTGAAGTGTTACTTACATATGTGTGGGTACAATTTCTGCCTCTCTCCAAGATTGAATGGTTCTCAAATTTAGTATATCATATGCAGGATATTTTTGTATCTATCATAATATTCAACACATCAGTTTACTCAGATACTCATGAAATACTTGTTGACTTTTATATAAGACCTTAAGTTCAAGACAGAGGAGACAATAAACACACACAGGATCATTTCTAATACATTCCCTAAATAGATCAGGTGATTATTAAATTACATTATCATATTATTAAATGTGACTAACTTTATAGTTTTTTTTTTTTTTTTGAAGTGCTGGGAATAGAAACCAGGACCTACCTGGTGAATGCTTACATACAAGCTCTACTACTGAACCACTTTTCTAATCAGTTTATGATATTGAATAAATAAATAAATGTCTAGTTCTAATTTTCAAAATTGGACAGAGATGGAGGTTTTTCCTACCTGGACTGGTGATGACACTGGTAAAAAATTAATACCCAAACAATTATCATCCTTTAATATGCACAGATAATCTGATCTAATATTATGCAATGTAGAACACAGGTTTCTTAAATGGAAGACATCAGTTTTCCTCCTAAAATACTAGAGCTAGCCCATACAAACAGGCAAACTACATCCTAGGGAGGAAAACATGTAAGTTCCTTGTAAGACTTACTGAAATTAGCTTTGTTGGACCTTGACCACAATCCCTAACACTGTTTGCTGGTATCTTCTGTTCCTGTTTTATGCCCAATGAGACCACCATTCCTGCATTTTATTGGGCTTTAGTCTTAATATGTCAAGTCATATAAAATCACTTTACCTCTAAAATCAAACCATTACTTTTATTTCTGTCAAAATTTGTGCCTGCCAACTCTATATTTGAATACCAACTTCTAATTATTCTATTCATCTTTGTGATACTGGGTATTAGACCCAGGATCTCTTTGGTGCTAGTCAGAAGGTCCACCCCTGAGCCTTAGCCTCTGCCCCCAACTCTATATCTGATGGTACCTCAGGCTTAAGCCTTACTGAGCTTGTGACTGGTATTGTGTAAAGGTGCCCTGACTAATCTCTCCCTGACATGATTCCACATCACCTGGCAACTTACACTTTTGTTTGGTACCAAGCACAAAATCCCAAAAGCATTCTATGAAATTAAGTAGCAATGAGTTACCAGAAACTAGGGACCAAAGAACGACAAACTTCTATATTTATTCCTTTCCAAATAATACCAAATACAATTAAATATATTAATTTAATTTGTTACTCCTGTGCCTGTAACACCATGACAAAAAAAAGTTTTCTATAGAAGCTTTCATAAACTCACACTCTAATATCTTTTGCAATCAAGCAACTCAGGTTTTTGAATGGCTATAAATACTTCTCCTAATTTTAGGAACAGCAAATAGACTTTACTGCCAGGCATTTCCACTTACAGTTGCGTGCATTTCTGAAAATAGTCTTTAACTATCTAGTCAGTTAAGGAAGAAAAAGGAAGAATAAAGTGTTAAACCCTCTGTGGTGGTAGTGGGAACAGTAGAAAAGCATTTAAAATTAAACAACAACAACAACAACAAAAAAAAAAAGCAGACTCAGCAACTGGAATACTGCTCATCACAAAGATTTTCTCTTACCATATTATCTCTTGCTTATCTAGTCTTTTATTTGACCATACTTTTTCATTAGTAAGTCCACATACTGGGTACTGTATTAGCAGCAAATAATCACTGTACTCATTCTGGAACATGGCAATAAAATTTGAATTATGAAGCTCATTAGTAAATGCCAGTATCTGATAGTCATTTAATACTAGAAAATTAAGAATAATATACTCATTGCTATGTTATTATGATTCAAAACCTTAAATACAATTGCAAAATGAATAAAGTTTAGTTTAATTATAAGCTGTAAAGTTTCTCCTGAATGTATTTTAAGCATACTTATTTTAAATATCCTAGAATTGTAGAAATATATCAGTTTTCTTCCTAGAAATGAATTCAATTGACCAGTAATTGCTGTATCATAATCTGACTACCAAAATGTTACTCACTCCTTTTAAGTACAAAAGAGACCATTAGGGATTGAGTTGCAAAATTTAAAGAAATAGACACTCATAACAAATACAAAGAATAAGACAAACATCCAATTAACACTTATAAGCACTTCCTACATCTGGTAATGAAAACATTGCTGCTTATTAGATGTACTATTAACAATAAAGAGGACCATTTATAAGTCTTGCATAGAGAGAAGACATTCAATAGAAATGGCAAGTGTACTGTGGAAACTTCATGGACTAAATTTCCTATACTTCTATAAATTACCTTTCTTGAATGTCTAAATAAAATAGCTTGAAGTCACCTATATGATCAATCCAATATAGAGAATTTTTGCATATTTCAAATGATTAGTGATAGTATTAATCCCTCAGGACTGCTTCTTTTTTGAGACATTTGACATCAGCATCTATTCCTAATTTGTTTGGATCACAACTGACTTTGTTCCATGTGGTTATCAGTAAGTCAAGCCATTTCACTTTCAAAGCATTTCTGGAGCAGGACCTTGGCAGTACATTCCTGTAATGCCACCACTCTGGATGCTGAGGTAGGAGGATTGCAAGTTTTAAATCAGCCTGCAAAGTATAGAAATACCATTTGTCAAACAAAAAAATAATTGAAACCTCCATCTGGATTTTCTCCCTCCCCTCACCATGGTAATGCTTACACAAATCTGAAATCAAGTTTTGGTGATACGTGTGTGTGTGTGTGTGTGTGTGTGTGTGTGTGTGTGTGTGTGTGTGTGTGTGTATGTGTTTGGAATTTTGAAATTTTATAAAAATATTGCATATCATAAAAGGAAATTTTATCTCAATATCAGACATCATTGTCCCTTAAACATAGAGCACACACTCCAAGCTGGTTGTTGGAATTTCATCTCCCATCATTTCTTTCTCTGATTTTAAGGCTCTTAACCTTCTGTCTGAAGATTGGCCAAAGAAAATGGAAAAATCCTTAAATATACACCAAGGCATAGATCTTCTCTCCCTCATTCCTCATCCAAAGTAAACGTCTACATTATTAGAATAAGTTAGTATCCCACTCCGAATTATTTACACTTAGATTACTTCCAATAGTGAAAGATAAATAGGCTCACAAATAGGCTCACAAGTAATTCCTTCCAGAACAAAGAGAATGACTACTTTCCCCCCAAGGCACAGTTCTGTTTTCATTCTTCTATCCCAGAAAGCAAATTCCCTGCAATTTTTGGCAAAATGGTTTTATCTCTGCAGCCAATCATTAAAGAACCAGAAATTTTTCGATTCTGTTTTGAACCACATCTCTACAATATGGGTAACATTAATAAGTTCTTGCCAAACTATTTAGTAATGGATTTTTAAAAGTAATTTAAAATTAGTACATTTAACTGTTTCTGTACAATTTGGAGCTGCCAACTTTCAGTTAGAAAGCAGTTGGCAGTTGATTTCTAAAGTAAACCGAAAATTACCCTGCAGATATGTTGAGGGTTTTTTGTTTTGTTTTGTTTTTTGGTGTTTTTTGTTTTGTTTTGTTTTTGTTTTTGTTTTTAGATAATACAAAGATAAAGTTCAGGCTATTCTGCACTCTGCACTCAGGTGATAAAAAAAGAATCAAATTAATGAGTTTCTGCCAAACTGTAAAGATAGGCTTCATTTCTTTCTAATGCTAGTGCAACAATCCAGAGTGATTGCATTTAGATATGGTCACAGAATTGTTTGGCAAAGACCTAACATAGTCTTAAACTTATCCCATTGTGTTTAGAAGAGAAAGCAAAAATAGGTCCTGAGAATTAGTTGTTAAGGTTTACATGCTATTAAATGGCTCCTGGGTCAGATTGTATAGATACTTATTCACAGGTGGCAAGATTCCTAAGATAGTATTGCTTAGATAAATAAATAAATCTCTTTGGGTTAGTCCCCTGAACAAATTAGTTTAATTCTCAAGTTAAACAAACAAGTAAACAAATAAAAAAAGTGGCAATACCAGCCTAGGCATATACAAACATAAAGAGCTGTTTTAGATCTAGTAGCAACCAAATACAAAAGCCTGATATAATGATGTCAGTTTTAATTGTAGCACTGGGGAGGCAGAAGCAGGTAGATTCTTGCAGATCCCTGGTGGATCTTGGCCAGCTATCTCTGTTAAATCTTTGAGCTCCAAGCCAATGAGAAACCCAGTTTTGAAAATCAAGGTTTGAATGGCTCTTGAGGAATTACACCCAAGGTTAACCTCTGGTCTCCACCCACATAAACACAAACTCGCATGTGCAACAGGACACACACACACACACACACACACACACACACACACACAGAGACAGAGACAGAGACAGAGAGAGACAGAGACAGAGACAGAGAGACAGAGAGAAAATGAGAGAATTGAAAGTTGACATGATAGTTCCACACACTCTTTAAACACAAGCACCTTCCAGAAATCTGTCTCTCCTCCCCATGGGATAGTTCTGAGTCTATAACACAAATTGCTAAACAGTCTTATTAATAAAAAACCCAGAACCAGATATTGGGGTTAAAGCTGAGAGATCACAGAAGCAGAAAGAAGCCATCCACATTCTTACTGCTCAGAACTCCTCAGCCAAGAGAGAACTACTTCCTGTATACCCACGCCTATATGACATTCTGTCCCTGCCATCTCACTTCCTCTCTCCATCCAGGTGCATCACTTCCTCTTTCTGCCCAGCTCTGTCACGCCATTAATCTCAGCACTAGGAAGGAAGTGATGGCTGGGCAAAGAAAGGTATATAAGATATGAGGAGACAGGAACTTAAGCCTTTTCAGTTGAGGAGTCCTAGAGGTAAGACATGGCAGTGGCTTGTTCCTTTGTCTCTCTGATCTTTCAGCATATACCCTAAAATCTGGCTCTGGGTTTTTTATTGAAAGACCTTTTAACATTTGAGTTACAAGTTCATAACTGAAATTATGCCAGAGGTATCCTCTGAAGTAGCTTTTGCTCATATTGATGTTAGTATTCTTCTAAGGACAACTTTACATCACAATGAATTCTTACCACTGATTTTATGATTCACAGAAAAGTCATGTATATGTGCTATCTTGTTTCTTTGAAATTCAAGTTTATGTCTAAGCCAATACATTTTTGTTCAACCAGTGACTATATTCATGTCATACAGTATAAATGATCATTATATTCATACCCATATATACAAATACATACATTCCACAAACCAGGACAACTTTCAGGATGAATTAATGTAAGTTTAATATGGATTGTTTCTTCATATTATCTCCAAATCCAGTTCCTTTTGATATATTAAACATATTTTTGAGTTTTAAAGAATGTATATAATCTATGACAAAGCAGAGAAACCTTAACTAGACACTGACCTAACATTTCCTTTTTTTAAACTATGAGAATTTCAACTTTGACAAACTATGAGCCATATTAGACTACTTGCATAGCTTAAAGATATTAATAATCAATTTTATACATACACATTATTGTTCCATATTAATCTTCCAATTAATAACAAGTCAAATACACAGTGAAGTTCTGTAAGGAGTTTACTAATTTATACTCACCTTGTGTTCTGAATAGATTAAGTTATTACAGGAAGCAGAAGGATGTAGTGAAAACTGCTATAATTTCATGTTTTTCTGCTGCTGGAGATTTAGGTGTTAAAATTCTTAATTTTTAAATCCATCTTGCGTTCACAACTAAATATGTGTAAATATAAATACCAGATAGCTGATTATCAAAATGCCAGATTATTATAGTTAGTTGCCACTGACTTGTAACTTGGTTTGATGGATACCCAGAACAGGATTTACCAGTGAAGACTTCTGAACTGTAGTCATTTACCAAGTCCTAGGCATAAAAAAAACTGAAGTAAGCATGTTCAGATTCCTTTTTCTGCTCATTTCTCTTGGAGGGACATAGAAAAAGAGAGAGAATCTCTTTCTCATATTTCCAGAAGGATAATAATACTTCTTGCTCTATAGATCAAGCTACAAACACTGGGAAGAAACCATGTATCCCTATTTAGCTTATAAATGCTGTCTACAGCATGAGACTTTTTAACACCTGCTTTCTATGTTTCCCAAGAAAATCTTCACCAGGTTGGTAAAATGATCTATTCTTTCCTAAGCAGGCAACACAGGCGCAGAGAATCTATAAGTTCACAGTGGCTTTAAAAGAAATTCCTTAGACACTTGAGTGGCATAGGTGTGTTCAACTCCAAAGTCCATGCTCTTGCCGCTAGTTATACTGCATGCAAATGGAGTCACCTGATTACTCTTAAAATAACTAGAGTAATATAAATGCATAGGAAGTATAATTAGTATTTTTAACATTTATGAGTAATTGGTGCTTGTAGATCATCTATATTTGGCAAATGACATATCTTTTCACAAAAATGTCTTGTTTAATTTTAAGTTAATTTACCTTTGTAAGTCTGAAAGCTTAAGTCCCCCTCTGCCTTGGGTGTGTACACACAGTACCTATTAGCAATTACAATGAGTTGCTAATAAAAGAGATTCCACTACGGAAATCCAGGTCAGCTTATTTGAAATGGATATCTATCTTCCTCTTCTAAATGTTAATTAGATGTTCTATTTTACCTTCGAAAGTTTTCAGCAGAAATTTTCTTGAGGTTGACACTGGTCATGCAAGAGAGCTTCCTGACACTGTCCTCAACTCCCACATGTTTGAAGCCTACTCTGAAGAGTTTATGTAACTTTATGCAAAAATTTATCCAGAGGAAGAAAGCAAACCAAACAGAAAAATTAAAAAAAAATAATGAATCTTGCTCTCCCTATACAATCCTCAAAATTACTTAGTACATCTCATAGATAATCACAGGAAAAACTAGGCTGCTACAGATTCCATTTACTAGCAGCTATGGGCCACTAACAAGATGAATCTTTCCACATTCAAACTCAATACTGAGATCTGTACTTACTTTTTTTTTTCAATTTAATAAGTACTTACAAACACTTCTTTAAAATTTCCATAGTTTATCCAGAAATACAAATAGCAGCAAACCTCTAAAAAAATAATTGAAATCAAGATACTATGAGTTTATCAGGCTAATCAAGAAAGCAGTTATCTTATACCTATTGGAATATGGTTCATAAGTAAAATGCAATGTGTTGTTATAAAATGTAATGATCATCAACAAAACAAGAATGTATGCTTCATTTTTGTTAATAGTTTTATTTTTCTTGTTTAGGAATTTTTTTATTCATTTTACATACCAACCTCAGATCTCCCTCTCTTGCCTCCTCCCACCCTCTCTCCAGCCTTCCTCCCCCAGCCTGTCCTCCATCACCTCCTCTGAAAAAGTAAGGCGTCCCATGTGGAGTCAGCAAAGACTGGTATATTCAGTTGAGGCAGGTCCAAGACCTCCGGTGTATCAAGAATGCGTAAGGTGTCCCACCATAGGTAATGGGTTCCAAAAAGCCAGCTCATGCACCAAGGACATGTGTCCTGATCCTACTGCTGGGAGAGGGGGGGTTAAGCAGATCAAGCTACACTGTAGGCTGGTTGCTAAATGGTCTTATGTGGTGATATTGTGTTCCCCAAAATATTGTGCAAAAGAATAAATTTATCTGGGGTCAGAGAACATAACAGCCACTAGATATAGAGGCCAGAAAATGGTGGCATACATGCCTTTAATCCTAGCATTCCAAAGACAGAGATATGTCTAGATCTCTGTGAATTCAAAGTCATACTGGAAACAAACAGGCATGGTGACACATGCCTTTAATCCCAGGAAGTGATGGCAGAAAGCAGAAAGATATATAAGGCTGTAGCTAGAGTTTTCTCCAGTCCTGCCCAGCCCCATGGACCCAGCAACCACTTATAAAATAATCATTCAGAAGCTTATATTAATTAAACTACTGGGCCATTAGCTCAGGCCTACCACTAACTAGCTCTTAAACTTAACTCAGCCCATTTCTGTTAATCTATATGTCATCACATGTTCCGTGGCTTTACCTGTTGCCTTTACATGTTGCTCCCTGGATGGCAGGCTTGCATCTCTTACCGGCTTCCACCTCCCAGCCTCTCTTCTCTGTTTGTCCCACCTATCCTATACTTCTTGCCTGGCTACTGGCCAATCAGCATTTTATTTATCAATCAACCAAAGCAACCTATATTCATAATATACAGGACATCTGACAGCACTTCCCCTTTTCTGTTTTGTTTTTTTTTTAAGGAAATTTTTAACTTCAACATAGTAAAATTATATATAACAGAACAGTTATCTAGGAAGAATTACAGTTACAATGTCTAGTCTATTTGTATTTGGCAAAATTAAAGAAGATATCCTATCTATCTTATATTTGTGAATCTAAGGTTTCATATCTAACTTGTCTCTTATCCTAACTAAGGAAATTATAACTATCTAGTCTTCAACTACATCAAAGACCTAAGAAGGTTATAATATTACCTGAGAAATGGAAGAAGGAAAAAGCAACTTTCAGGAGTCTTGTGAGAGTAGACAGAGACAGCTGGCAGCTTGGACAGTCATCCAAAGTTCCTATGTTAAGATGGGGCATCTGTCTTCAGCACACAGGCCTAAAATCTCTCAGTCACTTCTCTCTGTGTCCTGCAGAATGTCTGGCAATTTCCTCTGTGAAGAAGGAACCTGAAGGACCATTTCACCAAGCAAAGTTCAGTGGTCACCTTCCCACAGTTCCTGCATGTCCAGTCGATCAAGCAGTGCAGGCAAGAACAGTTTATTGCCCAAATGGCTATTTTTGCCAAAAAGATAAAACTCCATATAGAGTGTCTTTGATGATCATCCTCCTCTGTAGATGTAACCAACCGTCTTATTAAATAAGAAACACAGAAACAATGTGAAAGAGAAAGCCGAGAGGTCAGAGCTCAGAGCTAAAATCTCACCCTTCCGCCTGCGGTGTCCCAGCTTCCCGAAAGAGGGCTACTTCCTGTCTGTACGCCTTTTTTATAGTATTATTGTTCTGCCTTCTCATTGGTTGTAAACCCAAACACGTGACTGCCTCGTCACTGTCTGAATGTACAGCCCCCTAGGTCTTAAAGGCATATGTCTCCAATGCTGGCTATATCCCTGAACACACAGAGATCTATGGGATTAAAGATGTGTGCCACCACCGCCACACTCTGTCTATGGCTCTAATAGCTCTGACCCCCGAGCAACTTTATTAACATACAATCAAAATCACATTTCAGTACAATTAGAATACCACCACATTTCCCCTTTTCTATTTTAATAAAAAGAAAAAAAAGCAAGAGGTTATAACTAACAAAAGAAAAACTATATACAAAAGTACAATAACTATATACAATATATACAAGTAATAAATACCTAAACAGGTATTTGACAAATCAGAGAAATAATTCCATTATCTATCCTATTTTGGTAAATCCAAGATGTATCTAACGCACTTTCTATCCTAATTAATTTTCAACTATAACTAACTAATCTTCAACCATAACTAACTAATCTTCAACTCCCTCAGAGACCCAAGAAGGGAATAATATTAGCTAACAAAAATAAAAACAGGAAGTGCATGCAAGCAACTTCCAAAAAATTTGTGAGTTGACAGAAACAGCCAGCTGCCTGGGCAGTCACCTGAGGTTTCTCTGCAGTGTTGGGGCATCATCTTCAGCCTATAGGCTTAGTGTATCTGACAGACTCATTTGTGAAGTAGGATGTACACAAGGTCAACAGTTAAACCTCACATTGGGTGAGAGCAGTCCACGTACCAGAAACACCTGAATTCCACTAGTGTCCTGTCATGATTCAGGATTTTAAATTCTGGAAATTGTTGACAATTTTTTAAATTCAGCTGTCCATTCTTCTTGGCTGTGTATATATGGCTTCATCTCAGCATCCCCTTCTTCTCCACATCCCTCTATTAAATGCCAGTCTACTTTCGAGAGGCATGAGCTTTCAGCTGCTGTTACATTGTACAACAGAAGCCATCGGGCCTCTGCCTGTTAAGCTGCCTTCGAAGAAAAGGGCACCGTACCTTTTCCGGATGCGAAGGCCACTTCAGTGATGGGGCCATATTGTCCTGGCCTCAGAAGATGCCTTTTGGTAAAGCCATAACCACACTTGTTTTGGCAAGAATCAGTAGTCCCTTGTTTCGTGTTCTGTCAGTCCATTTTGTCCTGTTGATTCGAGGATACTTTGTTGTCCAGTGGCTAACTTTTGCCACAATGAAAGTTGACTCCATATGCAGTTTCTTCAATGCCCATATTTTCTCTGAAGTAGATTGGTACTGCCAGGAGCCGACATGTCTCAAAAAAGAAAATTTTTCTAAGTTATTAAAACATTTTAAATGCCATATTCTGTAGATCTCTGAAGGGTTTGAAGATGACCTGTCTAAAACATCTCTGCTCAATTTTTAAAACATATCTAATATGCCTACAAGTTCTATTGTAATGTCTAACTACTAACTTTCATTTCTTTATATCCTAATAGGTGGTAATAATATCATTCAAGGATCAGAAATTTGCATTACATTGTTAAATGAATGGTATAAATACAATTAGAAATATACATATAGCATTTTCTAACAATATCAGTTTCAAATTTGTATACAATATAAAACAATCCAATCCAATGTAAAGTATTTAAAACTAGTAATTGTCTTTTTCTTTTCTTCCTTTCTTTTCCTTCCCTTTTTTTGTTTAAATAGGAACCTTAAATCTAATCTCCTTTGCTTAGCCTTTTTCCTAACCCTTGACAACAACTTGTAACCAACCCCCCTAAATACTGAAAATTATCCCAGACCCAAAACCCATAAAAAAGACCAAAAAACCACCCGCCCCTCCCCACCTCTTTGGGAATGTGGGCGTTGTATTCTTAAAATTGCTTCCTGCTGGGTATGGGCGAAGTTTTCTTTATCCTGAAAGAAAAATTTTAGGTTAATTGTCAAATTCTAGGAAAGGTAACTATATCCTTCATTATCCAGTCTGTGTATAATGCCAAAGTTCAGGGTTTATCTCAAGTCCTTATTCAAGTAGTCTTTGAGACTGGATCATCTCAGCTAGTCATCACAAAATTGCTCTGAGCACTTACAGTTCAAAGCTGATCTGTGGATGATGTTTGTCAGCTTAATGATATTATTATTGTCCATGTGGAATTGTTGTTGTTGTGGGGGCCCATCTTCTTTCTGGAGACCTCAGTTGATGTTAGGCCTGGCCGTGATTTCCTGCAGAAAACTGATAAGAGACTCGAACACAAAAACATATATATGCCCCGGTGCTTTATCCAACCTTGGCTTCAACAATTCTCGCTCATATAAATCCTCTTCTTACTCACTAATTAGACTCCCAGTGCTCCACCAGGGGCCCAGCCGTGGATGTCTGCCTTCAGATTCCTCAGTCCTTGGCTGGGGTTTATGGCACCACTATTTGGGTGTCTGGCCATCCCATCACCAGAGTAGGTCAGTTCCTGCCGTCTCGCGACCATTGCCAGCAGTCTTTTGAGGGGGTATCTTTGTGGATCTCCGTGGGCCTCCCTAGCTCTCTGCTTCCTCCCCTTCTCACCTTCTCATGTGGTCTTCATTTACCATGGTCTCCTATTCCTTGTTCTCCCTCTCTTTTCTTGATCCAGCTAGGATCTCCCACTCTTTCCCTCGACTGTCGCCCTTCATTGTTCCCACTCATGACCAGGCTATTCATGTAGATCTTGTCCATTTCTCCGTGTCTTTTTTTGGGGTCCCGTTTTCCAGGTAGCCTCACTGGTGATGTGAGTAGCAGTCTAGTCATCCTTGTTCCACATCTAGCATCTTCCTATGAGTGAGTACATACCATATTTGTCTTTCTGAGTCTGGGTTACCTCACTCAGGATGATTTTTTCTAGATCCATCCATTTGCCTGCAAACCGTGTGATGTCGTTGTTTTTCTCTGCTGAGTAGTATTCCATTGTGTATATGTGCCACAATTTATTTATCCATTCTTCAGTTGAAGGGCACAGGATCTATGAACCAAAGGCTGAGGGGCCCCCAACTGGATCAGGCCACCTGAACGGGTGAGACAGTCAGTTGGCTTGATCTGTTTGGGAGGCAGCTGTGCATTGGTGCCAGGTCCTGGGCTCGTTGCATGAGTTGGCTGTTTGAATCCTGGGACTTATGCAGGGACACTTGGCTCGGTCTGGGAGGGGGGAATGGACCTGCCTGGACTGAGTCTACCAGGTCAACCCCGGTCCTCCGGGGAGACCTTGATCTGGAGGAGGTGGGAATGGGGGGTGGGCTGGGGGGAGGGGTGGGCGAGAGGGGGAGAACAGGGGATTCTGTGGCTATTATGTTGAACTGAATGGTGTTGTAAAATAATAATAATAATAAAAAAAAACCAAAAAAAAAAAAAGAATACAATTTTGAAGTTTAAAAAAAAAAATATATATATGCAGCTAGCCTTTTTTCTAGAATTAGTTAGTACTCTATATGACCATTAATATCTTAACAAAGTTTAAAATGTATATATATATATTAATCTTATAAATTTTGATATAAAATTTATACTTTAAGAAAAGTTTAAAGAATCAGAATAGAATCAAAAGAGTTGAGATTAGTAATAGAATAGTCCCTTTATTAATTTTGCCTTTGTCCTGTACCATAGCAGAAGATGGCTCTTTTATTCTGGCATGATACAGGGAGTTTGCATTTTCCTTTAAACAACATGCTTGAGTTTAAAGAAGGAGAGAGCCATTCTCCAACTCCAAAGTCAGCTTTAAATTTTAATTGAACTGGGACTATTAGAAGACCAATAGTGTTAAATCTTTAGAGAAAATCAGAAACAAACATTTAGGAAGACATAAAATTTTTTAGATAATATATACCCATACATCGTTTCATTCTGTTTCTTGGGATAGATGATTTGTCCCTTTTCTTCAGTTGTCTCATTTGTCCAGTGTTCTTTAAATTCCTTAACCTTCATTCTCCTAAAAGACAAAAACAAAAACCTTTCCCCAAGACTAATTTTGGGGATGTTTCCTTTTGACAAGTTATTATCTGATTAAATGAAAAGGCATGTGTTATTGATACAACTTAGTTTAAATTGAATGTTCATGCTGGTTGATGAACTATCACCTCCTCTAATTAAGAGGTCTCTCTTGTTCAAATAGAACATTTATCAATTTTGATGGTACCCACAGCTTATCTTCTCCTCTTGAAACAAAAGCAAAACCTTGTCCCCAATGTAATACATACCCTGGTTTCCATTCTGAGGTCAGGACATCCTTAAAGTATATAGGCTGATTTAATTCTGTAGTTTTTTCTATTATCCAATGTCTCTCTGCAGCTGTTGTTCCTTTCTCATTGGCATTCAGAAAATTCAAAGTTAGAAGAGCATTATGCAGTCTATTTCTGGGAGTTTTTGTTACCCATTACTGTTTATTTAGCATATCTTTTAGAGTTCTGTTTGATCTTTCTATAACTGCTTGACCTGTAGGATTATGTGGTGTGCCTGTAATATGTTTTATATTGTAATAAGCAAAAAACTGTTTCATTTTAACAGAGACATATGATGGAGCATTGTCAGTTTTGATTTGTGCAGGTATACCCATGATGGCCATAACTTCTAGCAAATGAGTGATTACAGAATCAGTTTTTTCAGAACTCAAAGCAGTTGCCCATTGAAATCCTGAATAAGTATCGTTGGTGTGGTGTACATATTTCAATTTTCCAAATTCTGCAAATTGAAACACGTCCATCTGCCAGATTTCATTTCTCTGAGTACACTTTGGGTTACATCCTGCTGGTAATGGCATTTGATTGTAGAAGGAACAAGTAGGACATTTCTTTACTATTTCTTTGGCTTGTTGCCAGGTTATGGAAAAATCCTTTTTTAAACCTCTACTATTGACATGATGTTTTTTATGAAATTCTGTGGCCTCCAGCACATTTCCTATTAATAATTTATCAATCTCATCATTGCCTTGTGCTAGAGGGCCTGGCAGACCAGTATGGGATCGAATGTGAGTTATATATAAAGGATGATTCCTTTTACTGATTGTATCTTGTAATTGAATAAATAGTGAAGTTAATTCTGAAGCATCAGGGATAAATTCTGCAGTCTCAATATGTAACACCACTCTTTCAGCATACTGAGAGTCAGTTACTATGTTGAGAGGTTCTGAAAAATCCATTAATACCAACAGAATAGCATACAATTCTGATTTTTGAACTGAATTATACGGACTTTGAACCACTTTTCTTAAATTTTCTGATTTGTAACCTGCCTTTCCTTCTTTGTTGGCATCTGTATAAAATGTACGAACTCCAGATATGGGTTTTTGCCATACAATTCGAGGCAAGATCCAATCAGCTCTCTTTATAAGATCAATTCTATCGCTTTTGGGATATTTGCTGTTAATTTCTCCCAAAAAATTACTGCAAGCTCTTTGCCAAGGTTCACTTTCTGTCCATAATTTTTCAATGTCTTCTTTAGTTAATGGTACGACAATTTCTGCTGGGTCTATGCCTGCTAATTGAGGAAGTCTCAATTTTCCTTTTCAAATCAAGTCAGAGATTTTTTCCACATAAGTTTTTAATTTTTTATTTGGTTTATTTGGTAAAAATATCCATTCCAATATAATATCTTCCCTCTGCATTAATATTCCAGTAGGAGAACGCCTAGAAGGTAAAATAACCAAAATGCAATCCAGCTTTGGATCAATATGATCCACATGTCCTTCATGCACTTGCTTTTCTACCAAGGCCAATTCTTTCTCAGCTTCAGGTGATAATTCTCTTGGACTATTTAAGTCCTTGTCACCTTCTAAGGTTTTGAACAAATTAGTCAGTTCATCATTTTTTACCCCAACAGAAGTTTGTAGATGAGAAATATCTCCAAATAATCTTTGAAAGTCATTAAGAGTCTGTAGTCTATCTCTCCGAATTTGCACCTTTTGGGGTCTAATTTTTTGTAGCTCTATTTTATATCCTAAATAATTAATAGAATCTCCACTTTGTATCTTTTCAGGAGCAATTTGTAATCCCCAGCAAGCAAAATTGTCTTTACTTCTTCAAACATTATTTCTAAAGTATCTGCATTTGAGTCAGCTAGTAAAATATCGTCCATATAATGATAAATTATAGATTTAGGAAATTTTTTACGTATCACTTCCAATGGCTGTTGTACAAAGTATTGGCACAGAGTTGGGCTATTCAACCTTCCCTGAAGGAGGACCCTCCATTGAAATCTTTTACCCGGTTGAGAATTATTATAAGTAGGTACTGTAAAAGCAAATCTTTCTTTGTCTTTTTCTTGTAAGGGTATTGAAAAGAAACAGTCTTTTAAATCAATAACTATGAGAGGCCATCCTTTTGGTAACAGAGTAGGCAAAGGCATCCCAGATTGTAGAGAGCCCATTGGCTGAATTACTTTGTTAATTGCTCTAAGTTCTGTTACCATTCTCCATTTACCAGATTTCTTTTTAATAACAAATACAGGAGAATTCCAAGGGCTGGTTGATTCTTCAATATGCTGAGCATTTAACTGTTCTTCTACCAGCTCTTCTAAAGCCTGGAGTTTCTCTGTTGTTAAAGGCCATTGTTGGACCCATACAGGCTTGTCTGTTAACCATTTTAAAGGTAGAGCTGTTGGTGTCTTTGGAAGATCATCAGTTATTGTGTCGTGTTCTTGTATAATATGGATGGCTGGTGACCACTCATTAGAACAATATCTTCTAATATTTCTCTCAGTAACATGTGTTAGTTTATGAGATTGGAGGGATGTTAATCTCAGTATTCCATTGTTGCAACAAGTCTCGACCCCACAGGTTCATAGTTATGTTAGCCCCATATGGTTTTAATTTTCCTCTCTGTCCTTCTGGACCTATACATTCGAGCCATCTTGCACTCTGTTTCACCTGAGATAATGTCCCAATTCCTAACAGTTGAACGTTTACCTCCTGAAGAGGCCAAGTTGGATGCCAAAATTCTGGTGCAATTATGGTAATGTCCACACCTGTGTCTACCAGACCAGACAACAAAACACCATTTATTTTTATCGTTAATTTTGGTCTTTGTTCATTAATAAAAGTTTGCCAAAAAAATTTCTTTATGTTTTCTCCTGAATTTTCCATTCTCTCTGTTTCATCATCCTGACCAGTATGATTTATTCCAATAGGCATTTGGTTATTTAATCGCTCAGAGCAGGGTTTTCCTCTATGGCTGCAGGAAAGGTTTGAACTGGATTTGCAACCGGGGCCTGCGTGATGCCCCCCTGGTAGTTTCCCGATGACTGAGGCAAAGGATTGCCCTGTCTGTCCTTTGTTGATCTACATTCGTTGGTCCAGTGTTTTCCCTTACCACACCTTCTGCATACTCCAGAAGGAAGGGGCATTCTGTTGCCATTGTTCCTTGAAGAAACATTGTTTCTAGGAATGGCCTGTCTACAGTCCCTTTTCAAATGTCCTTGCTTTCCACATCCAAAACATCTAACACTCCTCAAACCTTTTGAAATTACTTCTCCTACCCAAGTATCATCATACTCATCAGCCTCAACATTAATTGTTTCTCTAATCCAATCTTCCATAGGTGCAGATCTTGCCCTTAATGGCTTGATTATTCTTTTGCATGCTGGATTTGCATTCTCAAAGGCCAAAGATTCAATTATTGCCTTACCAGCTTCTGAATCTGAGACCATTCTCTTTACTGCTGAAGCCAGTCTTTGTAAAAAATCTGTAAAAGACTCTTTGGGGCCTTGCATCACCTTTGTAAATGACTCAGATTTTTTTCCTGGTTCCTCAACTCTGTCCCATGCATTCAAGGCTGCCGTTCGACATAAAATTAGGGTTTGGACATCATATAAACATTGTGTTTGTACTGAAGCATATTGGCCTTCTCCAATAAGCTGATCCTGGCAAACTTGTATTCCTTTATCCCTCCATTGTTTTTCTATGTTTTTAGCCTCCTCCTTAAACCAGGTCAGAAATTGAAGTCTCTGGCTGGGTTCCAGAACACCTTGTGCAAGGTCCCTATTGTATACTATCCTATTATATGTTGACCAAGAGTTTAACATTTGCTTTACATATGGGGAATGCATGCCATAAGATACTATTGCCTCCTTAAACCTTTTTAAATCCAACATTTCAATTGGAGCCCAAATATTTTGTGTAGCCATTTGATCAGGCATCTGCTGTATGGTTACAGGATAAATTAAGGGTGACTGTGTGAAAACAGGCTTTCTTTCTGTAACCTTATGATCCAGACTTGAAACAACTTCACTGTTAGTTTCTTCTGTCTGAATTTTTGCAGGTTTAACAAGTTCTTCTAAAGCTGTTATCCTGGCACTTAAATTGACTATCTTTTTAAATATTAAAATGAGGATTAGCATAGTGATAAGGTGCATAATTCCACCAATACTAATATTATATAGTTGTTCCATTGTCAGACTGCCTAAAATTTCGAACAAAAAACAATTTTCTTCCAATGTACACATAAAACCCATTTTTTTTAATGTGGAAAAAATCTCTTTTAGATAGTTTCCTTTAAAATATCTGATATGTTATGACTTACCAAATCTGCGTAGAATAGTAGAAATCCAAGGGGATTTTCAAAACAGCCACCTAGTGTCCCAGGTGTAAATCCAAAGAGAGAGAGAGAGAGAGAGAGAGAGAGAGAGAGAGAGAGAGAGAGAGAACAAGAAAGCACAGCTGGCTAAAGTTTAAATGCAGCCACGTGTTCCCTCTTGGGCTGAGTCAAGGCTTGGGTCTGGCTTCCTTAAGCTTCAACCACGTGCATTGGCTTTACAGGCAGGGCCCTGTTCGGCAGAGCAGGTCTGAGTTGTTTGTAGCACCGGCTTTAAGCAAGCAGGATTTAAGCAAGCAGCTCACCGATAGTCCAGCCTGAGGTCAAGCAGACCTAGACCCAGGCTAAGAAGCCGACCGCTGCCTGCCGCCCCCTGCCCCGCCGGCCGCCGCTGGCTGCCTGCTGTCCTTGCAGGAAAGCGGACCTGCAGCCAAGCCAAGCAGTTTTTAATGGATTCTTGTCATGTTGGGCGCCAGATGTAGATGTAACCAACCATCTTATTACATAAGAAACACAGAAACAATGTGAAAGAGAAAGCCAAGAGGTCAAAGCTCAGAGCTAAAATCTCACCCTTCCGCCTGTGGTATCCCAGCTTCCCGAAAGAGGGCTACTTCCTGTCTGTACGCCTTTTTTATAGTATTATTGTTCTGCCTTCTCATTGGTTGTAAGCCCAAACACGTGACTGCCTCGTCACTGTCTGAATGTACAGCCCCCTAGGTCTTAAAGGCATATGTCTCCAATGCTGGCTGTATCCCTGAACACACAGAGATCTATGGGATTAAAGATGTGTGCCACCACCGCCACACTCTGTCTATGGCTCTAATAGCTCTGACCCCTGGGCAACTTTATTTATTAACATACAATAAAAATCACATTTCAGTACAATTAGAATACCACCACACTCCTCTCTGAAGTAAATTGGTGCTGCCAGGAGCAGACATATCTCACTGTCCAGAAAGTCTAAAATCTTTTAAAAACATTTTAAATGCTATATTCTGTAGGTCTTTGAAGTGTTTGAAGATTACCTATCTATCTGAAATATATCTATATATACCTAGAAAATTTAAGTAACATGGCTACAAGTTTGACTATCATAGATTACTATTCATCTGCATTTTTAATTATCCATTACAATTTAAATGAGTTACATAAACATAGTACCTCCAATGAAAGTAGAAATTTTATATATATACAGTATAACAAAATGAACTTTAAATTTGCATCAATAAACTAAAATCCATAGCAATGTAAAACATTTCAAACAAGTTGTTGCTCTTTAAAAGTAGGTTCATTAATCTATCCTTTTATCCTATCATATAAATACTATGCCCCCTTTTTTTTAGAAAGAAATTGCATGTATAATCAACCTGATTTAAACAAACATATTTTTTTTTCTGTACCACACCAGAGGGCTCTTCTGATATGGGACAAAAGAATCTTTTAACCTTTTTTTTTCCTTTGGGATATGCTTGGGTTTAGAGAAGGAGTGAGCCAATTCCATCTCCAAAGCCAGCTTGGTATATTTGGGAATTTGGGTGTAGCTTCTCATACTACTTCCTGCTGGATGGGCATGTTGTATCTTATGGGGACACAAAGAAAATTTTAGGATTATGGAGTAGTCTGTGAGGATGTATCGTCTGAGCCAGTTGCCTTGAAACCATTCTGAATGTTGGATCATCTGGGCCATTGTGATATCAGAGACCTTTCAGGGGGTCTTGGCTGGTCAAACCTGATGTATCTTAATCTGGAACAAATTCATAGCCTCTTGTTTTCTGTGGAAACAAACACAGAGCCTCCTTTCCAAACCAATATATCCTTAGATCCAAATTTTGAAGTCAAGGTAACTTTAAAATATACATATTGACTTAACTCAACATCTTTTACAATCAAATGTTTTTGTGAAGTTAAAAATCCCAAAAACACCACAATCCAGATTCTCTGTGTAATATCCATCCTTATGTGGCTTATTTTTTATACTACCTTTACTGCCTCTTTAAAGACTTTATTTTTGAAAGTATGTATTTTTTATATAACTGTATATATTCCTTTTTCTCTCTCTTCCAAGCCCATGTACATTTTTACTCACATTGTAAGCTATTGTATCTGAATCTGACTTATTGTGAACCTATTGATTTAAACTGCAACATTTCTAAGACTGAAAGACAGCTGTGGCTGACGGCTCTGCCCTTGTCATCTTCCCAACATGGAGGGAAGTTTACCACCAGCTCTGGTTCTGGAGCCATGTGTACCATCAGCTATTAGCTATCAGAAGCAGTTCTATCAAAGCAGCATGTAGCCCAGAAACCTCTTTTTCTTTTGTACTAGCAAAGGCTAAATCCACCATGCAGCAGCATAATGTGCCACTTGCAGGTGCCTCATTCCCACCATATTTCAGGTCAAGCACACATACCAGGAACCTGCCATAGTAGCTCAAACCTGCAGGCTGCTGCTACCTTGAGAGAAACAAATAGGAAGCTGTTTTTAGCTCCGTTTCAGAATCTTCTTTCTCAGGTTTTAGGTGGAAACTCTGGCTAACCCATTGGGTGCCATTTGTAGCTGGAGTTTTCTCTAGTCCTGCACAGCCCCATGGACCCCACAACCACTTACAAAATAATCACTCAGAAGCTTATATTAATTAAACTGCTGGGCCATTAGCTTAGGCCTACCACTGACTAGCTCTTACATTTAACTCAGCCCATTTCTGTTAATCTATATGTTGACACATGTTCCATAGCTTTACCTGTTGCCTTTACATGTTGTTCTCTGGTTGGCAGGCTTGCATCTCTTACCGGCTTCCACCTACCAGCCTCTCTTCTCTATTTGTCCTGCCTATTCTATACTTCCTGTCAGGCTACTGGCCAATCAGCATTTTATTTGTCAATCACAGCAATATATATTCACAATATACAGGACATCACACAGAATAAGGCTTGAGGACCAGGAACTAGAGACTGGTTAAGCTTTTAGAATTTTGAGCAGCAGTTCAGCTGAGATTCATTCCAGATGAGGACACAGAGGCTTCCAATTTGAAGAAACAGGATCAGCTGAGGAATTGATGAGGTGTGGTTGGCTGTAGCCTGTTCTCTCTCTCTCTCTGATCTTTCAGCATTCATCCTAATACCTGGCTCTGGGTTTGTTTTTATTCCTTTTTTTTTTTTTTTTTTTTTTTTTGGTTTTTCGAGACAGGGTTTCTCTGTGTAGCTTTGCGCCTTTCCTGGAACTCACTTGGTAGCCCAGGCTGGCCTCGAACTCACAGAGATCCACCTGGCTCTGCCTCCCGAGTGCTGGGATTAAAGGCGTGCGCCACCACCGCCCGGCTTGGTTTGTTTTTATTAATAAGACCTTCTAACAATTAATTCTGCAGTCTTATTAATAAAAAACCTGGAGCCAGATATTGGGTTTAAAACCTGAGAGATCAGAAAAGCAGAAAAAAGCTAGCCACATTTTTACCACTTGGAGATCCTCAGCCAAAGAGACCTACTTCCTATATACCCATGCCTATATGCCTTTCTGTTCTGCCATCTCATTTCCTCTCTGCCCAGCTACATCACTTCCTCTTCCTGCCCAACTCTGTCACTTACTGTCTGTTTGCACAGACCTCCAGATCTTTATGGTTAGTGCTGAGATTAAAGGTATGTATCACCACACCTGGCTTTGTTCCGTGTGGCCTTGAATTCACAGAGATCCAGACAGATCTCTGCTTTCCCAGTGATAGGACTAAAGATGTGTGCTACCATTGCTTGACCTCTACATTTACTATAGTGGCTGGCTTTTCCTCGGATCCACAGATAAACTTTATTGGGGTACACAGATAAAATATCACCACATTACACAACTTTCTTGCTTATGCAGAAAGCATAGTCCTGTCCCATAGAGGCTTCATGGCTGTTATTCTAAAGTTAATGAATTCCCACTAGCTTGGTTCTATTGTCTCTGTAGGTTTTCCCATCATGATCTTGATGCTCCTTGCTCATAGAATCCCTCTTCCCTCTCTTTGACTGGACTCCCCAAACTCAGCCTGGTGCCGGGCTTCAAATCTATATGCATCTGCTTCCATTAGTTACTGGAGAAAGGCTCTATGATGACAGTTAGGATATTTACCAATCTGATTACTAGGGTAAGATAGCTCAGGCACCCTCACCACTGTTGCCAGTAGTCTAACCTTGGGTTATCCTTTGGATTCCTGGGAACTGGCCTACCATCAGGTTTGTCCCCATCATCATGATGTCACCTTCTATCATTATTATCTCTTTCATTGCTCTCTCATTCCATACCTCTTATAGCTCAACCATCCTGTCCCCTTATATTCTTATCCCTCATCTCCTACCCTCTATTGCACCCCCACCCACAGTTTACTCATGATATCTCATCTATTTCCCCTTCTCAGGGCAATCCATGCATCCCTTTCAGGATCCTCCTTCTTAGCTATCTTCTCTGGAGCTGTGGGTTGTAGATGCTTTACATCTAGTATCCAGTTATGAGTGAGTACATACCATGTTTGTCTTTCTGAGTCTGGGTTACCTCACTCAGGATGATATTTTCTAGTTCCATCCATCTGCTTGCAAATTTCATTATGTCATTGTTTTTTACTACTGAGTAGTACTTCATTGTATATATGTACCACATTTTCTTTATCCATTCTTCAGTTGAGAGGCATCTAGGTTGTTTCCAGGTTCCAGCTATTATGAATAATGCTGCTATGAACATAGTTGAGCAAGTGTCCTTGTGGTATGATTGTGTATCCTTTGGGCATATGCCCAAGATTGGTATAGCTGGTTCTTGAGGTAGGTTGATTCCCAATTTTCTGAGAAACTGCCATACTAATTTCCAACATGGCTGTACAAGTTTGAAGTCCTACCAACAGTGGAGGAGTGTTCCTCTTGCTCCACATCCTCTCCAACATAAGCTATCATCAGTGTTTTTGATCTTAGCCATTCTGACAGGTATAAGATGGTATCTCAGAGTCATTTTGATTTGCATTTCTGTAATCACTAAGGATGTTGAGCAATTCTTTTAATTTTTTTTTTTTTTTTTTTTTTTTTTGGCCATTTGAGATTCTTCTGTTGAGAATTCTCTGTTTAGATCTGTAGCCCATTTTCTAATTAGATTGTTTGGTATTTTAATGCCTAGTTTCTTGACTTCATTATATGTTTTGGAGATCAGGCCTCTGTCAGATGTAGGGTTGGTGAAATTCTTTTCCCATTCTGGAAGCTGTTGTTTTGACTCATTTACCATGTCCTTTGCCTTACAGAAGCTTTTCAGTTTCGGGAGGTCCCATTTATTAATTGTTGTTTTCAGTGTCTGTGCTACTGGTGTTATATTTTGGAAGTGGTCTCCTTTGCCAATACACTCAAGGCTACTTCCTACATTCTCATCTATCAAGTTCAATGTAACTGGATTTATTTTGAACTCTTTGATACACTTGCACTTGGACTTGAGTTTTGTGCATGGTGGTAGATACAGATCTATTTGAAATCTTCTACATGTTGACATCCAGTTATACCATCACCATTTGTTGAAGTTTTTTTTCCATTGTACAGTTTTGGCTTCTTTGTCAGAAATAAGGTGTTCATATGTGTGGAAATCAATGGCAGGGTCTTCAATTCAATTTCATTGTTCCACATATTGGTTTTTATGTCAATACCAAGCTATTTTATTATTATTGCTCTATAGTACATCTTGATGTCTGGGATGGTAATCCCTCTTGAAGTTGCTTTATTGTAAAGGGTTGTTTTGGCTATCCAGACATTTTTTGTTTTTCCATATGAATTTGAGTGTAGTTCTTTCCAGGTTTATGAAGAATTGTGGTTGGATTTTGATAGGGATTGCATTTAATCTGTAGATTGCTTTTGATAATATTGGCATTTTTACTATGTTAATTCTACCAATCCATGAGAATTTTCTGATATCTTTCCATTTTCTGGTATCTTCAATTTCTTTCTTCAGAGACTTAAAGTACTTGTCATACAGGTCTTTCACTTGCTTAGTTAATATTACCTCAAGGTGTTTTATATTATTTGAGGCTATTGTAAGTGGTGATGTTTCTCTGTAATGAGAGAAATCCATGGGGATCTGCTTAAGAAGTATTGGGGAATCTATTAGGATATAAATTGAGGAAATACACTCATGAATACAGAACTGAGCAGATAGCTGAAGTCATCCTCTGATCTGACCGAGAACAAATACACCTGACAGTTCAATCACAACAGGAAGCAGGAAGCAGGAAGCACGAAGCAGGGAGAAGACCTTTTGACCCCTTTCCCTTTCCTGTTAAGAGGTTACATAGAAAGACAAGAAGTACCACCTCCTTTGGGGCCATATATCCCAAGGTCATGAACAGAGCAAATACCACTACATCATTGATTTCTTTCTTGGCCCAAATATCATTTTTATATAGGAGAGCTACTGATTTTTTTTAGTTAATCTTGTATCCTGCCACATTACTGAAGATGTTTATCAGCTGTAGGAGTTCCCTGGTAGAATTTCTGGGACACTTAATTATACTATCATGTCATCTTCAAATAGTGAAAGTTTGACTTCTTTCCTTCTAATTTATATCCTTTTGATCTTCTTTTGTTGTCTTATTGTTCTAGCTAGAACTTTGAGTACTATACTGAATGGATAAGGGGAGAGAAGACAGTCTTGTCTTGTTCCCTGATTTTAGCTGAATTGCTTTTATTTTCTCTCTATTTAATTTTATGTTGGCTTGCTGTAAATTGCTTTTATGAAGTTTAGGTATGTTCCTTGTATTCCTGATCTCTCCAAGATCTTTATCATGAAAGGGTGTTGGATTTTGTCAAGGGCTTTTTCACCATCTAATGAGACGATCATGTGTTTTTTTTTTTCTTTTAGTTTGTTTATATGATGTATTCACATATTTTCATATGTTGAACCATCTTTGCATCTCTGGGATGCAGCCTACTTGGTCACGGTGGATGATGTTTTGATGTGTTCTTGGATTCGGTTTGCCGGAATTTTATTGAGTATTTCCGCATTAATGTTCATGAGGGAGATTTGTCCCTAATTCTCTTTCTTTCTTGCCTCTTTTGGTGGTTTGGGTATCAGGGTAACTGTAGCCCTATAGAAAGAATTTGACTGTGTTCCTTCTGTTTCTATTATGTTGTGGAACAATTTGAGGAGTATTGGTATTAGCTCTTTGAAATTCTGATAGAATTGTGCTAAAACCATCTGGTCCTGGGTGTTTTTTGTTGTTGTTGTTGTTGTGAAACTTTTAATGATGGTTTCTACTTCCTTAGGGGTTATAAGTCTATTTAAATTGTTTATCTGGTCTTGATTTTGGTATGTTATGCCTATCCAGAAATTTGCCCATTTCTTTTAGATTTTCAAATTTTGTGGAGAACAGGATTTTGAAGTATGACCTGATGATTATGTGGACTTCCTTGTTCTCTGTTGTTATGTTTCCATTTTAATTTCTGATTTTGTGAATTTGGATGTTCTCTCTCCGACTTTTAATTAGTTTGGATAACAGTTTGTCTATCTTATTGATTTTCTCAAAGAACAAACTCTGCTTCATTGATTCTTTGTTTTATTCTCTTTGTTTCTATTCTATTGATTTCAGCATTCAATTTGATTATTTTCTGGTGTCTACTCCTCCTGGGTGAGTTTGCTTCTTTTTGTTATAGAGCTGGCATGTGTGCTGTTAAGTTCCTAGTGTGATATTTCTCCAACTTCTTTATGTAGGCACTTAATGCTATGAACTTTCCTCTTAGTACTGCTTTCATAATGTCTCATAAGTTTGGGGATGTTGTACATTCATTTTAATTGAATTCTAAGAAGTCTTCAATTTCTTTATTTTTTCCTTGACACATTGGTTAGTCATTTGAGAATCATTCAATTTCCATGAGACTGTAGGCTTTCTGTAATTTTGGTTGTTGTTGAAATCTAAGTTTAAGCCAAGGTGGTCCGATAAAATACAGAGGGTTATTCCAATTAATTGTATCTGTTGAGATTTGCTTAGTGTCTGAGTATGTGGTTGATTATAGAGAAGGATGCATCAGGTGCTGAGAAGAAGGTATATTCTTTTGTCTTAAAGAGGAATGTTCTATAGATATCTATTAAGTCCATTTGAATCATAACATTGGTTAGAGCTCTTATTTCTCTGTTAAGTTTCTATCTGACAGACCTGGCAATTGGTGACAGTGGGGTGTTGAAGTCTCCCACTACTAGTGAGTAAGTAGGGTTTGATGTGAAATTTAAGCTTTAGTAATGTTTCTTTTACATATGAGGGTGCCCTTGTATTGGGGGCATAAATGTTCAGAATTGAGACTTCATGTTGGTGGATTTATCCTGTGATGATTATGTAATGTCTTCCTAATCTCTTTTTATTGATTTGAGTTTGAAGTCTATTTTGTTAGATATTAAGAGAGCTACACCAGCTTACTTCTTAAGTCCATTTTATTGGAAAGTCTTTTCCCTGCCTTTTACTCTGAGGTAGTGTCTGTCTTCAAATTTGAGGTGTGTTTCTTGAATGCAGCAGAAGGATGGATCCTGTTTTTGTATCTATTCTATAAGTCTCTTTTTTTATAGGTGTAGCATGAATTGTTAGAAAGGTCTTGTTAATAAAAGCAAACCCAGAGCCAGGTATTGGGGTGAATGCTGGAATATCAGAGAAGCAGAACAAGCCATGGCCACCTCACTTCACCTATTCCTCAGCTGATCCTGTTTCCTCAGACTGGAAGACTCTCAGTCCTCATCCAGAATGAATCACAGCTGAACTGTGCTACTCAAAGCCTAAATGCTTAACAAGCCAAATGCTTCTAGTTACTGGTCTTCACGCCTTATATAACTTTCTGCTATCTGCCATCACTCCCTGGGGTTAAAGGTTCACTTTCTGGGATTAAAGGCATGAGTCACCATGCCTGGCTGCTTCCAGTGTGGTCTTGAACTCACAGAGATCCAGAGGGATTTCTGCCCCTGGAATGCTAGGATTAAAGGTGTGAGTGCCACTATTTTCTAGCCTCTGTATCTAGTGGCTATCCTGTTCTCTGGCCCCAGATAAGTTTATTATGGTGCACAATATTTTGGGGAACACAATACCACCACATATAGGTATTGATATTAAGGGGTATTAATGACCAATGATTGTTAGTTAATTCCTGTTATCATTTGGTGGCAGTATGTACATATATTTCCCTTCTTTGGGATTTTCTGCTGTGGGATTATCTATTGCCTGTGTTTTTGTGGGTGCATCTAACTTCCTTAGGTTGGAGTTTCCTTCTAGTGCTTTCTGTACAGCTGGAATTGTGGATAGATACTAATAAATCGAGTTTTGTCATGGAGTATCTTGTTCTTTCTGTCTGTGGTGATTGAAAGTTTTCCTGGTATAGTAGTCTGTGCTGGCATCCATAGTCTCTTAATGTCTGCATTATGTCTGTCCAGGATCTTCTGGCTTTCAGACTCTCCATTGAGAAGTCAGGTGTTATTTTGATGGTTCTGTCTTTACATATTACTTGTACTTTTTCCTTTGCTGCACTTAAGGTTCTTTCTTTATTCTATATGTTTAGTGGTTTAATTATGATGTGGCAAGGGGACTTTTGGGGATTCTAGTCTATTTGGTGTTCTGTAAGCTTTTTGTTTTGTCATAGGCATTTCCTTCTTTAAGTTGGGAAAGTCTTCTATAATTGTGTTGAATGTATTTTCTGTGCCTTTTAGTTGACATTCTCTCTCTTCTATCCCTATTAGTCTTAGGTTTAGCCTTTTCATGGTGTTCCAGATTTCCTGAACATTTTGTCATATGACTTTTTTTGGCTTTAGTGTTTTCTTTTACTGATGGATCTCTGTCCTTTAGCTGAAGTTTCTCTGTGTCCTGGCTAGTCCACAGCCACTCAGACCCAAGTAAACACACAGAGGCTTATATTAATTAAAACTGCTTGGTCATTAGCTCAGGCTAACTACTGACTAGCTCTTACAGTTAAACTCAGCCCATTTTCATTAATCTATATGTCACCACATGTTCCGTGGCTTTACCTGTGTGCCATTACATGCTGCTCCATAGATGATGGGCTGGCATCTCCTCACTCAGCCTTCTAGCCTTCCCATAATTCTCCTTGTTTGCTTATCCCACCTATACTTCCTGCCTGGCTATGGGCCAATCACAATTTTATTTATCAACCAATCAGAGCAACACATTCACAGTATACAGAGAGATATGCACAGCACTTCCCCTTTTCTTTCTTTTTTTTTCAAAAAGGAAAGTTTTTAAATTTAACATAGTAAAATTACGTATAACAAAACAATTATCAAGCAAGAATTACAGTTACAATATCTAGTCTATTTGTATTTGGCATTATTAAAGAGCTATCTTATCTATCCTATATTTATGAGTCTAATGTTTCATATCTATTTATCTCTTATAACCAAGGAAAATTATAACTATCTAGTCTTCAACTATATCAAAGACCTCAGAAGGATATAATGTTACCTAAGGAGAATAAATGCCTGCTTAATACTGAAGAAAACACAAACATTAGGATGATGAAAATGATGAAGACAATCAAGAACTTGAAAACAGAATTCAGTGAAGAAATAAAACATTGAAAAATCCCTCAAGTTGAAATGAAGATGGAATTAAAGAACCTAATAGCTCAACTAGAAAATACAAAGGAAGGCACTACCAGGAAAATCAATCAAGCAGAAGATAGATTATCAGTTTTCAAAGACAAAATAGAGGATTTAGAGACTAAATAAGCAGGGAATGTGAAGATTTAAGAAATAAAAAGTAAACAAAAAATACTGTAGTGATATTTTATTTGTATGTTAGTAAATAAAGTTTTCCTTGAGATCAGAGGAAATAGCAAGCCATTTTAAGTAAACACAAAAGTCAAGCAGTGTTAGCATTCACCCTTAATCTGATCACTTGGCAGGCAGGTTCTCTGTGTTTTCAAGGACACACTAGGGAACAGAGCCAAGTATGGTGACACACGCCTTGAATCCCAGTATCAACCATAGAGACCTGGAGGTCTATACAGAAAGACAGTGACAAGGAAGTGAGATAGCCGAACTAAGAGCCAATGAAAGGGCAGAACAGCAAGGTAATAAATGTGCAGGTAGACAGGAAGTAACACACCTTGGAAGCTGCAGTGTGGTGACGTAAGGTTAGCTGGTAGCTATTCCTATTTCCCTGATCTCTAAGGTTTTCACACCTATATTTGGCTTTGTATTTTTTTTTTATTTAATAATACCACTTAGAATTTTTTCTACAAAATACACAGGCATACAGGAAATATGGAACACCATGAAAAACCCAAACTTTCAAATTCTAGGCATAGATGGGGGAGAACAATCCCAAGTCAATGGCATAGATGCATAGACGAGATCTTCAAAAAAACCATAGAAGGAAAATTCCTCAAACTAAAAAAAAATACACACACACACACACACACACACACACACACACACACACACACAGAGAGAGAGAGAGAGAGAGAGAGAGAGAGAGAGAGAGAGAGAGAGAGAGAATACAGAACACCAAATAGACAAGACCAGAAAAGACAATTCCCCCATAGCAAATCATAGTTTAAACACTAAGTGTACAAAACAAAGAAAGAAAGTATACATATAAAGAAAAACCCATCAGAGTAAGAACTGATTTCTCAGTGAGCACTTTGAAAGCAAGAAGAGCCTGGAGCAATGCACTTCAAGCCCTAAAAGACTATGTCAGCCAACCTTAAATAATTAGTCCAAGAAAACTATATGCCATGATTGAAGGAGAAAGAAACACTTGCCATGACATAAACAAACATAAGGAATATATAAGAATTATTATTTTGAGTTGAATAGAAGAATGAGCATAGCAGACAGTCTGTAAATAGAAATTTGAAGCCATAATTAATAAAACATAATGAGAACACAAACAGCAAAGCCAAATATCAACAACACAATAGCCAACTAATGCATACATTTTGATAATAAATATATATTATTAGCCTTAAGTCTCTAATGAAAAGACACAGACTGAATGATCAAAAAAAAAACCTATCTTCAGCCTACCAGAAACACATCTTCCAATCAAAAGGTACAAAGAGTCAAGCAGACATCAATATCCTAACATCTAAGAAAATATACTTGAAGAAAATCAGAAGAGATAACGGGTGATACTTTATTCTGATCAGGGGAACAAGTAAACACAAAGGCATTACTAGCCTAAACATGTATGCACTAAATTCAATGACACCCATATTCATAAAAAAAATCTATTATGAGAATTAAGGACACAAATTAACACCAATCCATTAAACGTAGGTGACTTCAATACCCCATTTTCTCTAATAGACAGGTTATCTAGACAAAACAGAAACATCAGAATTAACTGACATCATACATCAAATTGACTTAAGTGGTATCTACAGACAATTATATCCAACCACTGAAAAAAAATATACAAGAATACACATTTTATTTGGCAGCACATGGAAGCCTACTACCTGTATTTTAAGAACTTTTTACATAGAGTTGATTGCTAATCAAGTATGGTAATTTTATAATAACTACTTAAGGTGCTATCATATATTTGACAATAGATACAATTTTAATCTAACTTAATATAAGTAATAATTGTTCATCAGAATTCTAACAATTGAAGTCATTCCTTAAAAAAACCACATACAGAAGCACAATTTAATGAAGCTATGTGTCCTGTAATTAATATCACTACTATGGCTCAAGGATGAATTTGGCTAATATCCACATCAGAGGTAACAAAATAAATTTTTAATAACAATCCAATAAATTCAGATGTTACCAGTGTAAATCTAAGCAGGTCTATTCAGACCCTTGAGTAAAATAATGCTACTTGATTTCTAAACAATTGGAGCTTAACACTAACAACACCAGTTTATACAAAACAACTATGTAGTTGGAAGTTTTTCTGTGTCCCACCTGGTCCTGCAGCTGTTTGGACCCAAGTAAACACACAGAGGTTGATATTATTTACAGGATGTATGGCCTAATGGCTCAGGCTTCTCACTAGCTAGCTCTTACAACTTAACTCAGTATATTTCTATTAATCTGTGCATTGCCACATGGCTTCGTGGCTTACTGGTACTTTCCCATCTTGTTTCTCTTGGTGGCTGCTTGCAGCATCTCTCCACTCTCCTTTCTTCTCCTCTCTCCTCAGCTCAAATTTACTGCCTAATCTTATTCTGCCTCACTATTAGCCAAAGAGCTTTATTTATCAACCAATCAGAACAACACATATTCACAGCATACAGAAAGACATCCCACAGCATAACTATGTAGGATTTGCTTATATACAAGAAAAGGAGAACTATTTTGAGTAATTATATTTTTTTTAAATTATGAGAACAACAACTTATTAATTTGACAGCTGTTTTTCCTTGCTATAACAACTAGCATCCATAATTTAATAGCCATGTACAAGTTTTCTTAAACATTAGGATTTCTACTAAGAAGTACATTAATTTAAACAAGACAATTCAATATGAACAAATGATGGCAACTAAAGTGGCCCAGCTCAGCTAGTGCTATTTCTTGGCCTATGATCACTACATCTACATATAAAAAGATAAACCAATCATCATATTGAAGAGTAATAATATATATAGCAAAAACTGAGCTTATCTTTGGTTCTTTTAAAGTACTATAATAAATAACTAATATTATTGGCTGAAAAAGTGGAGGAACAAGGTGGTGATATCATCTCCAGTATTTTCATGGTTTCCTGGGGTCACCCAAAATGATGTTTTTATAGACAAATCCTGTGGTTCCCTCACAACAGATATATTTAGGACATCAAAGGATAAGTCTGCAGACAGATGCAAAAGTTATAGAATATGCTTTAGGGACTTTACCATTACCCTAGGGGTGACCTCAGGAATAATAATAGCAATAATCAGATGAATAGAGCTGTATGCTAGGTGTCATTGTAATGTTACTTAGGGACTTCCTGAAACATAATGGAGGGGGGAAAAGGAACTAACATTATGTCCAAACAATAATTAATCAGGGTTCAAGGTTAAAAAATCCATTTTGTCCTCACTGATTTACTGTAGTGGTTGAATAGTGCATCCAGTGCTTATTTGGAAATGATTTTATTTTCATTCTTGCTCTCACCTCACTTTTGCACTCACAATTTTTAAAGCATACTTCATTTTGTGCAAATCACAATTTTGTGGTAGATCTGCAGTATACCATCTCCACCACTTTTTTAATATTGATAGGCTAGTCCTTTTCACAAATGAAGACATTTTTAAATTTCAGAAATATGCAAATCTTTAGTAGCTGCTCTTCTGGCTGTAACTCTTTAGAAATAAGCATCTAGCATGCAGACATTTTTGAATATTCCAGCAAAGTCAGCATTAAACTCTCTACCATAGTGCATACTTTACCACACATTTATACTAGATAAATATAAATACATGAATAAAATCAAGAGAACTTAGTACATAAACCCAACAGCACTATACTATTCCAATAAAGTGCAACGTCAAACCCAATAAATTTGGTTTCCTCCTGAACATATTAGGTTATAACTCCAGACCAAAATAAAATGTCCAGTTGCAGTAAGATTAATAGTCTAGACTGTGTCAGGATAAATGAAATATATCCTTACTGCTGCCCTATGCCTTATGTGTACAATCTGTGGCAAGTATATTTACTTACAAGCTCAATAAGCTTAAACACTGTTCTTGCCAATGAATCACTGGACTCAATAACAGGGAAGATCTAGAATCCTCAGGGAATGGGAGACACTGTAGGTGGTACTTGATATAATTGGTCAATCACTATAAATTCTTCCATAATTTTTTTTTACCACATGTATTTCTTTTCTCCCTTTTGCCTCTATTGTCCATTTTTCTCTTTTCCGTCCCAATTTCCTTTCTATCCTGCCCAATCTAGTGAGTTAGCATTTTCAAATTATGAGATAGAATCTATTAGTCACCTCTGCAATCAATTCAGTAGAATATTTCTGGCTATGAAATTTTTGTTTTAGACTTTGACTACCAAGGGTCCTGATACACATTTCTTCCTGAGGAACAGCATCAGTTTGTGTCACCTGCCTCCACTTACAAGTCTTAGAGTAAAAGAGGCTAAAGAGTGTAGTTGATGGGGGAATGTCTTTCTGTACTCTGCGAATATGTGTTGCTCTGATTGGTTGATAAATAAAGCCACTTGGCCTATGGCAAGGCAGTTAGTGGCAGGCAGGAAATTCAAAGAAAGAGAGAGAAAGAAGTGGGGGGAGAGACGCCAGCAAGCCACCCAAGGAGCAACATGTAATGGGACGCAGGTAAAGCCATAGAACATGTGGCAATATATAGATTAATAGTTATGGTCTAATTTAAGATATAGAGTTAGCTAGCAAAAAGCTTGAGCTATGGCCATGCAGTTATAATTAATAAAAGCCTCTGTGTGTTTCCTTGGGGAATGCAAATGGGAGAGATTTGTCCTGACCGTCAGCAGGCGGGGACACAGGAAATCTTCCAGCTACATGTAGTATGGAAGAAAATACACTACCAGGCATTTTATGATCTTGCTCTTGCTGCGTCATTAAGTAATAATGTTAATCATGATGAAGTTGAGCAATTGCAGTTTATACATATTGCATTAGTTACTTTTCTCAGTGTGGTGACAAAACATCTGACCAAAGCAATTTTAGGGGGGGAAGGCTTAATTTGACTTACTGTTTCAGGGGAAACAGTCCATCATGACAAGGGAAATCATGCCAGGAGGAGAAGGAGGCAGCTGGTTAGTTTGCATTTAAGGACAAGAAGCAGAGAGATATAACTACTGATAGCCAACTCTTTTTCTCTTTTATTATTCACTCTAGGAGTCTAGCCCTCAGAATGGAGTCACTCACTTTTAGAGTGGGTCTCCTCACTGTAAACAACCTCATCTAGAAATTTCCTTACAGATAAGGCCATCATACATGTATAGTTATTTTGAAAAAAGTGGAAAATGGAATGAAGTTTTTGTTTGAATGGTTGGCATTATATAACAATAACAGGAATTACAAGTTTTTCTAATTCTGAGTCCTTTCTTACTAAAATCATTAGATTTTGTTAAATTTCTTCACTTTAAGGAGTGAGTTTAGGAATTCCTCATTTGAAGGTTTCCTTGAATTTATGTGTAGCACCTGGAAATAATTAAGAGTATTATATGCATCCTATCCTGATATCATACAGATGGTATCAATATTTTACACATGGAGAAACTGAAAAAGGTGCAGAACTTCCTATGGATCCATGATGAAGAAGTAATGAGGTGGGAAGTGAGCCCAGATCTTTGAGTTAAAGTACTTAGATATGTGCTTAATTAAAAGAAAAACTGCTTTGGGTGCTGGCACACTATTCAAAAAAGACAAAACCCCTGCCAAAATAATTAGAATAATTGAACAGAGTTTTTAAAACGTCCATACTTTCAAAAAAATCAGAAACCAAAATCTAAAATAACTTTTAAATTTTAATCACTGGTATTAAGGGCATGTCCTCTTTATGTCACATTCCTTTATTTAGTAATTTGTCTGTCCTTTGGAGCTCTTTTGTAAATGTTTGCTTCAAGGGAACAGTTTTCTCTGAAAAGGCAGTAATCTGTCTTAGAATTCATACTCTTCTTTCTTTCTGTTTGTTTACCCAATGCTTTCTGGGTCTAGTGAAAAAGATGGAGAAATAACATTCTCAGGTGAACTGTGTACCACACAGTAACTTGTTAACATTTGCATTATCTTAGAAACATGCTTTTTATCCATCGTAGATGAAATTCCTGGTTTTCTTCTAATACTCTTAAATTTATAAAAGTAGAGGCAATATTTCATTTTATCTCCCAATTTTCTCACTTGATTTGCAAACAAGGATCTCTAATCCTTCAGTAAAACAAACCATACAATAGGGAAAAAAGCATACAAACATCAAGATACATTCACATTGCTTCTATATAGAAGCATTGATAATAATGTCATTTGTATTAGTAAAAGCACATATATATGCATGTATATTTTGTATTCCATTTTACTTAGAAACTTTCCACTAAAACAGAAACTTTTTAGAAAAGTCAGTATAAAGTAGCTTTTAAATAAATTGGTACACTTAATTTTTTTCACATGCTTCAGTTTCACTTCATCCATTACTTAGGCTTGCTAGATCCAAACAAATATCAGTTTGTTTTTATTACTGGTACTATGTACTTCTCTAAATTTGCAGACTAGTTACAGCTTGCTTGCTTGCATGCGTGCGTGCGTGCATACATGTGTGTGTGTGTGTGTGTGTGTGTGTGTGTGTGTGTTTGCTTTAAGTAGAGACACACCACCCTTCTTCTCAGAATACTCTCCCTTTTCTCTGATTATTTTTACATCTGAATGGTCTCTTAGCTTAACATTTTGTAGTTGTTTACAGCACCCATTAAATAACTACAAGAAAGAGAGTAAGACAGAAAAGTAACAAAATAACTGCCCTCAATAATAATACAATGTGCACCTACTGCCACTACAATCTTTAGCAAATACCACATTGAAATATATATATATATATATATATATATAGCATTTAAAAGAGGAATGTGTCCATGTAGCTGAAAACAGCATGTCCACATGCTATGTTCAAAAATATGTAATTTCAAAATTGCTTATATGAATGACATGGAAATTTCAAAATAAACTTTCTTAAAATTGGAATAAGAGGAACATTAATGATCCTTAGATCCAAGAGATATAATTAGACAATTTGAACTATTACTGAAGTAAATTTTACCTGTTCACAATATAAGATTATCAGTAGTATTCTTTTTTGAAAGCCCAGTATAGTCTTCTTAGGCAGCCATTATAAAAAGAAAGTCAAAGAGAAGAGAAAGGAAAAAGCACAAAAGAATTCCAAGAGGCAAGAGTTGGAAGTCAGCGCTGTGTGAACCTGATTTAAATGTATGGGCAATAACCTTGAAAGCATATTAACCCTATAGCAGATTCATTAGTTTCCTAGCTAGCTTTTGCTCTAATACTGCACTTCTCTCCTGGCATAATTTTCTAATTTTGACTTATTTTTCTGCTGTTCCCTACCAACCGTCTGGATATTCTGACAGACTCTGAGAGAGTATGTGAAAAAATCAGGAAGCTATGGGGACTTCATTTAGGGCCGTCTCTTCTAGGATGAGGTGGCCACTGTTTTGGCACCAGAAAATTAACTCCATACTCTTTGATTAGAGGAAGCAATTGCAACTTTATCCAGAAGGCTCTGGGGGAATTGAGAAGCAGCTGCAAGGAAGGTGAGTCTACTATGGTGCTCCTCGTAAAATCCTCACCACCTTCTTGAACTATACTTACTCTTTGAACGAGTGTCTTCCTTTAATAGAATCAGTCCAGACTACTAATAAAGAGAAGGAAGAAATGAGAGGGGGGAAAAGCAAAGGAGAGGGCAAGAAAGAGGGCTGTGACAAACTCCTGAAGCATAAAAATAATCACTGTTAAGGTTGGTCTGGAACAGTGCTAAGTCTTGCTTTTGTTCAAACATTTGCAGGAGTTTTCCTGAGCACTATATAATATTAAAATACGTTGCTTTCCAGCCTGAGAGGAGATCCTTAAATATATGCAAGCGAACTCCAGTGACTGGGTGCTTGCTAGTTAAGGGAGGCAGCAGCTAAGTGTCCAACTCAGATTACTCACTGCTTTTTTACTTGTCCGTAACTTCCACCGACAAGTCTTAGGGTCTCCTCAGATTTATGGTATCAAGCAAGTGTCATTCTTATTTCACTTGCAGCACAAGGTAGAAGCTGCAAGAGCTGGGCAGAGTTCCAGTAAAGAGGGGCCAACAGGCAAGAGCGGTGCTCTGCAGAGCTTGTCAGAGAATTGGAGCAGGCTCCTTTGTGGGCTGGTACATTCCCCCTCCTGAGTGCACAGCAGGGACATTTGATCTGCAGGGTGATTGATAAGTGCAGGAGAGGGGCAGCCATCCTTTTCTCCCTCCCTCTTCTCTACTCTCTCCTTCCCTCCTCCTTCCTGCCAGACGCGCTGCTGTGTGGAAATCAGCTCCAGCAAGGATCTGCTTGTCCTGGGGTGGGGGTGGAGGGCCACTGCCTGCTCTCCTCGCTGCTGTGCCACTGCACAGCCAGCCCGACTGCTACCCAGGGAGTGCTGGCTCCTGAGCCTCTCAGAGTCGCCTATGCTGCCGGAGCCTCCGGGGAAGATTGAGGCAGCGCACTCTGCTCACGGTAAGTTCAGAATACTCGGGAATGCTGTGGCAAGGCGACCCATGAACAGGATTACTTTGGCCCAAAAGTGGGAAGGACCATGGAGTGGCTAGGCTCTACCCACCGTGGTCAGCCTTTGTGAATCATCCTCTTCCCTAGGTACCCTCTTGTTTTTTTGCCCCTGACCTTTTGCGGGTGTGGTAGGGATCCGGGAGTCTCATAGGCAGGTGACCAGCGCAGCTGCAAGGGATGACCCATGCAAGATTTTCTGCTAGTAACATGCTCCATTCATTTGCAGTGCCCAAGCCCCACGGCAAGGGCAGAGTAAGTGGCCTTCGGGGTGGGGGGAGGGGCGCGAGGTCACCCTCTCTCTGACATCAAGATGTTAGCCCCTAGAATGTATGAAAGATAGGGCTACTCTAGGGGCTGGTGTGTAGTCCCTTTCCTTGCAAAGGGGAACTCCCTTAGAGCCTGGGTGTCTCCAGAAGAGAGAATAGCATGGGTCAGACAGGAGGCTGGAGAAAAAGGCTGCTTGGCCTGCTGGACTTCTAAGCTGGTTCTGGCCATAAGGATTGCAGGGATGAAGGTGGGTTCTGTGTTGCAGCCTGGCCCCTCCATGATCTGTGGAAAAAGCTTGGGTGACCTGAGTCCAGCTCTAGCTGGTTAGTGACAAAGGAGGATGAGGCAGTGGAGTATGCATCTGCCCCTCCTGCTCTTGGATTTCCCAGTTCACCCCAACCTTTCCAGCTCCTTAAAAGCCCATCATTTTCAGTGGTTTTTAGAGATACACTGGACCAAATGAAACTTACTTAAAAGTGTCCATTGGGTTTGAGGCTCATTTACTTCCAGAAACAATCATGTTTCTGAAAGTGGCTCAGATACAGGCAGAAAATACAGTGGCAGAGTAAATTGACTCTTGCAGAAAGGGAACCATGGAATGAAAACCAGGCACCTCAGGGTCCTTGGTATGGCTAACCACAGCTAGATTACCACCAGATTTCTTTTATTGTGTGACTGGTAAGAATTTCAAGACCCCCAAATCCCTCTCCTCTCCTCTTTCTTCCACTCTCCTCTTCTCTCCTCTCTTCCCCTCTCCCCATCTCCTCTCTTTCTCTTTCACTTGTAGCAAAACAATCCTGGTCTTCAAAGAATCTATAGAGCATTATCTATGTCTTGAAGATTTTACTGTATTTGAAAACTAAAACTAGTGATATTTATTATAGCAGTAAAATTGAGCACATTCCTGTAAAATGCCCCACTAAGTTTAGGTATGCAATTCTCTAATTCATATTAAGCAGTATTGGGCTCCGAAGAATACACTGTTACTCGGAATCCCTCAGTTCTGTTTCTAATTGTAGTTTCTTGAAGTTAACCAAGTCAGCAGGTCACCTGGTCAAGGAAGGTCCTGATCTGTAAAATAATCCTGGTTTGTTAGGTTTTGTACAGCTTTTATGTCAGTGAAATATGAACCAAATTAGTAAATGTTAAATGAAAGGCTGAGTGAATAAGTCATCTCTCCCTAGGAACAATATTTAGAAATACATAGAAAAGTTTCCCTTTCTTATGAAAGGAGCCTAATTTTGCTCATAAGGAATCACTCTGCCTGAATGTAATGATCCACCTGCAATAGAATGGGAGGCTATCCACAACTACATTCCCCACTCCCAGGACTGCTATGCTAGTCCCATGGTTGCCCTATGACCCAGGGAAGGAAAATTAAGGTCCCAGAGTGAATAAATCTTGCTAAAAGCCAAAGAGCATGAAGAGGGATCTTGAAGCATGGTCAAAGGCTTGTCCTGAAAGGAGGAAGAGGGAAGACAGAAAGCCACACAAAATGGGGCAGGAGATCACAGTGCCACAGGTGGCCTTATTGCTGAAGTTTATGAACTATCCCAATCATTCTGAGGGAGGAACTTGTCTAAGCTACACTCTTAAGACTTTCACTTAATAGGGAGACAAAAGGAGTAAAACGGGTGGGTTTCCATCCTTAGATCATTTATTTTGCCTGTGGCACTGCCTATCTTACATTCTGGCTAGGTAATGAGACTCTGGGTGAACTCTGCAGCAGATCTGAGGAGGCAGAGAAAGAAAGGTGAATTGTTTTGTGGAATAGAAACATTTAATCAGTCCCTTTCATCACTGTTATTCTGGGTCCCAGCTCATGATTTCTTTTACCCCTTTCTTCATCAGGAGTCAGTTCTCTGGCCCTGCATTCTTCCCTGCTTTTTTGGTTTTGGTTTTGGTTTTGGTGTTTGTTTGTTTTGTTTTGTTTTTGTGGGAGGGTGGGGTAGGGGTTCCCTGTCTCAGGAGCCTAGAGGGCTCAACAACTCTTGCCTTGGCTCCCACTCCTAGCTGAGTCTCAGCCTGGCAATACTTTTCTGACACCCACTCCACTTCACTTTCCTTCAGGCAAAAAGCACACGTTTAAGCTTCATTATCTGGCTAAGTATAAACCTCAGGGGGAGAAGCATTTTATTTTTGTTTGGCTCAGTCTACCAGTTAACTAGTTGAGCTAGCTGGCTTTCCAGAGTCCAGGCAAATAGCTGTTTAGCTGGTCACCACCAAGAATGTAATTCCCTAAGCACCGAAACAGAGCTCTGTATGTAAAGTATTGATCCCCTAGGAGAACTCTTCTCACTCCTCCTACACAGACACACTAGAGCAGGAACACTCCACTTTGCACCAAAAGCATCTCAGCTAGCAGTTTGTCTAGCTGGCATCAGTCCTGTAGCAAGAGGTACCACATACATACACACATTTAAGTCCCTTGGCAGGTCTGGATCCCACCTTGGCAATAATTGGCATGAGACCAGTCTTAATGGTCAGGTCACTGTCCTTATGCAATATGTAGGCGAGGAAGGGCAAGTGAAAGAGATCACTCTGACTGGTTTGGATTAGGGGAGTTTCAGTAAGGCCACCACTAACCAGAGCTGGGCCGCCTGCTTCAGAAATGAACTCCTGTTCAGAAGGAGCTTCTCTTGCCCCCAGCCTGTCTGGAGATAGACTAATTCTGAAACTACTGACGCAGCTGGGAATTGAGCTGTGCAAAGCCACTCACTGGGAAGGGAAGCGTCTGCCCCACCCTCCCCCACCAAGCGCCCTGGATATTCTGCCCACATTCCTCTCTCCCGTGACGTCACCCCTAGTCCTGTCCTGGGGAGCCTGCAAAACCTCTTAAATTCAAACTGCTAGACGCACTGCTGCTGCTGCCGCCACTGGACTGAAAGCGCGCGCCCAGGCTCCGCTGAGGCAACCGCGGAAGCTACCCAGTCCACAAAACCTTCCTATGCAATCACATCCCGGGTTCCCTGCAGCGCAGCTCCTTTTTGCTCCAATCCTCCTCTTCCTCTCTGCCTGTCAGCGGGTTTCTGCGTACCCGCCCCCCATCAAATTAAATCAAGCAACAAAAAGGAGAGCAGCCCCCTGCAAGCGGCATCTCCTTTTACTTTGCTCTCCCTCTCTTCCCGAAGATGCTAAACTACTGATGGACTGAAGAGGAGGGGAGTCCTATCTTCTGACGTGTGAGTACCCCCAACCCAGAGCTATCTTTGCCCTCCCATTCAATTCCCTCCGCCAGTCCCCTGACTCTTAATTTTCCCACCCCCATCTTTTAATGCAGTTTAAAAAATAAAAGTAAAGCTATTTCTGCTGCAAGCCCAAGACGGGCAATCTGACTGAGATTTCTTCAAAATACCCCAGGGGAAGAGGAGATGGGCCGGATTTAGTAGGACAACCGGATTACTAATGACTCTGTGGCTGGCTGTGACCCACCGGGAAATCAGGTGCAAGCATGTGTGTTCCAGGACGTGTTGTGTGGGTGGGCTTGGGGGAGTGGGTAGAGAAAAAGAGTAGAAACTGCCTTGAAATACGCAATGATTTCATTCTTCCTTGCTACCCACCCCCTCACTCTCCCCCCTCCCACCTGCCTCTTAGCTTTGCCATTTTAATGGAGCTTCCTTGTTTCTTTCTTCCCTGCATCCTGCTTTCTTCCCCTGTCCCTCACTCAAGGTTTGCCTGTAGGTACCTGAGCTGACATCGAAGGTGTCTAAAGATGCTGAGCAGCATTTGGTTCCTCAGTGTGTTAACCGTGGCCGGGATCTTACAGACAGAGAGCCGCAAAACTGCCAAAGACATTTGCAAGATCCGTTGCCTGTGCGAAGAGAAGGAAAATGTACTGAATATTAACTGTGAAAACAAAGGATTTACAACTGTCAGCTTGCTCCAACCCCCCCAGTATCGCATCTATCAGCTGTTTCTCAACGGAAACCTCTTGACCAGACTGTATCCAAACGAATTTGTCAATTACTCAAATGCAGTGACTCTTCATCTAGGTAACAATGGGTTGCAGGAGATCCGACCTGGGGCATTTAGCGGTCTGAAGACACTGAAGAGACTTCACCTCAATAACAACAAACTGGAGATATTGAGAGAGGACACTTTTCTAGGCCTAGAGAGCCTGGAGTACCTCCAAGCTGATTACAATTACATCAGCACCATTGAGGCAGGGGCATTTAGCAAACTGAATAAGCTCAAAGTGCTCATCTTGAACGACAATCTTTTGCTGTCTCTGCCTAGTAATGTGTTTCGGTTTGTCCTGCTAACTCACTTAGACCTAAGGGGAAACAGGTTGAAAGTAATGCCTTTTGCTGGTGTCCTTGAACATATTGGAGGAATCATGGAAATTCAGCTGGAAGAAAACCCATGGAATTGCACCTGTGACCTACTTCCTCTTAAGGCATGGCTGGACACCATTACTGTTTTTGTTGGGGAGATTGTCTGTGAAACTCCTTTCAGGTTACATGGGAAAGATGTGACCCAACTGACCAGACAAGACCTCTGTCCCAGAAAAAGTGCAAGTGGAGATTCTAGTCAGAGGAGCAGTCATTCAGATACTCATGTCCAAAGGTTGTCCCCAACAGTGAATCCTGCTCTTAATCCAACTAAGGCCCCAAAAGCAAGCCGGCCACCCAAAATGAGAAATCGTCCAACTCCACGAGTGACTGTGTCAAAAGACCGGCAGAGCTTTGGCCCGATCATGGTGTATCAGACCAAGTCCCCTGTGGCCCTCACCTGTCCCAGCAGCTGTGTGTGTACCTCTCAGACCTCAGATAATGGTTTAAATGTTAACTGCCAAGAAAGGAAGTTCACTAACATCTCTGACCTGCAGCCCAAACCTACTAGTCCAAAGAAACTCTACCTAACAGGCAACTATCTCCAAACAGTATATAAGAATGACCTCTTAGAATACAGTTCACTGGATTTATTGCATTTAGGAAACAACAGAATTGCAGTCATTCAGGAAGGTGCCTTTACAAACCTGACCAGTTTACGCAGACTTTATCTAAATGGCAATTACCTTGAAGTGCTGTATCCTTCTATGTTTGATGGACTGCAGAGCTTGCAGTATCTCTATTTAGAGTATAATGTCATTAAAGAGATTAAGCCACTGACCTTTGATGCTTTAATTAACCTCCAGCTCCTGTTTCTGAATAACAACCTGCTGCGGTCCTTACCTGATAATATATTTGGAGGCACAGCCCTCACCAGGCTGAATCTGAGAAACAATCATTTTTCACACCTGCCTGTGAAAGGGGTTCTGGATCAGCTTCCTGCTTTTGTTCAGATAGATCTTCAAGAGAACCCATGGGACTGTACCTGTGACATCATGGGGCTAAAGGACTGGACTGAACATGCCAATTCTCCTGTCATCATCAATGAGGTGACTTGTGAATCTCCCGCTAAGCATGCAGGGGAGATACTGAAATTCTTGGGAAGGGAGGCTATTTGTCCAGATAATCCTAACTTGTCTGATGGGACTATTTTATCAATGAATCACAACACAGACACACCTAGGTCACTTAGTGTGTCTCCTAGTTCTTACCCTGAACTACACACTGAAGTTCCACTTTCTGTCTTAATTTTAGGATTGCTTGTTGTTTTTATCCTGTCTGTGTGTTTTGGGGCGGGGTTATTCGTCTTTGTTCTGAAACGTCGAAAGGGAGTGCCAACTGTTCCCAGGAGTGCCAACAATTTAGATGTAAGTTCTTTCCAGTTACAATATGGGTCTTACAATACCGAAACAAATGATAAAGCTGATGGTCATGTCTATAATTACATTCCCCCACCTGTGGGTCAGATGTGCCAAAACCCCATCTACATGCAAAAAGAAGGAGACCCAGTAGCCTATTACAGAAACCTGCAGGACTTCAGCTATAGCAACCTGGAGGAGAAAAAAGAAGAGCCAGCAACACTTGCTTACACAATAAGTGCCACTGAGTTGCTAGAAAAGCAGGCCACACCAAGAGAGCCTGAGCTGCTGTATCAGAATATTGCTGAGCGAGTTAAGGAACTCCCCAGTGCAGGCCTAGTCCACTATAACTTTTGTACCTTACCTAAAAAGCAGTTTGCCCCTTCATATGAATCTCAACGCCAAAACCAAGAGAGAATCAATAAAACCGTTTTATATGGGACTCCCAGAAAATGCTTTGTGGGGCAGTCAAAGCCAGACCACCCTTTACTGCAAGCTAAGCCACAATCAGAACCAGACTACCTCGAAGTTCTGGAAAAGCAAACTGCAATCAGTCAGCTGTGAAGGGAAATCATTTACTACCCTATAGCATCAAAGGATGCTCTCCAAACTGTTGGAAGCACTGCATTTGCTTTTGTTGTGTCCTCCCTTCCCCAGTGCTAATGGGAGCCTGAAAGCAGTTGGGAAAAGGGGTGAAGCAATGATATTCCTTTAAATTATTTTTCTCTTGATCTCCCACCTCCACCCACACCATCTTAGGAACCATCAGTAAACATGAATGTTTCTACATTGCATTTTTTCATGTATATTATTTAGGTTTTGTTTCTGTTTTCTTTCTTTTCTTTTTCCCAGTGTGGGAGTAGAAAGAAATGGTAGTGAATGAAGGAATAGTAAGTAAAGTTTTCAAATGAGAATATTTTGTAGAAGATCTCCAAAGATCTTTTGGGACTACAACTTCTTTTGTAAATAATAATCTATGTTATTGTCATCTTCAGTTACCAAGTATAGGCCTGGGCATCGCTACTTTGTGTTAAAGTGCCTTTGCACTTAAGTATATTACTTAAATATTGCTTTTAGCTTTGAAAATTAAAAGTATTTTAATGTGTTGTATTTTAAAAATCGAAATCAATGTAAAATAGATCTATGTGTCAGCTATATTAAGCCAGCGTACAGTTTGCTTGAGGTATAGAAACCAGCCTGTCATCAGATGATTCTAGCTTAGGACATTATAGACTTAAATGTAAAATATGTCCTTTCTTCTGGGTTTGTTATAAGTGATTTTATTTAAGTCAAGAAAGGGGATTTAACAGTGGACTAGAGGTAATAAGCCACCTCTGTCAGGATTAGCAATTCATTAATAAAATATATTTAACCCAATATCAGAGTGAATTGAACAATTAATGCCCTTCTGTAAATCATTATTTTACACTAACATGGTCAATGTTTTAGATTATTTTCCTAATTAAGAGTACATTACACAATTGTAGTATATTTTTCTGCATCAAATTAGCTATTTTTATATATTTAAAGGAAAATCTGTATTTCTAACTTTTTAATTGAAATTAATATTTTTTCTGCCTATTGCAACATTTTCTATAAACACATACCAGTAGAGGCCGCCACACACCTCATTTAACCAAGACACAAGAGCCATTAAATACCTTGAAGGAAGACTTCAAAGGTAAGATGAAAACTTCCCACATAACTTCTCTGCAAATTCAAGACAGCAGAGAGAAAATTGCATATGTTACATTTTATTTCTTTGAGGATCAAAAATTAGACACAAAATTCTTTTCAATTTTCACATTTTCTGACAAAGCTAGATTTTCCTCTTGACTTTAATTGAAGCATTAATGAGGTGCTATCAAATCATGTACTATTTGCATCTCCAAATCCATTAATAGTTACCTAATCCACAGCTGTATGCGTCTTTTTTCCTTCTGCCTTTTTTGGGCATGCTTTACTTGAAATTTTTCTTGTTAGCTTGAGCAAACCTTTTATTTTGGTTTTAGCAGTCAATTATTTTAACTAACCAACTCTATATAACATTTATGAAGTCTTATTAGACTGTAAGTAATTTTTAGATGCAAACATTATTGTATGATTTAAACAAACAGCCTTTCTTTACAACAAAAAATAGTTTTGTTTTGTCTATTGTAAATCCTTATGCAACTGGGATGGTGATCTGCATATAAAGTAGTCCAGCTTTTCAATTCCTTATTAAAGCAAGTGATGGCGTCTGAAAGAAGCACACTGTTTCCTTTTCATAAATAGGTTACTGCACATAATAATCCTTTATTATCATGTGGAGATTGAAGTGGATCCTGATAACTTACTTTTAAAGCTTTAAAATGACTAATAGTACATTACTACTATTAACAAATCATGTTACAGGCTTTCAATTAGAAATTACTTAAATCCAAATCATTTGGATTAATAATTAATGGTGCAAATGGACTTTTTAAATAACAGAAGATAATTGTGTCCATATATAAAAGTAAAGGACACTGACTGACTTGTATGTTCACTGTTTGCTTAAAAGTCAAAACTGCCATTTAAATCCATTAACTCACAATTGAAAATGATGGGTCAATGTGATCTATACATATGCTAATAAAGAAATTTTACATTTCATACCATAGGAGCTAGAGTACTGAATTAGTTGGACATGGAGATAGCTCCTGGAAACCACCTCATCTTTGAGATCTTTGAGTGATTTTATATATATATATATATATATATATATATATATATATATATATATATACATATATATGTATGTATGTATATATATATGTATATATATATAAAATAGAAGTTTTAAAAGTTGCTTAATGAAATAAACTTTACTTCTCATTCATTTTCATAATTTTTAAAGAGGCCTCCTGGAAGAACTCAAATCCACAAACTCTTTAGCTCAATAATTACTATTTACTTCAATATTTTCATGCTTCTAGATTTTTTTCTTTATTTATATTGATTTTTAAACTCAAGTCTTTCAGGTGTGATCCAAATGGTTTCATTTAAAAGTATAATAGCACACCTTGTGTTTTAATCTTTACTGTCAAATGCAAGCATAAGCACTTCAAGTTTAATTAACTTATTGGCATTCCTACTGGTTATATTTTGATTTTCTTTATAAGCTCAAGCACTTTCAAGCCTATTTTACTTTAAGATTTTTATTTTTAACTCCTCCAGCTTGATTTTTTTTTATTTCCCTTACTATTTTACAAGCATCTTGTAATGAGTGTGAGTCTAGCAGGAATGGTTCCAAACAAGGTAATAACATTCCTAGGACCCTGCCTGGAACAGATAGATGCCTGGCCCTACAAATGTCAAATAGCAATTACTCAAGATTTTAGTGCTTAATTAATTGCTTTCATGGATTCTGCATATACCAGTGGGTAAATTTGTACAAAATTCTCAAAAGTACTTTTCCTCAACCTTGACACCATTGCCAAGAATGTTTGGTATGGACTTAGCCCAACCTGTGTGCCTTCTTCCCTCAGGCATTTGGTGAGTAAGAAAAAGACTCTTCAATGTCCTCTTTGTCCTCTGACTTATAAGGTGACTTAATTTTTCTAAATAATTCTGTATCATAAAGGGCTCAATATTTTACAGATTTTTAAAATATATGTAATGAATCAGAGATATTCTGCCATTTCTCAAACCCTGAAAACTTTATGATAGTACACATTCCAGAAGCATACTAGATTGAATGCTAGAGTGAACAAGTCCTTCCAGATGGTTCTCTTACTCAATTTGTTTCATCATTAATTAATTAATTAATTCAGGCACACATCATCTTGAGTACTCTCTTCCCTGGTGCCTGGATCTACTGTGTGCTGAGGGGCCACAGATATATATTAGACAGGATCTCTAAATGCCTCACTCCAAGCCTTCACTCCTACTCCCACTGTTACTAAATCCCCTTCTCCCCACAGATCTCCCAAATTTGGCAAGGAGCTTAATACACGATAAAAGAGAGCTTTATTTTTTGAAAATCAACCCCAGGTAAGAAGTGGGGACAGTAATGAAGGTTTAGTTTGTAAATTCTCTGGAGTAAAATATTGGACTGATCAATCATAAATAGATTGGTTAAAATGTAAGTGCTATTAACACATCTTTTGAATTATGTACTTAAAAGGGGAAAAATCCCACTAATATAAAATAAATCACAGCAGATTTAGTCCCAATATTATGGCCTGATGATAGCTATATATTTGTACTATCTACATCAACTTTGTAAAGTTGAATACCCAAATTGTAAATATAAAAAACACTGATATACTTCAATTTTATAGAACGTTCATGTTTTACAGGAAATATTTATTTTTTATTTTAGTGGCTTAAAGGGTATTCTTTCAGCTCACACGCCTTTTACCAACTCAATGATAAGAGAATTATGTAAAAGAGATTGAAGTACTTTGTATAGGTCTACTTTGCTCCTTATAATTGTTGTGTAAAAAGTAGTATGTAAATTAAAGTCTTAGAAACCAAATTGTATTTTAAGTGCATCAAGGGAGCCGCCATTTAAATAAAATGTGGGAATCCCCCTATGTGGCAAAAAAGTTTTATAATGCAAACAACCACTCTGTTTTGTATGTTTGGATTTTCAATATCAATTTTGCTTAAAACCAAGCTCACATGCATAATAAGAGTATGTTTTGTCAGTGTTACTTGTGCTATCCACTTCTTGGTTGCTAAGGGCTTATACTTGAAAGTCTGCTGCAGTTTAATGTTAACTGAGCCATCTATAATTTTATGATGGTACAATAGCATTCCTGAACATCTGGACTAGCAAGCCCATTTCAACTGAATTGGACACAGGACCCTTGCTCAGCAGCATCTCCCCTCCCAAGACCTTGTTTCCTTAGAGGGTAGATTGACTCTTGTATTCATATCCTATAAAGTGGGTAGAGATACAGGTTTTATAAAAAAAAAAAATATGTTACTATGTAAACATACTGAAATGCATGTGTGTTAGAAATTTTTAGCAGTATTTTAGCTTGACAGTATCTGTACAAATTCTGTTAGACTTAGTTGCAAATAATTGTCCTTAAGTTACTGTAATAAACAGCAAATGAAACAATTTATTATGTAAATAGACTCTTGTGCCAAATAGTGACATTGTTTAAGAAAATAAATGACATAGTTTGGGCTGTTAATAGGCAAAATGAAATACTGAAAGTGTGATCAAATGATATTGTATTTTATTGGATAAGCTAGATAAGCTGTTTAGTTACATTATGCTGTAGTTAGCATTCAGTTAATAAATAAATATTCAATATTCACTAAAAACACACATTTTGGATTAGTTAGAAAAGTTTTTGAAGTCTTTTTTTCTTTCTTTTTTTCTTTTTTCTTTTCTTTTTTTGAGACAAGGTCCTGGTTGTCCTGGAACTTGCTTTTAGACATAGCTGGCCTCAAATTCACAAAGATCTGCCTGCCTATTCCTCCTGAGTGCTGGAATTAAAGGCTTGCACCACCACACTCAGCCCTAGTTTTTTGGAATCTTGAGAAGAATTAATGACAAATTTGAGAGCTGTCCACTTTGCCTTGATATATGCTGTCCCAGTGCTGGGAAATGAACATTTTCATCCTTTAAGTGATTATGTGTTTCATGTTTGATATAAAATAAGATTTAAAAAATATTAATATTTCTCCATGAGTATTTGTTAGTATCATACTTGAAAAGTAAAAGCAAATAATAATAATAAAACAATTCAGATACATGTGTCTCTAGGAGCTTAAACAATATTTACTGACTTTCCAGTCCCCATATCCAACACATACACTTCTACATTGAAATCTATTTTTCGCTGTATTTTTTCTAATGCTATACATAATCTGACAAATTCACATTTTATAAAGTAAAAGAATGAGTGGAATACACATAGAAATGCTATTAATTGTATTCCTTAAAATGAGTTGAAGAGAAATGATGAGAGAGGAAGAGAGATACTAATTTGTTCCTGTGATTATGGTGCTATTTTGAAAGTGGCTACCTTGGCTAAAGTCTCAGCATATCTTCCATATATTCTTCATCAACAACTGTGTAGCAGCCAAGGATTTGAGAATGCTGTGCTGGGTATGAAGACTTAAAGACAGATTAATTACCTTCTGCTAAGGTTGTCAATATAAGTACAATATAGCCTGAGTATTCATATACCATTCACAGGGTAGCTGAAACAATTGAAACATCCACATTTGAAAGTGTTTTGTTAAAGGATGAAAATTTAAAGGATGAAAATTGGTGTTAGCACAGATTATCCAGTCACTGGTAAATATCAGGAAAATTATGTAAGTATTCATTAACAAGTCCATATGTGACAGTTAAAACAGGAATAAAGCCATCAAAATAGATGTAGTTATTTCTGAATCTGGGCTGAAAGTGCATTTGATTTATATTTCCCTGGGAAATAGCTCTGTAAACAGTTTACATCATTTTCATTAATTTCATGTTAAAATATTATTTTACATTTACAATAACATTTGACATGTAAAACAACTTTGTCCTGGTTATCTGTCAGAATTATTATCTGGAATTTTGGGACATTATGTTCATGACAGAATGTTAACAAAACTAGTAATCTAAGGTAGCTTCTAGCTTACAAACTGACTACCAGACAGGAAGCATTAGATAAATGAATTCTTAATGAATTCCCTGTGAAGTAAAGCCTCTTTTCCTTTTATATTGTTATCAATTGAGGATAAAAATTGCTTTATTGAATGGTTGACATGCTGCTTCTCATATGAAGACTGAAGAAAAGGTTGACACTCAAGGAATCAAATTTCATAGTTTACTAACAATGGATGATTGGCTGTTTTAGAAACTCTTAGATACTCAGTTGTAACATGTTTACAGAGTATAAGTAAAACACACACATACACATACACACAACCCACATGAGTATAGAAGAATAGCTATGCAAATAGGAAGCAAAAAATATCAAACATTTACATAAAGGGAGGTCCCAGTTTTAGGGATGTATGATTTTGTCCATTGAATCCAGTGATAACATTCTAGAGCTCAAAGTAGCTTTAATGATCATGGGGCTGCTCTGTTACTGGCTTTTGGAAATGAGTGATTATGAGTTGAGTAAAAATCCACTCTACGAGGTTGAATGATAAAGTTTTCCAAAGTTTGACTGACTAGATTCTTAAGTCTTCCAGATAGGCAAGGGACTATTTGGAGTCAAGCCCATATCAAATACCAATTCTTTCAGAATAAGGTGGTTTCACAAAATGTTATGTATATAGAATAAGAACCTACAGATTGTATTTCCCGGAGATGACTCCTATTTTTTGAGATCCTGATGTAAGACAAATTGCTAAATGGTCTTATTAATAAAAAACCCATAGCCAGATATTGGGGTGAAAACTGAGACATCAGAGGAATAGAAAAAGCCATAGCCAACTTCATCTTACCAACTCCTCAGCATCCAGAGGGAGCTACTTCCTGTATATTCACGCCTATATACCTTTCTGTGCCCTGCCATCTTACTTCCTCTCTCCTCCCAGCTACATCACTTCCTCTTTCTGCCCAGTTGTATCACTTCCTGTCTGTTTGTACAGACCTCCAGAACTCTATGGTTAACTAGCGCTGGGATTAAAGGCGGGTGCCATCATGCCTGGCCCTGTTCCCAGTGTGGCCTTGAACTCACCGATGGAGTCTCTCAAATGCTAGGGTTAAAGGCATGTGCTACCACTGCCTGACCTCTAAATTTAGTATAGTGGCTGGCTTTTTCCTCTGATCCTCAGATAAGCTTTATTAGGGTGCACAAATAAAATATCACCACATCCTAATCTTAAAAATACCATAAAGTTGCCAGGAAAAATCATAGTTCTCATTGGATCTAAACTTTCCTGTCAGAAGAGTAATGGACTGGATGATTTTAATGAATATCTTATCATTTGGTATTTTATGATCTAGGCCACCAGAAAATGTTTGGTACAGTTGAAATAAGGAATGACATTCAGACAATTATTATTAAAATCTCTTACCTTACTTTTTTCTTCAGTACTCCATTTTGGATATAATCCTAATCTTATTTTGTCTCTTCAGGACTCAAATGCATAATTTATACTGAATTCTTCTCCCTAACTTTTATTTAAAAGGCTTAAACACTTTTTAAAACTTCTTTATAAATCATATCTTACCATTTATTTGGGGGTTGGGTATTATGATTTTCCACATACCTATTTTTTCAAGGGGATTATCTTTTCTGTTGAATAATTTTAGCTATTCTGTGTGGTGACTAAGCAAATTAAAATTTGAATCCATCTAGGAAGACCATATATCACATATAAGGGAAAACAGTATTTTATCCACTGAGTTGTTCATCACATCACACTTTCAGTCAACACTGACAGATTTCTTATCAGGAACAAAACTGATGGACCTTTGGATAAATCAGTTGAGCTTGATAAATTTAATGATTCATTCCAGTGAGCAAAGCACTTTAGATGAGAAGTGGTATGGGGCTTATTCTTGGTCATAAATTTCAGTCATAGTTTTAATGTTAGGCCAGTGTGTGCCTATCTTGCCAAATAGATTTTAATGGAAACAAAAAAACAAACAAACAAACAAACAAAAAAACACCTCAACTTTGTAATATTCTGCTATCATATGTTTTGCACGAGTGGAAAAATAAAAAGAAAACAAAATCCCCTCAGAAAGCTCTACTTTCCAGAGGTGTTTGAGGGTCTGATTAAAGACATTATTAGTTAATCAAAGAAAAACCCAACAATACTTGGCTCAAAATTTCCTTCTGTCTTGCTAAAGAATGTTAATAAAAGGAAGTAAAGTTTCTTTGTCCCCTCCAAATTAAACCTCCAAAATTAAATGAAAAGGATACAATTTAGATATTAACCATTTAATCTCAGTATGATTACATTTAAAATATCTAACTTGAACATTTACTACCATTATTTTAAAATTGTATTATTTAGATTTTGTTTTTAGGAAATTCAGTTCTACTGTACAAACATGAAATATGAAGATTCAAGATAAGTTAATAATTCTTCTTTTTACAGATTAAAGTGGGGCAAAGCCTTGCCTGTCTTTTTCTTCCTGTCAGATTTCCTGAGTTTCTCACCAGAAGAAACTTAACAAAGTATAAAAATAATTTATAATACAGTCACAATTTTCTCTTGTCACCTGTGCAAGAGAAACCTTTTGGATCCCTGGTCCGGAGAAAAGAATTTTCAATATTTTTAAACAAGATTCTGTCTTGATTTCTCTTTTAAATCATGCTGATTCCTTCTTATGCTCTGACTGAGAAGAATATGATAACAGTAAGAGGTCCATTGAGCCTCCTATTCTTATACCCCCCACAATAATAATGAGATTAAGCCATTTAAAATTACTCACTAGGCAAAATTGGAGTGTATTTCAATTCATTAAGGTATTAAATTATTCTCAAAATTGAAATATTACCTTTAATAAGAAATTATTTTCAACAAATATCACACCTGTTCTACAATACAAAAAAATTAAAAATGCCCTAAAAATTCTAATTCTCCTTTTGTCTTTAATAAACTTTAAAGATTCTCTTTCACATATGCTCATTGCAGCCCTTAAGTATTCTAACTGGATAAATTCATTTACATGAAGAATATATGTAATTGCTGGTAGCCCTTATGTGGTACCAGATTGTCTCTAGAAATATGATTTATGGAGCACTTACTGTGTGCTGGTGCACATCTCAAACAAATCTACAGGTGTTTCTGAAGGCAAAGTGTGTACACTGGGACAAAAGATGCTAGAGCTAATGGAAAATTCACAAGCCACCAAATCTGCTTTAAGGCCACCAAGATATCAGGAAAAAAGAAGATACATGTTTGAAATAAGACTCAATGCTTACCATCAGGGAATTCATAACAAAACAGGACAGGTGATTTACGTATCTTCAAAAAGAATATAAGAGGTCAGGATCAAAATAGAAAAAGATTAATAAGGACTGGACTAGTACTTTTTTTTGGAGAAGACTTTTGGAACAGAGGGACAGTAGAATGAGTTTAAACTTTAAAATGCTTGGAGAATTATGAAGCTTGAAAATGAAGACAGCAGTGAGCATATATCAAAAAGTGAAGATAATAGTAAGAAAGGCCTAATTTATCTTTTGATGGTTCTAAAAGGAAGACAAGATTTGAACTCAATTCCATAAATCATGGAAAGTGTATTAAATAAAAACAAAGTTTATGGATTGATTAATATTTTCATGAAGTCTGATAAAGTATTTCATGAAGTCTGATTAAAGTATTTAGTATTTCATTTCTAAAATTAACTTTTATAATTACTGAATAAGATTTATGGCATTCTAGCACTGACCACAGTGAGTGACCTCATGAGTATGGATAAAGGCCAAGTAGTTGAGAGTCAGCACAAAGATGATATATGTTAAAGAATAGGTACTGAAGAGGCAGCACACAGAAATTTAAAATTCAGCTCTGTCACTCACCAGTTCTGTATTCTTGAACAAGTCACTTAGCCTCTCTGGACCTAATTTTCTTCATCTGAAACAAGTGACAATGATCATCTTCACCTTAGAGAATAGTTATATGGATCATTAAGTTACTATTTGAAAAATAAAATATTTATTATACAAAATTAAATGTGACAAAAGTGTCACTTGAAACCATTTCTAATTAGATTTCAACTCTTGTCTTTTCTAATCTTCTACTCTGTCTCACTGCTTTAATGGAGAATTAGTGAATCATCTGAAGGAAAAGAGTGAGCTACATATTTGAGTAGAGAGGATACTGTGGGCCAGGAATTGTTGTGACCACTTAGAACTAAGGGAGTGAGTCTCTGCAATTAGCTTCTAGAAAGAAGGTGAAGGTGAGAGATCCTACTTGTATATTAAACCATTGGCTGGGCTGTCTACAAACTGAGCATACAGATTTATCTTTTTGAGAGCCATATTTAGTAACACATTCATCAGTTATCATCAGAAGATATTTACCATGATAATATTCAGACTCCAAAGGAAAGGCATAAGATAATATGTCTAAAGAGAAATTTGTAGCACTTTAGCTCTGAGAATAGTAATCTAAGGCCATCTGGAGGGGAATTACAGGCTTCTCTGATATTCTCAAAAGCCAGCTGGATCTGAGATGGTTTAATACTAACATCCTTAATATGCAACTTCTACAACCACATATAAGGGCTCAAATTTAGATGTTTCCTGCACCTAGTTTAATGTCCGGCTACCCTGGTAGTCAGCACAGTTATGATCATTATTTTTATAAGACAGAAACCCAACATACAGCCCTGGTTAGCACTGAACTTATGGCAATCCTCTTGACTCTGCTTTGCAAATGATGAGATTATAAGTGTGTGCCACCTCTATGAATCATTTTTGAAGGAGCGAATTTGTTTTGTTTTTGTTTTCCATCTTGAACCAAGAATTCTAAGTTATATAACCCCTGCTGGGTCCATGGCACCAATGACTCAATTGACCTGTAATACATTATTACCTAAGGCTATTTCTAATAGTTCAACTATTTCATGACTGCCCTGCAACCCTTATTTATGTGACTAACTGTGTCTTACTACATTCTTCTCTCCTATGAGATATTGAAAAAAAATGGGATTGTGGATGCTTTGGCTTTTAGGCAGTTTTAATTTACATTTTATTCAGCCTTTTCTGGAATTCAGAGTGTGTATACATAAGGAAAACCAAAGTCTCCAGTGCTAAAGCTGTGAGAGTCAGAAAGGTGGCACATGTCTATTTTGTTCATAGCCTGTTGTTATCTCCACTGTATATTGCTGATTAAAGTAGTGAGGCACTTTTGCAGTGTGAAAAGAATAATTGGGTTTCTGTAGGGTAGGGGTAAATGACTTGTAATGGCTTGAGCATATTTCTTAAGGGGACACTTGTGGACTTAAAACAAAACAAAACAAAACAAAAAACTGTCTACTATTCCTGTTCCCTAAGAATAACGTCAAACTATTTCACTCACAAGAACTTCCTTAAAAAGAAAGGAAAAGGGGGTAATATTTTTTACATTAATATTATGAATAAAGAGAAACCTTTTAAAAAGAAGGGAGCTTAGAAAAGTTGACACAGTAATTTACAGCAGGGGTGGAAATGATGAAATCTTGATTCACAGGATTAGTATATTTCGATTACATTCTATTGCATAATTGTAAATGAAATTATTTCAAAAAGCCTTTGAGAATTTCTATTAAATGGCACCTAGATAAGCTTTCACAGTTATTCAGAGCAAAGCTCCTTAAATAGTAAATTAGAAAGGTCACATCATGACACTTTGTACAAGCAAAAACTCCCCTGACACCCATGCAGAGATTTTGATCGAGCATGTGTCAGCCATATAGAAGTTCATTGTCAAACATCATAGCTGCCTTTGAAGCCCAGAGCATTCAGTTCCTAGAATCCCTAGACTATATCAGTCTTTTTTTTTAAATCTCTGACCCACTGACTAAAGGCCTCACTCAGAATGCAAACAAATGAGTTATACTGAGAACATTATTTTTATTGGTATATTTGGTCTTTTGGATCTAAAAACCTATCAGTATTTGAAGGTCTATGAAAGCACTGGTGGGACCTAAAAGTTTAGATTTTCTTTGGCTCAACACCAGGGCTTAAGTTCAAATTTTAAAATAAAAATACTTAGCACACTGCCTTCTGATCATTTAACCTAATAAAATCCCAATAATGCCAAGAAGCGCAAAAGCCCTAAGCCTATGGGAGAAGAGGACCCTGACACTCATTGGGCTGGCTGCTTTGTTCCCTAAGACCAGAGGTATTATCTCTACTATCTCTGGTCTCCAAGTAGGAAAGATACTTCCTAGTTTGCTCTCCTATATGACAGTCTGTCCTTGGATCAGCAAACAGAGACCATTATAGAAGACCACAATTGGACAAAATACAGAGAACAATGGATCAAAAGATGCCCAGCTCCAGTGAATAAATCTAAAGCATAGCTACTTCATCTATGGCTCAAGGAACATCCCTGAAAATGAGGATGAATCATTATAAGAGCCAGAATTTTGAGACATTTGCAGTGAAGGTCTCTCATAGAAATAAATGCATAGGGGCTGGAGAAATGGCTCAGTGGTTAACAACAATGGCCGCTCTTCCAGAGGACTTGGATTCAAGTCCCAGCACCCATGGAAGTTTATAACAATCAGTAACTCCAGTTCCAGAGGTTCTGACATGGTCTTAACAATCAGTAACTCCAGTTCCAGAGGTTCTGACATGGTCTTCTGGCCTCTGCAGGGCATCAGAAATGTGTTTGGTACATAAACATACATGCATAGAAAATGTCCAAACCTATAAGGTAAAAAAAAAATGAATAAAAAATGGACATAAGCAAGACCAGAACAATGAAAATAACACCATGCTAAAACATAATGGGAAAAAACAACTGCACAAGATCCCATCCCAAGAGAGAGTACAGAAGGCATATAATGACAAAAAACAAGGATTAAGAAAACAATACATAAGGCATAGAAGCAAAAAAATATGAAAAATCATATCAAACAAATAAAAATAACAGTAAATATGTATGTATTAAACTCAGTCCTTTGAAAATAGGGGTTCTGTGAGTTCAAGGCCAGCCTGGTCTACAAAGTGAGTTCGAGGACAGCTAGGGCTGTTTCACAGAGAAAACCTGTCTCAAAAAACAAACAAATGGCCGGGCGGTGGTGGCGCACGCCTTTAATCCCAGCGCTTGGGAGGCAGAGGCAGGCGGATCTCTGTGAGTTCGAGGCCAACCTGGGCTACCAAGTGAGTTCCAGGAAAAGGCGCAAAGCTACACAGAGAAACCCTGTCTCGAAAAACCAAAAAAAAAAAAAAAAAAAAAAAAAAAAACAAATGGGGAAAATAGGAGCTTTCAGGTATGTGTGTGTGTGTGTGTGTGTGTGTGTGTGTGCATTTTAATAATAATCCAGCTGTATTTTATTGAAAAACATATTTCCATGCCAGTAAGGCACTCTATGATTGAAACTTATGGGAGACAATGAGAAAATAATGAATGTTACAGTAAGAGAATTAGGAAAAAGTCAGATGTGTTTACAGTGGTACGACGGAAAATTTAAAATGAAAGAACTAAACTAGAGAGTGTTTTTTTTTTAATTTTTAATTAAATCTTTTTAATTTCAATTTTTAATTCTGATGAAGTAAAATAAACCAGCCAAAATGCTAAAGCATGTATAACTCTTTCTTATAATTTTGTTTAAAATTTTTGTTTTCATTTTACATACTATAGCCATATTTATTTATTTATTTATTTATTTATTTATTTATTTATTTATTTTTGCCTATGGTAAATACTAGCAAGACCAGATGGGGAAAAGATAATTGAAATATGGATTATCACTTTATTGTCCTTAGGGATAAAGAAAAGGCCTTTTTACTCATAGCTATTATACACAGTGCCATTTTCTCAACATTTTCATTCATAATGTTTTCTGTAGTGTAACATTTGTCTTGCGAAGGTTTAAGTTAATACCCACTATATGATACTTTCTCATTTATTATAATTTTTCACCAAGGCCTCTGGTAAATTTAAGAGGCCTCATTATACTATATGAAAATAAAGTGAATCCCAAATGTAAAAGAACTTTTTCGAATGCTGACTAAACTCTATAGCAGATTAAAATAATTAACTCATTAACTCATTCATTCATTTATGTAACAAACACTTATCAAACACTATGTGAAACTCTGACTCTAGTCCTCACAGAGTTCAGACTCCAGTGGTGCAGAAAGTAAGTCATGCATGAAATAAATCTTAATGGAGAGCTGTAAATGTTATAAAAAAAAGTATTAACTAAGTTGATAGCCTTATTTGTATGGAATTCTAAAATACCAATGAGAAACAGATACTTTATCTTCTTCATATACGGTGAAGTCTTTTTTTAGATAAAAATATTGCTTCAGAATGACTATATTAAGAATAGAAACAAAAGTGCTAATTAGGAATTGTGCTAACAGCTAATGTTCTGTCTTGTAATATGGACATGTACTTGGTAAGTATATGAAAAATGTAAATCTTTATGGAATATGGAAAACATAAAACATGCAAATTTATTGTAAAGCTTAGGTAATTTAGTGAGGATGAACAATATAGTTTGGATGTTAGTGATATATTACATCTATCAATTGTTAGTAAAATTTAAGTAGAGATTTATAATTTAGTTACAACTTACTTTAATATTTATTTTGTTAAAGATACATGTACATTTCATATTGAATTGAGTATTCCATAAGCCTCTAGGTCCATTATGCTTTATTACATAATTTCTATAATGTATTCATTATATATATTATACCAATATCTAACTGTCTATACTTTGGTAATCATGTGAATCCTGCATGCATGAGCCAGATGGGATTGTGATCCTTATGAAGGTTGGGGATTAAGGGAGGGGAGGGTGACCAGTGCCTAGGACTATGTTGTTCTCAGTTGGGTTTTAAATCACAGCTGCAGAGCTTCATAAGATGTCATAACCATCTGCTCACTTATTCAAATGGTATTTATTGGGCGCTTCATCTTTGGTGGGTATTATGCTTGACACTGGGCACATTGTGGTAAATTAAAAAAAAGTTCTCTTAGAGCTTTCTATCATCTAGTGAGGACATTAAGCACAATGTGTAGAATGCTAGGGTATGGTTAACTAGGGACAGGAAGTTCCCAAGATGTGATGGGTACTTCAAATTTAAATATGGACATGTGTGGGGTGTGCATGGGATAGGGCAGAGAGTTGAAGACAAAGTCAGATAATGACAGAGATGGAGAAAGAAAATGAGAAAGAAGCAAAATATGTTGATCTAGTTTTTTCCTAAATATTATCACATCCTCTTAGTCTTCTATGAAAGGAAACAAATAATGAAGGAGCAGGGAAAAGAAATATAGAAGTCACACCTCTTTCTGGAAGTCTTTGTAATTTCTCCACACAAGAAGTGACTCTTGAATAATTACAGCTCTCAACTGTGGATGATTTCTTCCAATTTACAAGTATATTCTTTTCTGATCCTTAAACATAAAGAAAATCTCACACAATAAAAGGTCACCTCCTACATTTGGATAAACTCAAGAAAAAAATCTTTATTTGTTCTGCTTAAACACTAACAAAATAAATTCACCAGAATACTATGTAAAGACTAGGGTAGGGGTGGGTGAGATGATGACAGTAACCTGTTCAAACTTCCTTTCATGTTATTATTTATGCTTCTTTTTCTTCACCTTTGCCTTCTAAGTAATCAGTCTCATCCTATATTGAGCCAGTAAGATGCTGATTACATACAAGTCACAGGGTAATTTACCCTCTTAAAAATCTCTCCACTGCTGGGAGGCCAGGGTTTTGTTCTTCCTTCAGCAACAAAGAGCTGTTGCTATAAGCTGCCTCACATAGCAGCAGAAAGGAAACAGAAAAAACTGTATATGAAGCAGGCTTGGGGAGAGTGACTGTGACCTTGATCTTTCTGTTCCCATTTTCCCAATGATAGTTGCAGTAACCTTGCCAAAAGTAACATTGATGACAAATTGGAATGTAATTTCCTTTTGAGTATAAAATTAGGAGGTAGAACCAGTTGATGGTGAAGGCTCCTTCCAGCTCTCACATACCAGGATTAAATATGTCTGAAACATAGTAAATTTAATTTGTTTGTAATTACATGACTGTTTACAGGACTCCTTATATTCAAGATGTAGGAGAAAAGGTTTCTTGAAGTGCGTGTGAATTTCTTCTGCTGGTACTTGCTTCCACATTCTGCTTAGGATACCATTAGACAGAGTCTATTTTCTCTTGTCTATTATTCATAAGTATCACCTTATTTGCTTCCATTATTTCTTTTTTCTCTTCCTGTATTAATTTTAAGATGCAAAGTTGAATTATTTTATAACTAAATTGATTTTTGTTATGATTTGACCATGGAGAAAACATTTTGAGCAACTCTGTATGTTTCATTCTTTTAATAAATCCAATATGGACATAGGCCATAGTTAAATCAATATATAATAATAACTGCATAATATTTAGTTTGTACAACAAAATATTATAATTGCTTTGTTTGCATTAATTCATGCTGCACTCAGAATCACATGAGTAAGAATGTGTGTATGACTCTGGCCTACCTGGGATGTTTTCATTAAATCTCTCTCCTCAGGGCTCAGGGAACTCTGATGAACGGGAGGCAGAAAGAATGTCAGAGCTAAAGGGGATGGACGACACCAGGAAAACAAGGCCATCTAAATAAGCATGATCATTACACATATGAACACAGAGAATGAGGCAGCATCCACAGGGCCTACAAAGGTCTTCACTAGATGGGATCCTAGAGCTAAAAGGAAAACTAGACACATGTTCCAATTCTTATCCCAGAGGCAATCTTCACTTGATAACTAATTGTAAATAAAAATTTAGGATCCTCCAAGGAAATCTCACTGTGGAAACAAAGTATTTTTAAGGGTCCTTTGCATATATATTTTGGTTTCTACTTTAGTGTTTTAAGGAGATCCCTGAGTGTGAGAATGAGTGGTGCTCTGTTTATTGTTCCTTCTCTTGGGATCTTTCCTTTTGTTTGTTTTGTTAAATTGTGATGTGTTAGTTTTTGTTTCATCTTCTATTTTATTATATAAAAAGAACTGAATAAGAGAGCTAACCTGGTGATTTGGGAGACGTCTCAATTGTAGTGACACAGTTTCTTATATCAATAAACTATCAACCCAATCTCTCAAAAAGAATGTGTGTATGAGGATACATGTACATTGTATGAGTGTGGACTCCATTTTGTTTTATCCATTGTGGTTTGTATTTGTGGTAACTATAGTGTCCATTTTTTATTTACATTTATATATAGTGTTGCATTTTTTATTTATTTTTAAAATCTTTTTGCCTGTTTTTCAGTTTGTTTGAGCATTTTATACATGAATACATTGTATTTGTTTTATTCATCCACTACCTCTTCCCCATCTCCTCTTCCAATACATGATTTCTATAATTATTTTTGTGTTAGATAATACACACTTATAGAGTGGTAGATAGAAACTACTGAGTTCAATTAGTCCTGATTTGCATGTTTAGGGGTGATCACTTAAGATTTGGATCTCATACCAAAAAAAAAAAAAAACTAGTTATCCATCCCTCAGCAGTCATTAACTACTGGTAGTTCTTCCTTTAGGGGTGGAGCTTTGTGAAATTTTCCTTCATCCATGTTTCCATGAATATTTAGTTTGTAACTCTAAAAAAACAAAGATAAATTCCATTAATTATTTGATTTTTTAATCTTTAATCAAGACACTCGGACTTGGCTTTTATGTCTTAACTATTTATGTCAAGAATTCAACCAGTTACAAACCCCTCAAAGTACTACCTTGCTCCACATTCTAGGAATAAGATTCTGGGAGTTTTAACTGGCACAGAAATTTTGCTGTTTCTATTTTTAACTCAAGGAGATAGATGACTGAACATGAGATTCATTATAAAGACAATATGGAAATCTTTACTTCCTCCAGTGCCTGATAGCTGCCTCTGAAAGCTTTGCATTTGCCCAGATATTTATCCAGAATATGTGAAGGAAGAATTGTAGGGATATAGTGCTTCAGTGTTATCAGAGATCTGTAAGATCCTGCAATAAAGGAACCATGCTTTTCATTTTCTGGGAAGGACTTTTGGTGTCCTGAATGCTCCCTTTCTTATGGTTTTACTGACATCCAAAACAAACAAAGGAACAAAAAAAAATAAAATAAAACATTTACAGAGTCTCGAGAAATGGCTCATCAGTAAAGAGCACTTGTTGGTCTTGCAGAAGACCTGGGTTTGATTCTATAGCTCTGAGGGGAAGCATTGTCAGCCTAAGTTGTGCCCTTCATCTTGATAAAGACTGTTATATTTTCATGTTCTTCTGACAGAGGCAATAGGTGTATAGAAAGGAGGATACTTAAGTGAAATACTAAGGCTTAGCGGGAGATCATTTTTTGTAGGTTAAAAGAAGCCTCAATAGAGAAACACTGAGTCATGGTGGTTTACAACCATTCATAACACCAGTTCTGGGGATTCCATACTCTCTTCTGACTTTCATAGGCATCAAGCACATACATAGTACATATACATATACATATATGCAGGTAGACTATTCACACACAAAATATAAGATGAATAACTAAGAAAATTATGTAAAAACAACATTTATAAAATCTCACACTTGATAATGCTTGGTATTTATGGACAAACTACTGAAATGAAGCCTGTTGGGGAAGTGAGATAAAACAGAATATTATTTTGTGAGATACAAATGACCTCTACTATCTTCTCAGATATTTTTGAACATTTCACAAGATGGATTTGACTCTCTAATTTACTTGAGCACACAGAGCCTGAATGTCCTGCCTTTTTATCAGATAGTTTTATGAAATGACAGTGATTGCTAGAACAAATGAGATTTTTTGCCAAATATGATTCTATTCCTTCTACCCTACCCTTTGCCTGAGAATAAATGATGTTGTAATCTATGTCAGATTCACATGTGCCACTGTTTTACAAAGTCAGAAATTCAGCACAATCTGTAGGTATTTGTTCTTCATTTGTTTATAATCTACCATGTGTGTGAATGTGTCTTTATTCCAAAAAGCTCCCCATTCAGTGGCACTAAACTTCGGTGAGAAGCCACACTAGAATGGGAAGCTGGCAGTGTTAAGTGGTAGCATCTTGCAGGCAGCATTGTGACATTTGCTTTTCCTTAACAGTACCCATAAAAATACTGAGATTAAATTTGGTTTGCCTTTTATTTCTTCTGACACCCTGTGCTAGGTTTTCATTGCAGAAATTTTGTACGAGCACATTGGATGTGGGAATGGGCTGCCAACAGATGAAATAAAAATACTTTCATCAGTCTTACTGCCACCTCCAAGTAGATGAAAATAATTGCAGGCCAGGGCTCAAATCTACATAGTATGTCACCTGGGGTGCTTTGCTTAAATATAGCCAAAACAGACAGGCACAGTATAGTCTGACATTTTTGGTTGCTTCAGAAGGAAGTAAAAATATATTTTAGCTTCCCATAACAAGAAAGCAGAAATGTCTTCAACATTATCTTGTTAATTTCAAATTATTGTAGAGAAGTGCTTGTTTATGTTTGCTAATGCTCAGTATAGACAGAAACACAGCATGTGTGGAACCAGTTCCACAGAAATCATTAAAAGGCATGCTGAGAATATGTGCTAAGAATAAGACACAATTCTTTGTGCCTGTTCTCTGGCAAAATTCATTACAGGAAGTGAGTTCAAAGTCAAAGATATGACATCCTCAGTCTTCCAGGAACAGAGAGAGCTGATTGGCAAGGGTCATTCTTATTCCTGTCTTTGATGATTGTACCCTTGGGTACAATGGGAAGAGGATGTATAAGAAGCAGGGAGGTACAATGAGAGAAAATAGAATCAGGAGTGGGAAATGATAGTTTCACAGTTTATTGGCCATCATTCCTATATATTTTAAATAACCCATCACAAGACTATGTAGTTTGGGTTTTTGTTTTTTACGTTTTTCGTTTGCAACCTGATCTAAGGAAAATGTTTCTGCTATCAGAAGACATATTAGAATCTTAGTTTTACAACCTCCTCTGTGATATCGAACATGTTTATTTCTGTACTGGGTTCTTTAGGTTCATAATAGACATAGCAATAGTATCTCACCGCATTAAAAGTGTTAAATTAATTCATATATAAGTTCTTCCTATAAGGCTTCAAACCCAACAGGTAATTTATAAATCATAAAAGAAATCTCTCAACATACAGAGTGAGAAATCACTGGATATCATATAATGTAGCATGACCTACTCCCAAGTATACTATGCTAAGTGTTCCAGTTCAGTGTGTTTTTTGTTATTCCTGGACTGACTGCCTCTCCATCGAGGCTTCTTTTAACCTACAAAAACGATCTCATGCTAAGCCTTAGCATTTCACTTGATTATCCTCCTTTCTATACACTTATTGCCTCTGTCAGAAGAACATGAAAATATAACAGTCTTTATCAAGATGAAGGGTACAACTTAGGCTGACACTACTTCCCCCAAGAACTATAGAACACCTAACCAGTACTAGACAGGAGAAATATATTTTCAAGTTGTTGGTTAGGAAGTGTAAGAAACGCTTGAAACAATATAGGCTATCATTGTTGCCTTTGGTTGCTGTATCTAACCTGAAAGCCTCCTTCCTGAATTCTAGCTTTCAAAGTAACAGTGATATGAAAGCAGACAAAGGGGGCAAGCAATCAGTAGTCTTACTCAGCTGTGAAACCTGAACACACTGAACAATGTTTAGCATAGAAAGATATCCTTAAGGTTGCAATAGGATGCTCATATCTCCATGGTAACCAAAAGCTCTCTAACTCAACTTAAAACCTTCTAAACAAGAGACAACCAAAGCCTGGTACTGGAAACTTGTGTAACTATTGGAGTTAGTGAGGCCATGGATCTTAAAGGAGAACCTATTACCACCACTTTACTAGACCAGCAAAATTGCTAACTGCATTCTAAATAGTTGTCTTTATACTCACAGATAAGTATAGTTCTTACCCTTCATCAAAGGAGCTTTAGATGGATTTAGATTAGATTTGATTTTAGAAGGAGATCATCACAGAAAACCATAACTTGTCAAAATACAGATAATGATTGATCATGGGGTGCATATCACCAATGGATACATCTACAATACAACTCCTGCATCTAAGGCTCAGAGAACACCATGGAGGAGGGCTGGAAAGATTGCAAGAGACAGAGGACTAGGAAGTTTGTTGTGAAAGTGTGACTTCTAAAAGTGACAGGGAAGCTATATTCACGGTACCTAAAAAATATAGCTACCTAAGCAAGACCCAAGCAATGACAGCACTAACATGGAAGGGAAAAAATCAAGTGGTCCCACACCTAAACAAAAAAACTACAGGAATTAAAGACTGCTGAAATAGGGAAAATTAGTCTTCCCCAATTATGAGACCCCTAATTGATTAAATAAAACAAAGTAGTTAGCCCTGAAATCATATGCATGCAAGCAACACTAAATGCATTCAATGAGTTTTCTTTATATAGTTATACTTTTATGCATATGTCTAAAGATAATAATCTAAGAAAAAGACACAATGAATTTGACAGGGAGTAAAGTAAGGTATGAGAATAGTTACGTGAAGACATGGGAGAGATTAAAGGGAGGAAAGGAAGGGGTAAATGGTGTAGTTATATTTTAATTAAGACAAAAAAGATCAAGGGTACTTTAAAATCTTACTAGAGAAAAACATACACTAAGGACCTATGCAGAGATTCTTAATAAATTTATCTACAGACATTTTAGGGACTGTCAATTTAAAGACTTCTTGAGGTAATTTCAAGATGCAGTAAAAGTTAAGAATTAGCTAGTTGCCTCACCCATCTTCTACTACAAATGATAATGAGTTGTTTAAGCTAACCACAACCATTTGTTTACATCTCATCAGTGAGGGACTTTATTCAGTGTCTGGTACATGATAAATGCTCAGTAAATATCTATTGAATAACTGAATGAATGACTCACCAGTGGTTCATACTTAAAAGTTTGGTGACTGATATTAATCAGCAAGAAAGTAGAGAAAAAATGTCACACTGACAGAGCCTGACATTTTGCTTAGATTTAGCCCTAAGATAGGTGATATTTCCTAGTTAAATCACTTGCCTATTCTGAACCTTAGTTTCCCTGCATAAATGGAAAAGAATAGATCAGGGGATGCCTAAGAGCCTTTACAGCTCTAATATTGTGATTCTGTGAGTTTCTATTAAAATGCATGACACTAATAGCTATATTTTGCCACCCTCATAAAATGGTATATTCAATGGAAAAAGGAGTTTAATGAGTCTTGTAAAAAGTACTTTCTGTGACCAGAGAAGCCTTTTTTGTAATGGAGAAAATTTAACAGACTTAGCTTGTAAAGATTCAATTTAGAAGCTCTTGTCCATTTGGAACTGTTGCTCATGCTAAATAGAATGGGAGAAGGGAACATGTGATTTTGAGCATCAACTTATCTCTGAGACTAAATGTGGCTCTGCAATTAGACAAGCTGGATCCACACCAATAGTTCACTTACTGAGTGTCTTGAGTACATTGTTCAGAGTGTGGGAAAAAGGAAATAACATAACAAATATAAAGCTTACAATAGTCCTTTCAAGTAAAAAGGCAGAGTAAATATCTAAAAAAAATTAGAGCAAGACAAGATCCAAACAAAACTCCCATGAATCTGACAGTATATTTTTTATATTCCATTTACAGAGTGCTAATGAAAGTAAAGATATTTGCCGTCGGTTACACAATTGGTAAATGAGAAAAGCTGGAATTCATGTCACTACATGAGCCTTCAAAGTCAGTAACCTTGCTTTTAGACATTACTGTTCTATTGGGATTCTTAACTTGGCTAGATCTGCTTGTGAACTCCCTATTGCTATGCATGTCTGGTCTTTTCTAATAGTCAGATTGATGTTTTGTTCATTTCAACAGCCTGTCTTGAGTCCTTATAGGTTTGTTTTTACAGTTGTTTCTTAGATTCTCCCCGTGACCTTTTCCCAAGTGCCATTTTTTGGAATAGACTGACAGTTTTGCTGCTATGTTAGATGTAGCTGGATTCAAATGTACACCTCAAGCTTTTAACAAAGTGAAAACTCATTCATAGACAGAGCTGTTCCTTTTTATATAAGGTCATAAAAGCCTTCTCAGATCAGAAGCTTATCTTTGAAAATATAACTCTACATCTGTGGTGATACTCTGTTCCCCAATATATTGTGCACCTTAATAAATTTATCTGGGGTCAGAGAACAGAGCAGCCACTAGACAGACATGGAGGCCAGAAAATGGTGGCACTCACACCTTTAATCCTAGCTTTCTGGAGGCAGAGATCCATTCGGATCTCTGTGAGTTCAAAGCCACACTGGAAATAGCCAGGCATGGTGACTCATGCCTTTCATCCTAGGAAGTAATGGCAGAAAGCAGAAAGGTATATAAGGCATGAAAACCAGGAACTAGGCTGGTTAAGCTTTTAGGCTTTTGAGCAACAATTCAGCTGAGATTCATTCTGGATGAGAACTCAGAGGCTTCTAGTCTGAGGAAACAGGATCAGCTGAGGAATTGGCAAGGTGAGGTGCCTGTGGCTTGTTCTGCTTCTTTGATCTTCCAGCATTCACCCCAATACCTTGCTCAAGGTTTATTTTCATTAATAAGACCTTTTAAGATTAACATACATCTTCTACAGTACCAAACCCACAATGAGAATTCAGCAAGTACTTAGAATATCTTCTGAGTTATTTGGGTTCACATCCCTCAGTTTATAGTTCAAAACTCAGTGTACAATTGGGATGAAGAGAGGTAGAAGTGTACACAAGGTTGCACAGAATAACTCAGAGTTAGGTCTCTTGATTTCATCTGTGGGTTTCTTTCTCTTGATTGTCAGGCCAAAGTATATGCTGATATTCTCAAAGAGTATAATTCAAACTGAGTATCATAGCTGACTTGTCTTTATAAAATTCTCTGCAGTAACTGACACTATATCTGCTTGTTTTAGGCATAATACAAATTTAAGGTAGTGAGAAACACTCTCTTACAAGGACACAATCTATTATACCAGATAATTTAGAATCTAGAGCTACAGTAGCTAGTTTTATATCCTTGTTGCATCACTTCAAAGTTGTAGGAACCTTGGTAAGTTTCTTAGTCTCTCTGATCTCTGGTCTCCCCACTGAGAAAAATGGATAAAATAATGGTTGGTGTGACATATAAAGTGATTGGTTGCATAAAGCACTTTAAACAATACAGGGCACTAGCAACTGTGAAATTAAACTTCAGTATTAATATTTTCTTTCATTTTATACCTTTGTGTAATCGTTACTCAAATTTAAAGAACAATGTGTATCTTTCCCCTTATTCTATTGCATATAAAAATGTAAGGCTTTGTATATAAATATTTAATCGCAACACAGATCAACATAGCTGTTACTGTTTACCAAGGAGAATAATCACAAGTTTTGTGCCAATCAATTCTGTCCAAAATATAAGTGGAAAAAGAAAAGCCATTTAGGGGTAGACATGATACACTCTTCTAATAGTTCCCAGAACTCAGGCATGCCATCAAACAGCTAGAAACAGATGTGATCACACAGGACTTCCAGAAGAATGTTATTTGTGAAATTATGTTTTGGTGTATTTCACCATTAAGAGTCATGTTAAAAATTAGTACACTGCAACACATTATCTCATATAGGAATAGTCCTTGAGACACAGAACATAGACCACCACTACCACTGTTCACATGGATACCTGAATAAACAGAATTTTCTCTTTTCCTAGTGTTTTCCAGGCAGTTTGGAGAAAAGGGAGTGGACACATCTACTTAGTAGATGTCTGGAAAATCAAGGTTGTAGTGGATAACCATTCCAGCTTTGATTTGGAAGTTCCAACCCCCATTGAGGCTTCGCTAACTGTCACACCTACAAGGCGGGGCTGAGAGAGGAGCCTGAAGACCCGAGATCTGGATGGGTCAGCTCTCTTGGTTCCTGGACCCTGGACGCTGGAGGTAGACCTCCAGAGAACTCTGCCGGACTGCACCACACCTTTCCCAGACCCTGTTACCTATCCCTTCACTTGTAAGTTACCCCACAAAATAAACCTCCCTTTTAACTATGTGGAGTGGCCTTAATAATTTCACTAATACAAGGTCTGTAATTTTATTACAGGTCCAGCTCCCTTTTCATATTTTTCTCTTTTATGTCTCATCTATTTTTACCCAACTTGCCAAATAACATTCTTACTTCCTTTCAATATTTAATATACAACAACATAAGAGAAGAAGTAAAAGAATGGAGATAAATACATACAGAAGTTTATCAAATCCTTCAAAACACAATCCATTGAGGTTACAAACACCAGTATTTACTTATAAGTCTGGGTTTTACAACAGAGAGGCATTTTGAAAATGCTTGTGTAGGCTTTTTATTTTAAAATCAAAAACAATATCATGACCTACAAGGGAAGCCAGTCAGCACTCTACTGTGTTACCTCAGAATTATAGCTCTGACTCAGTCCCCAGTGCAGTTCTTTTTCTAAGGATTTCTACCATTTAAAGTCAACAAAGTGAGAACCACCCCCAATTACAGTGACACTCTTTCCCAGTGTACATAGTGCTATTCACAATTTCCAGTTTCTGTGATGAAGAGAAGTTTAAGGAGGAGTTAATTTAGCATAGCCCATACTATGTTGCATTTTATTTGTTTACTCTTGCTCATACTCAGATATTTTGTAGATAAAAATCATAATTATGGCGTGTTTTCTCAAATAAATAGTTTAATGTCTTGGTTACACATCGATAATCCTACCATTAATCCCATTATGCATATAAAACTATAGATTATATTTGATATAGTAGGTAAATAAACATGTTTTTCATTGGTTTGGTCTCAGGAAGACAAACATATTTTAGATGTGCTTTATTTCATTTAAATAAATCCCTTCTACTCAGAAATATAATTTTATGTCACACTTTGAAAGCAAATTAAACTCTTTTAGATAGCTTTTGTGGTATGTTTACTACATACAGATATATGACATTTTAAATTTAAACACATTGGCTAAGAGTCCTGTATCTCAATTCAATTCATAATTCACCTTTAAGTTTTTATCTTCACAAGAGAAATTCAGTCCATTAATGGAATACTCTACATTATGTTTCAGAATTTATCAATGTGCAGTGGATGTTGTAAATGGCCATAAATATTAACCATTAATTTGCTTACCATCATGATAATCTTCAATTTTCAACAAGTCAAGTAAATTACACCTTTAAAAGCTAGGTGCATGAAATTATATTAATTATGAAAATGGCTCATCTAATTTCCAGGAAGTGATTTTTACATTCATCAACCCCTCTTTCCCAGGAAATAGGTCATTTTAAAAGGAATGTAGCAATGTGTATATTAATGTCATAGTTATTCATATTTGCCAGGAAGGGTCTTCAAGACCATTTAGTCTAGTTTCATTTAATATAGAGAAAAAGTAAGTGCAGGGCAAAGAGACACATTTGCCTAAGATCCCACAACTCAAGCATAAAAAAGTATTTCTTCTCTCTCTCTCTCTGGCCATTCTTTCCCTCTCTACCCTTCCTCCTTTCCCTCCCCTCATTCCTTCTTTCTCTGTTATTTTTTCCTACCTCTTTCTCTGTTATTTTTTCCTACCTCTGTCTCCTCTCTCTCTCTCTCTCTCTCTCTCTCTCTCTCTCTCTCTCTCTCTCTCTCTCTCTCTCTCTCTCTGTGTGTGTGTTCAAACAGAGAGAGAGTGGGAGAGAGAGAGAAAAAATTAGATGGGAATAGTGGCGAGGGTAAGACGGAAAATATGAGGGATACTGTGATGAACACACACACACACACACTCACACACTCACATGTACTCACACACTCACACGCACTCACACACTCACACACACATGTAGATGTAACCAATCCCCTTATTAAATAAGAAACACAGAACCAATGCAAAGAAGAAAGCCAAGGGGTCAGAGCTAAGAGCCTTACCCATCTGCTGCAGCTAGCCTCTTCAGCCAAAAGACCTACTTCCTGTGTTTTTTTATATAGACTTTCTGTTCTGCCTTCTCATTGGTTGTAAAACCAACCACATGACTGCCTTGTCACTGGCTGTCTGTACAGACCTCCAGGTCTTCTATGGTTGGTATTGAAATTAAAGGCGTGTGTCTCCAATGCTGGCTGTATCCTTGAACACACAGAGATCTGCTTAGCTCTGCCTACCAAGTGCTGGGATTAAAGGCATGCACCACCACCGCCCAGCTTTTGCTATGGGTCTAATAGCTCTGACCCCTGGGCAACTTTATTTATTAACATACAAATAACATTTTAGTACAAATAAAATATCACTATACACACACACACACACATGCACACACACACTCAAAGACTAAAGAAGAAACAAGAGGGAAGTTGAAGACAGAGACAGGGATAGAGACAGCAAAGAATGAGTATAAGAGAGAGAGGAAACAGGATAAATAACAACCTTTTTCCCCCCATCTAAACAGTCAATGTTTCGGTGACTTGGTGTGCACATTTATCTGTATAGGATGGAATTTATACCACAACTAACTGTTTCCTTTCTTTAATATAATAAATGCCTTAAAGATCCAAACCAGCAACTAATCTTAAGGACAAAATAACTACATGAAATTTGCTTTTATTAGTAAGAATATTCCATTCAAGTGTTCTTTGTCTCTAATTCTTCATAGTAACTTAATATATTTTAGAGCAATTCTGATGTATCTAAGGATCTTTTAGCTGGGTGTCATATTTCACTCACATTTGTTCTTCTGGTCATCCATCAATAAGGGCACTGTTTATACAGATATGCTGATGTCCACATTAGTATGAACAAGTTGAGGAAGGAGAAAGAAAGAAGGAAGGAAGGAAGGAAGGAAGGAAGGAAGGAAGGAAGGAAGGAAGGAAGGAAGGAAGGAAGGAAGGAAGGAAAGAAAAAAGAAAGAAAGAAAGAAAGAAAGAAAAAAGAAAGAAAGAAAGAAAGAAAGAAAGAAAGAAAGAAAGAAAGAAAGAAAGAAAGAAAGAAAGAAAGAAAGAAAGGGATTAATTGCAAAAAGATAGAAATATACAAGAGTGGATTTGGAATGTAACTCAGTAGTACAGTACTTGCCTAGCATGCACAAGGACCTGGATTTCATCTCCAGCTCTGAGAAAAACCATATGGATTAAAAGATAAACAAACAAGGAAATAAAGGAAAAGTGTCATGCTGTTACACCAAGCTGAAAAAAAAACTTGCTCTGGTTTGTTATAAACTTTTAAAAAACTGACTTGATATAATAGCATACAGCCCTAAGTGGGACATCTATATGAAACACCCTTCCCCCAAGGCTCATGGATCATCATGAAAGAGTGGGCAGAAAGACTGAAAAAAGTCAGAAGTAGTAAAGAACTGCTGTAAAATGGAGCTTTCTGGATATGCCAGGAACATTGTGCACATAAACTCACAGCAGCTATGGCTACTTGCACAAGATCAAGCCAGCTAAAAGTCCAGTATTGATACAGGAGAGGCTCATGAAGTCTGACTCTAGCCAAGGTACTATTGAAAATTTATGGCTGCCTGGAGAAAGAGACTCAGTGTTTATTTGATGAGGCCCTGGATAGGGTACTCATGTTCCAGTGGATGACCTTACACCTATTCACATACTGATAAGCAGTATGTAGACTCAGTAGTTTAAAAAAGAGAGTAAGAACACATGAAATTGTGCAGGAATACTGCTGGTAGACAACAGAAAAGGAATTGAAGAGTATAGGTTGGATTTAAGAAAAACACATTATATACATGAAAAAAAGAATTAGAAAGCATAAAATTGGCATTTATTTATAAAAAGCACCATCAGAAGTACAGATTACTAAGTGTGTAAGGTGGTGGTGGTTGTGGAGGTGGTGGTAATGGTGGTAGTGGTGGTGATGGTGTGTGTGTGTGTGTGTGTGTGTGTGTGTGTGTGTGTGTGTGTGTGTGTTTTAGATGGGAGTCTCAATGTGATGTGAAGACTAATTTCAAATTTCTGGTCTCAAGTAATCCTCTTTCCCCAACATCCTAGGTAGTTGTTATCACAGGCATATGCCACCATGCCAGTTCTGCCAATGATTTTAAGAGTGAAAATAGGCTTTTGAATTTCAGCTACTGACTATTGTTCTAATAAAACAGATACTATTGGAGTAGAGGCATAGCCCAGTAATAGAAAATATGCCTCACACATACAAGATTGTGGGTTTGATCAACAACATCACACATCTCTCTCTCACACACACACACACACACACACACACACACACACACACACACACACATATACACACACATGCACACGGACACACACACACATGTTTTCAAGCTATCAAATAAGTTAATTAGGTATTGCATCCTTGTTCCCTAATGAGTATGAGCTCTGCTGTATGAATTTTTGTCCAATTAATCTATTTTTTAGAGGACTGTGGAACTTTCTATAGCAAATAGTTGCAGCAACCGAGTTCCAGAAAATATCCTGTAATCAACTAGTTTTAATTCAGCTATTATATTCCAAGTATCTGTGGACTAATAAAATCATAAAGAAAGTGTGGTACATATATGCAATTAAATATTATTCTGTTTTTTTAAAAAAATGAAGTAAATTCTGAAATGCTATAACATGAATAGACCTCGAGGGTGTTGTGTTAAATAAAATAAGCCAGTAACAAAAAGGTGAAAACTACAAGATTCTCTTACATGAGCTATCTGTAGCAGTTACATTTCTAGGCATAGAAAGCAGAAAAGTGTGTGCTAGGGATTGTGTGTGAGGGTGAATGGGGATTTTTTTTTGTTGTTGTTTAATAGGTATTGTTTTTGTCTTGCAAAGATGAAAAAGTTCTGTAGATGAACAGTGGTGATTACAGAAGAGTAATAGGAATGCAATTTGTCACTGAATTTTGCATTTAAATCGTGATTTTTTGTTTGTTGTTTGTTGTTTATTTGTTTGTTTGTTTTTTCAAGACAGGGTTTCTCTGTGTAGCTTTGGAACCTGGCCTGGAACTCCCTCTGTAGACTAGGCTGGCCTTGAACTCACAGAGTTCCATTTGCCTCTGCCTTCTGAGTGCTGGGATTAAAGGCATGTACCACCACCTCCCAGCTATGCAGTTAAATCTTAAGCTGGTCAATTTTTGTTGTATATACACACACGGGCACACACACATAAACATGCATGCAATATACATACATACATACATACATACATACATACATATATGTATATGTATATTATGTATGCATGTATGTATGTAATTTTTAAAAAGAGAGATAATTAGGTCCCTGTAGCACCTCCATGACTAATTACCACATATTTGTTTTCTTGGGTCCCTCCAGGTCCCTTTAAGATATTATGCATCTTAAAGCATAGCCTCTGAACTCTAGTCACAAGTACACCTTCACCACCACTTCTAGTGCTCTCCTTCTATAATGTGTTCTTTCCTGGAGAATAATCATGAAAATTGAGTTCATTAGAGCCCTCCACGAGTCAGACCTCTCTCAACTAGCATCCTCCTTGTAATTACATATTCTCTCAGGTTGGAGGCCTTCTTTGCTAAGGGGTTGAGGCATTAATGGGTGATGTGGGTGGAGTGGTAGTTCTTCCAACATAAGAACAGTGTGACTCTGAGTCATTTGGTATTTGATTGCTTAATGGAGTTCAGTGGATGCCACCTAACCTTTAGGAATACTTGCTCATTGTCTTTGTTTCTGTCAGTAGAGCACATTAGTCATTGACCTTGATTTGGTAGGTCAGTCCCTTAAAAGTCTGCATTTAGAGAAATAGTTAACTTGCCTTCTGACATGAATTTACGTCATGAGAATATGACAGTCTTGATACTGGATCTGTTTATAGATAAGCTACCATGGCACACAGGCTAGAGCCTGGATCATTTTGGCCTTGATGGGCTCATATCAGCCAATATCTGGAGAGGACCCATTTGTCAGTCAACAACACAATTATCAATTATTAATTATTTTTTAGTTATTAATGCATAAGAGATTTTTGAATACTTTTTCTTTTCAATAAAAACTCTGACTAACATAAAAAGATAAAAGTATTATTAAGCTAATAAAACATATCTTCATTGAAAATAATTAGGCAAGCTAGAGAAAGTAACAAGAAATATAAAACTAATTACTTGCTTGACACAGGTAAGAATTGTTTAGATTAGGAAAAGGGAGTTATCTGTCCTTCTTTTTTTAATAATAAAGTAAGTCTACTTTTTTTGGGGGGGGAGGTTTGAGACAGGGTTTCTCTGTATAGTTTTGCTGCCTGTCCTGGATCTTGCTCTGTAGACCAGGCTGGTCTCAGACTCACAGAGATCCTCCTGGTTCTGCTTCCCAAGTGCTGGGATTAAAGGCATGTGCCACCACTACCCAGCATAAGCCTACATTTTATATTAGCAGAACAGAATGAGGGAATTATGGCTTAGATAATGGGGTATACTAGGGACAATACATTTACAGATTTGTAAATGACCTCAAGATCTCATGGTAACTATCATATGAAAGAGGTAATAATATCATTTGGCAAAAAGAAGGAAGAACAAAGTGATGACAAAAAAATACCAGGACCAATTCAGGGTCTGTAATCATATCTCTTAAAAGTTTTCTCTTTTTTCCTTATGAATTGTAGTTGGCAAGAATTGTAGGTAACTATTTTTATTGAAAATATTTTTTCTTCATACAATATATTCTGATCATAGTTTCCCCTCTTCCATTTTCTCCCACATCCTCCCCACCTGCTACCCATATAAATACACAGCTCCTTTCTCTCTCACCTTAGAAAGCAGGCAAAAGAACAAATAAACCAGAATAAAAAAAACACAAGAAATACACACACACCATCAAAGCACATAAAAATATAAAATCAAAATTCATAATATGCAAGTAGAACAGTAAGATTAAAAATGCTTAAACAAAGTAATATGAGACAAAAAATACCATTAAGTTTGCTTTGTGTTGGTTATCTACTGCTGGACATGGGGCCTACCTTTAAGTGTGGTTAATATGGTAGGTAGCCATTTTAAAACTGTTAGCTTTTTAGGGTTTTTTTTTGCTATCTTATAATTTCAAATAAAAATAGAACATTACTGAGCCTCCTTTTCTGAAACCTTATTTCTATCCCATGTTATATATGTTCATATTTAAACTAACAGGAGCTAATGTACTATGTTCACAAATGTGATACTATGTAAATATTAGTTTTAATTTGGGGCCAAGAAGAGTAAGATAGCATGATGTCTAATCCAGTACATTACAGAAATGGCACCCTTTCATGTTGGTAGAGTCACTGGTTCAGAAATTAAACTAATTATGATTACCAAATTTATCTAAAGGATGAAGTGTGATATAGCAAAATGACTGCCATCCATCAAGTACAGTAGTCTGTGTGGTCATCATCAGGGAATAATCTAGATGCAAATACATTTTTCATCTAAGTTCCTGCATTCTTCTCTCTACACAGTGCATGCAGCCTATCACAGCTGGTTTGAAATAAAATCTCTTAGCTATGCAAAATTAGATTACTTTATATCACAGAAAATATAAAACTAAAAAGAAACTATTTGGCAAAGAAATACTGGGATTATATCATCTCTGTATTTCATGTATTGTGGAGTTTTCAGAATAACTTTGAACTTTTAACAATTCTCAATGGAGTAAACCATTTCTTCCTACCTCATACCTACTACCAAACAGTTTTACTCATCTTCCGTCTGGATGGTTTAGTCTATGTTAATGTAGTAGCAAAAATTTTAGTCCTGGAATTTTACAACATAACATAGTGTTGTATATTATTTTGAACATGATGAAATATGTATGGGATGATTTGTTTAAGGTTATACAACTGATTAGCAGCAGAATTCTGTTTTGTTAAACTATGACTAATGTGCAATACATCAAAATTTTTTTAATTTTCACAGTAGTCTCAGTATTCTTGAATTTATTTTATGTGTATTTTGTTGGATGGGGAGTGTACATTTGCCGGAGAACACATGTGGAAGTTAGAGGATATCTCTTTGGAAGAAGTTCTCTCCTGTCTCTCTGTGGCATCCAGAAATTTAACTCAAGTAATCAGGTCTGTGTCTTTACTCCTTGAGCTATCTCCTAGACTCAGAACTGATTTGTCTCAGTACCAGCTGTGAAAGCTCTAAGATAAGCTCTTTGCTTTGTGCTTTGTATGTATGTGTTCCTTTTCCTCTAAAGAGCAATTATTAAAACCTGATTGAAAAAAATTAACACCAAATAGAAAGAACTGAAATAATTTCCAATTATTCTTCTAGAGTTCAATCACAGAAATGTTCTAGTCTACCCTTTCTACATGTTAATGCTCAAATAGTATGCCCTAAAATACTTTTTACATAGTTTGCAATGCATAGTTTCTTTTAAAATATATTTTAAAGTATGTATTAATATTACTTTTTCAGAGACTTCTAACACAAATGAGATATATGTCAAAAATACTTGTATAATCAGGTAAATTGAAACAAATCCGAAAGGTTCGAAGTTTCAGTTAAGTTTTTAAATTTGTTTTCAAAGATTAGCACTATCACATATTTGGAGGAAACAAAAGGTTTCTCAATATGAAATAGAATATAAATTAATCTGTAACACTACATTCCTGAGATAATAGCATCCTTTTTAGGTTAGTCTATCTGTATATCTCTCCACAAATATATGCAGTGGCACAGTAAACTACTTTTGTCAATATTAGATGTAGTGATTTTCTGGCAGAAGACTATATTTGATTAGGGAAGTGCCTTACAAACACTGTGAAAAAGGATGATGAGGAGATATGAATTTGAAGAAAGAAAGAAGCAAATAATTAAATTGTCCTGGACAGAGGTAAAAAAAGGAGAGATTTTATGATGGGAACTGAAAAGAGAGGGACAGAGACAAAGAGAATGAAATGAAAAGTTATTCATTTATGGAATTCCCAATGGTAGAGTAGCCAGAGAAGCTTAAAAAACAAGGATGTTGAACCGGTACCTCTAAATTCATGCCAGTAACAAGCAACACGCTGCAAAGCCTTGAGGATGAAAGTAATGTCATGATCATCAATTGGAACTTTCTTAACAATAATTCAAGTATCTTTACCAGGGTTTGTTGAATGGATAAAGAAACGGTTTTCCATAAAGAAATAGAAGTCATTTTGGAGTCAAATGAAGTAAGGACTCAGATTCTGAAAGAAACAGAAATTAAAAATCAGAAGTGAAAATAAGAAAAACAAGAGAGTCAGAATTAACAGTAATATTTGAGAGATACAAAACATAGGAAAAGTGATGAGAGAGCAGTACTGTTGCTTTCTAAAAACCTTAAATTCTTTCAGTTTTTCTCTCATTTCCATATATCTGAACACATTTTAAATGTTCATTTTAAATTATTAATACATGAGTGTTGTAGTCTACCCTTTTTATACAAATAAATTTCTTTTCAAAGTTAATTTCACATTTACATTAAAATTTTTCTATTTGAGCCTTCATATATATATATATATTAATTTTTTCCTTTTATTTCATTTTACAATACCATTCAGTTCTACATAACAGCCACAGATTCCCTTGTTCTCCCCCCTCCTGCCCCCCTCCCCTTCCCCAGCCCACCCCCCATTCCCACCTCCTCCAGGGCAAAGCCTCCCCCGAGGACTGACTGAGTCTACCAGGTAGATCTCAGCCTTTATATATTTTAAAATATACATGTGAATAAATTACTATTGTGGGATACATTTAATGTTTTAAAACTTACTTATTTTTAATAAAATAATTTATTCTAATTAACTCACAATTAGAAACAGCACAGCTAGATTAAGGAAGCCACTCATACAAACACTTGCCTAGTCCCTAACTCATACCAGTAAACTTCTAAATAGTTAGAATGGCAATTTTGAAACCACAGAGATTCACTTAGTATTTTATACATTCCCTATCAATTACATTTATGTGGACTTATCCACCACAAATACACACACACACACACACACACACACACACACACACACACACACACCCTAATACTGAAAAAAATCCAAAGTTTTATATTACCATAAAGCCTTTTATCCTTTCTCATCACCAAGTATACTGAACATAGCATGCCTCTTGTGGCCTCCTTTCTTGATTTTATACTACACACACACACACACACACACACACACACACACACACACACACTTTTGGGAATTTCATCCACTTTGCCAGTGGTATTGGGGTGACCACATAAGAACTGAGGAGAAGGGTCTGGCTCTCTATCTTGGGTGGTATGAACAGAAGCAAGCAGCAGAAGAGCATGGTGGTTCTCATTGCCCTTGGGCAGAACAGCAGGACAATGACAGCTTGATTAGCAGTGGCATCTACTCTGTTCTGTTTTGCAAGTGTACCTTGATTTCATTACCTAATAAGTTTTACCTGGTCCATGTTTATGTGAGAAGACTAATTGTTTACATGTATGCACATATGCCTTTTGTGGGGGATGGGGGCAAAAATGGCTTGGCCACACAACTGCCATGACAGGCTTAGAGGCCCAGACACAGCTTTTGTAACAGGCTTACTGGCAGGCAACATCCAGATCCAAGAAAAGTCATAAGCTAATACCACCAAGGGATCCACCCAGGGATGGGCCAGCATCTAATGGGAAATACCAGATATCCTAAAATCCTAAAACATTCCAATCCTTAGATAAGATTAGAAAAGAACACCAGATGCCTCTGAGCCTAGCACACAACTATTTCCCTTTTACAGATACCACTGGACAAATGTCAGCCAATCAGGGTCCTGAGCCCTAGAAATTCCCTCACCCCAACCTCTGCTATGATAAAAATCCTACCCCACCTTGACTTGGGGCTTTCTGCTCTCACCATTGGGTTGGACAGGGAGTCCAAGTTCTGAGCTGGAAAATAAAGGTTCTTTGCTTTTACATGTGGGATTTGATCTCCTTGGTGGTCCCAATGATCCGGGCATAACATTTTCACTTAGAATATATATACATTTACATTCATTTCAGTGGTTTGGTATTTAGGATTCAACTAACCCTTTGCTTGTTTGCAATGGTTTGCTATGAAAAAGTAATTCTATGGCTAAGATCAAAAAACACTAATGACTGCTTATGTTGGAAAGGATATAGAGTAAGGGACTACTCCTCCACTGCAGGTAGGAGTACAAATATGTACATCCACTTTGGAAATCAATATGACACTTTTTCAGAAAATTGGGAATCAATCTACTTCAAGACTCAACTATAAATTTTTAGGCATATACCTAAAGGATGCACAATCATACCACAAGGACACTTGCTTAACTATGTTCATAGCAGCATTACTTGTAATAGCCAGAACCTGGAACAACCTAGATACCCCTCAACTGAAGAATGGATAAGGAAAATGTGGTACATTTACACAATGGAATATTACTCAGCAGTAAAAAGCAGTGACCTCATGAAACTTGCAGGCTAATGGATGGAACTATAAAAATCATCATTCTGAGTGAGGTAATCCAGACGCCAAAAAACAAACATGGAATGTATTCACTCATAAGTGGATATTATGAGTAAAATACAGGATAACCAATCTAAAATTCACAGCCCCAGAGATGTTAGATAACAAAGAGGGATGCATGGATTTCCCTGGGAAGGGGAAATAGATTAGATCCTCTGGGTAAACTTGGGGCAGGGGTGAGAGGACAGGAGGGATGGGAACTTGAGAGAGAGGGCTGGGCAGGCTTGATGAGGGATAAGAGTTAGGAGTCAGGATGGAGGGGGAGAGTAACAAAAGGGATGTCTTGATAAAGGGGGTGGGCATTTGGGGGTTGGGAAAAACCTGGTACCAGGGAAACTACTAGGAATCCACAAGGATGAGCCCAGTGAAGCCCCCTAGCAACAGTGGAGAGGATGCCTGAACTGGCCATCTACTATAATCAGATTGGTGACTACCATAATTGTCATTAGAGAGCCTACATCCAGTAACTGATGGAAGCAGATGCAGAGATCCACAGTCAAGCACTAGGCTGAGGTCTGGGTGTCCTCCTGAAGAACAGAAGGAGGATTATATGATCCAGGGGGCGTCAAAGTCATGATGGGAGTACCCACAGAGGCAGCTGACCTGAGCTCGTGGGAGCACATGGACCAATAGTTAGTGAGCCTGCATAGGACCAACCTAGGCCCTCTGCATGTGTGTGACAATTGTGTAGCTTGGTCTGTTTGTAAGACTACTAGTAGTGAGATCAGAGCTGACTTTTGGGAACCTATTCCCCAAGCTGGATTACTTCCTCTAGCCTTGTTGCAGGGGGAAAACTTGGTCCTGTCTGTAGATGTAACCAACCGTCTTATTAAATAAGAAACACAAAACCAATGCAAAGAAGAAAGCCAAGAGATCAGAGCTAAGAGCGTTACCTGCCTGCTGAAGCTAGCCTCTTCAGCCAAAAGACCTCTCTAAAAGAGACCTAGTTCCTGTTTGTCTTTATATAGACTTTCTGTTCTGCCTTCTCATTGGTTGCAAAACCAACCAAATGACTACCTTGTCATTGTCTGTTGGCTGTATCCTTGAACACACGGAGATCTACCTAGCTCTGCCTACCAAGTGCTGGGATTAAAGGCATGTGCCACCACCGCCTAGCCTTTGCTATGGTTCTAATAGCTCTGACCCCTGGGCAACTTTATTTATTAACATACAATTAAAATCACATTTCAGTACAAATAAAATATCACTATACCTGCCTCAACTTGATGTGCCTTGCTTTGTTCAGTCCACTGGAGGCCTGCCCCTTTCTGAATGGAGACAGAGGAGGAGTGGATGGGGAAGGAACTGGATGAGAGTAGGGAGGGAAAACTGTAGTCAGTATGTAAAATAAATGAAAAAGGATGTTAATAAAATTAAATTAAATTAAAAAAAAAAAGAAAGCAGGCTGAGTAAGCCATGGGGAGCCAGTAAGCAGCACTCCTCCACGGTTTCTTCATCATCTCCTGCCTCTAGGTTCTGGCCCTGTGTGAGTTCACAGCTTTTCATGATAAACTGTTATTTGGAACTGTGAGTGAAATAAATCCTATCCTCCTCAAAAAAAAAAAAAAAAAAGAAAAAAGAAAAAGAAAGAAAACACACACACACACACACACACACACACACACACACACTCCCATATGCTGGGGCAAGTGCCATAAAACTGACCAATAGCCCCATCCTGAACATTCTTGATTAAAAAACAATCATATACCTATAAAATAGGAAAGGTTTATAAAGCTCAAACCTGCAACCCATGGGCTGAATATAGCTGTATACTGCCAAGTATAGCTATGAATGCAGACAAACACAAAACACAAAACTGTGAAATTATTTAAAACCTTATGAGATTATTTTTTTCCCATCTGGATTCTATGGTTCTAAAGTATGAACTGTGTATATGACAACATTGTGTTACAATGTCAAAGTTTAGATATAGGTGCCATAGTTGGAAAACAGAAATTATAATAGATAAATCTGGAGATATTTTGGAAGGTGTGATATAAACAGATAGTCACAATAAAATTATTCTATTTATCTTATACACTTGAATGGCATACTCATCTAAACATATATCCAGTAAGTAGATGGCACCACTAAGCAGATGTTCTTCAAGTCCCCATACCTGGAATATAAGGGAATGCAGAAATAGTCCTCTATAAAAAGTGAACTATTCCTGAGCCAAGTTACCAAGTGGAGGCAATCCACTTACTTTCCTACTTAGTTCCCTAACAGGGGTGATACATTAAGTGAGGAGATTAAAGTTAAATAAAGTGTAGCATTTAATGACAAAGTAAGAAGTGGAATGTCCTCAAGATAGCTGTATATTATCACTAAAAATAGAGAAAACATTGGGCCCAGTTTAGTCATCAATCTAATTAAATGAAACTGTAAAAATATAAAACTCTAGTAGCCATAAGCAATTCAAAATTATGTCATTTGCAGAAAATAGATGGAAAAGAACAACAAAGATCATCATATTAAGCAAAATAAGCCATACTAAAATGTGCAAGTACCATTTTTCTCTTATATGCATAAATTAGATAGTGTGTGCGTGCGTGTGTGTGGTGACAAAGAGTGGTATTTGCAAAGAGGAAGGGGATCCACAGAAGAAAAGTAAAAGTAATGGGAAGTGAATATGAGTAACATATATTTACACACACATAAACATAGCATAATGAAATCTATTGCAAACACTAAAGATAATAGAAACTATACAATTTCTAACAAAACTCACCCCAGTTAGTGAAACTTAGTAAGTACTTTTCTATTAAGAGTGAAAACAGAAACTCTAAGAAAATTTAAAGAATCTGAAGTCTAAAGGAAATGAATTAGTCCTTAGACAAAGAACAGAGCCTCTCCCCCATTGTGATGGTTAAAGTTACCCTGTCACCTTGATAGGATCTGTTAATTAATATGGAAAGTAATTGATATGTTAATAGTTATGAGAAGTTCCATTTTAATTGTGGATGAAATGACTCTCTTGACAGGGGTTCTGTATATAAAAATATAGGATATAGAACTTTATAAGAAGTCAAGCTGAGCACTAGCTTGCATCCATCAATCTCTATTTCTTGACTATTGATGCAGTATGACCAGATGCTTTAAGTCCCTGCTACCTTCACTTACTCATAGATGTATGGTACCTGAACTATGAACCACAACAAATCCTTTCTATATTGAGTTGCTTTTATCTAGGTATTTTATCACAGTAATAGAAAAACAAAAACAGATAACAAAACAAAATAAAATAAATACATTTTGTATAAAAATACAATTTTAGAATGAAAAAAAAATATAACATTGTGGTAGCAAATGGTAGGTAGGTTACTCAGGAAAATCAAATTTATAAAGAGTTGAAAAAGTTCTCCCAAGAATGTAAAGTATATGGATAAGGATAAGCATCATATACAAAGATATAAAGTGGAATTATTAAGAGGAATCAGAATTCTTTAAAGAGTAAAAAGCTAAAAAAAATGGATAAATAATAAGAAAACATCCTCTGAGCCTAGGCTAATTAAGTTTTAGGTAATCTCCTTGACTGGGAAAAATAATGTTCATTCATGCCAGTCTATTTCTTTTGACATTTGCCAAATAGCAAAGAAGAAATCAGCATTTTTCCCTTGGGCAAAAGGAGAAGAAGCTGAAAAATATCAGCTGGCACTTGGATAGACAATTACTATGACTCTTTGGATGGGGTATAAGAAGAATGATAAAAAAAAATCTGAAAGGACATTAAAAGCCTAAATGAAAGGTTAGTAGTTTCCTAACAAAAGCTGCAAAGGATCAGGCAAGCTACTTGAATTGTAGGGTTGTCCTAAGAAATAAATAATATCACAACTGTTTTCTTGTCAAACTAAATTAATGTCAAACTAATAATAGATGTCAAAAATTTCTGATTACATACATACATGCATGCACATACATAAACACACACATGCACACACATATGTGTTGATAACATATTAAATATTTTAAGTGATAATAAATTATAATCTCCTGTAGAAATGCATACTTTATATCATGTTTCTTGCCTTTCTGAGTTATATATTATCTGTTATGTGACAATGTCTAAGTTCCTTTTGAATTAAATTTAACAGAGGACCAGTATGCTTACTATATGCTGAACATATGCATTAATTCTGTGTTTTATACTTATTTTCCATGTTGACAGGATAATAACCTAGAAATAAAATCTTCTTATTGTAATTATCACACATTATTTCTTCATCCTATGAAAGATATTTACATAGCTAGAAATCAATGCCTAAAAACAATGATAAAGTATCTTAAATATGAAAGAATCATTTCTTTAGATAAAAGGCAAAAAACTTTGATACCAACTAAGGTCTTGTTTCACTTTAAGTATTAGATAAGACTAGCTTAGAACTCCATTTTTCATCCTGTCCAATATTTCATCAATAATTTTATGGTTTTAAAAGTATAAGGTTGGCTTGTAGATAGTGAAAGTATCTCAAATTTCCATGACTAAAGGTCCCTTTCCCATCCTGCATTTGTTTAGATGACAAATTACTTTAATTTCCTAGGGACACAATTCCTGCTCACATACAATAACAACACACATAGGGTCATTTAGCCTCTTCTGCTGTGGGATGTTCTGTATGTCCTGTGAGAGCCCATTCGTGGGTTCCTTGTGGCTTTACCCAGCAAGTCCGCATAGAGGATAACTAGGACTACAGGCCTAAGTGCAGGTGTCTGAGATGGTCTGCACTTGGCTGTGCTGGGGGATGGTCTGTATGTCAAGTTGCTCTGATTGGTCAATAAATAATGGCTAGGCAAGTAGTATAGGTGGGACTAACAGAGAGGAGAAATAAAAGAACAGAAAGGCAGAAGGAGTCACTGCCAGCCACCACCCTGACAAGCAGCATGAAAAGATGCCGGTAAGCCACGAGCTGCGTGGCAGGGTATAGATTTGTGGAAATGGATTAATTTAAGATATAAGAACAGTTAGCAAGAAGCCTGCCACGGCCATACAGTTTGTAAGCAAAATAAGTCTCTGTGTTTACTTGGTTGGGTCTGAGCGGCTGTGGGACTGGTGGGAGATAAAGATTTGTCCTGACTGTGGGCCAGGCAGGAAAACTCTAGCTACACTCTTCTCTCAAAAAGAAAAATAAAGGAAAAAATTCAAACAAAGTCTGCTGTAATATAGCTCTTACAAGAAAAAGGGGGTTGGCAAGTGTTTTCTGTAGAAATCATAGAAATAGTAGGTCATTTTGTCCTTGTGGAAGAGGTACAAACAAGATCAGAGGGAGAAGGAAAGCTGAGTGTCTTCGATTAAGCCAATTCCTGTGCTCAGGAAAGCAAAAGTGGGCTTGATTTTCAGCAGCCTACAAGGCTCTGGGTTTATGTTATAGTAAAAGAACTGATTAATTTAAGAGGTACTTTTATGATTAATATTTGTGACAATGACATCTGAAGATCTAAGGGATTTCAGTTCATTCTTATGTAGTCCTTATCCTTATAAGTGACTGAGATTTTAAGTTTTAAAGTTTTCTGAAAAATTGTTTTCTTTAATTATACATGGGCCCAAAAATGGTGTACTTACTGAGCACAGATGTTGTTTTCTTTTATTTACTTAAAATTTTAAATGTTCCCTTAGGCCCTCAAAATTACTTCATACCTTCCTTGCTCCCAAGATGTAGAATTTCTATTATTTACATTACTAGGTATTAAATATGTACTGACAATGTTTAATTAAGATTGAGACAAATATTCCTGCTGTGCAATGCACCCAACTGATAAAACTAGATAGCTATTTATTTCCATTTATTTCAGGTTCTGTTCAGCTGATAGATGTAGGTACAGGAAGAATACACCCGGGTCAATCTTAGCCACATCTGAGTGTTTCTGTAAGAGTCAGGTAGTCACCAGTCTTGCTGATTGAGTTGCTCTAATGTGACAACACTTGCTATGTCTGTAAAGTATTTATGTTAAAGCATACCCTTTCCCTCACTTTACTTACTGAATCAAATTGATTTTGTTTCCACATCAATTCTAGATAAAGGGTTGAGTTTCCTCATTATAGATGGAGTTTTATCATTCAAACACATCTACCAAGTACACCAACATAGCTCCAAAAGTACTAATTTGTCTTGAGGCTAAATCTGAACCCATACAACTGCCAATCAGCTTTGAATGTTCAGGTATGAAGGCCTACAGGACACTCAGAAATTCTGCTGCATATTTTGCAAATCTGCTTTCTTCAACAACATTAAAGATCTTAAAGAGTAGACTTTGTAGCCTCTTCAACATATAATTGTCAGACCTGTGTCTTACCCAGGATTCTGAGTCCATGATTTAATAAGGATTATCTCCTAAAATGACCTCAACATTTGGTGATAGTTTCTTATAAAATTAGAAAATTAATTTTCCCAAGACCATGGAAAATGATCACATATACTCTTCAGACTGATTACAAAGAATTTAAAATATCTCAAATAAGTTAGACAAATAAACTATTGACAGTTTTTTTCAATACCTTTATGTCTCTATCTCTATCCTTTCTGTGGATTGGATATAACATGGATATGATTCACAAAGTTCTATAGGCCTAAGTTGAGAGGCAATGGTTCTTATAGAGGTAGTGCCTTTTAGAAAGTGATTAGGTCATAAGCACAGAACTTTTAGAAGATATTAATATATTGGGAGAAAGTGAATGCCTAGGAGAACAGGTTGCTAAAACAGACTGATTCTATACTTTCAGCAGTCTCAAGCGCCCTATTTTACCAAATGATGTCTTTCTCTTGCACTCATTTCTGCCATGTGAATCGTATCTGCTATGATATGATGAAGCCTCAAAGCACTCTTCAGAATCCAGTTGGGTGGAACTTGCCAATTACCCACTTCTAGCCATGCTATCTACCTTGTTCTGATGGATCTCCATGTCCTACCACTTTCGAGGCAGATTCTATACTTCTGGTTACAGATAAATGTTTAAGGCTCATTTTAAGGATTTTGAGAGACAACTTTAGTTGACATGAAAACTTTCTTGTTATTTGTTTGTATTTGTTTGTTTGCTTGTCTGTTTTAAACAGGGGTTTTCTGTGTATCTCTGGCTGTCCTGGAACTAACAAGGTAGAACAGGCTGGCCTCAAACTCAGAGATTCGCCTGCCTCTGCCTTCTGACTGATGGGATTAAAGGCATACTTCATCTCACTCAGTTGACATTTTTCTGGTACTGATGTCCATTATTTACCCATACATATATGCCATACCTATAGGCAACTTTTCACTTAGGTACCTAGGCACTTATTAGTAATTCCAATGAAACTCATTGGTTAACCAAACTAGACTTGAAATGGTCTCTTTTTTTGGTCTTTGATACATTGAACATATGTTTGAATTTCCTTAGGAAAAGTTAAAACTTTCTTATACTCATGCCTCTCACTATTATATGATATTTTGTTTGAATGCTGATCAGGAGTTCGAGGCCACCCTGGGCTACAAGAGATTGAACCAGTCTAAAGGAGAAACAGACAATGATAGTGCACACCTTTAATCCCAGAACTAGGGAGGTGGAGACAAAAATATAAGAGGTCAGTGGAGACAGGATCTTGGCCCCCTATTCAGTCTGAAGATTCAAAGAGGTAAGAAATCTAGAGTGGCTGCTGCTCTGATTCTCTGATCTTTCAGCTTTCACCCTAATATCTGCCTCTGGGTTTTTATTTTTAAGGATTAATTAGGATTGTGCATCATCATACCAAGTTCAAGACTAACCTGTGGTTTAGGAGCCTGAGGTAGAGACATAAAAATGACCTGTGTTCATCAGACCCTGCAATCTATAAGACCAATGCCTGATCCGAAACCTACCCATCTCCCTCAGATGCCAGTGGCTTCTTGAGACAGAAAATATGCCAGCTCTCATTGGACCAAGAGCATCTCCCTAAGACACAGTATCTGCCAGCTCCAATTATACCAAGAACTAAGATTTAACACAGAGTGGCTCCCTGAGACACAGACACACCAAGCACAGATTGGACCAAGAGCAGGTCACTCAGACACAGGCATCTCTTGCAACTATTGGAAGAAGAGATAGGTAGACACCAGTGGAAAAATATATACAACAACATAAAGAGCAATATGACATCAACAGAGCCTAGTGGTTCTACAACAGCAAGAACTGAACATCAAACATAAAAGAAGCAGAGGAGACTTTAAAAATAAAGATATTTATAAATATTTATAGAGATAATAGAGGTCTTTAAAGAGGAAATGAAAAACTCCCTTAAAGAAATTGAGGAAAAGACAAACAAAAATTGGAAGAAATCAATAAATCCCTTAAAGAAAACCATGAAAAGGCTATTAAACAGGGGAAGGAAACAGTGCAAGACCTGAAAATTGACACAGAAACAATAAAGAAGACACAAACCAAGGAAATACTGGAAATAGAAAATCTGAGTAAACAAATACGGACTATAGATATCAGCATAACTAACAGAATACAAGAGATGGAAGAGAGAATCACTGGTGTTGAGGATACAATAGAAGAAATAGATTTATCAGTCAAAGAAAAGACCAAAGCCAAAAAAGTCATAACACAAATGTTCAGGAAATCTGGGACACCATGAAAAGGCCAAACATAAGAATAATAAAAAAAGGAGAATACCAACTCAAAGGCACAGAAAATGTGTAAAAAAACATGGAAGAAAACTTTCCCAACTTAAAGAAGAAAATAAATATGAAGATACAAGAAGCTTATAGAACACCAAATAGACTAGACCCCCCAAAAAAACAGTCCCCTCACCACATAATAATTAAACCACTAAACATAAAGAATAAAGAAAGAATATTAAAAGCAGCAAAGGAAAAAGACCAAGTGAATTATAAAGGGAGACACATTAAAATTACACCCAAATTCTCAGTGGAGACTCTGAAAGCCAGAAGGTCCTGGACAGATATAATGCAGACACTAGGAGATCACGGCTGCCAGTCTAGACTAATATGTCCAGCAAAACTTTCAATCACCATAGACGGAGTGAGTGAACAAGACATTCCAAGACAAAACCAGATTTAAACAATACCTATCCACAAAATCAGCCCTACAGAAAGCATTACAAGGAAAAGTCCAACATAAGGAAGTCAGATGTACCCACAAAAATGCAGGCAATAGATAAGCCCATGGAAGCAAATCAGAAAGAAGGGAAATACACACAGACACTACCAAAAGATAACAGGAATTAACAGTCACTTGTCATTAATATCCCTTAATATCAATGGACTCAATTCACATATACAAAGACACAGACTAAAAGAATGGATATGAAAACAGGATCCATCCTTCTGCTGCATACAAGAAACACACCTCAACTTTAAAGATAGACACTACCTCAGAGTAAAAGGTTGGGAAAAGACTTTCCAATCAAATGAATGTAATAAGCAAGCTGGTGTGGCTATCCTAATATATAACACAATAGACTTCAAACTAAAATCAGTCAAAAGAGATTGAGAAGGACATTGCATATTTATCATAGGAAAAATCCACCAAGATGAAGTCTCAATTCTGAACATTTATGCTCCAAATACAAGCGCACCCACATATGTAAAAGAAACATTACTAAAGCTTAAACTGCACATCAAACACCACACACTAGTAGTGGGAGACTTCAACATCCCACTCTCACCAGTGAACAAGACTACCAGACAGAAACTTAACAGAGAATTAAGGGATCAAACAGATGTTATGAATCAAATGGACTTAATAAAGATATCTACATAACATTCCACCTTATCACAAAAGAATATACCTTCTTCTCAGCACCCCATGGAACCGTCTCTAGAATCGACCACATACTTGGTCACAAAGAAAATCTCAACAGATACAAAAAAAAAGTTGGAATAACCTCTTGTACTTTATCAGACCATGACGGAGTAAAGTTAGATTTCAACAACATAAATTATAGAAATCCTACAATCTCATGAAACAGAATAATGCTCAAACGACTCATCGATGAGTCAATGAAGAAATAAACAAAAACTTCTGAGAAGTCAGTGAAAATGAATGTACTATATACTCAAACTTATGGAACACTATGAAAGCAGTACTAAGAGGAAAATTCATAGCACTGAGTGCCCTCATAAAGAAGTTGGAGAAATCACATAGTAGTGGCTTAACAGCACTCCTGAAACACTAGAACGAGAAGAAGCAAACTCACCCAGGAGAAATAGATGCCAGGAAATAATCAAATTGAGTGCTAAAATCAATAAAATAGAAAGAGAACAATATAAAAAAATCAATGAAACAAGAGTTAGTTCTTTGAAAAATATCAACAAGATAGAGAAACCCTTATCTATACTAACCAAAAGGCAGAGAGATAGAATATCCAAATTTTAAAAACCAGAAATGAAGAGGGAGATGTAACAGATAACAAGGAAATCCAGAGAGAATCATCAGTTGATACTTCAAAAACCTGTCCAAAGAAATGGACAATTTTCTGGATAGGTACCACATACCAAAATTAAATGAAGAGCAGATAAACAATTTAAATAGATGTACAATCCCTAAGGAAATAGAAATAGTCAACAAAAGTCTCCCAACCAAAATAAGCCCAGGAACAGACCATTTTAGTGCAGAATTCTACCAGAATTTCAAAGAAGGGCTAATAGCAAAACTCAAATTGTTCTACACAATAGAAACAGAAGGAACATTGCCAAACTCTTTTTATGAGGCTACAGTTATCCTGATACCCAAACCATACAAACATGCAACAAAGAAAGAGAATTACAGACCAATCTACCTCATGAACATTGATGCAAAAATAATAAAATATTGGCAAACCAATCCAAGAACACATCAAAAAAATCATCCACCATGATCAAGTAGGCATCATCCCAGAGATGCAAGGATGGTTCAACTTATAAAAATGTGTCAATGTAATATACCATATAAACACACTGAAAGAAAAAAAAAACACATGATCATCTCATTAGATGCTGAAAAAGCCTTTGACAAAAATCCAACACCCCCTCATGATAAAGGTCTTGGAGATCAGTAATACAATGAACATAACTTAACCTAATAAAGGCAACTTACAAAAATCTGACAGCCAATATCAAATTAAATGGAGAGAAAATAAAAGTGATTCAACTAAAATCAGGAATAAGACTGTGTAGCTAGAGTTTTCCTGCTTTGCCCACAGTTAGGAAAAATCTCTGTCACCCGCCAGTCCCACAGACACTCAGACCCAACCAAGTAAACACAGAGACTTATATTGCATACAAACTGTATGGCCGTGGCAGGCTTCTTGCTAACTGTTCTTTTAGCTTAAATTAATCCATTTCCATACATCTATACCTTGCCACGTGGCTGGTGGCTTACCGGCGTCTTCACATGCTGCTGGTCATGGCGGTGGCTACAGTGACTCTCTGTGTCAACCTTCCACTTCCCAGAATTCTCCTCTCTCCTTGTCCCACCTACTTCCTGCCTGGCCACTTGCCAACCAGTGTTTTATTTATTGACCAATCAGAGCAATTTAACATACAGACCGTCCCACAGCAAGACTGTCCACTCTCCCCATATTTATTCAATATAGTACTAAAAGTTCTAGCTGGAGCAACAAGACAACAAAGGGAGATCAAGGGGATACAAATAGGAAAGGAAGAAGTCAAACTTTCACTATTTGCAGATGATGTGATAGTATACATAAGTGACCCCTAAATTTCTACCATAGAACTCCTACAACTGATAAACACGTTCAGTAATGTGGAAAGATACAAGATTAACTAAAAAAAAAAATATCAGAAGCTCTCCTGTATACAAATGATAATCAGACCAAGAAATAAATCAGAGAAACATCACCATTCACAGTAGTCTCAAATAACATAAAATAACTTGGGGTAACACTAGCTAAGCAAGTTAAAGACCATGGTCCTTATTGGGATGTACATATCACACCTGTTCTTCCCAAGGCTCATTGTTCATGGGGTGTCAGAAAATATGAAGAGGCAGAAGCAGTGAATGACTACAATGAAACACTTTTTTTCTGGTCACATTTTACATGTGAACTCATAGCAGTTGTAGCAACATGCAGAAGACCTCCACAAGCTCACAACTGATAAAATCAAAAAGTGGAATGAAGAGGTGGTCATGAATTCCCATGCCTAGCTGAGGAGCTATTAGTAATTCAAAACTATTGGGAGAGGGAGAGTTAATTTTATTTAAAGATGTAGTCTCTGGTAGGCCAATCACATTCTAGTGCATAGCCACATATCAAGAGTAGATAAGCAATACAAATCAATGGTGGTTTGAATGAGCATGACCCCCAGAGGCTCATATGTTTTAATACCCGGTGCCCAGTTAGTTGAACTCTTCAGGGAGGAGTAGGAGTTGTGTCCTTGTTAGAGGAGGCCTTGTCAGGCCTAGTTTCCACTACACTCCCATGTCCCTTCCTGCAGCATTTTGATCAAGATGTAAGATCTCAGCTACTGCTTGCCAGCTGGCATAGTCCATACCATATGGACTAACTGTCTGGAACTGTAAGCAAACCTCCAAATAAATGCTTTCTTTCCTAAGTTACCTATCTCTTCACAGCAACAGAATAGTAACTAAGACATTGAGTTAAAAAAAAAAAACTAAGATACAAAATTTTTGTAGGCATGCAAAGGGGTGAATCTGGAAGGAATTGGGAGAGGGAACTGAGTATGATCAAAATGCAATTTTTCAAAGTCTCAAATATAAAATATAAACCTTAGTTAAATTAAGTAATGAGAAAAACATTAAAGTACTATGAAGAAAAATTTCAAATAGCAAGCAATAGAAATAATTTTAAAACATGTTGAATACATATTTAAATATATATGTATATCACTGAGTAAATGCTCTACTAACATCCTGTCCCTGTGAAATTGATTCAAACTTGACAGCCTTCATGTGGCAGGCTAATTGGCAAGTGGTTTGGTGATTAATAGCTCTAGTGTATGATGAAAACAGAAGTTTGAGTGACACTTTCTTCTTCCCATGAATACTTTAGAGCTGGAATAGCCTTTCACAAAGTGTTTCCCTTTAAATCTGTGGTCAGGAATTTAACCCTGCATTGACCATTCTCTTGAATAAAGCTGACCTAATACAGAGGCATGCCCTTTAGCAGAGACTTAAGAATTGCCTGACACACAATTGAACATTGTAGGGGTACCTCTATTCAGAAAGAGCAATGTGAATGACATATGTCAATATCCACTACATAATCCAGTGGTAAAGTCAAAACTAATATCCTATGACAAAGAAAAAGAAAGCAAACAAACAAACATAAGACACGACCATATTAAGGAAATGCAGTCAAAACAGGATATCTTTATGATACAGTTTGAATTTGCTTAAATGAGTTGTTGGTGTGCTAGTTTTTAAAACTTGTTGCCTTTTAAAATAGCTTAAAGGGTATGCCAAAATGGTTAGCAGGTAAAGAAGCCACTCTATAAGCCTGAGGTCCTGAGTTAGATCCCTAGGACCCAAATGAAAGTGGAAGATAACAGATTCTCACACATTGTCCTATCACTTCCACACAGGCACTGTGGCGTATCTGTGTGCGCGCAGGCGCGCGTGCGTGCACACACACACACACACACACACACACACACACACACACACACTAAATGAATGAATAAATTCTAATGAAAATTTAGTGGAAAACCATGAGGATTATTATCTTGTAAATTATTGTGACTTGATAAAATAAGTTTGAGGGAACACTTCAGAGATTTCTATCCTTTCTGCCACATGAAGACAAAGCATGCATAACAGTCTGCTACAGGATACATTTCTGTTCTTTATAAATTGTTCAACATCAGGTATTCTATTGTAGTAGCATGAATGGACCAAGACTGTTTTTTATTTGTTAATCAATAATCAGCAATTTTCAAATAACTATTTTCCAGGATACAAGAGATACAGTGAAATGGGCATTATCATTTATTTTGGGATGAGTATAGATTGGTACATTTTGGAAAACAATTTTGAAATATATTTAAGACATATACAATAACTCATGTTACAAGACTAAAGGAAACTGCAGAGTCATCCCCTGGTCTGGATAAAGTTTTCAACTTCAAATCAATGTATATAGAATAACCTCTCCATTCTTAGTCATGATTCAAGTTTTCCACATTCTTCTCTCATCCACCTTACCCTTCACACTCTTGCCTTCATTGATATTTCCTTGTTCATTAATCTTTGTAGTCTTCAGATTTGTCAAGTTCCCTTCCATTGCAGAATCTTTACTCTGTAGAATCTCAAGTCTTTACAAAGTAATACACATTACATGAATATGATTTTGGATCATGACTTCAGTGGGCTCTGAATTAGATATACTCTATCTGGTCTGATCTCTCATTTCTCTGTCTTGCTTTGGATCCCAAGATGCTGATTGATATGTACTGCATGTGCCCCCTCTCTTGTTTTCTGCTTCCTGATTCAGTATGGCTAGTAAAGCAAGAATTCTGGAGTTGGGGGTTGAGTACAGTCAGGGTATTTATTTCCCTGACTTCCTCACATCCAGTTGTCATGGGCAGCCTGCACTCTTTACAAAAGAGCCCTGTTAGTAACTGTCTCTCAGGACTGAAGCAATCTCTTCCTTCCCTTCAAACTTTAGACCTAGAAGTAGACATGGCCTCTTGCTACAGCTAGCCCAATGGTGATTAACCATTCTTTCTCAGTATACTTTTTCTGCACCTGTCCTTTTATTGATGTCTCTCTAATTATTGAGGTGAATGCATCATTTGTTATCTGTCTGAATCCTGAGAGATACAGATTCATTTCTGGAACTGCATAAAATAGTTTTAATGTTTACAGAAAAAAGCACTTTGTGAAAGAACAGTGAATAAATATTTGCCTAATTGGGTATAAAACTTGTAGTGAAATTATAATACCATGGTACAGACACACAATTGTCAAATAAATGACTGCATCAAAATTGAAAGTGCATAAAATAGTTCAAAAATACATAGGAAAACATTTTTTACAACAGTGAGTCAAGGATGATTTAAATTTTTCAATGATGCAGAAATAATTCTAATCATGTTGAAAATTAATTTAGACTCTTATCTTCCAGCACATAAAATTAAATTAATATGGATTAAGGATCTAAGTATTACAAGTAAAACAATAAAGATTAGCTAAAATTTATAATAATACTTGTATAAATCTTGATGGAGGATAGTTTCCTAAGGGAGCAAAATGTAAGAGGCAATAAGTTACAAATTATAACATATTCATAAATTAAAATGTGTTACAGGGAAAGACACAATGCTACAAATAACAAATAATACATTAGAAAAAAATCTATAATACACACTACAGACAAAATGTAATGACCACCATATGAAACATTTCAACTGTTTTAAAAAGAGAATGGAAACAGGTGCAAATGATAGCAATAGAAATTAATAGAAAATAAGCAGGGAGTAAGCATATGAAGAAACACAGCTCAAACATAATGAGAATTAAAGAATCGCACATTAATATAGTAATGAGACACCATTATTTTGCCTAGGTAACTGGGAAGAATTCTAGAAATTTGATGACATAAATTTTCTATAGAGAATTCTGGAAAAAAATGAGCTGTTATTCATTTATAAACATGGTTTTACAGAGAAAAACATAGAATGGGAAGATGACTTTGTAGATAAAGTCCATGCCCTAAAAACATGGCACCCCTGTAAAGGAATACTGAAATATTATGTCAGCCATCTATAGTTTCAAAGACTCAAATTAATACATCCATTGAACGTGATAATAAATCCACAGACAGTAATTGTTATTAGGCTTTCACAAGAATGATATCATTTAATCCTCTTGATATAACTCACAGGTTTTCTATGAGGTTCCATTTGAAAAACAAAAATGATTTTGGTGAAAATTAATGTAGTTGTAAACATGAATCTACAAAATGTCATGCAATTAACAAAGCATATTTAATCTAAAATGTTAAGTTCCTATTTAGAATATATTCACTTAATAACCAAGAGGTGATCACATCTCCAATCTGGATTCTAGATAACTTTAATCTGCACTATTAGACTGCATTCTTAATAGTTATCATTCTGCATACTTAGTCTTTTGTATGAGGCTGACACTACTCAAAATTATTTGTATCTATTAATTCATTTAATCACTACAGTTATCATCCTCATGTTATTGATGAAGAAATTGTAAGAGTTAAGAAGAAATAAGAGCAGTTAAGCAATCTGTTGTGGTCACAAAGGGAGTAGTAACACTGGGCTAGGATTCAATTTCAAATATTTTAAGGCCTTTAGCTGCTTAAGTCAGGAATATCTTCATTATGAAAGGTTGTTTGCTTCCTTAATACATAATAATTATGTGCACAAGTCACATTTCTAATGGATATTTTAAAAGTAGAGGAATGGATAGTTAAAAAGTGGAGGATGTAGACAACACAGTATTCAGGGATGATACCAATGCACCAGTGGCTTAGTTTTAATATTTGAGTAGTTCCATCAAATAGGTGATATTATGATCATACTACTAAAATCAACTGAAAATGATGGGGACTATGAAATTAATTCAAATACGTATGTTGGAAGATTTAAAAATATGTAAATCCATAGTGTACTTATATATCAGCAATAAGCTAAAAACAGTAAAAATGCATTAATTCATAATAGAAAGAATATAATAAACTAGAAAGAAAACTATCCACTTATTTTATGCGTTATAAACAATAACTTCATGAATTTTCTCAATCTACTTAAGCAACATCACCATTTTAACTACTTATTGATTCTTGTGCCAGCACTAATACTTTCACTTATTATCACCTTTATAATAAACTTAATTGATACCTTACTTTTCATCCCTTGTATTATGTATTTAAACATTATCATACATGTAGCCCTAGAAATAAACTGCAATAACACTTTGATAAATTTTTAGACATATGATAGAATGTAAAAATTGTCATAACAATGCATTTTAAAAAAATAGACCCCATTACTACAACTTTAAATTTTCTATCCAAGTGTTGCATAAGCATATATATTTTAATATCATAATACGATATAGAGTTATGAGGGAATATTCATAAATTCTTAGTCTATATGTGCAAATTCTTTCAAATTTTATATTAAAATATTATTAATTACTTAACTGATATCTTAAAGAAGAAAATCTCTAATTCATGTCTCCTCTTATGACCCAGTTCAGCATGGACCCTTCCAGATGCCTCTGACAGTGCTCTCACTTTTATCTTCAATAAAACTTCTCATGCCCTCATTATTTTTCATTCACTAGTAAAGATTAAAAAAATTCATATCTTACCAAATGAAGAGAAAGAAAAGTAATGAAAAGGTAACCTTTTCCATACCAACATCTTTTTAAAATTTGGATAAAAATATATTCAAAGAATAAAATATTATATTATTTAAAATATCTATTTTCACTAAAAGAAAAATATATTTATGAAAAAATCTAGAAAAATGAAATCACTTGGAATTAAATTCATAAAAATTAGTCTAGAATCTTTATGTTTTTCCAATTTGTTCAAAATATTTAAATGGGTAAGAGCAAAACAAAACATATTGATGATGCTTGGGGGATCACTACTTTAATGAAGTTAATTATATTTAGCATATTCCAAAGTGACTTTTTAAATTTTGAAAACAAAGGGAAAGATACCAGACATTCTGTTTTATCTCAGCAATGATAAAAATAATTGAAATTAGAAAAAAAAGTAACAAAAGGATTGCATTAAGAGGAGGTAGTAAAACATAAGAAATTTTAAAGTTGAAGGGATAGAGGAACAGGGGAGAAAGGATGCTACTGAGAGGAAATGCTAACCAGAACAAAGGTGGTTCTAGAACCCTTAGGTGATTAAACAAACAAACAAACAAAAACCCAGTTCTAAAAGCCAGATACCTCCTATTGATCTGTTGGTCAAGAAGTTCTGAGAGTCACCCCAAAACAATGCAAACTTTTGCCATTGGTCTTAGTTGCCCAATATAAAGATTATAAGACCCTACTGTTGAAGACATTACACACCTTGGTTACATGACATAGAGAAATCAAGTTGGAAGTAAACTGGAAGATTCCTCTCTGCTGACTAGCTTTCATAGTCCCAGGAAGAACTATGCAGGCAGGCTACCTGGAAAAAAAAATCACCAGTAACTTCAACTGTAACCATATGTACTAAAAGACCAATCTGCTAGGTTTTGTGTGCCCACTTGTACAATACTGTTGTGGGAGTAGGCAACTACACTCTGATTAGAATTGACATCTGCTAAATAGTTGGACATTCTCACTTGGTACTGTAAACCTGATCCAAAACCTTTGCTAGGGAAGAGACTGAATACTATGTTTGTCTTTTAAAGCTAAATTGACATAGTATCAAACTACCTTCTAAATATGTATGTTTATACCCATAAACAATTTTTACTCTCAGTCTTAGTAGAGAAGTCTCTCTCCAGAGAACTGTGGTGACTCTAGAAACTCATGCCTGAACAAGGTGCTGAGAGTCTCTTTTCAGTATTAAACAAGACATTTTATACCATCTTCTCTATGGCTCAGGAAACACTGCAGAATAGGGTTTGGGGAAAAATGTAAGATCCAGAAGATTGAGAAATAGCATCTTCTTGTCAGGACACAGCCATCTCATTAACTCTCCTGCCTGCAGTGGGTCTGCACAAAAGTAGTCCAGTCAGACAGGAATGGAAGAGGGGCTTAGTCCTGAGGCTATTTGCTACTGGTCAACTCAGTGAGGAGAAGAATCATTGTCTTCAGTTGTTTATAAAATTGTGACCCCACTGTAACCTAATGGACACTTCTAATCCAGTGAAGACACAGATGGTCCTGGTTACAGGGATCATAAAATAACCAAAACTCATGAATCTGAAAAAGGGACTGTTAGAGACAAGACAGGGAAAGGGAGGGTTCACTGGGATCGGAAGGAGACAAGACAAGGTGAGGGGAGAAAGTAATCAGAAGACATTATATGAACATATGAAGTTGTCAGAGAACAAAACTAATCAATAAAAAAAGAGGAAAAACACAGGAAAAATGGTAAAGCAAAATCTCCCTCAACTGGGAAAGACAATCTGTCTTATAGTTTATTCTAAAATTACAATATTACAAACAATCATGGCATTAGCAGAACTGTAAGAACATTGCAACAGAATTAACAATTAAATGCTGTGAGAAAATTTGTGATTTCAGGGAAAATATGTTAAAATATTATTCACAGTATACACACAGATACTTTCCACGTGAGGTAAAGACTTGAGTTTTAAACAACCTAAAGACCTACTAATAATGTTGGTAACACACAGTAAGCTAAGGTTATTAGGAAGTAAAAAGAACTCTACAAAACATACCATGTGTAATCCCATTTTTTTTTTTTTTTTTTGGTTTTTCGAGACAGGGTTTCTCTGTGTAACTTTGCGCCTTTCCTGGAACTCACTTGGTAGCCCAGGCTGGCCTCGAACTCACAAAGATCCACCTGCCTCTGCCTCCCGAGTGCTGGGATTAAAGGCGTGCGCCACCACCGCCCGGCTGTGTAATCCCATTTTTAATGCCAAATTTTTATACAGATTATACATGGAAATATATATCCATGCTTTGGGTACCAGTTATACTGGGGATGGGCGAGATTTGGAGATGGTGGTTGGTGAATGTAGCTTATGACTTTGTTTTAATATAGCAAATTAGCAAATGAAAATATAGTAGCATTTGATTACATAGAAATCTCAAACTAAAATTATAAACCAGTGGGCATAATGAAAAGCTTTAAATGAGTACAAGAAAAGACATGTGGTACAATTAATGATGGTCCAATATGATAATGATTAGTTTGACACAACATGTGCAAATATTAACTCAGTAAGAAAAGTGTATAAAATATTTTATATAGTGAACACAATCATTTTCCATAGAAAAATCAGATAAGGCTTAACTATGTGTATAACTTGCTCATTCTGTATAAAAATAAAAATAATATATATTGATTAGTTTCCCCAAATCCATACTCTTTTCTTCTTAATTTTTAGACCATTAAAACACACTGATATTGAAATTGAGAATGTGACTCAGAAAAATTTTAATACACTGATATTGGGACACAGAGATCAATCAACAGGTAAGAGTATTTCCTATACAAGAATAAATATCTATGTTCAAACCACCAGCACCCACATAAAAGCTGGACATGGCCACACACAAATCTGTAGCCCTAGAACTGTAGGAGAAAGAGACAAGATGATTTCACAGGCTTGCAGTAATCAGCCTAACTAGATTTGGTGAGAGACGGGAAAGAAGCAAAGTGACAAAGAAAGACACTGAATACCATTCTATGGTATTCAGGCATGAGTACACATAGTTGCACATATATATTAGCATATACCACAATATCCTCACACATATGTACACATACATTTATATTAACATAGATGTTGGAGAATAATATGAAATAATATAGGAGGATAAACTTTTGTACTCCAAAGGAAGGTGAGGGAACTATAGTTCAGAATAACCTATAGTATATTTTATGAATAATTAGAACTTAGATTGCACAATGAAGAAATACATAGGAATGTTAACTACCATCATATCATAAAGATGTTATATTCATGAGCTGAAATACCAAACTATGCTCCAAGATATGTATAATTATTATGTGATAAAATAGTAAAATATTAAAGTTCATTTGGAAGTGTAAATGAGCTTCAGTATTTAATAAAAACTCAATTGATAAATGAGTTAAACCAGAACCAGAAAGAAGAGCCCTGCAAGTTCTTTCTCATCTGTGATTCCTAGTATCAAGTTCAAAATGGAATAACCACAGAAAACAAGAAAGTATAAATGGACCATAGTGGTGTGTGTGTGTGTGTGTGTGTGTGTGTGTGTGTGTGTGTGTGTGTGTGTGTTGTCTTGGGAGGGGAATGAGCAGGACATAAAGTAGGAAATGGAATATGGGGGATTCCAACTTGGGAGGAAGGAAGGAGGGAGGTTAACATAGAAGGAGAAGGAAGGACAAGAGACAATAAACACTAAAGTTGTTTGATAAAGCCTCAAGGAATTATATTATTTCATATTTGGAAAAAATATGAGTAATACATAAGTGTGTGTATATATATATATATATGTGTGTGTGTGTGTGTGTGTGTGTGTGTATTTATATATAGCCTAAAATGAAAGTTATGCCACTTCAGCTGACAATGCTTTCCACAAGAATGATAAAGTAATAAACCCAATATCAGTCATGAGAAACCTTCCCTCAAATGGTATGTCATAGTCATCCAAGTGACTTCCTAAACAATACAGGTTATCAATTTAGCCCTTAGTTGCTACTCAGGGGATGATAATGGGATCCTACTATTGAAGACACTCTGCATTTGGTATGTTTCAAGTTGGACCTGACCTGACAGCCTCTTTTCTGTGGTCTGATACTAATGGTTCCAGATATCCTATGCAAGTTGTCAAGGAAGAGAATCAATTAAACATTCCTGCCCAGATGCAATGGGATAAACAATGACAATTACTAGCCTGACAAAATATGTGCTAAAAGTGCATTAAGTAACACTTGTTGGCACAAGAAAAAACTTTCTGAACAAAACAAGGTTAGCACAGGCGCTAGGATCAACAATCAACAAATGGGACCTCAGGAAACAGAAAAGCTTCTGCATGACAAACACTATCATTTGGACAAAGCTGCAGCATAAGGATTAGAGAAGATTTTTACCAATTACATATCCTATAAAGTGCTAATATCCAAAATATATAGGAAAAAAAGACTGGATATCAAGAAAACAAATAACCCAATTGACAAATGGGGCACAAATCTAAACAGAGTTTTCAAAAGAGGAACACAAATGGCTGAGGAACAAAGAAATGTTTAACATTGATAGTCATCAGGGAAATGTAAATCAAAACTACTTTGTTATTCCATTTTACACCTATCAGAATGGCTAAGATCAATAGCACAAGTAACAGCTCATGCTGGAGAGGTATGGAGGAGGTGGAACACTCATTCATTACTGGTGGGAGTACAAGCCACTATGGAAATCAGTGTGATGTTTCCTAAGGAAGATGGTAATCATTCTACCTCAAGATTCAGCTATGATACTCTTGGCCTTATACTCAAGGGATGTTTCATCAATCCTACCAAAGAGACACTTGCCCAATCTTGTTAATTGCTGTTCTAGTCATAAAACCAGAAATTGGGAATAATCTAGATGTCCATCAACAGATGAATGAAGAAAATGTGGTGTATTTACACAATGGAATATTATTATTCAGCTGTGAAATGAAGTCAGGAAATATACAGATAAATGGACTACCTAGAAAAATTCATCCCGAGGGATGTAAACCAGACCCAGATAGACAAATACAGGTTAGAGTAAAGGACTAGGTACTGAGTAAGGAGCTAGGAGGGAAAGATTTTTCTAGGAAAAGCAAATAGAATAGATAGTTATGGATGGATGGGGTGGAAGACTAGAATATGTGGATCAGGTGGAGAGGGGGAGGAAATATGGGAGGAACAACTAAAATTAAGGGTCATTTAATTGGTAGCATGGAAACCTAATACAGAAGAAGCTTCCCAAAACATATACATACATGAAGGCAATGCAAATGAAATTGCCAAATAATGTGGGAGACAGAACCCAATTGGACATCTTTTGCCACCAAATGAAGTTTCCAGTATTGGGGATGGGTTACATCTAATTGAATTGTTGGCTATAGGAACCCCCAAATAACACAGGCTATTGTCAAGGCTATAGGTTGCTCTCCACAAACTGATAGAATACAACAGCTACACAACCCTCTGAACATGGAAAAGTAGAGCTGGTGCCTACACAGAGCCTTCACCCGCTATGGGCTAGTATTCTTGGTACCAGAAGGTGTTCTGTCTGCATGCTACCAAGGAGAAACACAAACACCAACACAGATACAACGCTTTGATCTATTTTTGTGTCCTTCCTAAAAGTTATAGTAGTGCAAAAGTGGCACAAAGCATGTGGGAGTAACTAAACAATATCTGGTATGATTTATGACCCACTCCACTGGATGATACACATACTTGACACTGCTTGGGTGACAAAAAATCTAAGACTAGACAGTCCAGGGATCTAGGGGAAAATCATATAACACTGTGCTCCTAAAGGGACATAGCAACAAAATAACTTATAATGACATTCTGCTATACTTATAGATCAGTGCCTTCTTCAGAGAAGATTCTATTTGCACTAGATGGGAACAAACACACCCACAGCCAAACACTATGCAGAGAGTTAGAGATTTTAGAACACTCACTCCTAAACATGATGTATCCATGAAATTCCTCTCTTCAAGGCTCAGAGAACTCTATGGAAGAAGGGGTGGAAAGTGTAAGAGTCAGAGGGAAGAGAGGAAAAGGAAACAAGACCTTCTAAACACAGCAAGGAAGATGCACATATGAGCTCATAGAGATTGAAACAGTATGCACAGAGCCTGCAAAGGTCTATAGCAGATGTGATCCTAGAGCTGAAAGAAGTGGAGAAGACCAACATCCCAAACCTAGAAGCAATCTCCAATTGATAACCACTACAAATGAAAATTTAGTTTTCTTCAAGGCAGTCTCACCAGCGAAATAAACTACTCTTTTTGGAGGTGGGGGAGGGGGTAAACTACTCTTAAGGGTAGGTCCCATGCCCAGCAGTAAATGGGAAACAGAAAAAACTCAAAGGCATCTTTGGTTGTTCCTTGTCTCATAATGCTGTGTTAGGGCTCCCCCCCCCATCTTTTAAAAATTGATTTATTTTCAATATTTATCTTTTTCTCTTTTTACCCAACAGGTTCTTTGCATATATATTATGGCTTCCAATTTTGATTTATGGGATTCCTGAATGTGCAAGAGTGTGCCTCTGTGTCTTATCTGTTTCTTATGCCTTTACTCGGGTTCTCTTCCTTCTGTTCTTTCCTATTCCAATTTGTTTTGTTTTACCTTATTTAATTTCATTATTTTATCATATTATATTTCATTTTATTTCTTTATTATCTCTTGGAAGCCCATTTAATTTCTAAGGAGAGACAGTGTGCATATGGGTGGATCCTGATGAGAGGGAGGTAGGAAGGAACTGAGAGGAGTACAGGGATATGAAACTATAATCAGAATATATTGTATGAAAATAATATATTTTAAATAAAAGGAAAAACGAGTATTAAAAAATGTTTAAACTCAATTGTGAAGAATGAGTGATATTTCTAATGAGTACTAAAAGTCATAGCAAGAACAGACAACAACTTAATGCTTCCAAACCACATTTATAAATTGATCGTTCAAATGATATTTGCCAAATTTTGCCTCTAAGGCTTGCAAACATAGATGATATTTAAACTTATAAATATATTCAGTGTTGTAAATGGGCTAAATTTAGAGCACAGGAGTGGTGGTATTGTGTTCTCTGAAAGATTGTGCATTCTAATAAACTTATCTGGGGTCAGAGAACAGAACAGCCACTAGATATAGAGGCCAGAAAATGGTGGCACACATACCATTAATCCTAGCATTCCAGAGGCAGAGAACACCTGGATCTCTGTGAGTTCAAGGCCACACTGGAAACAGCCTTTAATCCCAGGAAGTGATGGAAGAAAGCAGAAAGGTATTTAAGTTGTGAGGACAAGGAACTAGAGTCTGGTTAAGCTTTTAGGCTTTTAGCAGCATTTCAGCTGAGATTCATTCTGGATGAGGACTCAGAGACTTCCAGTCTGAGGAAACAGGATCAGCTGAGGAATTGGTGGGGTGAGGATACTGTGGCTTGTTCTGCTTCTCTGTTCTTCCAGCATTCACCCCAATACCTGGCTCCGGGTTTGTTTTTATTAATAAGACCATCTAAGATTCATTATATACACAGGCTCCATAAAACACAAATTGATAGAGTTATTGTATATAATTGTGTGGGTAAAGACTGCTATGGAGAAAGACATTTAACTTAATGACACTTCCTAGAAAATGAGCAATATTCAAACACTCCTTTCTCTGATTTTTATTGGACTGATTATGTATTTCTTTCAGCATGAGAGTCATGGATGTCTGCTATTGGTTCATTTAACATTGTTAGGACAGTGGAAATAGCTCTAACAGAATGGATTTCATTGTTTTGTGTAAATGTTAGATTTATAATTAAAAATAAACAAAATAATTTTAAAGGAAATATGGGTGATTTGTTGGTGATTTAACTATTGACATATATTTTCTTAGACAAAGGTATCCTCATCCACCTAAGAGATAAAAATATGCATTTTAGGCTAATACATTATATGATAATTGACAACAAAAAAGTTTACAGTATTTTTGGAAAAATTGCATCTATGAACTAAATACCCACGAACAGATTAGTTTATTTAATCTAAAGAATGAGATCAAGGCTTATATTATATATTATGATTTCTGCAGATCAATAAGTCAATTTATTATAGCTGGGGTATACTTCTGTTTTAACTCTTGCCTACCATGCTCAAGCCCCTGGGTTTGATCCTCAGCACCACCAGGAAAACAACAGCAACAGAAAGATGAAACAAAATGAGCCAATATATGCAAAAAACTTGTGCAGTAATGAAAGCTTTACAGAGAAAAAGGATACATGATATTATAAAGATACATTTAGCATGAATTTGAAAAGTTTATAGTATGTTGAATTTCTTGAAAATGTACCCACAGACTTCCTAGCTCTTAGATATTCTTAGTACTTCTAAATTTATAAGACTAACTTATTTTAAGTTTCAATTTCTTACACTGAATTAGTACATAATGCACATCGCGTGGGAGAGTAATACATGTCATTAATCTGTCTGTTTCTATCTCCTGCTTTAAATAAATATTATTTCTGCAAGTAAAAACGTAAAAATTTTAAGAGTAAACAATTAATTAATTTCTGAATTTATCACATCACTTAAATAGTGAACACATTATCAAAATTTCCTCTTTTGAAAGTAGAAAAATATTAATAATAATGAAAATTAAATATTAATTTATTTTTACTGTATGTATATTTGCATGCTATCAAACCACAGTTGCTTCCATATAAAGGAAGCATAGCAAAATGTTTATGGTACAGACAATTCCTGTATCACTAATTCATCCTAAGAGTCAAATAAATGAACTAAAGGAGAAATAGTCTGGTGATCTGAATCACTTTTTAGGACAAAATTATATTATGTGTGTAACAAATCATGATTTGGTAGAACAAGTATATAAAAATCCCACTTAGCATTTCTTTAGGTAACTAGCCAGGATTAAAGTGCCTTAAGTTTTAGTTAAGGGTAATGGTTAATTTGACACATTGAGTTTTATAGCCTATGATACTTAGTTGTTTGGTTAAATACCAATGTAGATGCTACTGTCAACGTAATTTTTAGATATGATTATCATTTAAATTAGTGGACTTGGAGTATTGTAGATTATTTTCTGTAAGAGGGTTACATCCAATCAGTTAAGGTTTTAGAAATAAAAACAAATTTTCTAATGAGGCAAGATTGCCTCAGATTGCAACCCTGCCTGTTACTAATCTTCATTTGCTGTCCTGTAGATTCCAGATGCAATTGCTCTTCCTTCTGTCTTCAGGAAAATGATAACTATATGTATCTCAGACTTGGATTCATTAGACCCCACAATCAAAAGAGGGTGGGTTTAAAAATAAATATATATCTTGAAAACAAATATGTAAATGATAGATTGATAGACATATATGTACATAGATACACAGAGATAGATGCATACATACATAATATACATAGACATATAGACAGAAAAATAAAATATAGAAAGATACATAGACAGATAGACAAGTGTAGCTTGAAGAAACTTCTCAGGGAACCCCAAAAGAAAAGAGATAAAAATCCATAGAAACACATTGCTGAGGACACTGATTTAACACAAGTTAAAACAAAGCAAAACATGCTTCATTCATGTATTGATGGATATATTTATTTTATTTCATTTATACCTATGAGTTATTAGACACATGTGTAGTTCTCGTAAAATAGGAAGCAAGTGATAAATTATTCAAAAGATATATTAATAGATAAATATTATCACCTCCTTATACATACTGGTATTTATTTTTAAACACCAGCACTCAGAGGGCAGAGTCAGGTTGCTATCTGTGAGTTTGAAGCCTGCCTGATCTACAAAACAAGTTCCATCACACTTGAGCTGTTACACAGAGAAACTCCAACTTAAAAAAGCAAAACAAAAAAAAGATACTAGGTAATTAATTAATCCACAATAGAAGTTGCATTTATCAGAAAAATACTTAAGAAGAATTATTGAGACCTATGAAGAAAATACAAGAATTTCCTAAAGAATAGCTAAAGTAAATTTTTAAAAATGAATACATTCTTAGGATACTTGCTGGCAAGTTTCACTGCCACAATTATATTAAAAACTTCTGGAGTTAGGCAGAAACTGAACAGTTTGTGTTAATGTTCTTATGCATGAATAAATCTATGAGGGTATTTAAGAAAAGCTCCAACTGTAGATATGAGAGAAGGGTTTTAAGAATAGCAAAATAGTGTTACTTTAGACAAACCATAAAAATTTATAATGTGAATGTGCATCAAAAAACTGACAAAGAGTTTTCAATGGAGCAGAATACTCTATTCAAATAACATCATTTAACACGAATACCTTTGGTAAGTACACAAGCTATTTGACTATTTTCCATACTATACTGTTTTCCACGTGAAATAAAACATTAATATTGAGTGTAGTCTGTGAAAGTCTGGATACAGATGACATGACTGAAATAAATGTAGAATAAATCAATATTTAGTAAATATAAATACTTACCTGGATTGTATATTTATTTGTGTATTTATACATGTTTCACAAGAAACAGAAACTGGTTTCATCAGGCATTTGCTACTCTTTAGGATCTAAGAAGCAGAAATTAAAGACTTAAAAAATTAATATTTATACTATTTTCATATTTTAAATGGTTGTCTTATTTTGTTATTTTATATTATTAATGAAAACAATAAAATTTTAATTTAGGCTTTTCACATTGTATGCATATCTTAACAAACTTCTTAACATTTTGCCCCTGAAAGTTCACCATATTTCACAAGGATATCATGAGGCATGGTTTTAATCATAGTAATAATAATATTAAACATATACTAAATGTTCAAGATGGATCAGGCAATTTATTGCATTAATCTCAGTGATTTGTTAATTAGGTTTTACTTATAATCTTTCAAGTTAAATATTCTTATTTCTCCTCTCTGAAATATTCGTTTTTTTGACAATGCTTTGCTATGCCATTCAGGCTGGTCTAGCATTTGCTTTGTAAATAGTCTGCCCTCAAATTCATGCTCCTCCTTGTCTTAGTTTCTGAGGGCTGGAACTACAGCCGCATGCTACAAAATCCAGATTCAATTATTTCTGATAAATAAAAGTAAAATATTATTGAAAAAGGGAAATAATTAGAACATATTATAATCTCATGACCTCAGAATTTTTATACCAGAAGACATAGTCACAGGTAAGACACTGACATGTGTGTTAGTTTTTCCTGACTATAACCAATGTCTGAGATAAGGAAGAACCAAGGATTATTTTTTTCTAACAGGTTCAGAAGTCCAGTCCATGACTGGTTTGTTCAACTGATTTTGGGCTTGTGGAGAAACAGTGTAACATAATATGATAGGAGCACATTACAGATCAAAACTGTCTAATGTCCAGGAAGCAGTAGAGGAAGAGAAAGGAGTTCAGGTTCTTGTTGGGTGTGGTGATGCATCCCTTTAGTTCTAGCCTTTAGGAGACATGGGCAGGTATATCTCTGTTAGTCCAAGGTCAGTCTGGTCTATATAGTAAGTTCCAGGGAAACCAAAATGACATAGTGAGACCTTGTTGTAAAACAAAACAAAACAAAAATGCTCCCTTAAGACCTTTGATGCCACACTTCTGAAGACTTTCCATTATGCCCTTATCTCACAAATGGTTCCAAGACTTTTGAATACTGCCACTCTGGTGACCAAGCCTTTTACCCTTGGGCTATTGAATGATATTTAATATCACAGCACAAAAGCCTGATTATCAGAATTTTTATTTAATGAATTGTTCTGCCTTGCTAAATAATTTTGCCTTCCTTGTTAATTCTCTCCTCATAAATCACTGTACTAATTTTGAGTTTCCTGGAGCTATTACTACAGCTCTGAACTAGACTCTAAATTTTCTACCCACAGGCTCAGATCCAATAGTATAGTTGAATATCACATGTAGATAAAAATGGGTGGTCATGTAGGGGCAAAAGAGGAGGCCTAGGCCATAAAGGACTCTATCTCATTTATTTGGCAGTACATGGTATTCATCAACTTGAACTATGAAATGTTTTTAATCTATGTCTCAAAGCTGCACAAAATACAGTTCATAGGATTACATAAACAAAGGTATCTGATGGAAATTAAGAAAAGTAGTAAGAAAAATAGTATACAGAAACTAACAGATTGCTGCTGTAGTGGTATTAATCAGTCAGAAATGATTGTTGATAATAGCAAGGATAACAAAGTATCTAGAACTAAAATAATCAATACTTCATCTAGTCAAACCTTCTTCCTCATGAAGTGTACCAAGGCTAGGATATTGGCATTGATACCTTCATTCTAGAAAGATGATAGAAGAAAAATTATCCTAAAGATGTTACTCTTGTCAAACTCATTTACATTTTTGCTCATTCACAACTGTAAATTGGGGGCTGAAGAGATGGCTCAGTGTTTAAGAGAACTTATTGCTCTTTCAGAGGACCTGAATTTGGTTCCTTACATCCATACCAGCTGGCTTACAACCACCTGTCCTGTTACTATATCTTCAAGGTGTGTGATCCTTTCTTGTGGCCTCCATGGGACCTGAACTCATTATACATTGAACATAGGCATAAAAATGCTCTAAAGTAATTTTTACAAAAACAAACACATAAGCCAAATTTCAATTTCCTTATATGGACAATTTAAAAATATATGAAAAGAGCATTAACCATTTTCTTATCACACAGCTATTGTGGTAATAAATACATTGCTAAATATTCCCTTTCCATCTTGTCAATTACTCTTCCTTTGTCTCTACAACTGGTTTATATGAGAGAAGATCAAATCATATTGTATTTCCTGAAATACAACCTTTTAGTTTAATGATGAGAAATGTTACATCTATCAGAAAAAAGACAGAGTTTGATTGTTTTAAAAATACAGTTAAAAAGAAAAGAAATGAGAATTTCTCACATTATATAATAAATGGCACTATAAAAATCTATTATTTTAAAAATAATCCTTTTTGATTTTTTTTTCTTTTTCAAGACAGGGTTTCTCTGTGTAGTTTTGGTTCCTCTCCTGGATCTTGCTCTGTAGACCAGGCTGGCCTCAAACTCACAGAGATCTGTCTGACTCTGCCTCCCAAAGTGCTGGGATTAAAGGCATGTGCCACCACTGCCTGGATTAAAATGTATAATCTTTAAAGATAAAAAAACTAAGAAATCCTCCATGGATCCTAATCTTCATATGTTATTTAATGCCTTTATTTTTAACCCCAATATTATCTCTAATTTTTTCAATAAAAGTGCATTATAAATGTAATGTAGCATTAGCCAGGTGTGGTAGTACTTACATTTAATCTCAGCACTTGAGAGGCAGTGTTAGGCAGATTTCTGTGATTTTGAGTCAGCCTGGTCTACATAGGGATATTCAGATCATCTAAGGCTACATAGTGAGACCCTATTTCAAAAACCAAAAAAAAAAATACATAGAGAAAACAAGGCATAAACTCCAAAATTGACAGAAAGTTGACTGAAATTGTATTATGAAACTCTTATAATCAGAGATTTGCACGTTAAAAAACTAGAGCCATAATTTCATAATATATAAACCTAATGTCATTTGTTCTTGTTTGTTTTCTATTACTCTGCCAAACACTTAACAAAATCCACTTCAGGAAGAAAGGGTTTATTATATCTTATAGGATCTAGTAAGTCATCAAAAGAAGCCAGAGGAGGAACTCAAACAAGACGCTGACTGGAGTCAGGAGTTGAAGTAGAGCCGACTTGTTCACCAGTGTTAGCTCAGCCTCCTTTCTTATACAACCTAGAGCTACCTGCCCAGAATTAGTACCACCAACTGTGAGCTGTGGCCCTCCCACATCAATCATTAATCAAGAAAATGCTCCAAAGGCCTACCCATAGCCCAGTCAAATGAAGATAAGTCCTCAGTTTAGGTTTCTTCTACCCAGGTGACTCTAGTTTGTGTCAGGTTGAAATAAACTAACCTGCCCATCATCCATGGAACTAAAGAGGGATATTAATGAAAACACAAAACAAAGCAAATCTATTCTTCTATTATATGCCCTTGGTGTGCTTATATGACAATAGGAAGCTGGAAAACAATAGGTCTCGGTGGATTTCAGTTTTAAATATACAGCAACAGTCTATGAAATATTTCCATGTAAAATATGTGGGTTGATAGGTCTTTAATTGAAGCCAAATAAAGAACAACAAAGCACAAATGTTTCTGTAATGCTGTTGGTATATTTGGAATCCTGTCAAAGGAGAAGGAATGGAATATTTTGAGTGTAAGATTATTCAGTTATGTATTTTATCTATTTTTTACTTCTTTGCTAGTTAGTATAGAAAACATCACATTAAAAATATTATTCAACAAAAAAGTTATCCCAAACACTTGTGAGTTGTGATTAGGATTACAAATGGGGAGCTAAGGAGATGGCTCTGTGAGCATAATGACCTGAGTGTGAATCACCAGCATTTATATATAAAACTAGGTGTTGGGATTCATAACATGAAGGTCCTTGAGCCTACATATCTCCAGAGAAACCAGGAACGTTAGGCATACAGGATTGTCTTTCCAATGGGAGAGATGTAAAACCTATTATTCCATTCAGAAAATTGAGAATTGGAAGTGATAAACATCCTAGTGATCAGTGTTATCTATTGGGCCAGGCCATATCAAGCTCTCAGAACCAAGATTGAAGGTGACAAGTAATCCAAATGACCTCGATAGCTAAACACTCCCCAAAGACCAGAGGTGGCTAACAGCCCAAATGACCTCTGTGCTATTTGGATAACTGAGACCAGGCCAGACCCTTAGGTGCTTAAGCTAGTGCAGTTAGCCTATCTCTAGAATTCATCTTTTTAGAGGAAATGACATGTACTCTGAGTTCAGTTTCAATGTAATTACTCTTTGCCGGGATTTGCTTCCCTGTATGAAACTTGCAGGGACCCCCAAAGCCAGGCAGGGCTGAGTGTGTGCTCAGAAGGCCTATAATTCCAACATTGCAGGAAAGAAACAGATGGATCCCAAGTGCTAAGTAGTCAGGCAGTGTAGAAAATAGTGAGGATCTTCTGGTTCTCAAGACAGTAAGGTAGAGAGTAATTGAAGGCACTTGATGTCCATAAATGTCCTACACACACCACCACCACCACCACCACCACCACCACCACCACCACATATCAGATTATGAATGTCAACTGCTATCAACATCATTGATCTGAATTAATACATGATATAGTTCAAATAATAAAAAATGGAACCAAAATTACATTCTCTTTAGTGTTAAGTAATGAAAAGGTGATTTTAAGAGCATGATCACCTTAGCTTTCATAATACAGCTGTCTTAAGAAGGTATTTTTAAAACTTCTTTCCAGATATCAATAAGCTTAACTATATTAAATAAGTTGGAAATATCTGACCAATATAGAAAATTTATGGGACACAAACTCATTATCATATGCAACAATGTGCATTCATAGTATGTTAATCTACTTTAAATTTAAAATCTTCTGGTCAACATACTAGGAAGTAATAACTTCGTGTGTGATAGTTTTAGAGAAATGTTGGATGAACTGGCCAAGAAAACCCCCCAATATTTCCTTGATACCCTATACCTGAAAAATATTTTCAGAATCCTATTTGCAGAACTATGACAGAGTATTAGCACATTCCTCAAAGTGCAGTTTGGGAATTAATGAGAGAAGCAAACCCTGACAACTTGTTAGAAATCTGAAATCTTGAATTCTATCCTGGGTGCATTTAATTAGAACCTGTATTTTTAAAAAAAATCCACAGGTGATTCCTACCCACAGGAGTTTGAGGATCTGTAGTGTATATGATCAAAAAAATCTACCATTCTATTAGAAAGTTAGTAAATACGACATAAACTATGTCAATACTCTTCAATGAAAAGTTGAGCTAATGATACTAAGGATCCACATTCAGGGAGGAGGACTTATAAGGAAAAATAAATGACACATCAAAATCAATGTGGCAGGACAAGGGGATACATGTGTGCCCAAATAAAGTTGATAATTAAAATGTTATACAATTAAAGACATCTAAACAAATTAAAATTCATTCTGAAAAACATCAATTCAAACATGAAACTTCCAAGAATATCCACTAAACACTTTCATGATGAAATTTTATTCTTTGTTCTTTGTCTTAAAAGAAATATATTTTTAATTAAATTTACTCATTTATTTTACATCCCAACCAGTTTCCCCTCCCTTCACTCCTCCTATCCCTTCCCACAAATCCCCTCCATTCTACTCCAATACACCCCTACTCTGTTTCTGTTCAGAAATGGGCAGGCCTCCCATGGGTATTAACAAAGCATAGCATATGTTTTTGAAAAAATAAATTCATAGTGTATGAACAACAAAACCGCAAGACTGGATGCAGTCCCCTTTTATTCTATTGACCTATGGCATCTCCTGTTGGCCAAGATTCAAATACACAGTATTTCCTATTCAGTAGGTTGGGGTAAAATATAGTGGAGTTATTATATAGCACATAATATGGGACATAATATGGCAAATTCATTTTCACTTGTCATGACGTGCCAAGAAAAATTCATATATGTATAACAAGCAATATGTATATAAGTATTCATAGAAGCACTTCTCATCAAGACAAAGAGCTAAAATAGCCAAAATATACATCACTGTGATCATAAGCAATAAAATAAACACAATGCAATACATTATAGTAGTAAACATTATAAAGCCAACAGTAGTTTGTAAAATCCAGAATTAATCATCATAATAAATTATAAAAAATAGGACTTCCCTTCTGGACCAGAGGTGAGTATCGGGGTCAAACCTGGACCCCATCCCTGGGCACCAGCCACTCCGGGAAGACCTGCCCAATTTGGCATCAGGTTCTGGCCACCGGGCAGCTCCCCTTCTATCCCCACTGGGAGGGATCCCCTTTTCCAAGCCCCCGGCAGCCCCTGCAATCTCCGCGCCCTGCCCCCACGCCCATCTGCCCAAGACCCCAGCCACTTCCTGAGACTTAGAGACCGGCCCCCAGCTCCCATCCTGCCCCCGACTTCCCTTCTGGACCAGAGAGAGTTGGACAAGAGAACTCCCTTTTGGACAAGAGAGAGAGCCTTCCTGAATCTGTCAGCTCTTTCTGAAACAAGTACACTGATAAGACCAAGAAGGAACCACAAGGAGATGGGCAGACGTCAAGGCAGAAGTACATACAAGAAAAAGAAGAGCAATACAGCATCACCAGAACCTAGCCCGCCTCCAACATCTAGACCTGAACACCAAAAATTGTAAGAAGCAGAAGAAAGTAGCCTTATGAGTAACTTCATGAGAAGGTAGAGGCTTGTGTAGAGGAAAAGACAAGAAAATTGGAAGAACGCTGTAAACAACTAGAGGAAAGGGCAAACAAATTAGAAGAAAACAATAGAGCCCTCCAAGAAAACAATCAAGTCCTGGAAGAAAACAATAAAGCACTGAAAGAAAATCATGATAAAGCAATGAAACAAACAAAGGAAACAGTCCAAGACCTGAAAAGGGAAATTGAAAAAATAAAGAAGACACAAAGAGAGGGAATGCTGGAATTAGGAAACCTGAGTAAAAGATCGGGAACGTCAGATGCAAGTATAACCAACAGAATGCAAGAGATGGAAGAGAGGATTTCTGGCATTGAAGATACAATAGAAGAAATAGTTTCATCAGTGGAAGGAAACACTAAAGCCAACAAAGTCATGAACCAAAATGTTCAAGAAATTTGGGACACCATGAAAAGACCAAACCTATGAATTATAGGGATAGAAGAAGGTGAAGAATACCAACTCAAAGGCACAGAAAATATATTCAACAAAATTATAGAAGAAAACTTTCCCAACTTAAAGAAGGAAATGCCTATGAAGATACAAGAAGCCTATAGAACACCAAACAGAGTAGACCCCCCAAAAAAGTCCGCTCGACACATAATAATTAAACAACTAAATGTACAGAATAAAGAAAGAATATTAAGAGCAGCAAAGGAAAAAGGCCAAGTGACCTATAAAGGTAAACCCATCAGAATAACACCCGATTTCTCAACGGAGACTTTGAAATGCAGAAGGACCTGGACAGATGTACTGCAGACACTAAGAGACCATGGATGTCAGCCCACACTAATATACCCAGCAAAACTTTCAACCATCATAGATAGAAGGAACAAGACATTCGAAGACAAAGCCAGATTTAAACAATACTTATCCACAAACCCAGCACTACAGAAAGCACTAAAAGGAAAATTCCAACCGAAGGAAGTCAGATACACACTCGAAAACACAGGCAATAGATAAAGCCACAAAAGGAAACCCCAAAGAAGGGAAGTAAACACACACTACCACCAAAAATAACAGGGATGAAGAATCACTTGTCATTAATATCCCTTAATATTAACAGACTTAATTCACCTAGAAAAAGACATAGACTTACAGAATGGATATGAAAGCAGGACCCATCTTTCTGCTGCATACAAGAAACACATCTCAAATTCAAAGACAGAAACTACCTAAGAATAAAAGGCTGGGAAAAGACATTCCAATCAAATGGTATAAAGAAACAAGCAGGGGTAGCCATCCTGATATCCAACAAAATGGAATTCAAACTAAAATCAATCAAAAGAGATCAAAAAGGACATTACATACTCATCACAGGAAAGATCCACCAAGATGATGTTTCAATTCTGAACATTTATGTCCCAAACACAAGGGCACCCACATATGTAAAAGAAACATTACTAAAGCTTAAACCACATATAAAACCCCACACATTAATAGTGGGAGATCTCAACACCCCACTTTCACCACTGGACAGATCTCCCAAATCGAAATTTAACAGAGAAATAAAGGGCTTAACTGATGTCATGACCCAATTGGACCTAATAGATATCTACAGAACATTCCATCCTAACAAGTAAGAATATATCTTCTTCTCAGCACCCCATGGAACTTTCTCTAAAATCGACCACATACTTGGCCACAAAGCAAATCTCAACAGATACAAAACAATTGGAATAACCTCCTGTGTTCTATCAGACCACCATGGTTTAAAGTTAGATTTCAACAACAACAAAAACTACAGAAAACCTACAATCTCATGGAAACTGAATAATGCTCAACTGAATCACCAATGGGTTAAGGAAGAAATAAAGAAAGAAATTAAAGACTTCCTAGAGATCAATGAAAATGAAGACACCACATACCCAAACTTATGGGACACTATGAAAGCAGTGCTAAGAGGGAAATTCATAGCACTAAATGCCCACATAAAGAAGTTGGAGAAATCCCACACTAGTGACTTAACAGCATACCAGAAAGCTTTAGAACAAGAAGAAGCAAAGTCTCCCAGGAAGAATAGACGCCAGGAAATTATCAAAGTGAGAGGTGAAATTAATAAATTAGAAACTAAGAGAATAATACAAAAAATTAATGAAACAAAGAGTTGGTTCTTTGAGAAAATCAACAAGATAGACAAGCCCTTATCCAAACTAACCAAAAGACAGAGAGAGAGAATCCAAATCAACAAAATCAGAAATGAAAAGGGGGACATAACAACAGACATTGAGGAAATCCAGAGAATTATCAGGTCATATTTCAAAAACATCTACTCCACAAAACTGGAAAACCTAAAAGAAATGGACATTTTTCTGGATAGGTACCATATACCTAAGTTAAATCAAGACCAGATAAACTATTTAAATAGTCCAATAACCCCTAAGGAAATAGAAACAGTTATTAAAAGTCTCCCAACCAAAAAAAGCCCAGGACCAGATGGTTTCAGCATAGAATTCTACCAGATCTTCAAAGAAGAGTTAATACCAATACTCTCCCAATTGTTCCACATAATAGAAACAGAAGGAACATTACCAAACTCCTTCTATGAGGCTACAATTACCCTGATTCCTAAACCAAACAAGGATACAACAAAGAAAGAGAACTACAGACCGATCTCCCTCATGAACATTGATGCAAAAATACTCAATACAATACTGGCAAACAGACTCCAAGAACACATCAGAACAATTATCCACCATGATCAAGTAGGCTTCATCCCAGGGATGCAAGGGTGGTTCAACATACGAAAGTCCATCAATGTAATACACCATATAAACAAACTCAAAGAAAAAACCACATGATCATCTCACTAGATGCAGAAAAAGCATTTGACAAAATCCAACACCCATTCATGATAAAAGTCATGGAGCGATCAGGAATACAGGGAACATACCTAAACATAATAAAGGCAATATATAGCAAACCAACAGCCAACATCAAATTAAATGGAGAGAAACTCAAAGAAATTCCACTAAAATCAGGAATGAGGCAAGGCTGTCCACTCTCCCCATACTTATTCAATATAGTACTTGAAGTTCTAACCAGAGCAACAAGACAACATAAGGAGATTAAGGGGATACAAATTGGAAAGGAAGAAGTCAAGCTTTCCCTATTTGCAGATGACATGATAGTATACTTGAGTGACCCCAAAGATTCCACCCAGGAATTGATCAAGCTTATAAACACCTTCAGTAACATAGCAGGATACAAGATCAACTCAAAAAAAAATCAGTATTCCTCCTATATACAAAGGACAAAGAAGCTGAGAAGGCAATTATAGATACATCACCCTTTACAATACGCAAAAATGAAATAAAATACCTTGGGGTAACACTAACCAAGCAAGTGAAGGACCTATATGACAAGAACTTTAAGTCCCTGAAAAAAGAAATTGAAGAAGATGTCAGAAAATGGAAAGATCTCCCATGCTCATGGATAGGCAGGGTTAACATAGTAAAAATGGCAATCTTACCAAAAGCAATTTACAGATTCAATGCAATCCCCATCAAAATACCAACACAATTCTTCATAGACCTGGAAAGAATAATACTCAACTTCATATGGAAAAACAAAAAACCCAGGATAGCTAAAAGAATCCTGCACAATAAAACAACCTCTGGAGGCATCACAATCCCTGACTTCAGGCTCTACTATAGAGCTACAGTAATAAAAACAGCTTGGTATTGGCATAAAAACCGACATGTGGACAAATGGAATCGTATTGAAGACCCTGACATTAACCCACAGACCTATGGACATATAATTTTTGACAAAGAAGCCAAAAGTGTACAATGGAAAAAAGAAAGCATCTTCAACAAATGGTGCTGGCATAAATGGATATCAACATGTAGAAGGCTGCAAATAGATCCATATCTGTCACCGTGCACAAAACTTAAGTCCAAGTGGATCAAAGACCTCAACATAAATCCAGCTACTCTAAACCTGCTAGAAGAGAAAGTAGGAAGTAGTCTTGAACGCATTGGCATAGGAGATCACTTCCTAAATATAACACCAGTAGTGCAGACACTGAGACAAACAATCTATCAGTGGGACCTCTTGAAACTGAGAAGCTTTTGTAGAGCAAAGGATATGGTCAACAAGGCAAAGCAAAACCCTACAGAAGGGGAAAAGGTCTTCACCAACAACACAAGTGACAGAGGACTGATATCCAGAATATATAAGGAACTCAAGAAATTAGACATCAAAACGACCAACAGTCCAATTGAGAAATGGGCTTTAGAACTAAACATAGAATTCTCAACAGAGGAAACCCAAATGGCTGAAAGACATTTAAGGAATTGCTCAACATCCCTAATCATCAGGGAAATGGAAATCAAATCAACTCTGAGATACCACCTTATGCCTGTCAGAGTGGCTAAGATCAAAAACACTGAAGACACTTTATGCTGGAGAGGTTGTGGAACTAGGGGAACTCTCCTCCACTGCTGGTGGGAATGCAAGCTTGTACAACCACTTTGGAAATCAATATGGCGCTTTCTTAGAAAATTGGGAATCAATCTCCCCCAAGATCCAGCTGTACCACTCCTGGGTATATACACAAGAAATGCTCAATCATACCACAAGAACACTTGCTCAGCTATGTTCATGTCAGCATTGTTTGTAGTAGCCAAAACCTGGAAAAAATCTAGATGCCCTTCAACTGAAGAATGGATAAATAAATTGTGGCACATATACACAATGGAATACTACTCAGCAGAGAAAAACAATGACATCATGCGGTTTGCAGGCAAATGGATGGATCTAGAAAACATCATCCTGAGTGAGGTGACCCAGACTCAGAAAGACAAATATGGTATGTACTCACTCATAGGAAGATGCTAGATGTGGAACAAGGATGACTGGACTGCTACTCACATCACCAGTAAGGCTACCTGGAAAACGGGACCCTAAGAAAGACAAGGAGAAATGGATGAGATCTACATGAACAGCCTGGTCATGAGTGGGAATAATGAAGGGCGACGGTCGAGGGAAAGAGAGTGGGAGATCCTAGCTGGATCAAGAAAAGAGAGGGAGAACAAGGAATAGGAGACCATGGTAAATGAAGACCACATGAGAAGGGGAAGAAGCAGAGAGCAAGGGAGGCCCACAGAGATCCACAAAGATACCCCCGCAAAATACTGCTGGCAATGGTCGAGAGATGGCAGGAACTGACCTACTCTGGTGATGGGATGGCCAGACACCCTGTTAGTTGTGCCATAAACCCCATCCAAGTTCTGAGGAATCTGGATGCAGACATCCACGGATGCGCCCCTGGTGGAGCACTTGGAGTCTAATTAGTGAGAAAGAAGAGGGTTTATATGAGCGAGAATTTTTGAAGCCAAGGTTGGATAAAGCACAGGGACAAATAACCAAATGAATGGAAGCAGAGGATCTATGAACCAAAGGCTGAGGGGCCCCCAACTCTATCAGGCCCCCTGAATGGGTGAGACAGTCATTTGGCTTGATCTGTTTGGGAGGCAGCTGTGTGTTGGTGCTGGGTCCTGGGCTCATTGCATGAGTTGGCTGTTTGAATCCTGGGACCTATGCAGGGACGCTTGGCTCGGTGTGGGAGGAGGGGACTGGACCTGGCTGGACTGAGTCTACCAGGTCGATCCTGGTCCTCTGGGGAGACCTTGATCTGGAGGAGGTGGGAATGGGGGGTGGGCTGGGGGGAGGGGGAGGGGCGCGAGAGTGGGAGAACAGGGGAATCTGTGGCTATTATGTTGAACTGAATGGTGTTATAAAATAAAAAAAGTAGCAGTAAAAAAAACTATAAAAAATATTAAGTACCCCTAAAATTTACACATGTGAGAAATAATCAAGTGACAGATAAATGGGAATCAAGATAATGATTGCTTCTTGATTTAGGGAGGCCAGGACATGAATTATTAGGGACACACACACATACACACATTGTTTACATTGTATATATGTATTTAGAATTTTATTATTATTATTATTATTATTATTATTATTATTATTATTAATGTACTAAGTTTTTTTTGGGTGATGTGTTTGCATTTCTTAAATGATGATTAAAAACTAAATAAAATAAAAGACTAAAGTCTCCAAAGCCCTCACTAAGGTGTCATGCATGCCAGGCAATTGGTCAGCCACAGAGCTGATAGGTATCCCTAACCCTATCTTTCACTTTTTAAATTAGGACAGAATCTCTCTAAGTTGCTAAGACTGTCTTTCAAATCCACGCAATAGCTCCATAAGACTACAGTTACATACTAATAAGCTTGGCATTTTGAGAACTGTTAAATTAATAGCTCATTTAATAATGAGCTGATAATAAGAGCTTGTCATACACAGATAGTTATGACTTGAAAAATAACATGTAATACCACATTTTATTAAAAATAAGAAAATTCAGGCTATTAACATTTAGTGAATGCTTATTTAGATAAAAATCAGGGTGTTGCATGCGTTTATTGAGTACTGAAAGCAATACTCAAAATAAATGTCAGAATGTATGACATTAAATTTACACAAAAAATGTAATAACAATATGAAAATTAGTCTACAATCAATTTCTTGTGCATGCCTGCAATTCTACCAACTTGTGCAGCTGAAGCCAAATACCAGCTTGAGCAACTTTGCAAGCTTCCATAGCAAAAGAATAGCTATCTAAAAATACATCAAGTAGAAAATGTCACAAAAACTTAAAATACCATACAATAACAATTTTATACCCTAGCTATATAAAATTCCTTTATTGGCAACATATTCCCTTAAACTTCAAAGATATATTACAACTATGTTATTACATATTTACTATTCCATGAATAAGCAATACTGCTTTACGGGGGTTGACACAACTTGACACAAGCTAGAGTTATCAGAGAAGAAGGAGTCCCAAAAGGATTGAAAAAGAACAATGACTTTACAATATGGCAGCAATAAATATCCGCAAATATTGGTTGTTTGCATTAGGCATAATGCATTGCTTAGAAATGTTTCCTACAACTCCTTCCTCAAGGTACAATAAAAAGTAAAATAAAATCTTTATTGATATTTTTGGTTTTGGTGGAACTGGAAATTGAACGTATGCCCTTGTACAGGTTAGGCAAGTGGTTTACCACTGAGCTTTATTCCCATTTTCACTTTTAATTTTGGCTGCCCAGGTAGGCCTTACATTCACTCTGCAGCCCCAGAAGACTACAATTTAAAACGTTAAAGATGCAAGAGAATGGTATATAAGTATTAAGAATAACATTTTACAAGCTTGCATTCCCACCAGCAGTGGAGGAGAGTTCCCCTAGTTCCACATCCTCTCCAGCATCAAGTGTCTTCAGTGTTTTTGATCTTAGCCATTCTGACAGGCATAAGGTGGTATCTCAGAGATGTTTTGATTTGCATTTCCCTGATGATTAGGGATGTTAAGCAATTCCTTAAATGTCTTTCAGCCATTTGAGTTTTCTCTGTTTAGAATTCTCTGTTTAGTTCTGAAGCCCCTTTCTCAATTGGACTGTTGGTCGTTTTGATGTCTAACTTCTTGAGTTCCTTATATATTCTGGATATCAGTCCTCTGTCAGATGTGGGATTGGTAAAGATCTTTTCCCATTCTGTAGGCTGTCGCTTTGCCTTGTTGACTATGCTTTTGTAGTATAGGTTTTGTATAGGTTGACTATACCTTTGCTCTACAAAAGCTTCTCAGTTTCAAGAGGTCCCATTGATTGATTGTTTGTCTCAGTGTCTGTGCTACTGGTGTTATAATTAGGAAGTGATCTCCTATGTCAATGCGTTCAAGACTACTTCCTACTTTCTCTTCTAGCAGGTTCAGAGTAGCTGGATTTATGTTGAGGTCCTTGATCCACTTGGACTTAAGTTTTGTGCACGGTGACAGATATGGATCTATTTGCAGCCTTCTACACGTTGATATCCAGTTTTGCCAGCACCATTTGTTGAAGATGCTTTCTTTTTTGCATTGTACACTTTTGGCTATACCACTCCTGGGCATATACCCAAGAAATGCTCAATCATACCACAAGAGCATTTGCTCAGCTATGTTCATATCAGCATTGTTTGTAATAGCCAAAACCTGGAAACAACCTAGATGACCTTCAACTGAAGAATGGATAAATTGTGGCATATATGCACAATGGAATACTACTCACCAGAGAAAAACTATGACATCATGAGGTTTGCAGGCAAATGGATGGATCTAGAAAAAATCATCCTGAGTGAGGTAACCCAGACTCAGAAAGACAAATATGGTATGCACTCACTCATAGGAAGATGCTAGATGTGGAACAAGGATGACTGGACTGCTACTCACATCACCAGTAAGGCTACCTGGAAAGCGGGACCCCAAGAAAGACACGGAGAAATGGATGAGATCTACATGAACAGTCTGGACATGAGTGGGAGCAATGAATGGCGAGGGTCGAGGGAAAGAGAGCGGGAGATCCTAGCTGGATCAAGAAAAGAGAGGGAGAACAAGGAATAGGAGACCATGGTAAATGAAGACCACATGAGAAAAGGAAGAAATAAAGAGCTAAAGAGGCCCACAGAAATCCACAAAGATACCCCCACAAAAGACTGCTGGCAATGGTCGAGAGACAGCCGGGACTGACCTACTCTGGTGATGGGATGGCCAAACACTCTAATAGTTGTGCCATAAACCCCATCCAAGTTCTGAGGAATCTGGATGCAGACATCCACGGCTAGGCCCCTGGAGGAGCGCTGGGAGTCTAATTAGTGAGAAAGAGGAGGGTATATATGAGTGAGAATTGTTGAAACCAAGGTTGGATAAAGCACAGGGACAAATAACCAAATGAATGGAAACACATAAACTATGCACCAAAGGCTGAGGGGACCCCAACTGGATCAGGCCCTCTGAATAGGTGAGACAGTTGATTGGCTTGATCTGTTTGGGAGTCATCTAGGCTGTGGTACCAGGTCCTGCGCTCATTGCATGAGTTAGCTGTTTGAAACCTGGGACTTATGCAGGGACACTTGGCTCAATCTGGGAGGAGGGGACTGGACCTGCCTGGACTGAGTCTATCAGGTTGATCCCAGTCCTCGGGGGAGACCTTGATCTGGAGGAGGTGGGAATGGGGGGTGTGCTGGGGGGAAGTTGAGGGGGCAGGAAGGGAGAGAACAAGGGAATCTGTGGCTATCATGTAGAACTGAATAGTATTGTAAAATAAAAAAAGAAAAAAATAACATTTTAGAAAAAATCAAGGTAGTCGGTGAGTGAAAAATGATTTAGATGTGGGGAAGCCCAGCAGTAACCTAGTAGTTGTTGAATCACAAAGCAGCCTCCTTTTTAAGTCATCAAGTGTTAAAAGTTATCCCCAGGAGGAGAAATAGCAAGTACTATGATAGTAGGTTGATGGTAAGACTAACATTGAGAATGCAAAGTAGTTAAAACCTCACAAACCAAAAGCCTTCTAGTCTCCTATGAGCAATAAACTTAAATAGCTACATTGAGAACTTTAGAAGGTACATTCCCAATATAATTCTAATAGAGATCTTTTGATATGTTTTAAAGCTTTGCAAGGAGTTGGAGAAAGAAAACAATTTAGAAATATTCAGCATATTGCTCTAGCTCCATGAGACTGGAAAATAAAATACAAAACAAATAGTATGGAAAGAAATTTACTGTGTCCTAGTTTGCTTTATTTTGCTGTGATGATACACTAACCAAAACAATTTGGCGAGGAAGTAAGGTTTGGTTTGGCTTATATTTCCACTCACAGTCCATCATGAACAGAAGTCTGGACAGAAACTCATACAGGAACCTGGAGGCAGGAACTGAAGCAGAGACCACAGAGTGCTGCGGGATGTTCTGTATGCTGTGAAAATGTGTTGCTCTGATTGGTTGATAAATAAAATGATGATTGGCCAGTGGCCAGGCAGGAAGTATAGGTGTACTACACAGCTATAGCAACAAAAACTGGATGGTATTGGCATAAAAACAGACACACTGATCAACAGAATTGAACTGAAGACCCATACGTAAGTCCACACACATAAAGACACTTGATAATTTGTTGAAGTGTCCAGAAATACAGACTGGAAAAAAGACAGCATCTTCAACAGTTGATACTGGTCAAATTGGATGGTCACATGTTGCACAATACAAATAGATCCATACGTAACCATGCTTCACAAAACTCAACTCCAAATAGGTCAAGGACCTCAATATGACATCATATACACCTAATCTGATAGGAAGAGAAAGTAAGGAATTGTCTAACTCACTACACAGAAAAAGACTTTCTGATATCACAGGCATAAAGAACACAAATAAATGGTAACTCATAACACTGAAAATCTTCTGCATGGTAAAGGATATCATCATTTGCACAAAGCAGCAGGTTACAGCATGGAAAAAAGATTTTTACCAACTACACAAGATATATTGTTAATATCTAAAATATATAAAGAACTCAAAGAACTGGACATCATGAAAATACTTAATACTATTAAAATGTGGTACACAGTCCTCAGTTCTACCAGCTGAGCTATTAAATGTAAACACATGAACTATGAACCAATAGCTGAGGAGCCCCCAACTGGATCAGGCCCTCTGGATAAGTGAGGCAGTTGATTAGTGCTGTGGGATGTTAATGTATGTCCTGTGGGAGCCCTTCTTGGGTTCCTTGTGGCGTTACCCAGCAGGTTTGCATAGAGGATGATTAGGACCATGGGCCTGAGTGCAGGTGTCTGAGATGGTCTGCACTTGGCTGTACTGGGGGATGGTCTGTATGTCAAGTTGCTCTGATTGGTCAATAAATAAAACCTGATTGGTCGTGGCTAGGCAGGAAGTATAGGCGGGACTAACAGAGGAGAAATAAAAGAACAGGAAGGCAGAAGGAGACGCTGCCAGCCACTGCCAGGACAAGCAGCATGTGAAGATGCTGGTAAGCCACGAGCCACGTGGCAAGGTATAGATTTGTAGAAATGCGTTACTTTAAGATATAAGAACAGTTAACAAGAAGCCTGCCACAGCCATACAGTTTGTAAGCAATATAAGTCTCTGTGTTTACTTGGTTGGGTCTGAGCGGCTGTGGGACTGGCAGGTGACAGAGATTTGTCCTGACTGTGGGCAAGGCCGGAAAACTCTAGCTACAGATTAGCTTGATTGTTTGGGAGGCATCTAGGAAGTCGGACTGGGACCTGTCCTCAGTGTATGTGATGGCTGTTTGGAACCCGGGGCTTATACAGGGACACTTGGCTCAGCCTGGGAGGAGGGGACTGGGCCTGCCTGGACTAAATCTACCAAGTTGAACTCAATCCTCAGGGGAGTCTTTGCCATAGAGGAGATGGGAATGAGGGGTGGGCTGGAGGAAAGGCCGGGAGGGGGTGCAGGAGGGGAGAGAACAAGGGAATTTGTGGCTAATATGTAAAATTAAATTAAATTATAAAATACAAATTTTAAAAAGATAAATAATAGAGTAATTTCTCCAAATTTGCCAAATATAAATGGACTGGACATTATAAATGTAATTCTTACTTGATAATTATTTTTATTGTATATAATTTTACTGTATTAAGGTTAAAAACTTTCCTTTTTATTTAGATAAAAAGGGAAATGTTACAGAAAATAATGTGGTACACATATAAAGTGAATTATAAAAAGAGGATATAAAAGTAGTTGACAAACACTTACAGAAACAGTCAACATCCTTAGCCACCAGGGAAATGAAAATCAAAACTACTTTGTGATTTTTTTTCTTACACCAGTTAGAATGGCCAAGATCAATAAAACCAATGTCAGCTCATGCTGGCAAGGATGTGCAGAAAGAGGAAGACTTATTCCTTGCTGATGGGCTTCCAAACTTGTACAGTCACTATGGAAATTAGAGCCAGTTTCTCAGAAATCTGTGAATAGATAAGACTCAAGATTCAGCTATCTAACTCTTGATCATCTACCCAAAAGACTCTTCACCTACTACAGAAACTTGTTCATAGCTGCTCTATTTCTAATAGCTGCAACATAGAAACAGCTGAGATACCCATGAACAGATGAATGCATAGGGAGAGTGTGGTACATTTACCCAATAAAATATTACTCAGTGATTTTAGAAATAGAATGAATTTTTGAAGATAAATGAATGGAACTAGAAAAAAAACACTCTGAATGAGGTAACCCAGATCCAAAGACAAGTATGATGTGTATTCTCTTATATGTGGATGTCACCTGTTATTTCTTCCATAAGCAGGCTACAGTCTGTACAACCACAGAGGTTACATATAGAGTATTGTACCAGGGGAAGGGAAGGCTCTCCCTAGTTAGGGGAAATAGAAATATAAGTATGGATATATAGGGGTGAAGTAGACTGGAACAGGTGCATAAAATTGGGAGGGAGATGGAAAAAGGAGCTAAGGGAGAGAAAACATGGAGGGATAGCTAAAACTAAGGGCCATTTGTACTTTTGTATGAAAAACTAATACAGTAGAAGTTTCCAAAAATATATACATATATGAAGATGTTCTAAATGGGATCTACAAATACCAGGGGAAACAAAGTCACCAGTAGACATCTCTTCCCACAAATGAAACTTCTAGGGCCAGGAAAGACTTACATTTAATTGAGTTTTTTGTCCAAAGGGCTCCCATTGAAGACCCCAAACAACCCAAGTTGTTAGTTATTCTCCATAAACTGATAAAAGGCCATATTTCTGAAGAAAACAACTACATAACTCATTGGACACAGAGAAGTTGAGCTGGTGCCTACCTGGTGCCTTCACCCCCTGCGTGGTACTGGAAGGCACACTATCAGAGGAGAAAGGTACACAACAGCACAGCTACCAATCATTCTATCTACAAAGGTAACTTGCCTGAAAGGTCCAGTGGTCCAATAGTGGCACAAAAATGTGGGTAAACAAACACTGTCTGATTGGATTTAAGGCTGAATCCATGAGATAGAACCCATGCTTAGCACTGCTTGGATGTCTAAGAACCTAAGTGTAAACAGTACATGGACCTAGGAGGAAGAAGCACTTTTGTTCTACTAAAGGAATATAGCAATAAAAAGGCTCCCTGTGACATTTTGCTATATTCATAAATCAGTGTCTTGCTTGGCCACCATCAGAAAAGCTTCATTCTGCAGTCAATATGAACAAATACAAAGACCCACAACTGGACAAAGAGCAGAGTGAGAGATCTGGGAACAACCAGTGCTAAAGGGAATGTCTCCATCAAATCCTTACTTTCACAGTTCAGGGAACTCTTCAAAAGAAGGTGTCACAAAGACTGCTATGAACCAGCTGGAATGGAAGACACCAAGGAAACCAGTGGTTCTAAAAACAACTGGATTGGTGCACATATGAACTCAAAAAAAAAAAAAACTGTGGCAGAATGTGTAGGGCCTGTACAGATCTAAGCCAGAGGAGGTTCCAGTGCTGAGAGGATACAAGTACCCAATCCTAAACTAGAATCTATCTCCATTTAATAACTGCTGGAAAAGCAAAACTAGCTTTCACCAATGGAGTCTCTCTGGGTAGTCAAACTACACGTAACCTCATATCCTGCAGTCGATGGCCAATACAACATAAAACTCAATAGCATTTGTGGAGGGTTTCATTTTATTTTTTGTCTCACAGTGCTTTTTTGTGCATTTCTTTTTAACTTTATGGAGCTTTTTGCTTATATATATATATGATGGTTTCTGATTATGAGTCTTCATGGGATTTATGTGTGTCAGAATGCATGTGTATGTGCATCTATTTTTCTTGTGCTTTTACTTTGGCTCTTTTTATTTCTGTTCATTCGTTTGTCTTATTAAGATTTGTTTGCCTTACTTTATTGTTTAGATGCCTGTTTGTTTTCTAATGAGAAAGAGCAAGAAAGGGTGTGTATTAAGGTAGGTGGTGAGGAGTTGGAGGAGGGTAATCAGTAATCAGAATTTTTATATGAATAAGGTCTATTTTCAATAGAAACAGAATATAATAACAATGATTTCAATACACACGAGCAGGCACTCAGGATCAAAATGTGCACATGCATGTTCATTGCCACTATACCCACCATCACCAGTCAGGTGCCTTAATAAGCACTGACATACTTGATTTATGTTATACTAATCCAAGGAGCAATCAAAAATCACATAGTAAAATGTACATGATACTTGTCTGAGTAGGGACTATCTACTTCTTCTTGTGGAAGATGCTCCCTTTCTGAAAACTACCAACTACTGAAGCAACTTCCAACTTAGTATGAAGGACTTTCTCATAGAATGAGATAACTGAACCTCATATTTATTTATTCCTCCAACTCCAGAAATGAGAATTATAGTGACCTTCAACCTTTCATGTCTGCCTCCTAATTTATTTGTTCATTTTGTAGTTGGTCTACTCTGACAATCGAGGGCAACAATAATTGAAGACTATGAAGAGTCAGTCTTACTCTACCCAGAATTTCAGCTTTTATTTGTAGTTAATGTGATAAATGCCATTGTAAATAGAGTACTTCCCACAGGATGTACACTAATGTTTCACTGGAACCCCAGCTTCTATAACATCATCATTATTTATCTCAATATCAGGAGTAAGGAAGACTCACACTATATTCTGGTTAGTTTTAACTGTCAACTTGACATAATCCATAATTACACAAGAAAAGAACATCAGTGAGGTAATTTCTACATTTGTTTAGACTACAGGAAAGTATATAGGTGATTTTCTTAACTGTTAACTGATTTGGCAATATCTACCTGAAACATGGGTGGCACCATTTCATGGCCTGGGCCCTGGACTGGGCTTGATAGAACAGTGGTGAAGAGCACTTGCTCTTCTTGCAGAGGACACAGGCTGAGTCCATAGCATCTATATCTAGCAGCTCACTACTGCCTGTAACTTAAGATTTAGGGGATTCAGTATCTCTTCTGTCCTATGAGGGCACAAGCATGCATGCAGTACACAGAAATATATACAGGAGCATACATATTCATAAAAATAAATAAAGTCATTTTTTAAGAGGAGAGAAACTACATGACTATTAAGCAAGCAAGGGTATGCTTATTCTCTATTCGTAACTGTGGATGTGATGTGACAAACCACTTGAGTTCTTGCCTTGAATTCTACATAATGATGAACTGGAACCTAGAATCATGAGCTAAGATAAATATTTTCCCTGCTAAGTTTCTATTTGCCAGGGCATTTCATTATAACAACAGAAATTAAATTAAAACACACTCTAATCTTATCTCCTAAGTCTTAGACAATAAGTATTTACTGTCCTTCACCACACATTCCTCTCACAGCGTGCCCTCTTACATTTCTTCTTAATTTTGTGAATAGCTTTCACTACAAAAAATATAAGCTCATTACTACTTTTCCTTTTCATAATAATGTCTTTTAAGATGTTTCATATTTTATGTTTCATACTATTTTAATACATTGGAATTAAAATTATGAATGCTACACCAAATCTATTATGAGGATGTCTGCTTTAATGTAAGTTCAATGCATCCTGCAATCAGGAAACTTACCACTTGTGTGAAGACCATGTTCATGTGGCTACTACACTTGCATTTGTTGAACCTTACAATACCGAGAGATGTTGCAGTTACTCACAGTAAAAAGTGACTGCTACTACTCTCTTGGTATTGTAGTGTACACACATTCCTGAGTGAAGACATTCTCTCTCTAAAAATTTTCATTAAATTAAAAAGTTTCCATCCTTTTGGTATATCATCATATATATGCATCAATTTTCTTCCTTCACAACTCCTAGGTTACAGCAATATCTTCTTTAGCTTCAATTTAGCTCTCTGAAGTACATGATTAACAATCCACTCACTTGACTTTACCTAGATCATGGGAAACAAAAAAAAAATCTATGGATAGGGGAGGGTTCAACATGAAATCATCACCATCCCGAGGACAGATCAAATGAAGAATGTGGTCTTCTTGATTCTAAGGAGATAAATACTGGTTAAATATACTTCATCTCACCAGCAAAAATTTATTTGTAATCCCTGAAAGTTACAAAATCATACTAAAGACCCTGAGAACAACCACCCACACTCTTCTTCTAAGTAATTACAAAAGATAGCACTTGTTCCTTACCTTCTCTTAAATGGAACAATTGCCACAACCAAGACAATAGGCCTCTTACCATACATGCTTCTATTAGGAAGTCATTAATGTCCTGAATATTCTACTTCTCTCACTTAAAGATACTTATAAAATATGTAGAACTATAATGATTTTAAATTTGTCTCATTATATGTACCTGTCTAAACAATACTGGTATCACACTTTATATATGTTCAAGGTGACTACAGCTTTTCAGTATCAGTGCAGATACCTCCACAAGCACTGTACTTGATGAGGCATACTATAATCTGAAGACCCAGCAAAAATAGTAAAATGCAACTGACATATGTCTGAGTACAGAGAAACCACAACATCTTGAACATACCACATTTCCTGTAATATTTACATGTGCTTTCTATACAGCAACAGAGTTTACATCAGTATATATTATGAAGACTGAAATCTGAACTCTAATCCTATTTATACATCATTCCTAAAAAATGTGACTATAATATCTTTTATCCTTTATTTTCTGGATATTGTGACTTGCTGGTTCTCTGAATTATTGTAGAAACAAGGTAGATAAGATTGATTTCATTTCATTATTCACATTAAATATACATACTCATACTCTTTGATTAGTGCAGCTCTCAGCTATCATCAAAAAAGTGATCAGGTGCATTATGTGAAACTCCCAAATGATCAATAAAAATATTATGTTGAAAAAGTCTCTTTATGTAGCACACAAAAGGCTATTACTAAGAACTATGTCAAAGAGCAAATAATAAGTGACTGTGTAGTACAAAAGGATCATATAGATATACAAATCCAATACCTAAGTCTCTGGTAACATTGAAGAAGGGCAGAAATATTTTAAGAGCTAGAGGACCAGGAAGACATCTTTTGTACATGATAAGGCTGTTTCATCAAAAGACTCAATACTTACAGTTGCTTGTACAAGACTTGCAAAAAACTAGACCAGTCAACAATCTAGTACAGATGTGGTAAGGGATCACAAGTCCACCACTAGTTTAAGAGTAGCAGGTTGTTGATGGCTCCTGAAGGAAAGTTAGCATTTTTCAAGGACAATTCCACTGATCAGTTAGTTGCCCATGCCCAAGCAGTAAATATGGTCAAAACTGATACCTGGTGCTCATTGCTCATTGCTCATTGCTCAATACACTGCTGAGGTCAGAAGCATGAGAAACTTCATGCCTCACAGCTGACACTATACCACTAGCACACCCTATATAGTTTGTCTCTTGAAGTGAAAGGCCACAAGAAACTATATTCCCAGCAGCTGGAGTCCATACACAATGTGCGTTCTTGCTTCTGAAGTCAGAGACTGATCCCTGAAAAAACATGGACTTATGGATTTTGGCACCAATCTCCACAGATGAGGTAAGATTACCTCAGCTATTCTCACACAATAATCAATATCAAGTACCTTCAAGTCATAAATAAATTTCAAACAGTACATAGCTAAATCAAACAAGCTAAACTGAGAGAATACTAAACACAACCCAAATGCTCAGTTTATTAATATGACTTAGAAACACTACACTCGACCAACAGAAAAATTACAGATGCAGAAATATCAGTGGGAAAACACAAGCAATATGACAAAACAAGACAGCATGGCTCTTCCACATATTTTATTTCCTTTAAGTCCACAGATTATGAGCAGAGTAAGACAAATGCTACGATCTGGAATAAGCATACATATATAACAGAAGCACTGAAAGTGTAAGTCCAGAATAACATATTTACCATAAAGAAGCTACAATACATGAAGAATGTGGTGAGCTTTTCTTTATCTAAAGAAGTTACATTCATATACATCTTATACAAGGACTCCAACATAGATGGAATGCCATTCATGTGGAACTTCATGTTAAATTGCTGAAAACTCCATCTTGATAACATTCTTCAGATTCTATGTCATTATTCATAAAACAAGATATTTGTATCTTGGCCATATTTAATTGTAAGTTCTGGAGAATAATCAATCCACAATCCTTCACCATTCATCTTTCTGACAGAAGGTATTTTTACCTGCCCAATCTTCAGATGAATGGTCATCAATACCAAGAACAAAAGCTTGATCACATTTTCCCTTTTGGAATTATACATATGGTCATATCCTTTCCCTTATTTCCCTTGTGCCCATTTAAATGTTCCCAGTTCTAATGTATTAACAGGGGGATCTAAGAGGTCACCAAAACAATGTAAATTATTGATATTCTCCTCGGTTTCTCCCCAAAGCTTAAAGGTAAAACCCTATTCGTGAAGACACCACACACTTCAAATACAGCATTGGAAGAATTTAGATGGTACTTACCTATAAGTCTTCTCCATGAGGAATAACTTTCATAATTCCAGGAGGTACTATGCAAGCTGCCAAGGGAAAGGAACAATTTGTAGTTTTACCCACCTGTAAAGCCTGCTAGAAAAGAGCAATCAGTAGTCACATTTGTCACAAGAAAGTAAAAAGCCACACAATCTATCCTAGCGATTTTATGACTTTACAAATTTTATCAGCTTGAACGCTAACCATATGTATTCATATATAGTTCCTATGAAATACATCTTGACTATCCTTCCCATTGTATTTCCTATGTATTTATTGTTACCTGTTATTTACTTGGAAAATTATCAAAAACAAAGCCAACAAGCTCATATTCATTTTATTTGTTCACATTAAGAGTGAAATAGTTCTCCTCTACTTTTGTGTTTGCAAATCTGTATGTTATTTCTCAAGGGAATGTGGGAAAAAATGAAATCATCATTGGGAAACATTAAGTCTTAGATATAGAAATGCTCAACTAAGATGAGGAAGTCATAGCAAAGGTATGCACATACACCAAACTGACGGAATAAAGTAACAACAAATGAAGAACATGGTGAGCCTTCCTCTACCCAGCATAGCACCTTTCACTTTTTATTTCATGTGACAAGCACCATACCAGGTAAAGCACTGCACACATTATTCTTTGTATAAACTAACTGCAAAGGTAGCCTATCATTTACTTTAGCATTCATGATTCATGTTACCCAAACCCTTGCTGAATTTATTCTTACATCTTATAATATAACTATTTATCATACAACACAACACATTCCTATAAGACAATGTTCTCTACCTTGTCTTCTTATTCAGATAATGGTTCCCATCTTCAAGATTTTAAAGCTGACTGCCATATCTCTTCCTTATATAAGTACATTCCTTTAAGGTTCTTGATACTTTATTCCTGTAACACACAGAAATTAAAAACAAGGATTCTCCTATGAACTCATCTTGAAAATATCTGCTATGAAGATGGTTACAATGCTTTCTGGCATAAGAAAATATATTGCTGAGTTGCATACATGTACACCACAAGGTCCACATGATTACCTCTGCAAAACTGCATTTGGTACCTTACAAATGGTAGACTGACTTCCTCATGTTTGAATAATATAGAACATATGACTTGTTGAATGCGGACTTGCATTCCTGATGTAGATATTTTAAAATGAAGGCCTATTTGAGGAATACACTTCCTAGAGGCATAAATTCCAAACAGACATCCGAGAGGCATATAAAGGGTAACTGGAGTTATACCACCCTAACCATACAGGTCACAAGAAATGAGGCACACTATGAACCTTACTTTACTCAGTATAGTGGCTTTCACAGTAATCCCATGTGATGAGCACCAAGGTAAGTACAGTAGTGTCCATAAAATACTTAATATTCTTTTGATGCCAACCTAGAATCCACCTCACTTTCAACCTTCATTTCAGCATCTATAAATACAGGGGACTTGTAACACGATCTAATTTATTCCTATGTCTTAGAAAATATAATAGTCAATGTCTTTAACATTCTCAAAAGAAGCCTTCTGGCAGCCGGACGGTGGTGGCGCACGCCTTTAATCCCAGCACTCGGGAGGCAGAGCCAGGCAGGTCTCTTTGAGTTCGAGGCCAGCCTGGGCTACCAAGTGAGTTCCAGGAAAGGCGCAAAGCTACACAGAGAAACCCTGTCTTGAAAAAATAAAAATAAAAAAAAAGAAGCCTTCTGACATTCCTTTCGTGTCAATGAATAGTTTTGAAAATAAGCTTGTAACCATTTTCTTTTTTTTTTTTTCTTCAGATTTTGGTGCCACTGAAAGTTCTTCATTATTTTGTTCTCTTTTTATTTTTTTTTAATTTTTATTTAACATTTTGTTTTTCAAGCAATGTGTTTTAAGTATGTTTTCCCTTTCTCAATTCCCTCCATAATATATTGAAAGAGGAAATGATATCTCATCTTATTGCCATAATCCCCAAAGTCTTGCATGAATTCTCCTGGGATAGCATGATATACTAATAATAAATTACTTTCATATTTTCTCAGGAATGGCAAGTATACCATTTACCTTTACCTTTCATTTCCCCTCTGGGTCATGTAACTTATACTCCTTTTACATGGCTTCATTTATATTCCATTTATAAGGTCATTGTATACATACATACAAAGTTACATGAAGTGAAAATTCACCACCATCAAAGGCCATATCAAGTGAGAAACATGATGAACTTTAATTTATCCAGAGAGAATTTGGTCACCTGTTTTCCAGCTACTCATCACCAAACTAACTCTAAAATGGTAGTCAATCAATTTTGTCAATAAAATGAGAAAAAAAAAGGCTTCATTATCCCCTTGAAATTTCATCACACTGCCAATGGACTATAATATCTGAACCATTAGAAATTATGAAGATCATGCTATTCACCATATTCATTTCTCTTTTTTTCCCTTTTATTTTATTTTACAATATCATTCATTTCTACATATCAGCCACAGATTCCCTTGTTCCCCCCTTCCTGCTCCTCTCCCCTTCCCCCAAGCCCACCCCCCATCCCCACCTCCTCCAGGGCAAAGCCTCACCCGAGGAGTGAGATCCACCTGGTAGACTCAGTCCAGGCATGTCCAGTCCCCTCCTTCCAGACTGAGCCAAGCGTGCCTGCATAAGCCCCAGGTTTCAAACAGCTGACTCATGCAATGAGCCCAGAATCTGAAACCAGTGCCTAGATGCCTCCCAAACAGATCAAGCCAATCAACTGTCTAACCTATTCAGAGGGCCTGATCCATTTGGGGGGCCCTCAGCTTTTGGTTCATAGCTCAAGTGTTTCCATTCGTTTGGCTATTTGTCCCTGTGCTTTATCCAACCTTGGTTTCAACAATTTTCACTCATATAAACCTTCCTCTTTCTCCGTAATTAGACTCCCAAAGCTCCACCCTGGGCCTAGCTGTGGAACTCTGCATCCAGATCCCTCAGTCATTGGATGGGGTTTCTGGTACGACTATTAGGGTGTTTGGCCATCCCATCACCAGAGTAGGTCAGTCCTGGCTGTCTCTCGTCCATTGACAGCAGTCTTTTGTGGGGGTATCATTGTGGATTTCTGTGGAACTCTCTAGCACTTTGTTTCTTGCTTTTCTCATGTGGTCTTCATTTACCATGGTCTCCTATTCCTTGTTCTCCCTCTCTGTTCTTAATCCAGCTGGGATCTGCCACTCCCACAGACTCTCATTCCCTCGGCCCTCACCCTTCATTATTCCCACTCATGTCCAGGTTGTTCATGTAGATCTCAGCCATTTCTGCATCATTGGGCAATCCTCCTGTCTTTCTTGGGGTCCTGTTTTCTAGGTAGCCTCCCTGGTGATGTGAGGAGCAGTCCAGTCATCCTTGTTCCACATCTAGTATCCTCCTATGAGTGAGTACATACCATATTTGTCTTTCTGAGTCTCGGTTACCTCACTCAGGATGATTTTTTCTACATCCATTCATTTGGCTGCAAAATTCATGATGTCATTGTTTTCTCTGCTGAGTAGTATTCCATTGTGTATATGTGGCAAAATTTATTTATCTATTCTTCAGTTGAAGGGCATCTAGGTTGTTTCCAGGTTTTGGCTATTACAAACAATGCTGATATGAACATAGCTGAGCAAGTGCTCTTGTGGTCTGATTGAGCATTTCTTGGATATATGCCCAAGAGTGGTATAGCTGGATCTTGGGGGAGATTGATTCCCAATTTTCTAAGAAACCTCCATATTGATTTCCAAAGTGGTTGTAAAAGCTTGCATTCCCACCAGCAGTGGAGGAGAGTTCCTTTAGTTCCACATCATCTCCAGCATAAAGTGTCTTCAGTGTTTTTGATCTTAGCCATTCTGACAGGTATAAGGTGGTATCTCAGAGTTGTTTTGATTTGATTTCCCTGATGATTAGGGATGTGGAGCAATTCCATAAATGTCTTTCAGCCATTTGAGTTTCCTATGTTGAGAATTCTCTGTTAGAATCTATAGCCCATTTCTTAATTGGACTCTTGGTCGTTTTGATGTCTAATTTCTTGAGTTCCTTATATATTCTGGATATCAGTCCTCTGTCAGATGTGGGGTTGGTGAAGATCTTTTCCCATTCTGTAGGCTGTCACTTTGCCATGTTGACTGTATCCTTTGCTCTACAAAACCTTCTCAGTTTCAAGAGGTCCCATTGATTGATTGTTTGTCTCAGTGTCTGTGCTACTGGTGTTATATTTAGGAAGTGATATCCTATGCCAATTCGTTCAAGACTACTTCCTACTTTCTCTTCTAGCAGGTTCAGAGTAGCTGGATTTATGTTGAGGTCCTTAATCCACTTGGACTTAAGTTTTGTGCACGGTGACAGATATGGATCTATTTGCAGCCTTCTACACTTGATATCCAGTTATGCCAGCATCATTTACTGAAGATGCTTTCTTTTTTCCATTGTACACTTTTGGCTTCTTTGTCAAAAATAATATGATCATATGTGTGTAGGTTAATGTCAGGGTCTTCAATTTGATTCCATTGGTCCACATGTTGGTTTTTATGCCAATACCAAGCTGTTTTACTACTGTAGGTCTAGAGTAGTGCTTGAAGTCAGGGATAATGATTCCTCCAGAGGTTGTTTTAATATATAGGATTCTTTTGGTTATCCTGGGTTTTTTGTTTTTCCATATGAAGTTGAGTATTATTCTTTACAGATCTGTGAAGAATTGTGTTGGTATTTTGATGGGGATTGCATTGAATCTGTACATTTCTTTTGGTAAAATTGCCATTTTTACTATGTTGGTCTTGCCTATCCATGAGCATGGGAGATCTTTCCATTTTCTGACATCTTCTTCAATTTCTTTTTTCAGGGACTTAAAATTCTTATCATATAGGTCCTTCACTTGCTTGGTTAGTGTTTCCCCAAGGTATTTTATGTCATTTGTGGCTATTGTAAAGGGTGATGTATCTCTGATTTCCTTCTCAGCTTCTTTTTCCATTGTATATAGGAGGGTTACTGATTTTTTTTTTTTTTTGGTTTTTTCGAGACAGGGTTTCTCTGTGTAGCTTTGCGCCTTTCCTGGAGCTCACTTGGTAGCCCAGGCTGGCCTCGAACTCACAGAGATCCGCCTGGCTCTGCCTCCCGAGTGCTGGGATTAAAGGCGTGCGCCACCAACGCCCGGCCTTTTTTTTTTTTTTTTTTTTTTTTTTTTTTTTTTTTTTTTTTTTTTTTTTGGAAGGTTACTGATTTTTTTGAGTTGATCTTGTTTCCTGCTATGTTGTTGAAGGTGTTTATAAGATTTATCAGTTCCTGGGTGGAATCTTTGGGGTCACTCAAGTATACTATCATGTCATCTGCAAACAGAGAATGCTTGACTTCTTCCTTTCCAAATTGTATCCCCTTAATCTCCTTATGTTTTCTTATTGCTCTGACTAGAACTTCAAGTACTATATTGAATAAGTATGGAGAGAGTGAACAGCCTTGCCTCGTTCCTGATTTTAGTGGAACTGCTTTGAGTTTCTCTCCATTTAATTTGTTGTTGGCTCTTGGTTTGCTGTAAATTGTCTTTATTATGTTTAGGTATGTTCCCTGTATTCCTGATTGCTCCAAGCCTTTTATCATGAAGGGGTGTTGTATTTTGTCAAATGCCTTTTCTGCATCTAGTGAGATGATTATGTGGTTTTTTCTTTGAGTTTGTTTACATGATGTATTATATTGATGGGCTTTCATATGTTGACCCACCCTTGCATCCCAGGGATCAAGCCTACTTGATCATGGTGGTTAATTGTTCTGATGTGTTCTTGGCGTCTGTTTGCCAGTATTTTATTGAGTATTTTTGCATCAGTGTTCATGAGGGAGATCAGTCTGTAGTTCTCTTTCTTTGTTGTATCCTTGTTAGGTTTAGGAATCAGGGTAATTGTAGCCTCATAGAAGGAGTTTGGTAATGTTCCTTCTGTTTCTATTGTGTGGAACAGTTTAGAGTATTGGTATTAACTCTTCTTTGAAGATCTGGTAGAATTTTGCACTGAAACGATCTGGTCCTGGGCTTTTTTTGGTTGTGAGACTTTTAATGATTGTTTCTATTTCCTTAGGGGTTAATGGATTATTTAAATAGTTTATCTGGTCTTGATTTAACTTAGGTATGTGGTACCTATCCAGAAAAATGTCTTTTTCTTTTAGGTTTTCCAGTTTTGTGGAGTAGAGGTTTTTGAAATATGACCTGATAATTCTCTGGATTTCCTCAATGTCTGTTGTTATGTCCCCCTTTTCATTTCTGATTTTGTTGTTTTGGATTCTCTCTCTCTGTGTTTTGGTTAGTTTGAATAAGAGCTGGTCTATCTTGTTGATTTTTCATTAATTTTTGTATTGTTCTCTTTGTTTCTATTTAATTGATTTCACCTCTCACTTTGATAATTTCCTGGCGTCTATCCTTCCTGGGAGACTTGCTTCTGCTTGTTCTAGATCTTTCAGTTGTGCTGTTAAGTCACTAGTGTGAGATTTCTCCAACTTCTTTATGTGGGCATTTAGTGCTATGAATTTCCCTCTTAGCACTGCTTTCATAGTGTCCCATAAGTTTGGGTATGTGTTGTCTTCATTTTCATTGATCTCAGAAGTCTTTAATTTCTTTCTTTATTTCTTTCTTAACCCATTGGCGATTCAGTTGAGCATTATTCAGTTTCCATGAGATTGTGGGTTTTCTGTAGTTTTTGTTGTTGTTGAAATCTAACTTTAAACCATGGTGGTCTGATAGAATGCAGAAGGCCATTCCAATTGTTTTGATTCTGTTGAGATTTGCTTTGTGGCCAAGTATGTGGTCGATTTTAGAGAAGTTTTCATGGGGTGCTGAGAAGAAGGTATGTTCTTTTTTGTTAGGATGAAATGTTCTGTAGATATCGATTAAGTCCATTTGAGTTATAACATCAGTTAAGGCCTTTATTTCTCTGTTAAGTTTCAATTTGTGAGATCTGTCCAGTAGTGAAAGAGGTGTGCTAAAGTCTCCCACTATTAATTTGTGGGGTTTTATATGTATTTTAAGCTTTAGTAATATTTCTTTTACATATGTAGATGCTCTTTTTTGGGGGGCATAAATGTTCAGAATTGAAAAGTCTTCTTGGTGGATCTTTCCTATGATGAATATGTAATGCCCTTCTTGATGTCTTTGATTAATTTTAGTTTGAAGTCTATTTTGCTGGATATATGTGAAGTAAATACATTGATATTAAGGGATATTAATGACCAGTGATTGTTCATTCCTGTTATTTTTGTTGTTGGTGTGTGTGTACTTCTCTTCTTTGGTGTTTATTGTTGTGGCATTATCTATTACTTGTGTTTTCGAGGGTGTATATTACTTCCTTAGGTTGGAATTTTCCTTCTGGTGCTTTCTGTAGAGCTGGGTTTCTGGATAAGTATTATTTAATCTGGCTTTTTCTTAGAATGTCTTGTTCACTCCGTCTATGATGATTGAAAGCTTTGCTGGGTATATTAGTCTAGGCTGGCATCTATGGTCTCTTACTGTCTGCATTACATCTGTCCAGGTCCTTCTGGCTTTCAAAGTCTCCACTGAGAATGCGGGTGTCATTCTGATGGGTTTGCCTTTATAAGTCACTTGGCTGTTTCCTTTGCTGCTCTTAATATTCTTTCTTTATTTTGTACATATATTGTTTAATTATTATGTGGTGAGGGGACTTTTTGGGGTGTCTAGTCTGTTTGGTGTTCTATAGGCTTCTTGTATCTTCATAAGCATTTCCTTCTTTAAGTTGGGAAAGTTTTCTTCTATGATCTTGTTGAATATATTTTCTGTGCCTTTGAGTTGGTATTCTTCAACTTGCTCTATCCCTATTATTTGTAGGTTTGGTCTTTTCATGGTGTCCCAAATTTCTTGGACATTTTGGTTCATGACTTTGTTGGCTTTAGTGTTTTCTTTGACTGATGAATCTATTTCTCCTACTGTATCTTCAACGCCAGAGATCCTTTCTTCCATCTCTTGCATTCTGTTGGTTATACTTGCATCTGAAGTTCCCAATTGTTTACTCAGATTTTTCTATTTCTAGCATTCCTTCTGTTTGTGTGTTTTCATTTTTTCTATTTCCCTTTTCAGGTCTTGGCCTGTTTCCTTCATCTGTTTCATTGCTTTTTCATGATTTTCTTTCAGGGCTTTATTTTTTCTTCCAGGGCTTTATTGTTTTCTTCTGCTTTATGTGTCCTTTCCTCTAGTTTTTTATAGTGTTCTTCCCATTTTTATTTGTCTTTTCCTCAATTTCATTTGTGATTCCTTCTATACAAGCCTCTATCTTCTTCATGATGCTATTCAAAAGGCTCTTTTCTTCTGCTTCTTCCATTTTTTTGATGTTCAGTTCTAGATGTTGGAGGAGGGCTAGGTTGTGGTGATGCTGTATTGCTCTTCATTTTGTTGTATGCCTTGATGTCTGCCCATTTCCTTATGGATGTCTCCATTGAGAAATCGAGTGTTATTCTGGTGGGTTTGCCTTTATAGGTCACTTGGCCTTTTTCCTTTGCTGCTCTTAATGTTCTTTCTTTATTCTGAACGTTTAGTTGTTTAATTGTTATGTGGTGAGGGGACTTTTTTGGGGGGAGGGGGTTCTAGTCTGTTTGGTATTCTATAGGCTTCTTGTATCTTCATAGGCATTTCCTTCCTTAAGTTGGGAAAGTTTTCTTCTATGATTTTGTTGAATATATTTTCTCCCTTCCTGCACTGGACTTCCCTTCTGGACCAGAGGTGAGTGTCCTGGCTCATCCCTGACCCCATTGCTGGGCACCAGCCACTCCAGGTTCTGGCCACTGGGCAGGTTCCCTTCCAGCCCCTCCGGGAAGGATCCCCTTCTCCAAGACCCTGGCAGACCCTGCAATCTCCACGCTCTGCCCCCACACCCATCTGCCTGAGTCCCCAGCCACTTCTTGAGACTTAGAGACCGGCCCCCAGCTCCCATCCTGCCCTGTATTTCCCTTCTGGACAAGAGCGCCCATCCTGCCCCAGACTTCCTGTCTGGACAAGAGCGCCCATCCTGCCCCAGACTTCCTGTCTGGACAAGAGCTTCCATCATGCTCTGGACTTCCCGTCTAGATAAGACCTTCCATCCTGCCCTGGAGTTCCCATTTGGACAAGAGAGCTCCCATCTGGACAAGAGAGAGAGAGACTTCCTGAATCTGTCAGCTCTTTCTGAACCAAGTACACTGATAAGACCAAGAAGGAACCACAAGGAGATGGACAGACGTCAAGGCAGAAGTACATACAACAAAATGAAGAGCAATACAGCATCACCAGAACCTAGCCTGCCTCCAACATCTAGACCTGAACATCAAAAATTGGAAGAAGCAGAAGAAAGTAGCCTAATGAGTAACATCATGAAGAAGGTAGAGGCTTGTGTAGAGGAAAAGACAAAAAAATGGGAAGAACACTATAAACATCTAGAAGAAAGGGCAAACAAATTAGAAGAAAACAATAAATTCCTGGAAGAAAACAATAAAGTACTGAAAGAAAATCATGAAAAAGCAATGAAACAAATAAAGGAAACAGGCCAAGACCTAAAAAGAGAAATAGAAAAAATGAAGACACACAAACAGAGGGAATGCTGGAAATAGAAAATCTGAGTAAACAATTGGGAACTTCAGATGCAAGCATAACCAACAGAATGCAAGAGATGGAAGGGAGGATCTCTGGCATTGAAGATACAGTAGAAGAAATAAATTCATCAGTCAAAGAAAACACTAAAGCCAACAAAGTCATGAACCAAAATGTCCAAGAAATTTGGGACACCATGAAAAGACCAAACCTACAAATAATAGTGATAAATGAACGAGAAGAATACCAACTCAAAGGCATATTCATTTCTCAAAAGGCAGATCTGTCACTTGTCTTAAAAGGAAGGATTGTCAAAAAGAGAATAAGATTTTTACCGTACTTTCTTGTATTAACAAGTTCTTTAATGTTCTTTATATTCTTTTATTTGTCTAATAGAAAGGTGTTCCTGCTAAATAATACTGGAGTGATGTGGAGTATGTCTTACACACAAGTGTCTGACTAAGAACTTTTAGGATGAAAGCACCTAAGTTCAGAAAAACTGCAACTACAATAGTATCACTACAATTATGTATCTACAAACTGCACTTGGTGAGGCTTACAAAAACTCAAAAATTCAGCAACAAGAAATAAAACATAACTGGTACTGTTCTGTGTAGGAAATACCTACAGAATCCTAAAAGTGGATTTTTTTGTTACTTAATTCACCAAATCACCAATGTCCATTAATGTTCTATTCTTAATAGCCAGAAACTGGAAACAATCTACATGTCCCTGAATAGAAGAATGGGTAAAGAAACTGTGGTTAATTTACACAATGGCATATTACTAAGCTGTTAAAAAATGATATCAATAAATTTGTAGGCAAATAAATGGAACTAGAAAATATCCTATGTGAGGTAACACAGACCCAGAAAGATAAAATTATGGTATGTATTCACTTATATGTGTATACTAGCCATTAAATAAATGATAAAAATCTAGAAGCTGTATATCCAGAGACGTTAGCTATAGAGGAAGGGAAACGGGTGTACACATGGATCTCTTTGGGACAGGGAAATAGAACACATTTATGGGTGCACAGGGGGCAGGTTGGGATGCAAAAGGGAGGACCAAGTTGTGAGGGGAAGGAAACTAGGGCTGAGGAAGGGAATTCAGGGAGCAATAGCTGGAAATGAGGAACATTTGAGAAATACTATGGAAACCTAGTGCAGTGGATACTGCCTAAAATGTATTTAGGTGATCCTAATGAGATCTACTAATAATGGGACTGATAAAAGTCCCAAATGGCCATCTCTTGTCAACAAATGAGTCTTCCTGCACCAGGACTGGCTTGCTTTCAATTAAATTTTTGGCCAAGGAGTGAGGGGGTCCCATGGGAATCCTCAAACATCTCAGGCTATTGCCAAGACAATGGGATGCTTTCCACAAGCTGACAGTAGGGCCCCATTGCAAAGGACAACACCCATAAAACTCACTGAACATAGAAAATTTAAGCAGAAGCCTTCATGAAGCCTTCACCCTTCCTAGTGCATTTGGTGTAGGAAGGTACTCTGCAGGTTACCAAAAACAGAATCATAAACACCAACCTAGTTACAAAACTACAAATATATTGACCTACAATATATCCTGCCTTAAAAGATATGCTAATGCAATGGTAGCACAGAACTTGTGCACGCAGACAACCAACATCTGATTTGACTTCAGGCCCCATTACACAAGACAGAACACATGCATGATACTGCTTAGCTGACCAAGAACCAAAGACTAGACAGCCCAGAGAGATAGGGCAAAACAAAATATTACTGGTCAAAAAAAAAGGTAAAAATAAAATGACTCCTATTGTTTTTCTTCTGTAGTCAGAAGTTTTTCTGTGTCCTGGCCAGCTGATGGTCGGGGCAAATCTCCCCACTTGTGTCCCCTAAGTAAACACACAGAGGCTTATATTAATTGTAACTGATCAACCATTAGCCTAGGCCCATTACTGACCAGCTTTTGTACTTAATTTAACCCATAATTCCTATCTATTTTTAGCCATGTGGTTTAGTACCTTCTCAGTTCTGCTTTCACATCTTGCTTCTTCTGTGTCTGGCTGGCAACTCCTGACTCAGCCTTCCTCTTCCCAGAATTCTCCTTGTCTGCTTTTCCTGCCTATATGTCTTGCCTGACTACTGGCCAATCAACATTTTATTTATCAACCAATCCGAGCAACACATTCACTGCATACAGACCATCACCCATCATTGTTTTGAATAGAAAGAAGGGGGAATGATGGGAATGTCTCTCTGTATGCTATGAACATGTGCTGCTCTAATTGGTTGATAAATAAAGCTGTTTGGCCAATGGTGAGACAGAATAAGTTTAGACAGGATACTCTAAGAGAGAGAGAGAGAGAGAGAGAGAGAGAGAGAGAGAGAGAGAGAGAGAGAGAGAGAGAGAGAGAGGAGAAAGACAGAGCAGAAGAGACACCAGCTCCCACCAAAGAATCAACATGCCAGCAGACAGGTAAGCCATGGCCATGTGGCAAAGTATATATTTATAGAAATGGGTTAATTTAAGATATAAGAACTAGATAACAAGAAGCCTGCTATGTTCATAGTTTAAAAACAGTATTAGTCTGTGTGTTTATTTGGGTCTGAGTGGCTATTGGACCAGCAGGTGAGAGAGATTTGTCCTAACCATGGGGCAGGTGGAACACAGGAAAACTTTCAGCTAAATTCTGCTATACTCAGGGGTCAGTGCCTTGCTTAGCCATCATCAGAGAAGCTTCCCCCTGCAGCAGATGGGGACAAATATAGAGACTCACAGCCAGACCTGTGTGTATGTGTGTGTGTGTGTGTGTGTGTGTGTGTGTGTGTGTGTGTGTGTGTGTCTATGTGAGAGAGATAGACAGACTGACAGACATCTCTGAAACAGCTATCTCCATTAAATCCCCCCTGCTCCCAGAGTTCAGGGAATGCCCTCTATGCCTAATCTAGTGGCTGTCTCTGTCTTCTGATCCCCAGATAAGTTTTATTTGTTAGAGCACAAATAAAATATCACCATAGTAAATTGTAGACAATATGGATATCAGTGGACATGTTACTCAAGAAGCTAGAAATATAGTTCCATATCACTCAGCTTCATTACACCTGGACATATGCCCAAAGGACTCTGTAACCCTTGCTCATACATGATCATTGCTTAGCCAGGAAATGGAACCCACCTGCCTGCCCATCAACAGATGGATGAAAAATGAAAATATGGTAATATGCAGATATTCTGTAAGAAGGATTAATTCATGATAAGTTCATTAAATGGATAGAACTAAAACAAATTGTAATGAAGGGACCTGAACTAAAAAAGACAAACAAAAACCAAATGCTGTATGCTATCATATATGGAACCTAGATTCAAATTATTAAACTTGTATCAGATAGGGTTACCTGTAGAAGCCACAAAAAACACAAAGGGGCTATTGGGTAGAGAGAGGGGGGAGGAAGAACTTAAGAAAAGGAGATAATAGAACACAGGTAGTATGAACGAGGAAAGGAGAATAATGGGGCTGAAGTGTATTTAAGTGAAGGAGCAGGGTAAGAGGATAGGACAAATGAGGTAGTAGGGCAGAATTTAAGTTACACTACAGGTGTTAGAAAAATATATGGTAGATACATATATGGTAGATACTGTGACCTGTAGTTTGCCAAGATTATTGTCAAAATTCTGTAAATTTAGATTCATTTTATTTGTTCATATTAAGAATGAACTAGGTTTTTTGTACCCTTATGCTTACATACTTGTATGTGTTCATAAGGTGAGTATTGGACAAATGAAATCATCATTAAAACAGGTCCTTTTTGGAACAAATGTTAAATTAAGACCAGAAGCCATATCAAGGGTAAAGCCATCTATCTATAACACACTGAATATCCATGTACATAAAAGGTAAGAATCATGGTGAGTCTTCCCTTATCCATTATGGTATATTGTCCCTCATGGTTCATAGGATGGACAACAAATTAGCTAAAGTAGCATACACAATACCTTTAATATGGGAATGCTGAAAATCTAGCCTCCACAATCCCCTTTATCTTCTATCAAAGTACCAATTCATATAATAGCTAAATGCTGACTTAATTTATTCATGTATCATGTAGAATGTCTACTTACAGTTCTTCACCATGAATTCCTCCAATAGCATATCTTCTTAATGTACCTTCTGCTTCAAAGAATGGCTTTCACTAACATAACAATAAGCTGACTGCCATTTTCCCTTATTATTATTTCCCCAAAGCTCTTTTTTATCTTTCTATAGCCTGTATGAATTATAATTATGGACATACCAGTTAATATATCCAGGCTGTCTGTGGTGAAATAAGATAAAAAACAGATACTGGAAATTGAAAAACACATCTAATATACATGTGTATATCAATATCAACATATCCATACAGGAGTGTAACATGAATTGCTAAATAGTTTCATTAATTAAAGAAAAAACAGAGCCAGATGTTGGGGTGAAAGCTGAAAGATCAGGGGAATAGAACAAGCCAGCCACAAGTTTTTACCACTAGGAAATACTCATTCCAAGAGAGCTACATTCTGTATACCCATGCCTTATATATCTTCCTGTGCCCTGCCATCTTCCTTCCTCTCTTCACCCAGCTACATCATCCTCTCTTTCCACCCAGCTCTATCACTTTCTTTCTGTCTGTACAGACCTCTATGGTTAACTAGTTCTGGGATTAAAGGCATGTGCCACCACAGTGGCTCTGTTCCAAGTATGGCCTTGAACTCACAGAGATCCAGATGAATCTCTGTCTCCCAAATGCTTGGGTTAAAGGTGTGTGCTACCACTGCCTGACCTCTATGTTTAATATAGTGGCTGGCTTTTTTCTCTGATCCCCAGACAAGCTATATTTGTTAGAGCACAAATAAAATATCACCACACAGAAGACACCAATAGATAGCAAAACAAAGGTGTTTGGTGAGCCTTACTCTACTCAGAGCAGATGGAGTAACATGTAATACAAAGTGACTCATACTGATCTGAGTATTGCAGTGCACACAGTTTGTTGAATGAGGTCCCGTGTCTTAGCTGGATCCCATAATTTTTCAGCACCTTTTATCAATGATCCAAGTGCAATCAAATGCATGAACAATACATTTATTTATTTACAGGTTTAAAGGGAGGACTACTATAATACACTTTATCTTCTACCTCTCTCTTCAGATTCATACTTATGGAACGGTACATTTTACCTTTCCATAAGTATGGTCTAACAAAGGGACCTTGTATTCTCACCTTTAATTACCTTCTTTAACATGAGGCTCATGAAGTGTTCATGAAGTGAAGAATAGACTCTCCCACAGAGTCTGCTGTGAGGTATTGAATATCCTTGTATGAAGAGGAACCTCAAGGGAACCTTGGTTGTACTATCACTACCATATAGAGGCCACGTTACATTAGGTATTTGCTGAACATTCCTCCAAGAAGAAAAGGCATGGGCATTAAGAACTTCATTTAACCAGTACTAATTCTAATCTAATACAAGACTGAGTATGATTGTATTTAGGGAGAATTTGTCCGAAAAGCTTCCTTTATCTCCTGTAACACGAATTTCTAAATGGTCTTTAATTAAAAAAACAAAAAACAAAAACAAACAAACAAACAAAAAAAAAAAACACCTGGACCAGACATTAAGGTGAAAGCTGAAAGATCAGACAAGCAGAACAAGCCACAGACACTACCTCTTACCTCACCAACTCTTCAGCCTGAAAAGCTTTCCTCAGAAGAAAGACTTTAGTTCCTGTCTCCTCACGCCTTAGATACCTTTCTCTACCCACCCATATCATTTCCTGTCTCAACATTCCTAGTGCTGGGATTAAAAGCATGGGACTCCCAAGTATTGGGATAAAAAATGTGTGCCACCACTGCCTGGCTCTGTTCCTCTCCTAGACTGAGTTAATCTCATGTAGTCCAGGGTGGCTTTGAATTCACAGAGATCCAGATGGATCTCTGCCTCCCAAGTGATATGATTAGAGGTGTACGCCACCAATGCCTATCCTCTATGTTTATTCTAGTGGCTTGTTCTGTTCTCTGATCTGCACAATAATTTATTAGAGTACACAATATGCTGCATATTTTATTAAATCTTCACCAAACCATGATGTTTGAAGTCATAATGTAATTTAGGCTAAAAATCACAATAATACCCAAACCATAGGACTTCTCTATGTGTTTCTCACAAGATAGTTCCTTTTGTTTGCCTTCTCCTAAGGGGAATGATTGTCAAAGCCAAGAATACAAACTCTATAAATGTATTCATGTACTGGGAAATGTGTTCATTTTTCTTCTTCTGACCTAAAGAGATTCTTACTGACCCTAATACCGAGGATTCCTTATATGAAAACAGTAATCTAGGTACCCCTGGGAACACAATATGCATGCTTCAATTTCCTTACAGCCAAACTACCAATACCATTCATGTATCAGCACTGTAACCATCCAAGACCACAACAAATGAAGAACAATGTGAGCCTTTCTCTACCCAGTGTGATGTCATGCACTTGAATTTCATGTGACTGATATCCAACTAGATAAAGCACTGCACACAAAGGACACACTTTATATTTATTTTCTGTACATGCAGCTTCTATCATATACCTCAGCATTCATTAGAGCCTAAATTAATTAACATGATAATTGTGTTTGACATAATTTGCTCATCTATCTTTGAAAGTAATTGGTCACTTTCCTTGACCACACATTTTACTTACACATGTCCCTTGACTTACTTTTCCTTTTGTTGAATAGTTTTTACTACCCAGAAAATAAGTAGATTGCATTTCTGTATATTAGGATGATGCAAAATATTTCTCTTTGACTACTTTTTTTAATCCTGTAGAAATTACAATTAAAGTTACCACTGAATCCATCTTGAGGATGTTTGTTTTGATGGTGAACACATTGCCTGGGATCTTCAATGAGCATACCACGAAGGCTGGATTTGGTGAACATTACTCTATTCAGAAAGGCCGCAGTTACTCTTAGTACAAAGTGACTGCTACCTCTTTGAATACTGCACTGCACACAACTTCATCAATGAGGATGAGATTTGTCAGCAGACTCCCTGAAACATTTTTGAGACAGGGTTTCTCCTGTGTAGCTTTGTGCCTTTCCTAGGTCTTGCTCTGTAAACCAGGCTGGCCTCAAAATCACAGAGATCCATCTGCCTCTGCCTCCCGAGGGCTGGGATTAAAGGCGTGTGCCACCATCACCCAGCTTTAGAACTTTTTGTATTGTTCTACACACAAATTATAACGGAAATAGTCTCATCAACTACTTTCCCGTGGCATTCAATTTAACTGACATATACTACAGATTATAAATTCTTAGTACTGATCATGTTTATGATAATCATAGACTTGTGGACTACACTCTTACAAACTGGATGTTTTTGAGGATCAGTAAAACAACTTTTACTTATCGTTAATTTTTATGGTATAAGAATTTAATCCTGTCCACCCTTGTTTTCTATAGTCTATGCTAATTAATGAAGTAAAGAATAGGAATCAAAATAATCATAATGAAGCCTGTATCCTATAAGTATATCATTGTATTAAATTTTTGGATGATTGTGTTCCTAAATCCACAGGAACTACTGAGTGGTCACCTCTGAGACAGGAGGCTACTTCCTGCCCTTTATACTATTCATAAAGTACATTTACAAAACAGCATTGCACGGAAAACAAAGTTGGTTGAATTTGGAAATGATGACTCTGGTTACTCTAACATCACTAGAACACTCATCAGTCTTCTAAGTACTGTGTGATACCTGAATGCTGAATTCATTTATTTTTAATAGTTTTAGGGATGCTAAATGTATAATCATTCATCATGTATGACAAATGCAAACCTTTAATCCTGTACTCTTACTTAATTAGATGAATTCAAGGACCAGTAAAATATGTTTATTTCATTCTTTTACATTATCTAACCTATGTGAGTCAATTAAACCAAGAATAGGAGTAACGTTATTATTAATAAAACATATGTATTAGAGGTATCAAAGAACTAATTAAGATAATTAAGGAACAAGCTAAAAAATTAGGAGCTATAGAAAGATCATTGTCCAGAAGTAGTAATACACTTGGAGACACTTATTCTTTACTTAAACAGTTGGTCACATTTAACTCAAAATGGGACAACACATTATTCTCACACAAACAAGAACCTTACTGTGTAATGAGTATGTTATTTTGATTGTAAACTTTAAGGATGGGATAAGCTAAGAAACGTACTTCTAGGCATAGCATTTAATATTTTTCCAGGATGAATAAGGTAAATGGAGATCACCAATCAGAATAGGCAGCCCAGATATAAAAGGGTCCTAAAAATCATTACATACAAGCCTTTGATTATTCCTGAACAAAATCAGATATCTAGCCACTGCTGCTATCCTCTACTGAAATCAAAATCAGGCTTCTTTAATTTGACCTTGCAATGTGGACTAAAGAAAAATGCTGAATCAAGCTGAGTACTAGTACTTCTCTTTGACTGTTTCCTTACTACAGGCACCTTACTATAAGAGATAGAAATATTGACTAAAAATACAAGATGAAGAGACTAGAACCCAGCTCCCATCCTGACCCCGACTTCCCTTCTAGACCAGAGAGCCCACATCCTGCCCCAGACTTCCAGTATAGATAAGACCTTCCATCCTGCCCCAGAGTTCCCATTTGGACAAGAGAGCTCCCATCTGGACAAGAGAGAGAGACTTCCTGAACCTGTCAGGTCTGTCTGAACCAAGTGCGCTGATAAGACCAAGAACAAACCACAAAGAGATGGGCAGACGTCAAGGCAGAAGTACATACAACAAAATGAAGAGCAATACAGCATCACCAGAACCTAGTCCACCTCCAACATCTAGACCTGAACATCAAAAATTGGAAGAAGCAGAAGAAAAAAGACTTACGAATAACATCATGAAGAAGGTAGAGGCTTGTGTAGAGGAAAAGACAAAAAAAAAAAAGGAAAGAACACTATAAACAACTAGAGGAAAGGGCAAACAAATTAGAAGAAAACAATAAAGTCCTGGAAGAAAACAATAAAGTACTGAAAGAAAATCATGAAAAAGCAATGAAACAAATAAAGGAAACAGTCCAAGACCTGAAAAGGGAAATAGAAAAAATGAAGAAGACACAAACAGAGGGAATGCTGTAAATAGAAAATCTGAGTAAATGATCGGAATTTCAGATGCAAGTATAACCAACAGAATGCAAGAGATGGAAGACAGGATCTCTGGCGTTGAAGATACAGCAGAAGAAATAGATTCATCAGTCAAAGAAAACACTAAAGCCAACAAAGTCATGAACCAAAATGTCCAAGAAATTTGGGACACCATGAAAAGACCAAACCTATGAATAATAGGGATAGATGAAGGAGAAGAATACCAACTCAAAGGCACAGAAAACATATGAAACAAAATCATAGAAGAAAACATTCCCAACTTAAAGAAGGAAATGCCTATGAAGATACAAGAAGGCTATAGAATACAAACAGACTAGACCCCCCAAAAAAAGTCCCCTCGCCACTTAATAATTAAACAAATAAATGTACAAAATAAAGAAAGAATATTAAGAGCAGCAAAGGAAAAAGGCCAAGTGATCTATAAAGGCAAACCCATCAGAATAACACCTGATTTCTCAATGGAGCCTTTCAAATTCAGAAGAACTTGGACAGATGTAATGCAGACAATAAGAGACCATGGATGTCAGCCCAGACTAATATACCCAGCAAAACTTTCAATCATCATAGACGGAATGAACAAGACATTCCAAGACAAAACCAGATTTAAACAATACTTATCCACAAATCCAGCCCTACAGAAAGCACTAGAAGGAATATTCTAACCTAAGGAAGTCAGATACACCCTCAAAAACAAAGGTAATAGATAAAGCCACAGGAGTAAACCCAAAGAAGGGAAGTACACACACTACCACCAAAAATAACAGAGATGAGCAATCACTGGTCATTAATATCCCTTAATATCAACAGACTTAATTCACCTATATAAAGACATAGGCTTATAGAATGGATACAAAATCAGGACCCATCTTTCTACTGCATACAAGAAACACATCTCAAATTCAAAGACAGACACTACCTAAGAATAAAAGGCTGGGAAAAGACTTTCCAATCACATGGTCTTAAGAAACAAGCAGGTGTAGCCATCCTGATATCCAACAAAATAGACTTCAAACTAAAATCAATCAAAAGAGATCAAGAGGGGCATTACATACTCATCACAGGAAAGATCCACCAAGATGAAGTTTCAATACTTAATATTTATGCCCCAAACACAAGGGCATTCACATATGTAAAAGAAACATTACTAAAGCTTAAACCACATATAAAACCCCAAACATTAATAGTGGGAGATCACAACACCCCACTTTCACAACTGGACAGATCTCCCAAATGGAAACTTAACAGAGAAATAAAGGACTTTACTTATGTCATGACCCAAATGGACCTAATAGATATCTACAGAACATTCCATCACAACAAAAAAGAATATACCTTCTTCTCAGCATTCCATGGAACTTTCTCTAAAATCAACCATATACCTGGCAACAAAGCAAATCTCATCAGATACAAAATAATTGGAATAACCTCCTGTGTTCTATCAGACCACCATGGTTTAAAGTTAGATTTCAACAAAAAAAACTACAGAAAACCCACAATCTCATGGAAACTGAATAATGCTCAACTGAATCAACAATGGGTTAAGGAAAAAATAAAGAAAGAAATTAAAGACTTCCTAGAGATCAATGAAAATGAAGACACCACATACCCAAACTTATGGGACACTATGAAAGCAGTGCTAAGAGGGAAATTCATAGCACTAAATGCCCACATAAAGAAGTTGGAGAAATCTCACACTAGTGAATTAACAGCACATTTGAAAGCTCTAAAACAAGAAGAAGCAAAGCAAAGTCTCCTAGGAAGAATAGATGCCAAGAAATTAACAAATAGAGGTGAAATTTAAAAAAATAGAAACTAAGAGAACAATACAAAAAGTTAATGAAACAAAGAGTTGGTTCTTTGAGAAAAATCAACAAGATAGACAAGACCTTATCCAAGCTAACCAAAAGACAGAGAAAATCCAAATCAACAAAATCAGAAATGAAAAGGAAGACATAACAACAGACATTGAGGAAATCCAGAGAATTATCAGGTCATATTTCAAAAACCTCTACTCCACAAAACTGGAAAACCTAAAAGAAAAAGATATTTTTCTGGATAGGTACCACATACCTAAGTTAAATCAAGACCAGATAAACTATTTAAATAATCCAATAACCGCCAAGGAAATAGAAACAGTCATTAAAAGTCTCCCAACCAAAAAAATCCCAGGACCAGATGGTTTCAGCACAGAATTCTACCAAATCTTCAAAGAGTTAATACCAACACTCTCTACATTGTTCCACATAATAGAAACAGAAGGAACATTACCAAACTCCTTCTATGATGCTACAATTACCCTGATTCCTAAACCTAGCAAGGATACAACAAAGAAAGAGAACTACAGACTGATCTCCCTCATGAACACTGATGCAAAAATACTCAATAAAATACTGGCAAACAGACGCCAAGAGCACATCAAAGCAATTATCCAACATGATCATGTAGGCTTGATCCCTGGGATACAAGGGTGGTTCAACATAAGAAAGTCTGTCAATGTAATGCACCATATAACAAACTCAAAGAAAAAAAACACATGATCATCTCACTACATGCAAAAAAGGCATTTGACAAAATCCAACACGCCTTCATGATAAACGTCTTGGAGCGATCAGGAATACAGGGAACATACCTAAACATAATAAAGGCAATTTACAGTAAGCCAACAGCCAACAACAAATTAAATGGAGAGAAACTCAAAGCAATTCCACTAAAATCAGGAATGAGGCAAGGCTGTCTGCTCTCCCCATACTTATTCAATATAGTACTTGAAGTTCTAGCCAGAGCAATAAGAAAACATAAGGAGATTACGGGGATACAAATTGGAAAGGAAGAAGTCAAGCTTTCCCTATTTGCAGATGACATGATAGTATACTTGAGTGACCCCAAAGATTCCACCCAGGAACCAATAAAGCTTATAAACACCTTCAAAAACATAGCAGGATACAAGATCAACTCAAAAAAATCAGTATCCCTCCTATATACAATGGAAAAAGAAGCTGAGAAGGAAATCAGAGATACATCACCCTTTACAATAGCCACAAATGACATAAAATACCTTGGGGTAACACTAATCAAGCAAGTGAAGGACCTATACAATAAGAATTTTAAGTCCCTGAAAAAAGAAATTGAAGAAGATGTCAGAAAATGGAAAGATCTCCTATGCTCATGGATAGGCAGGACCAACATAGTAAAAATGGCAATTTTACCAAAAGCAATCTGCAGATTCAATGCAATCCCCATCAAAATACCAACACAATTCTTCATAGACCTGGAACGAATAATACTCAACTTCATATGGAAAAACAAAAAACCCAGGATAGCCAAAATAATCCTGTACAGTAAAACAACCTCTGGAGGCATCACGATCCCTGACTTCAAGCTCTATTATAGACCTACAGTAATAAAAATAGCTTGGTATTGGCATAAAAACCGACATGTGGACCAATGGAATCAAATTGAAGACCCTGACATTAACCCGCACACCTATGAACATATAATTTTTGACAAAAAGCCAAAATTATACAATGGAAAAAAGAAAGCATCTTCAGCAAATGATGCTGGCGTAACTGGATATCAACGTGTAGAAGGCTGCAAATAGATCCATATCTGTCACCATGCACAAAACTTAAGTCCAAGTGGATCAAGGACCTCAACATAATTCCAGCTACTCTGAACCTGCTAGGAGAGAAAGTAGGAAGTAGTCTTGAACACATTGACATAGGAGATCACTTCCTAAATATAACACCAGTAGCACAGACACTGAGACAAACAATTGTGGTGGTATTGTGTTCCCCAAAATATTGTGTACCTTAATAAATTTATCTGGGGTCAGAGAACAGACAGCCACTAGATACAAAGGCTAGAAAATGGTTCCACTCACACCTTTAATCCTAGCATTCCAGAGATAGAAATCCCTCTGGATCTCTGTGAGTTCAAGGCCACATTGGAAATAGCCAAGCATGGTGACACGCCTTTAATCCCAGAAAGCCAGCCTTTAATCCCAGGGAGTGGTGGTAGAAAGCAAAAAGATATATAAGGCTTGAGGACCAGAAACTAGAAGATTTTGGCTGGTTAGGCATTTGGCTGGTTAAGCATTTGGCCTGGTTAAACTTCAGGCTTTTGAGCAGTAATTCAGCTGAGACCCATTCCGGATGAGGACTCAGAGGTCTCCAGTCTGAGGAGACAAGACCAGCTGTGGATCCAGCGAGGTGAGATAGCTCTGGCTTGTTCTGTCTCTCTGATCTACCAGCATGGACCCCAATAACTGGCCTCGGGTTTGATTTTATTAATAAGAACCTTTAAGATTCCTGCTACAAACAATCAATCAATGGGACCTCTTAAAACTGAGAAGATTTTGTAGAGCAAAGGATATGGTCAACAAGGCAAAGTGACAGCCTACAGAATGGGAAAAGATCTTCACCAACCCCACATCTGACAGAGGACTGATATCCAGAATATATAAGGAACTCAAGAAATTAGACATCAAAACGACCAACAGTCCAATTGAGAAACGGGCTTTAGAACTAAACAAAGAATTCTCAACAGAGGAAACTCAAATGGCTGAAAGACATTTAAGGAATTGTTCCACATCCCTAATCATCAGGGAAATGCAAATCAAAACAACTCTGAGATACCACCTTATGCCTGTCAGAATGGCTAAGATCAAAAACACTGAAGACACTTTATGCTGGAGAGGATGTGGAACTAAGGGAACTCTCCTCCACTGCTGGTGGGAATGCAAGCTTGTACAACCCCTTTGGAAATCAATATGGCCCTTTCTTAGAAAATTGGGAAACAATCTCCCCCAAGATCCAGCTATACCACTCTTGGGCATATACCCAAGAAATGCTCAATCATACCACAAGAGCACTTGCTCAGCTATGTTCATATCAGCATTGTTTGTAATAGCCCAAACCTGGAAATAACCTAGATGCCCTTCAACTGAAGAATGGATAAATAAATTGTGGCACATGTACACAATGGAATACTACTCAGCAGAGAAAAACAATGACATCATGAGGTTTGCAGGCAAATGGATGGATGTAGAAAAAAATCATCCTGAGTGAGGTAACCCAGACTCAGAAATACAAATATGGTATGTACTCACTCATAGGAGGATACTAGATGTGGAACAAGGATGAATGGACTGCTCCTCACATCACCAGTGAGGCTACCTAGAAAACGGGACCCCACGAAAGACACGGAGAAATGGATGAGATCTACATGAACAGCCTGGACATGAGTGGGAGCAATGAAGGGCAAGGGTCGAGGAAAAGAGAGCAGGAGATCCCAGCTGGATCAAGAACAGAGAGGGAAAACGAGGAATAGAAGACCATGGTAAATGAAGACCACATGAGAAATGGAAGAAACAAATTGCTGAAGAGGCTTACAGAAATCCACAAAGATACCCCCACTATAGACTGCTGGCAATGGCCGAGAGACAGCTATGACTGACCTACTCTGGTGATGGGATGGCCAAACACCCTAATAGTTGTGCCAGAAACCCCATCCAAGTAGTGAGTAATCTGGATGCAGAGATACACGGCTAGGCCCCGGGTGGAGCACCGGGAGTCTAATTACCGAGAAAGAGGAGGGTTTATATGAGCAAGAATTATTGAAACCAAGGTTGTATAAAGCACAGGGACAAATAGCCAAATGAATGGAAACACATGAACTATGAACCAAAGGCTGAGGGGCCCCCAACTAGATCAGGCCCTCTGAATAGGTGAGACAGTTGATTGGCTTGATCTGTTTGGGAGGCATCTAGGCAGTGGTACCAGGTCCTGGGCTCATTGCATGAGTTAGCTGTTTGAAACCTGGTACAAAAGCAGGGATGCTTGGCTCAATCTCGGAGGAGGGGACTGGCCCTGCTTGGACTGAGTCTACCAGGTCGATCTCAATCCTCGGGGGAGGCTTTGCTCTGGAGGCGGTGGGAATGGGGGGTGTGCTCGGGGGAAGGCGAGGGGGGCAGGAAGGGGAGAACAAGGGAATCTGTGGCTGTTATGTAGAACTGAATGGTATTGTATAATAAAATAAAAGGAAAAAAATCATAAAATAATTACCAAAACAATACAAGATGAAATTTTGATAGTTGAAAAATTGTAAGTTAAATAAAAAGCACAGTGAAAAATTTCACAAAAATTAAATCAAGATAATCGATATTAAATAAATAATTAGAAATATAAAACTAGCAATGTGAACTGGTTGTATTTTGTCACCTTGACACAAACCTATACATATCTGGGAACAGGGAATCTCAATTTTGAAAGTATATCAACAAGATGGGACTATAGGCAAGTGTGTATGACATTTTCTTGGTTAATATGGGAGGATCCAGCTCAATATGGTGATGCCATCCCTGAGTAGGTGATCCTGGATGGTATAATTTATCCTTGATGAAAATTGAGCAAGCCATGGAGAGCAAGCCAATAAGCATTATTTCTCTGTAGATTCTGCTTGACTTCCTGCTTCCAAGTTCCTACCATGAAGAAATCCCCACCCTGACTTTCCTTCACTCTGACTACAACTGTAAACAGAAAAAAAATGCTTCCTTTCCCATGTTGCTTTTGGTCATGTTGTTTAAACACAGTAACAAAAATATAACCAAGACACAATGAGATTGAAAAACTAATTAAAAACTCCCCCAACTGAAAACAGCCCAGGGTCAGATTAATTCATTTCAGAATTATACCAAACCTTCAAAAAACTAAAATGAACAAAGGCTTTCAAGATATTGTTTCAATATATTTTCATACAGCCAGTATTACTATAATAGGAAAACCAGAGATTCCTGGATGCTCAAAGTTCTAAGAACAGGGGACTATTGATGCCGAAATAGTATATGCATCCCATTCACCAATTCCAAGTCTCAGGGAACATAGTGAAAGATAGGTGGGAAGAAGACTATGAGATGCTGTACCAGTTACTGCCTATACATGGAATTTATAAGACGGAGACTATAAACATTCAGTCATAGATTAGAAAGGTTTTCATGGGTTAGAAGACTACCTGGGGAGTTGAAGACTATTGAGGAAGCAGAAATCACCTTCTTCAGTGATGTAGACATATGTGAATTACTTGTGTTCTTTATTCCAGTAGATAGCTCTCCACAAGTGTACCCATACATGTGACCCTGGTTAAAAACAGTGGGTTACAAATAAAAGCAACAAGTCATGAAGGTGGAATAGGGATTTGATGGGAAGAGGGAAGAAAAGAACAAGAATGGAGATGCATGTGCCTAGAATAGATTATGTATGTGAATAATTCAGAGTGAGAGGGAAATGAGTCAAATAATACAAACTATATTTGAAAAAGCCATAGGGAAATATGTAACTTACTTAAAAATATATTGTACATTATATATCCATATATATATATATCCATATATAATTATATTTTAATTTCAAAATATAGAAGAGTATGTGTGTGTATGCTTATGTGTGTATGTGTGTGTATGTGTGTGTGTATGTGTGTGTGTGTATATGTGTGTGTGTCTGTCTGTCAAATGGAGTAATTACATGATGTGAGGTAATAATGCTGCCTGCAGGAGTCATAGACTGTTTAACAAAAAACCCATGCAATAAACAGCTTCTTCTGTAATATTGTTCAGGGATGTTCAAGAGACCCACCCCTAAAAGAATACAGGCTGTTGTCATTGTCTTTGATGGCATCAATGAAGTTGAAGTTAAGGCCCTTACTATTCTGAGGAAACCACATACTTTGAAGAAAAGATATGGAGGAATTGAACTGGTACTGACCTGGAAAGCTCTTCTCTGATGAACCATTCCCACAGGATTGGAAGGTAATACAAAAACTGTCAAATGAAAAAAAAAGACAATCAAGAGTCCTACACTGCTAGAAAGTCTAAGACAAGTATAGGTCTTACCCATCATCAAAAAAGTTTACTTTTTGCAGCAGAAGGAAGTTACTATAAAGAGCAACAGCTGTTCAAAATGCAGAGAGAGAGAGAGAGAGAGAGAGAGAGAGAGAGAGAAAGTGTAGCCATGGATTGCCTGATACCAGCTGATACATAAACAACACCAAAGAAATATTTTAAGACTCTGAGAACTAGGCATATTCGGTGAGGTTGTTTTAGAAATGACAGGTACACCATACCCATGACATCTCTCAACATTTTGGTTGGCAAAATAAGATCTAAATAATGACACATCAGTCAACATGCCAATTTGTACAGGAGAAAATTTCACAAAGATCTACTTTGAGATGAACTACAGGGCAGTAAATAGATGCTGAAAGACAGGGAATTGGCTTTCCATAGGACCTGCCTTCTGATAGGACATCCAGTCCCAAGTGATAAGCTCCAAATACATATACATCTGGTAACACTATTTATACGTAGCAATAATAAAAAAGATCATAACTGAGAGAGGGGATGGGGGTATTAGAGGAGTTGGAGGGGGTAGATGTGGGGGTAAAAATTATGTATATATGGTATGCTTATCTATGAAGTTTAAAAAAAATCAAAGAAAATGAAGTTCATGAGACACATGTAGCTGAAGTTTTCTCCAGTCCTACCCAGTGCCACGGACCCCACAACCGCTTATAAAATAATCACTCAGAAGACTGATATTAATTAAACTGCTCAGCCATTAGCTCAGGCCTACCACTGACTAGCTCTTACACTTAAACTCAACCCATTTCTATTAATCTATATGTCGCCATGTGTTCAGTGGCTTTATCTGTTGTCTTACATGCTGCTCCCTGGACAGCAGGCTAGTGTCTCCTGACTCAGCTTTCCTGTTCCCAGAATTCTCTTCTCTGCTTGTTCTGCCTATACTTCCTGCCTGGCTACTGGCCAATCAGCATTTTATTTACATGGAGCAATATCCACAGCAGACACAAAATTTCAACTAGGTAGCTGTAACTATACTACATAGATGGTTTAAGGCTAAAACAAATGTGGGACATGGTGTGGTTTTCTTTATCCAGTATTGTGTCATTTATTTGTATTTCATAAAATCAGCACTGAAATGTAGCTATATTTTTCCTGCCTGGCCCACAGTCCAGACAAATCTCTCTCACCTGCCAGTCCCACAGCCACTCAGACACAACCAACACATACAAACTTAAATTTTTTACAAACTGTATGGCCATGGCAGTCTTCTTGTTAACTGTTTTTGTATCTTAAATTAACTCATTTCTATTAATCTGTATGTGACCACGTAGCTTACTGGTATCTTAACATGTTGCTTCTCATCATGGCAGCTGGCAGCATCTCTCTACCTCAGCCTTTCACTTTTCAGAATTCTCTCTCCTTGTCCTGCCTATATTTCCTGTCTGGCTACTGGCCAATCAGTGTTTTATTTATTAACCAATCTGAGCAACACATTTAACACAGAGAACATCCCACAGCACTGAAACAGGTAAAGTACTGAGCAAAATATTCTTTAATATAAATATTTTTGAGATTATAATTTAATTAGATCATCTTGCCTTTCCCTTTCCTTCCTCTAAACACTGCCATTGACCTCTTTCCTGTTTTATTTTAATTTATGGAGTGTGTGTATGTATGTATATGTGTGTGCATGGACATGCGTGTATGTTCACATGCAAATGTGCCTGTGTCTAAATGTGCAAACTTCTAAAGGAGGAAACAATGAACAGTCTTGCCTATTTATGACACTGAACCACAACAACCTGCAGAGCATGATAATCCTAAAGGGTAAAGTAGCATATAAAGCTTGCCAATAGCAAAGAGCACTTTAATCAGACTTAAGACCCACTCAATAAGAGGGAAATCATGACTGGTATTGGGAACATAGCAAAATCCCTAGGGCTAGTGAATTCATGGATCTTGAAGAATAATCTACAACAGCACTTTACTAAATTAGTATAATTTCTAACTACATTCTTAAACCCAAAGGTAAGTGTAGCCCTCATTCTTCATTAAGGAACCCTCTCTTTGCAACAGACAGAGGCCATTACAGAAAACCACAGCAAATCAAAATGTAGAATTAAGGAGTTCAATATCAACTGATTCATCTACAACACAACTCTTCCACCTAAGGCTCAGGGATTATTGAAGAAGAGTGAGTGTAAATACTCTAAGAGCTAGAGAGACAGGGAGTTTGGAAAAAAATTGTGTCTCTTAGAAATGTCAGAAGCTACACCCATTAAGTCTCAGCAACATGACTGCCTATCCATTAGCTGAACAAGCATAACACCATTACACATGTTGTTGCATATTGGAAAAGCTCATCAGAACTCAATCATACATAAAGAACTATAAGACAACTAAAGAATGCTGAGATAGAATAAATAGTCTTCATCAGGGAATAACATACCAAACAATTGGTTATACCAATGGTCAGCACTGAAAGGATGTACATTTAAGTAACTTTACACAGAACGAGCAGGTTACATTTATGTATGTGTATATGTATGTGTGTATGTATGTATGTATATATATATATATGTGTGTGTGTGTATACATATATATGTGTGTGTGTGTGTTTATAGAAAGATATATGCATACATATATGCATGTAACAACTATTTTCAAAAAAAGAGAGGCCATGAATTTGACAGAGAGTAGGGAAAGGAATACGGGAGTGTTTGAAGGTATGAAAAAAAGGGGAACTGGTTTAACTATATTATAATCTGAAAAAACAAAAAGAAACATAAAAAGAACAAATTTATCAAAGAAGACAAAATATTTTTTTAATCCTGTATGATTTTTCTGAAGACCACTTGTTGCACAAATTGCTAGATGATCTTATAATAAAAAAATCAGAGCCAGATATTGAGGTAAATGTTGAAAGAACAGAGAGACAAAGGAATAAGCCACTGTCACATCTCACCTCACTAACTCCTTAGCCAATCTCTACAAATCCTCTTACTGAAAGCCTGAGTCCTCCGCCAAAAGGCCTCAGCCATACGGGCTTCAGCCAAAGAGCCTTTAGCCAACAAGGGCTTGCTCAGCCAAAAAAAGGCTTTAATTCCTGTCTCCTCATGCCTTATATACCTTTCTCTGCCCAGTCATATTACTTCCTTCCTAGTGCTGTGATTAAAGGCATATGATACCCAAATATTGGATTAAAGGTGTGTGCCATCACTGCCTGGCTCTGTTTCTCTCCTAGACTGAGTCAATCTCATGTAGTCCAGGGTGGCTTTGAACTCACAGAAATCCAGATGGATCTCTGCTTCCCAAGTGCTAGGAATAAAGGTGTGTGCAACAAATGTCTGGCATCTATGTTTAATCTAGTGACTTGTTCTGTTCTCTGATCTTCAGGCAAAATTTATTAGGGTACACAGTAGATCACCACAACCACTTATGTAATACTGTTGAGATATTAATTTTTATAAGAAATGTACAAAATCTTGCCACATATGTTAACTACCTTACATTAGTAAGAGAAGTTACAAATAAAACTTGAAATCTTATCCATGCCGTTCAGAAGTATACAGTGTATCAGGAAAGATCAATTCAGAATGTTACAGCTATGTAAATACAATCTTCCTTACAGAGGAGAACCTTAGAAGATATTTTCTGATACTCTACACTAAGAAAGATACTGTATACATTTAGCTCAATTCATTAGCGACATCACAGTTCAGTAAATACTCGCTATTAATGTAAAATGTCTGTCTAACAAGAAGATCACATTTATTTATATCACCTAAGAAATGTCCTATAATCTCTATTCTCCTGTCTTTGTACATTGTATAGACTGTCATGCTACTTACCTGGATAATTTCCAGCATTAAATGGAAAAATATGTATTTATTTTAATTGTTAATGGTATGAATGGAACCAGATTCTTCCATTTGTATATTTTCAAACCTACATTTGCTCATGTTAAATCATCCAGAAGGAGCATGGGTAGGTCCTACAATCACAAAGATCTAATTATTATAAAGAAGACACAAGGCAGACTGCACCTACACCACTGTGTTCAATTATACAGTAAATAAATGAACGGCCATGTGAACATTCTTATATTTAGTGTGGAATCAAGCACCTAAGTTTCACATGAATGATATCAAATAGATAAAGTACTGGACAGGACACATTTCATACAGATTTGCTACACATGCAACCTCCATTGTCTACTGTCTGCTACCCAAGATTTACAAGTTAGCAATAAAGACTTGAATAAACAGATTCTTATTCTGGAATCTGCTAACCAGGCTTTACAAGGTAGCAATGAAGACTTACGTAAAAAGATTCTTCCTCTGGAATCTCCTTCCCAGGATTTACAAGGTGGTAACAAAGACTTACATAACAGGCTCCTTAGTTTGGAATCTGCTAACTTAGTACAAGAACTTCAGTACATTAATAATAAATGTACAAACAGATTTGACTGTCTTGATAACAAATATGAATACTTAATGGGTAGAACAATAGCTCTCCAGGATGAAGTTGTTGCTACTCAGACACTTTATAAGAAAGAAAGAAAGATTACTGTTCACTGATAAAATAAGGTCTATGGAATCATGTGTTTCAAAAGAACATAAAAGGTTGCATGACTCCACGAAATCAATGGAATCACTTACAACAGAGGAGGTCCATTCACTGAAACAGACCCTAGGTGTTCATCTGCCATCCCTAGAAGAAACTCTCATTAAAGATGACACAATGCCCAACTATGATAAAGAATCCCACAATTGCCCAACTATGATAAGGAATCTATAACTAAGACTGAACCAATACCAATATGACTATCCATGAAATGAAGAATTTGAGCTTTCCTATACCCAGGGTGGCATCATGTTCTTTAATGTCACATGACTGCCATCCAACTAGGTAAAGCACTGCATACACATTACAGCATCAAGTAAATATGGTACCAGCATTCTGACATAATTTATTCAGTATTCTTAGAGAATAACTGGTCAATCATCTTTTCCAGGCGTATGTCCTTAGAGTATGCTTTCTCATTTCTCCCTGTGAATGACTTTCACTACATAACCAATCCCTGCAAAAATATTTTATTTATTTTCCTTATTAGAATGACCTTTAATGATGTGTCTTGATTTCTTCCCTAACCTTTAGTTACCATAATTAAGGATGTTACACTGAATCAATTTTGAGGATATTTACACATGTGCATATGCATTTATATTATTGTGAATGTATAGTTGCCACTACAATCTTTGTATTTGGTGAACATTATGAAAATATACCACGGTTACTCATAGAACACACTGACATTGTTTCTGAGTACTGAAATTTATACATATATTTGAAGGAATATGTTCTAGTTCAATGAACCACTATACTTAATCTGTTCATAGTAAAGTGTTGCATGAGTACTACATTTCTTTGGTTATGGGTATGAAGAAAAAGTAACTTGTTTAACTCATATTTACTTTCCATCTCTCTTCAAAACTTATAAACTACCTTACTTTCACTTTACTTTTACATGGTCTATTAAGAATTAACTTTTTTCACTCTTTTTCATATTGGCAAATGTAAATGTCTATGTTCACTGAGGTGACAAAAATCACCATAAGACTGACTTCATATCAGCAGTACCAAAAATCTAAGACCAGGAACATATAGCAAGGGTCATTTCACCTAAATCAGGGTGAATATCTATAACATGAATCTTAAATGGTCTTATTAATTAAAACAAACCTGAAGCTGGGTATTGTGGTGAATGCTGGAAGATCAGAGAAGCAGAACAAGCCACAGCCACCTTACCTTGCCAATTCCTCAGCTGATCCTGTTTCCTCAAACTGGAAGCCTCTAAGTTCTCATTCAGAATTTCTAGTTCCTGATCCTTACACCTTAAATACGTTTCTGCTTCCTGCCATCACTTCCTGGGATTAAAGGTTCTTGTTACCATGCCTGGTTGTTGGTTCCAGTGTGGCCTTGAACTCACAGAGATCCAGACAGATCTCTGCCTCTGGAATGCTAGTATTAAAGGCATGTGTGCCACCATTTTCTGGCCTCTATGTCTATCTAGTGGCTGTTCTGTTCGATGACCCCAGATAAGTTTTTTAGGGTGCACAAAATTTTAGGGAACACAGTATCACCACATTTACCCCTTTTGTCTAAAATTTAAAAAAGCTTATAACTAATATAAGAAAAACTATATCCAATAAGTATATACAATTTATACAGCCAAGAATTATATTAACAATGTCTAGTCCATTAACATTTGACAGATTCAGACAAAAACCCCATTATATATATATATATATATATATATATATATATATATATCCATATTCTGTTTTCTTTTCATAATAGATTCAATAATCTACCTTTTGTCATTTTTATATCTTCCCCTTTTTTCTTTTTGGAGTAGATTCAATGATCTACCCATTTATCCTATTAGTTCTTTATCTTTTTTCTCAGAGTAGATTCAATGATCTACCTCATATCTATATTCTCTTTTTTATTTTTCTTTTTTTAAACAAAAACTCTGAATCTAATCTCCTTGTTCAGCTTTTTTCCTGACCATTAACAATTAACACCTTGTAACCAACCATCATAAACAATGACAATATCCATAACTTATTTAACAACCAAAAACCTCCCATCCCACATCTTTGGAATATGGGCATTGTTTTCTGAAAATTACTTCCTGCTTTCTGGGGGTGAAGACATCTTTAGGAAATCCTGAAAAGAAAAATTTTGGGTTAATTGTCAAGTCCTGTATCATTTGTCCAGTTGATACATAATGGGAAATTGCAGGGCTGGTTTTAAGTCCTTGTTCAAGTAGTCTGTCAGGTTGGATCATCTCAGTTAGCCATCTCAAAATTGTCCTGAGTAGTCCAAATTAAATCTTTTGATGGTCCTAATCAGCTTAATGGCTTTATCATAGTCCATGTGGAATTGTCATTGTGGGCTCCTGTCATCTTTTGTGCCTCCTCTGTGGTTTGGAGCAATCAGAGTCTGATAAATGTCTGTCTGTTGGAACCATGAACATTTTTCCCTAGAAGAGAAAATTTTCACAGCAATTTTTCCCTACCATTTTTCTTGCCAAACTTTTCCAAACTGACCTTTGCTGATACTTTCTTGTAACATGTCAGTCCTGGCAATTTTTCTCTGAACCAGCAGCAAATGAACCCTTTGTCCCAGGTAGCAGCATCACTGCAGTCACCAACATGATGAGAAGCCAGCAATTCAAAGCAGCTGCTGCCTCCATGGTCCCATCTGACCACTTTTTGTGGCTCAGCCCTGGCCGCAGCTTCTTCTTAGCAAGCCTCCCAGGCTAGCCTCAAACTCAGGATCATCCTTCCTCTGCCTCCTTCAGCAAATCCTACCAGCATGCACTACCTCAACCGGCTGAGTGTAGCTTGGGCCTGAGCTGGGGCCTGTAAGGCCACAGACAAGTGGCTTTTTTGTGAATTCGTACCACGAATGTTGGGTGCCAGATGTAATATGAATCTTAAATGGTCTTATTAATAAAAACAAACCTGGAGCTGGGTATTGTGGTGAATGCTGGAAGATCAGAGAAGCAGAGCAAGCCACAGCCACCTCATGTTGCCAATTCAGCTGATCCTGTTTCCTCAAACTGGAAGCCTCTGAGTTCTCATCCAGAATGAATCTCAGCTGAACTGCTGCTAAAAGCCTAAAAGCTTAACCAGCTTCTAGTTCCTGGTCCTCACACCTTAAATACCTTTCTGCTTCCTGCCATCACTTCCTGGGATTAAAGGCTCTTGTTACCATGCCTGGCTGTTTCCAGTGTGGCCTTGAACTCACAGAGATCCAGGTGATCTCTGCCTCTGGAATGCTAGGATTAAAGGCATGTGCGCCACCATTTTCTGACCTGTATGGCTGTTCTGTTCTCTGACCCCGGATAAGTTTATTAGGGTGCACAATATTTTGGGGAACACAATATCACCACAATTATCTATGGCCACAGAAGAGGAACACTGTGAGCCTCCTCTGCCCAATGTGGTGTCATACAACTGAATTTCATGCAAGTGGCTCCAGTCTTCCAGTCTAGGTGAAGCATTGCACATGACACACTTAAAATAATTTGGTAAAAATCCATTCTTCATCATTCACTTCTATTTCCATCAAACTGCTAAATAAACATGTAACCTATACCCTGGAATAATTTATTCATATCTCCCAGAGACATAGTAGGTATGATTTGTCCCACAGTAGATCCTCTTGTGTCCTTATTTTCTGTGAACAGCTAACTCTGATGAAAATCTATTTGTTACTAAAATGGCTACACTTGAAAGAAGATAGAAAGCATTTTTTACAGAGGCCTCCTTTTGGGAAGTCATAGAAGCCATTTTTAGCTTTCTGTGACCTTTTTTTTTCTGCCTGGCTTCTTGATTCTGGTTCTGGGATACTGCAGTTTTGAAATGGGGAGGATCTGACAAGGTCTATGCACTCTGATCTTGGTAATGGGACACGTTCCATGGCGTACTTGTTATTTCTGGTTAATTGGAGTTTAGCCAGAGACACCAGTTTTTCTTATCTAACCTGACTTTGAACCCTGAGGGGCCCCTGCTAAGACCAGGAATTGAAGAATTTGGACAGGGTTTGAACAAGAACACAACAACTACACAACAGCTGAGGAAACATAAGGGTGTTCTATGATACTGGGGGTCAAGCTGATGGCTTGTAGAGGCCCAACAAATGTGTCCCTGGCATTTGGATTGTGTGGAGAGGTTATATAGTGGCTTTCTAATTGTTAAACAATTTTTTTTCTCAGTTAAATTGGTGGATTTCTAAATGACTCCTCCAATTGTTGGTGTTTTCTGTTCTCATTCTTATTGTTTTCTGTTGTTCTGTCTCTGTGTTTTGACTTGTGTCTATACCTGTCTTCCTAGCTCAGGACCAAGGACATGACTGATGCGTGGGAATACTGCTCCAAGGTTTTTCGGCAGAGAATAATGGATAATGAAATAATAGAGTTCTGTGGGCCAAGCTTGGGGATCAATGGGCAGTTTTAAAGAAAAAAAAAAGCTAGGGTCAGCAGCCCTGCAGAACTAATGCACAGCTGGAGGTCCAACCCCAGTGCCATGCCCTGTTGCCTCTTACTGTGGTGGCTCATGAGATTTCCCAACTTCAGGCCAAATCAGAAGGTTCTACGGACTCCCCAACCCCTTGGAATTACAACACTGGAGGAGGTATGGATAGTCTCTCTGTTTTGTATGTATGAACGTGGCCATTACATGTTTGTTTCCATTCAATGTGTGAGCTTACTGTGTTTTCTTTTTTTGTTGTTGTTTTTCTTTTTTCTTTTTTTTTGTTTATAGATTAAATATTTCTGCTGTAGTCAGTGATGGCTCAGGGCTCAGAATTCAGGGCTTTCTGGTCATCCAATCATATATAATAGGGATTCAGATGTCATTTGGGTATGGATAGATTTAATGTTGTTTTTTTCTGTTCTGCTTTACTGAAAAGCTGGATCTGGAATTATGTTATGGTTCTCACTTTCCCATATCCAGACAAGCTTTTAAAGTCTATGGATGGTGCCAAGAACTGTAACATGGAGAAAAGAGCAAAGCAGAACAGTTAAAAGGATTATTGGCTTCATTTAATTGCCTTAAACTATTATATGAACTTTTTATATCTCAAGACTTTTAACTTTAATAAACATGGTTTAAAAATCTCTAAGATCTGCAACAAAAAGTTAACTTAAAACTCGTAATGTGGGGTTACTAGTTGGAAATCTATGCATAGTTAATCTTAAATGAACCATGTGGCATGATTCCATTTGGGGATATAAACAACCTATGGCTTGCTGATGGCTTTAAGCAGCCACATGACTGACAGCCAGCCATCTTTGATAGTGTTGAAGAAGTGAGATGCCATATGGCTTCACTATCCTATTCATTAATGGCAACCATGTGGTGTGGTCCAATGAAAATGACAACAGGTTTCCAAGATACTTTTAATTAAGATGGATTTTTGTATGACAATTCCTGTCTCATCCTGAAAACAAAGTTTATAAAAGATTGGATTTAAACTCAATGCTTGCTTTATAAGGCATTAAAATTTCACCCCCATGTGTTCGTATTCAAAAGCATACCATGCTGACAGCCAAAATTTGTAATGTAAGAGTCATTCAGGTGGCACTGATTTTAAAGACATGTAGGGATCATGGAGAACATCTGATGATTTTCAGTGTGTGGCAGGGGACCCTAGCAGTTTCAGCGACACTGGTGCCATGAGATAGTCACCAAAAACACTAGCCACAGTGAACTGTAGCCAGCTGGGACTTAGAAAGCTGATGAGTCTAAGGCCAGAAAACAACCTTAGATTCCTGGGTTAGCACTAGAAGAGTCCCAGGTATTGAACATTGAACTGTTTGCACTGGTGGAGCTTGGTTTTTGCCTTGTGCAGATTATAGTTGTGTCCTGTATCTTCACTCTTGAAATAAAAAGGTAATTTATGATGACATTGCAGGAACAGAGTTGAAAGATTTTAAACTTCTTTAAAAGAAAATAATGGAGCTATACAGAAAATGTAAATTAAAAAAGATAGTTTTTTTTTCATTGTATATTGCTGCACTATATACGGACCAGGAAAGTAAAGTTTCCAATCTCCCTATGGACTGTATTTGTGATTTAAAATTTTATTTTGATACTAAAAAGAGATTCAATTCAGAAATTGTTTTTTTTATTAAAAACTGTTAAGGATGATTAAGCCTTAATATATAGACCTGTATGTGTAGTCACACTAAGTACTAATGTAATAAATTAGAGAAAAAAAGATTTATTTAGCCTTCTGTATCTGTTTTTAAGGTATACCCTAAAGCAAATAACTAAAAACAAGCCAGGGTTATTTAGCTCAGTGATTCCTAATTGATAATGGTCCTCAAACTTGTCAGAGATCTGCTGAATACATCATTTAAGATGCTGAATATAAAAAGCGTACTGTGATAGACAGAGACTACCATCTCCTAGGAGTGACTCCCAAGGTCTCCAAAAAGATGATAAGGCAATGGCAACAACTCCACTTGGATTATGGTAATGCTAACTACTGGGGACAATTGCTCAAGTGACTTTGCTGCCACTGGCACCTGGCTAAGGCTGTGGACAAGCAGGGCACTGGAGAGTTGATTGCCTCACTTCATCTAGACAAAGAAAAGTCAGTCATCCCATGTTCTTCCTCCACAGGATCCTAGGATGAATGAGTTGGTAATGGACTATTGACTAGTTTCTGTCAATTCAATTGATACATAGGTCATTTGGATTATACTTCTTGCTGTAACTTATCCTTCTCATATCTCTGATGGCACTGATGGCTAGGCTAACTGTAGCTTTGTCAGCTTCTCAGCAGCACACAACCAGCTCTTTCCCGCCAAGGCTGCAGCCACCTTCTTAGTTCATCTAGAGATACTAGGTCTCTTATTAAAAAATGGTAGACAGGTTTGCCTTGACAATAGGATCCATATTAAAGGACAAACATATTAAAGGTTTCAGATGTAATTTTTCACTAAAGGAACATGCCTTTCAATGACAGATCTCAATAAAAACTACTTAGGTCACTGGTAAATGATGAGATGGAAAGAAAAAGGTCTAAAGTATACACAAGTTAAAAAAGATATAAGAAAATTATTTAAGGTATATAAATGGGTGATGATTGTTTCATATTTCTTCCCCCCAAACATGCAATTGTTATATTGAGATTTCTTACTGACATCTGTTAGCTGCTGTTTCTACAATATAGATCTCAGTACACAATATAAACAGTAATAATGCTAATATATCTAAAACGTTTATGTCTTTTTGTAAACTAAAAATTTCATGCAAACTTCAGTGAGTAAAGGGAGTCATAATACTTGAGTTCACCTGGATCACAGGTCAAACGGACTTCAGATAAGTACAGCCTATGTTCACCCACCTGTCTATTCCTGAGGATGGAATCTCTCTCCAATGGTCTTCAGACTCCTCCCATCCTCCAATTATTAGGACTATGAACCAAAACTTTTCAAATGTAAGATTTTCCTTTAAGTTCCTAAACGTCTTAGTCTATGTTTTTCTCAGCATATTTCTATGTGACTGACAGACACCATCCAAGAACCAGTTGTGGACTGTAAGCTGCTGAGCCTTGGACCTGCTGAAAGCCGATGTGAACTAGTCCATCCAACATGATTACTCCCTGTCTCTTTGTTTGAGTCAGATAACCAAATGCTTCTGATGAATGCCCAACTGTCCAGCCTCTGACTGGCCTTTCAGTCTTCCTTAGCTCTAACAACTATGACTTAGTTTCAATTGGAAGGAATAACAGTAGAGAATACATTGCCCCTTATCCCCAAACAGGCTGAAATAATAAATCAAAAGGAAACTCCCTGGCATAGGGAGAAAAATGGCTACTTATAGTGTCAGTTGGCACACCAGGAAAGTGGACCCAGATTTATCAACAAGTAAATTCATTAACTAAAATAGTTGCACAGTATGATATGACATTTAACCTGCTTTATTGTAAAATAAGCAGGTACTACATGACTTTTAAAAAAATTATTGTTTCTATACAAACCGGGCTCCTTCTAGATAGTAACTTTGCTGTTGCTGTCAGCTATCAAAAGGCTTTGACCCTTCAGTTTCCTGTCTGGTTACCAGTAAGCTGATGATTATTGGATTCCGATATAAGCAAGTACCCATCACAGAGTCAACAGATGATATGGATGTTTATTTGCCATTTTTTCCTTATATAAAGAAATATTTTATTATTTTTATCATTATTCTTGGTAATGTAAAAATATTAATATTATAGGCATGTATCTTAAAGTATTTTAAGGATGCCTAATTTATAAGGGCCTGACTATCTCATCTAATATGTTTTATAAATTATTATTTATGAGTCTAAGAAAGGACAATTGAAATATTTTAGAAATAAACATAGGTTCTACGGGCATGTAATGCTCATTCTAAATATCCAGGAAGGAATGTCAAGGGTAATTTCATCAACACATGTATTACAATCCAAAGGCTACAAAACAATAGGATAAGGATAAGTCTTCCTCTACACAGAGAGCTACTATACACTTGTAGTCCATGTGAATGGTTCCAATATGGATAAAGACCTGAACACAAGACAATGTGGATTTGGTGTCCTGGGAATTTATATCGTTCTGTTTTCTTTTATCACAGCCATAACAAAACATTAAACCTGGACCACCAAATGGTTTATTTATAATTTAAGAGGACAAAAACAAGCCATTCTCTCTCACCATAAATTTCAATCAATGTGTATCCCCTAACTTTCATTCTACATGTGAATGACTGTCAGTACTGGGAACATAGATATGTGCTTTCCTTTAATATTATTTTAAGTACATGAATGTTCTTCCTTATTATCCAATCTAACCTTTACTACTTTCTAATCGAACTTGCTTGTATTAACATTAAGAATTTTTCACTGAAGTCACACTGAAGATTCCTGATAGGCAGAAAAATAGCCATCAAGGTGTCAAGGAACACATTTTCAGGATACCAAATAATACATCACAGTCATCACTGAGCTGCAACTACTATCATTAGACTTCTTTATCCTTACCATGCCCAGAGAGGAATCTCATATATATTCCAATAGCATGGCAAATGTCTACATAAACACTGAAATCAGTATATTTAATGATTTGGAGGTACCAAAAATCCTCCCAGATTCATCATCTCCTAATGATTTCATCACATCTTTCCCCATAATACAGCATGACACTTGAACCCAGAACTAATTTATTTCTGAATCCTAGGTGAAGGCATCTATATAGTTCTTCACCATTCAGATCTACTTTCAGATTCTGAGTCATAGTATGCTTACCTGAATTATAGTCAGGACTGAAACATAAACATAAACTTGTTTTATGTCAGTTTATTTATTAGGAAGGAAAATATTTTTCCAATGTTATGTTCAATAACATATTGAGCATTATAAGGTATAGAATTAACATTGAGGCTGGGTGGTGGTGGATCAGGCCTTTAATCCCAGCACTTGGGAGGCAGAGTGAGGCAGATCTCTGGGAGTTCAAGGCCAGCCTGATCTACAGAGCAAGATCCAGGATATGCAACTACGTGGAGAAATTCTGTCTGGAAAAAACAAAAACCAAGAAAAAAAAGAATTAACATTGAAATAAATTAAGAAAGCCTAAGTCATGTATGCATTAAAGTCGCACATAAGACAAAGGGAGAACAAATGTAGAGCACCTATAGCTTCAAAATCATAATCATTCAGGTATCAAAAGAGATGAGGAACCCTGTGACGATAAGAACTAATTTAACTACATTAAATCAGCAGTACCCTCAAGCTTAGGTAGTGCTCAGGGCAACATTCATTACTCCTCACAAAAAAAAATGTCAACATTAGTCCTAGATACTATTTATTCAAAATTCTAGGGAAACAAATACGTAGTCCTTACATTATATTTTTCAATCTGGGTACCCTGGACTCCTGTTTATCTGGCTAACTGTCAAAATCAAATATATAAAATTATACTCATTCTATTTTTTTATCTCCTATGATGTGTCAGTGTTCCCGTGTTTTCTAGAAAAGAATTCATCTTTTGTAATTACAGATTCCACAGGCATCAAATGACAAACTGAAATCAGGGAAGGTATGTGACATGGATTTCCATTTACACTACCATGAATATCCAGGTACCAAATCACATGAAGAATATAGTGAGCATTACATTATCCAGTATGGTGCCAGTCATATGTATTTCACATGACAGGCACCAATCTGAATAGAGCACTGCACACAATACATGCAACAGAGATTTATTGAAGCTCTGCCTTAATAATATTTTCTCATTTCTATAACTCAATCAGTAATATGATCCATGTTCTTTGACCTAAACTATTTAGGAACCATAGACAAAACAATCCAAAATCTCTCACCATGAATTCTCAGTAAAGATTCTCTCATGGCTCCTATTTTCCTGTGAAGAATTCATAGAGCCACAAAAAATAAGCTGTTGTAGTTTCCCACATATTGTGCTAGAATGTCTTTTTGAAACATTGAATTTACTTTATCTGAAAGAACTTTTCTAGACATAGTATTAATATTCAATACTCAAATCAAGTAAATGAGGCAATTTTGGGTATTTTCTATAAAGAGAAAGATCTCTAAAAGTATTTATTAAAAAACTCTAATAATTTCGTTCTGTGCACATGTTAATTTCTGGAATATAAATAGATGGGTATTTGAGAGAAAAATGTTATTAGGCCAATGATAAATAAGGATAAGCAGAAATTTGAACATGTAAGAGTAAACAAGAATGAGACTTGAATTTGAAGAGATACGTCTTAAGGCTAAAGTAGTAGAGAGGGCAAGATTGACAATAAGAGGAAAGTCAGGATAAGACATTCAAGTTCTCATTTTCTTTGAAAATTTCAATGTGACAAAAAAGTAATCTAGTTCATGACTTCATGTTTGTATTCTCACTAGTTCACCAATAATGGTGTACAATGATTAATTACTTTAAAATATTGAGAAACTCCTTATTTATTATAGCACATATGTTTAAATGCAATTCTTGTACATGGTTATACAATGTCCTTTCTTTTATTATAGTATGAATTGTATATATTACATAATTCATCCCTTTGTCAATCTCAATGAGCAAAATTCTACATGGTGGTGGGCATGCCAGGAAAATTATTGAAACCTGTATTACACACGGTTGCAATAAGCTTCAATTGTTGTTTAATGAATAAAATCACCCAGGACTAAAATGTAAATATATCTGATAACTTTTTAAAAATGCACCTATATTCTGATATGTTAGTAAAATGAAAGTCACCTTGCCGGGCGGTGGTGGCGCACGCCTTTAATCCCAGCACTCGGGAGGCAGAGGCAGACGGATCTCTGTGAGTTCGAGGCCAGCCTGGGCTACCAAGTGAGTCCCAGGAAAGGCGCAAAACTACACAGAGAAACCCTGTCTCGAAAAACCAAAAAAAAAAAAAAAAAGAAAGTCACCTTGACTTCATTGTTGGCTATAATAATTTTTTTTCATACAATCCCTTAGCAATACCATAAAGAACTGCAAAGAGAAAGCATCACAGTTGGAGGGCCCTGGGCTCTTACTCTTGTACCTGTCCTGCAGCTGAGAAATGAGGAAAGAGAAAATGCAGTCCTACAGACAGCTTTGACCTTTTCAAATTTATTTATAAGTATCTGTATTTATTTTTAAGTACCTGTCCTCTCTGCCTCAGAGAATAGTAGCTTTTCTTACTTTTATTTTGAACATATGACACACATCGTATTAGTCAGCATTCACAAGACGCACACAGACACTTGCCAGAAAATTCCAGCATAGAAGGTAAGGTGAGAACTAATTCTCATCCATAGGTAAGATGTTTATATCTGCTGGGAAAAGGAGAGCTGTTTTTCTTAAGAGTATGGCCCCTAGTGGGACCACCCTCTAGTGAAGACCATACATCCAAGAGTATATGGGTAACAGAAACTGTACATTATGAGATTAAAAGAAAGAAGACAGAATGTTGGGTTGATAGGGAACAGGGGACTAGATATTGTAAAAGTTGGAGAAGTGGGTGAATATAATCAAAATGCATTATAGAATGTCTTTTTAACTTTGTTAGTTATTTTCTCTTGTAACAGGTAGAAATTACAATTAGAATCTTCTAATTATTCCCTTTGACAATGAGTATTATACAGGTTGCTCAAAATGTGCTCTCATAATTCAGGAACCCATTTCTAGTATATATGTAGATTTATGACAATGAATCACAAAAGTTGTATTTGGTAAACCTTACTCTCAGAGTACTCAGCTATAGGTAGTAAAAATATACAGTATCTACCTAAGAAAAGAAGTATATCCAAAATGAAGGATGTAAACATGAGCCCCCGAAGACTCTCTATCACTTTCATTAGTTCTCCCCATACATCATAATACATGAATAGTAAGTTAGTCACCAGGATTAACAAACTCCACTGTTCTTCATTTTATACTTCTTTAGACTCTATGACCTATATTCTACTTACAACATTTAATGGTTTTTCTACCCATGAGGAACTAAATTTATTCCACATGTATGTCCTATTAACCTATGAGCATGAATGAAGTGGAAAATGAAATAATTTTGTGAAAGCTTAGATTATGGATCCATTATCTTCTACATACACATAATCAAAGCTATCTGTGACTATACTTTCACAGTCATCCACAGACAGTATCAACTGAAGAAACTGGTGAATTTCAGTCTACACAGAGAGGTCACATGTATTTAAACTCACCAGCATATAACTGAGAAGAGCATCATAGGTGAAAGGTAGCCCGTGACCAGGCAAGACTTGTAGTGAAGGGACTGGGACATCAACCCAGCCACATAAACTTCAACCTAGAGTCTGCCTATGGGATGTGCTGCCATAAGAATGGCACAGAGATTCTGATAGAGACCAACCAATGACTGCTCCAGCTTCAGACCCATGCCATGAGAGTTTACCTACCCCTGATACTGCCTGGAGCACCAGGACCCAGATGCTGGATGTCCCAGAGACCTAGGATAGAATGAAACACAAGTGGAGAAAAAAAATGTCAATGTAATAATGCCTAAAGATATTATGCTATACTCATAGATTGATTACTACCTCAATTACCTCTCTCATTAAAGAGGCTTCCTCCAGAAACTGATAGAAACAGATGCAGAGGCCCAAAGCCAAACATTAGGCTGAGCTCAGGGAATCCCACTGAAGAGAAGGAGAAAGGATTGTAGGATCCAGAGCATTCAAGGACACCACAAAAAACCCACAGAATCAACTAAACTGGGCTCATAAGGAAACATCACAGAGACTGAAATGACAACGAGGGAGCCTGCATGGTACTCATCTACGCCCTCTGCATATCTGTGACAGTTGTGTAGCTTGGTCTTCTTGTGGATCTCCTAACAGTGGGCTGTCTCTGACTCTCTTCCAAGATTTTGGGGCTCTACTCCTTGTAGAAGTTTTTATGTCCTGCCTGGCCTGCAGTCTAGACAAATCTCTCACCCTCAGTCCCACAGCCTTTTATAAAATAATCACTCAGAAGCTTATACTAATTATAACTGCTTGGCCATTAGCTCAGGCTTATTTCTGACTAGCTCTTACACTTAAATTAACTCATAATTCTTTTCTATGTTTAGTCATGTGACTTGGTACCTTTTCTCAGTTCTGCCTTGACATCTTGCTTCCTCTGTGTCTTGCTGGCAACTCCTGATTCAGCCCTCCCTCTTCCCAGAATTCCTTTAGTCTGCTTGCCTTAGGTATACTTCCTGCCTGGTTACTGGCCAATCAACATTTTATTAAACCAGTGTACAAAAGCATTATCCCACAGCATTTCCTCTTTTCTGTCTAAACAAAATGGAAGGTTTTAACTTTAACATAGTAAAATTACATATAATATAACAGTTATCAAGCAAGAATTACAGTTACAATATCTAGTCTATTCGTATTTGGCAAAATTCAAGAAAATATTCTACTTATCCTATATTTGTGAGTCTAAAGTTTCATATCTAACTTATCTTTTATCATAACCAAGGAAAATTATAACTATCTAGTCTTCAACTACATCCAAGACCCCAGAAGGATATAATATTAATATTACCTAAGTAAAGAGGAAGAACATTATAAGCAACTTCCAAAAATCTAGAATGAAAGAGACAGCTGGCTACCTGGACAGTCATCCAAAGTTACTCTGCAACACTAGGGCATCCATCTTTAGCCCATAGGTCTAGTCTCCCAGTCACTTTTTCCTGTGTTCAGTAGAATGTCTGGAAGAATTCTTCTGTGAAGCAGGAACCTGAAAAAACATCTAGCCTTGTTTTGGCAAAGTTTAGTGTTAATTTTTCAATGGGTCCTGCATGTCCAGTCATTACATTTTGTCAAATAGTCCAGACAATAACAGTTTCTTGCACAAATGGTTAACTTTTGCCATAAGGAAAGCAAACTCTATATGGAGTTTCTTCAATGCCCATCATCTTCTTCAAAGTAAATCGGTGTTGCCAGGAGTGTCCAGAAAAGTCAAAGTTTTTAAAACATTTTAAATGTCATATTTTGTATGTCTTTGAAGTGTTTGAAGATTACTTACCTAACTGAAATATATCTATGTACATCTAGAAAACTTAACTAATATGACTATAAGTTTGATTATCATAGATGATTAAGCATTAATCTCTATTTCTTAATGATACATTATAATTTTAAATGAGACATGTAAGCATGATATCTTAAGCAAGAGTAAAAATATACATACAGTATAACAACATTAACTTTAAATTTGTATCAATAAACTAAAATCTATGGCAACCTACCATATTTTAAGCAAGTTGTTGTTTTGTAAAAGTCTATTCAATAATCTACCCTTTTATCCTATCATATCTATATCCTATATTTCTGTATCATATCCCCCTTCTTCTTTTAGAAAGAGATTTACTATGACCAATAACAATTTGTAACTAATCTCTAAACAAAGACAAATATCCACAGTTCAGTTTTTGGGAATGTGGGCATAGTTTTCTAGGCTACTTCCTGCTGATTGTGGGTGCTGATAGTCTTATGGGAATCCTAAAAAAATTTGAGAAAATGGTCAAGTCGTGGGAAGACCAGCTGTAACCTTTGTTGATAGATAACATCTGTTATCTATCTGTTCATGAGATCTGGCCTGATCAAATCTGATCCATCTTAACCTAGAACAAATACATAGCCTCTTGCTTCCTGTGGAAAAAAAAGCAGAGCCTCCTTTCCAAAGCAATATATCCTTAGACCCAAATTTTGTAGTCAAGATACCTTTAAAATATACATTGTTTTAACTCAGCAGCCTTTATTATCAAACATCTCTCTCTCCAGTTAAAAATCCCAAAGATAATATAATCCAGACTCACTGTGTGATTTCCATCTTTACATGGTTTAACTTTTGTATTATTCTTATCTTTAAAGATTTTATTTGTTTAAACCTTTTTTGTATATAACTGCATATGCTCTTTTCCTCTCTCTTCCAAGCCTACATACATTTTTATGCCCACTGTAAACCATTTAAAGTCTTATTCCATCTGAATCTGTTTTATTGTGAACCTATTGCTTTAAACTGTAGTGGCTAGTACTGAAGCTGAATCCTTGGCTGTTGACTCTGCCCACCTCATCTTTTCAACATGGCAATGGTATGTTTACCACCAGCTCTGGGAGCCATGCCTACCATCAACTCTCAGAAGCGGTTTCTATGCCTCCATTAAAGCAGCATGTAGCCTAGAAACTTTTTTTGTCTGTACTAGCCAAGGCTAAATCCACCATGCACCACAGTTCAGGGCTTGGAGACACCTGTGTGCACTGCAGTGGGAATCTGGACCATGCCACTTCACTCATAGCAGCTGGTGGCCAGCTCCATCTTGCAGGCAGCTGTCAGGAGACAAGTCTGCACTGCTGCTGGCATGAGACTGTGAGACTATAAAGCCTAGCATGGCTTCATTTCTGTGCGTTCAGAATCTTTAAGCTTTCTTATGCCTATGTAGATCAATGCCCCATGCTGGGTGCCAATACAGAGCCAGGTATGGTGGCACATGCTGTAATTCCAACACTAGTTAAGCATGGAGGTCTGGAGGTCTGTACAGACAAGATAGAAAGTGACAGAGCTGTGTAGGAAGTGATGTACCTGGACAGAGAGCAAATCAGATGGCATAATAACAAGGCATATGTGCGTGGGTAGACAGAAGTAACTCGTATATGGAAGCTGCAGAGTTGGTGAGGTAAGGTTGGCTGGTGGCTTTCCCTATTTCTGTGATCTCTCTAAGGCTTTCACCCTTATGTTTGGCACTATGTTTTTATTTAATAAGACGATTTAGAATTTCATCTATACCTCCTCATACTGGGTTGCCTTATCTAGGCTTAATACAAAGAGAGCTGCTTCTCCTACTACTGTGTAATATATGATCACTGACATCACTTATTCATAACACCTAAGGGGATATAAATGATGTTGTCTTTCACCTGAAATATCTCACTCCAGAACTTCTGATCTAATCTTTTTCATATTTGTACTCTTTTTTTTTTATTTTTTGAGACAGGGTTTCTCTATGTAGCTTTGTGCCTTTCCTGGAACTCACTTGGTAGCCCAGGCTGGCCTCAAACTCACAGAGATCCGCCTGCCTCTGCCTCCCAGTGCTGGGATTAAAGGTGTGTGCCACCATCGCCCGTCCATATTTGCACTCTTTAACTGTAGTGTTTATTGCCTGAAAATGGATAGATGTAATTATCTTAAATAAGCATACTATTTACAGATGCCAAATGTCCACTTAACATCAGAGAAGAAACCAGTGGCCACTGAAAAGGAGCAGCTTTGTGAGCCTTTTGCTTATCATAGAGGGAGCTACACACATGTAGTTCATGTGGCAGGCAACAATCTATGTAGGGTACTGCATGCAAGACAGTTTATGTGCATTTTCTGTATTTTCAGTCTCCATCAAACGCTTCTGCTGTCAACACCATACTGATAAAGGACAGTGACTTATCTTGCCCTCATTTATTTATATATACATGGGAAAAATCAAGTAACAATCTCTTGCCACAAATTTCTCTCAAATAGTACTTTCCTCTTAATTCTCTTTGAATGAAATTTTATCAATAGCAAAAGAGCAAGATTGTCTTTTTACTTCTCAATTTCAAAGTACATTAATGTCCTTCCTTTTTTAATCTACTCGGTTAGCTCTCAGCCTTTTCCAGTTATATCACCGAGAGATGATGCTTCACATGCAAGTCATTGACTAGGACTGTCAGTATATGAAATACCTCTTCAAGGTATCTGTAGCTCCTCTGCCATCATGTTGATATGATGACATCCATTATAAACTCAGAGCCATATCCAGAAAAAAAAAAACAGTTGTACATAGTCCAATTTCATGACACCTGACTATACAGTGCATTGCATACATCCTGTTGAATTTTGCAGTGGTTGATTCTGTCAACTGTATTATTATGGCAGCTTTTGATGCTTCTCTAAATAAAGTATGATACCTGAATTCTGAGTCCATTATAAATTCTAGGTAATGGAAACTACAATGGCTTTCACATATTATGTCTAATTACACATTTTTTAACTTTCCTTTGTCTCTTAGATAATTCTCAGGATCAATAGGATGAGGTTGCTCTTATTTTTACTAAACTACAATGCTGTGTATATCGCTCTATATAAATAAAACACTGATGGCCAGTGACCAGACAGAAAGTATAGGCGGGAAAAGGAGAGAGGAGAATTGGGGAAACAGGAAGAAGGAGGGAGAGACACTGCAGCTACTGCCAGGACAAGCAACGTGTAAAGACACTGGTAAGCCACCAGCCACATAGCAAGGTATAGATTTATAGAAATGGGTTAATTTAAGATATAAGAACAGTTAGCAAGAAGCCTGCCACGGACATACAGTTTATAAATAATATAAGCATCTGAGTGATTATTTTATACGTGGATTGTGGGACTTCAGGGCTTGGTGGAACCTGGAGAGAAGCCCTCCAGCAACAAATGGCACCCAAAGGCTCGAGTTTCTACCTTAAACCTGAGAATATTCAATAACCAATTCTAAACAGAGCCAAAACCAGGTTCCTGCTTCTTGCCTCATACAGGCAGCTAGACGCAGCAAAATGCAGGTTTGAACACTGGTGGGTTCCTGGTGTGTGCATTTGACCGGCAGTATGGCAGGAATGAGGCGTCTGCCAGCAGCACATTATGTGGTGTGGTAGATTTAGTCTTTACTAGTATTTAAAAAAAAAAAAAAAAGAGGTTTCCAGGCTACACACTGCTTTGATAAAAGCTGAGACCTACTATTTCTGAGACTTGATAACTCCCAAAGCTGGAGAAAATATACCACCGCCATGTTGAAAAGCTGAAGTGGGCAGAGCCAGCAGCCACAGCGCCCTTTCAGGCTTAGAAGGCTACAATTTAAAGCAATAGGTTCACAATAAGACTGATTCAGATGAAATAGTTTATAATGCATGTAAAAAGGTACGTAGGCTTAAAAGAAAATATATATATATATATATATATATATATATATATATATATATATACCGTTATATAAACAAATGGTATCTAAAAATAAAGTGTTTAAAAAAAACAGTAAAGGTAATAAGCCCCGTAAAGATGGCTATCACACAGAAAATCTGGATTATGTTGTCTTTGTTATTCATAACTAAAGAAAAATATTTGATTGTAAAAGCTGTTCATTTATGCCAAAATGTAAATTTTAAAGGTACCTTGACTTCAAAATTTGGATATAAGGATATGTTACTTTGAAAAAGAGGTTCTGCTTTTGTTTCCATACAAAGCCAGAGGCTATGGATTTGTTCCAGATTAAGATACATCAGGTTTGACCAGCCAAGACCCCCTGAAAGATCTCCGATGACACCATGGCCCAGATGATCCAACATCCAGAATGGTTTCAAGGCAACTGGCTCCCACAATACAGCCTCAAGGACTACCCCATAGGCCTAAAATTTTCATTGCATCCCCATAAGATACAGCGCCACCCTCCAGCAGGAAGTAGTAAGAGATGCTACGCCCAAATCCCCAGATATACCAGGCTGGTTTTAGAGGTGGAATTGGCTCACTCCCCATCTAAACCCAGACATATTACTTTAAAAAAAAATGGTTAAGAGATTCTTGTGTCCCACATCAGAAGAGCCCTCTGATGCGGGACAGAGAAAAACCAATATTTTTATTTAAAACAGGTTGATTATAAATGCGATCTCTTGGTAGATGGGCCCAGCAGCGGCAGCCGATAGGGACATAGAGGCCCGGCGGCAGCCGGCAGAAACATACAGGCCTGGCAGCGGCCCGTAGAGGTAGACGGGCCCGGGGACGGAGACAAGCAGACACAGCTTGGAACAGGGACGCCTCTAACCCCAACACCCGGGGAAGAAGCTAGCTCCGTGGGACGCAACCAGAAGGAATCTGAACACTGGGTTGTCTGTCCGTCTGAGGACAACCCAGAGCCCAGCTGCTGATCCTGTGAAACCCAACAACTTGGAGGTGTTGGTGAGACTACCCTGCTCAGCTGAAACCTATCTGGGAGAGGATTCAGATGCCTACAGTTTGAAGTCTGAAGAAACAAGATCCGCTGAGGAGCTGACAAATGAGTTGACAAAACGTGACCTGGGAACACAGAAGAAGGCACTGCCCAGCCACCAAACCAGATCACCAGAATCATAAGTATATACTTCATGGACTGAGATAAGCTGCCTCTGAAGAAATAGCCCAATAGCACCAATTTAACCAAGAACACCTACTAAACCAAGACTAAAAATTAGAACAAGAGAGGCACTCTCAGACTCATACTGAGCAGAGGAAGAGATGAGTAGACGCCAGTGCAAAAATACAGGCAACAACATAAAGACCTATATGGCAACATCAGAACCTAGTGACTCTACACCTGCAAGACCTGACCATACCAAGACAGAAGAAATCAACCTTAAAAATGACTTTAAGAAGATGATAGAGGCCCTTAAAGAAGAAATAAAACATTCCCTCAAAGAGAAAATAAATACTTCCCTTAAAGAGGAAATGAAGCCGGGCGGTGGTGGCGCACGCCTTTAATCCCAGCACTCGGGAGGCAGAGCCAGGCGGATCTCTGTGAGTTCGAGGCCAGCCTGGGCTACCAAGTGAGTTCCAGGAAAGGCGCAAAGCTACACAGAGAAACCCTGTCTCAAAAAACCAAAAAAAAAAAAGAGGAAATGAAAAACTCCCTTAAAGAGGAAATAAAAACTTCCCTTAAAGAGGAAATGAAAAACTCCATTAAAGAGGAAATAAAAAACTCCCTTAAAAAAATGGAAAAAAAAAACCGAACAAAAAATGGGAAGAAATCAAAGAAAGCCAAGAAAAAGCAATTAAACAGATGAAAGAAACATTCCAAGATCTGAAAAATGAATTTGAGACAGTAAAGAAAACACATGCTGAGGGAATGCTGGAAATAGAAATCCTGACTAAACGAAGAGGAACTACAGAAACAAGCATAACCAACCAATTGCAAGAGATGGAACAGAGAATCTCTGACACTGAAGACATGATAGAGAAAATAGATTTGTCAGTCAAAGAAAACACTAAAGACAAAAAAGTCGTAAAACAAAATGTCCAGGAAATTTGGGACACCATGTAAAAGACCAAACCTAAGAATAATAGGGATAGAAGAAGGAGAAGAATACCAACTCAAAGGCACAGAAAATATATTCAACAAAATCACAGAAGAAAACTTTCCTAACCTAAAGAAAGAAATACCTATGAAGATACAAGAAGCTTACAGAACACCGAATAGGCTGGATCCAAAAAAAAAAGTCCCCTCACTACATAACAATCAAAACACTAAACACACAGAACAAAAAAAAAAAAAATTAAGAGCCGCAAAGGAAAAAGACCAAGTAACATATAAAGGTAAACCCATCAGAATAACACCGGACTTCTCAATAGAGACTATGAAAGCTAGAAGATCATGGACAAATCTTATGCAGACACTAAGAGACCACAGATGCCAACCCAGACTATTATACCCAGCAAAACTCTCAATCATCATAGGCAGAGTAAACAAAATATTTCAGATTAAAACCAGATTTAATCAACACCTGTCCACAAAACCAGCCCTACAGAAAGCACTAGAAGGGAAAATCAAACCCAAAGAAGCTAAACACATCCATGAAAAATCAAGCAATAGATAATCCCACACCAAAAAACACCAAAGAAGAACAACACAACACAACCACAAAAAATAACAGGAATTAACAATCACTGGTCATTAATATCCATCAATATCAATGGTCACAACTCACCTAGAAAAAGACACAGTCTAACAGAATGGATAAGAAAACAGGACCCATCCATCTGCTGCATACAAGAAACACACTTTAACTTCAAAGACAGATACTACCTCCGAGTAAAGGGCTGGGAAAAGGTTTTCCAAGCAAATGGACCTAAGAAACAAGCTGGTGTAGCTATCCTAATACCTAATAAAATAGACTTCAAACTAAAATCAATCAAAACAGATCAGGATGGACATTACATATTTATCACAGGAAAAATCCACCAAGATGAAGTCTCGATTCTAAACATATATGCTCCAAATACAAAAGCACCCACATTCATAAAAGAAACTCTACTAAAGTTTAAAACGCACATCAAACCCCACACATTAGTAGTGGGAGATTTTAACACACTACTCTCACCAAAAGAGAGATCTATGAGACTGAAACTTAAAAAAGAAATAAAGGACCTAACAGATGTTATATCTCAAATGGACTTAATAGATATCTACAGAACATTTCATCCTAACAAAAAAGAATATACCTTCTTCTCAGCACTCCATGGAACCTTCTCCAAAATTGACCACATGCTTGGACACAAAACAAATCTCAACAGATACAAAAAAAATTGAATAACCTCCTGTATTTTATCAGACCACCATGCATTAAGGTTAGACCTCAACAACAATAAAAATTATAGAAAACCCACCTAATCATGGAAACTGAATAATGCCCACCTGAAACATCAATGGGTCAAGGAAGAAATAAAGAAAGAAATTAAAGATTTCCTAGAATTCAATGAAAATGAAAGTGCAACATACCCAAATTTATGGGACACTATGAAAGTAGTGCTAAGAGGAAAATTCATAGCTCTAAATGCACACATAAAGAAGATGGAGCAATCCCATACCATTGAATTAACAGCACAACTGAAAGCTCTAGAACAAAAAGAAACAAACTCACCCAGGAGCAATAGACACCAGGAAATAATCAAATTGAGGGCTGAAATCAACGAAATAGAAAACAAGAGAATACAAAAAAATCAATGAAACAAAGAGTTGGTTCTTTGAAAAAATCAACAAGATAGACAAACTCCTAGCCAAATTAACCAAAAGGCAAAAAGAGAGCACCCAAATTAACAAAATCAGAAATGAAAAGGGAGACATAACAACAGACAACGAGGAAATCCAGAGAATCATCAGATCATACTTCAAAAACCTGTACTCAACAAAAATGGAAAACTAGGAAGAAATGGACAGTTTTCTGGATAAATACAACATACCAAAATTAAATCAAGGCCATATAAACCATTTAAATACACCAATAACCCCTAAAGAAATAGAAACAGTCATCAAAAGTCTCCCAACCAAAAAAGCCCAGGACCAGATGGTTTCAGTGCAGAATTCTACTAGACTTTAAAAGAAGAACTAATACCAATACTCTTCAAAGTGTTCCACACAATAGAAACAGAAGGAACACTACCAAACTCTTTTTATGAGGCTACAATTACCCTGATACCCAAACCACACAAAGATGCAACAAAGAAAGAGAACTACAGACCTATCTCCCTCATGAACATTAATTCAAAACTACTCAACAAAATATTGGCAAACCGAATCCAAGAATATATCAAAACAATTATCCATCACGAGCAAGTAGGATTCATCCCAGGGATGCAAGGATGGTTCAACAGACGCAAATCAGTCAATATACTACACCTTATAAACAAACTGAAAGAAAAAACCACATGATCATCTCATTAGATGCTGAAAATGCCTTTGACGAAATCTAACACCTCTTCATGATAAAGGTCTTAGAAAGATAAGGAATACAAGGAACATTTCTAAACATAATAAAAGCAATTTATAGCAAGCCAACAGCAAACATCAATTTAAATGGAGAGAAACTCAAAGCGATACCACTAAATTCAGGAACAAGACAAGGCTGTCCACTCTCCCCATATTTATTCAATATAGTACGAGAAGTTCTAGCTAGAGCAATAAGACAACAAAAGGAGATCAAAGGGATACAAATTGGCAAGGAAGAAGTCAAACTTTCACTATTTGCAGATGATATGATAGTATACATAAGTGACCCCAAAACCTCTACCAGGGAACTCCTACAGCAGATAAACTCCTTCAGTAAAGTGGCAGGATACAAGATCAACTCAAAAAATCAGTAGCCCTCCTATACACAAATGATAAAAGGGCTGAGAAAGAAGTCAGAGAAACATCACCCTTTACAATAGCCACAAATAATATAAAATACCTTGGGATAACACTAACTAAACAAGTGAAGGACCTTTTTGATAAGAACTTTAAATCTCTAAAGAAAGAAATTGAAGAAGATATCAGAAAATGGAAGGATCTCCCATGCTCATGGATAGGTAGGATTAACACAGTAAAAATGGCAATCTTACCAAAAGCAATCTACAGATTCAATGCAATCCCCATCAAAATACCAACACAATTCTTCACAGACTTGGAAAGAAAAATACTCAAATTTATATGGAAAAACAAAAGACCCAGGATAGCTAAAAGAATCCTATACGATAAAGCAACCCTTGGAGGCATCACCATCCCTGACCTCAAACTCTACTATAGAGATATAGTAATAAAAACAGCTTGGTACTGGTATAAAAACCGACATACGGACCAATGGAATCGAATTGAAGACCCTGACATTAATCCATGCACATATGAACACCTGGTTTTTGACAAAGGAGCCAAAACTATACAATGGAACAAAGAAAGTATCTTCAACAAATGGTGCTGGCGTAACTGGATGTCAATATGTAAAAGATTACAAACAGATCCATATCTGTCACCATGCACAAAACTCAAGTCCAAGTGGATCAAAGACCTAAACATAAATCCAGTTACACTAAACTTAATAGAAAAGAAAGTAGGAAGCACTCTTGAACGCATTGGCACCGGAGACCATTTCCTAAATAAAACAACAGCACAGACCCTGAGCACAACAATTAAAAAATGGGACCTCTCAAAATTGAGAAGCTTTTGCAGGGCAAAAGACACAGTCAATAAGACAAAAAGACAGCCAACAGAATGGGAAAAGATCTTCACCAACCCCACATCTGACAGAGGATTGATCTCCACAGTATACAAAGAACTCAAGAAACTAGACATCAAAATACTGAACAGTCCAATTTAAAAATGGGCTAAAGAGCTAAACAGAGAATTCACAAAACAAGAATCACAAATGGCTGAAAGACATTTAAAGAAATGCTCAACATCCTTAATCATTAGAGAAATGCAAATCAAAACGACTCTGAGATACCTCTTACACCTGTCAGAATGGCTACGATCAAAAACACCAATGACAGTCAATGTTGGAGAGGATGTGGAGCAAAGGGAACACTCCTCCACTGTTGTTGGGAATGTAAACTTGTACAACCACTGTGGAAATCAGTATGGCGGTTTCTCAGAAAATTAGGAATCGAACTACCTCAAGACCCAGCCATCCCACTCTTGGGCATATACCCAAGGAATGCTGATTCATACCACACAGATGCATGCTCAGCTATGTTCATAGCAGCACTATCTGCAATAGCCAGAACCTGGAAACAACCTAGATGCCCATCAACAGAAAAATGGATGAACAAAATGTGGTACATATACACAATGGAGTACTACTCAGCAGAAAAAAACAATGAAAGCATGAAATTTGCAGGCAAATGGATGGAACTAGAAAAAAATCATCCTGAGTGAGGTAATCCAAACCCAGAAAGACAGTCATGGTATGTACTCACTCATAAGTGGATTCTAGATATAAAATAAAGAACAATCAGACTACAACCCATAGAACCATGGAGGCTATATATATAGCATGGAGGTCCCTAGGACGACTGTGGCTTACAATAAATTTTGGTTTTACTCAATTATTGAAAAAAAATAGCCAAATGAATGGAAACACATGAACTATGAAACAAAGGCTGAGGGGCCCCCAGCTGGATCAGGCCCTCTGAATAGGTGAGACAGTTGATTGGCTTGATCAGTTTGGGAGGCAACTAGGCAGTGGGACCAAGTCCTGTGCTCATTGCATGAGTTGGCTATTTGAAACCTGAAGCTTATGCAGGGACGCTTGGCTCAGTCTGGGAGGAGGGGACTGGACCTGCCTGGACTGAGTCTACCAGGTTGATCGCAGTCCTTGGGGGAGGATTTGCCCTGGAGGAGTTGGGAATAGGGGGTAGTCTGGGGGTAAGGAGAGGGAGTGGGAGGGGGAGAATAGGGGAACCCGTGGCTGATATGTAGAACTGAATGGTATTGTAAAATAAAATAAATAAATAAAAATAAAAATAAAAAAACTCTAGGCCTATGGGCTAAATAAATAAATAAATAAATGCAATCTCTTTCTAAAAAAGAAAAGGGGATATGATACAGATATATAGGATATAGAGATGATAAAAAAGGGTAGATTAATGAATCTACTTTTAAAGAACAGAAACTTGTTTAAAATGTTTTACATTTGTATAGATTTTAGTTTATGTTTAAAATGTTTTACATTGGTATAAGTTTTAGTTTATTGATACAAACTTGAAGTTAATTTTGTGATCCTGTATATATATTTCTATTCTTGTTTGAGGTATTATGTTTATGTAACTCATTTAAAATTGTAATGGATAATTAAAAAATAGATTAAAAATTAGTCATCTATGATAATCATATTTGTAGCCATGTTAGTTAAGTCTTCTAGGTATACATGGATATATTTCAGATAGGTAATCTTCAAACACTTCATATACCTAGGGAATATGGCATTTAAATAACTTAGAAATCTGTTGATGTGAGACACAATTGTTCCTGGCTGCACCAATTTGATCCCGAGAGAATGTTGGGCTTCTAAGACATTTCCATTTGGAAGTTTGTCTTATTGGCATAAAATGACCTACTGGGCAAAGAACTGCCCTTGCCTTGATGGCTGACAGTAGGGATGCAATGCTGTCCTTCCTGGACAAGCAGGACACAAGGAAAGCGACCACTGTACTCTGCCAAGTAAGGGTAAGATGGTCTTTCAGAATTCCTGCTTCTGAAAATGGTCGGTAAGCCACCAGCCATGTGGCAAGGTATAGATTTATAGAAATGTGTTAATTTAAGATAAAAGAAGCCGACCATGGCCATACAATTTATAAAAAATATAAGCGTCTGAGTGATTATTTTATACATGGATTGTGGGACTTTAGGGCTTGGTGGAACCTGGAGAGAAGCCCTCCAGCAACACTACAATGAGAACTTTTAATATGTTTCATGTCCATAGGCACCAATTGGGGCAATTTTTTAAATTAAAGAAGAATGTGTCCTAGAATCCTCAAGAATGCCCCCAAATACATGGAAGACAACTAAATGAAAGAGGCACATAAATAATCATTACTATCTATATAAAAAAAAGAATGAATGACTTTGTTAACCTTCATCTTCTCAGAGAAAAACTAACCACATTTAATTGATGTTCCTAGTACCAGTGTGAAAACATGGGCTTATATACTTGCATGCTTTATGACCAATTAGTAGAACTGTTTGGGAAGGATTAGGAGGTGTGGCCTTGTTGTAGGAGGTGTGTCAGTGGGTTGGACTTGAAGTTTCAAAAGCTCACACATCCACAGTTAGCTCTTTCTGCTCCATGCCTACAGATCATGATGCAAGTTCTCAGCTTCTACTCCAATGCCCTGCTTGCCTGCCTGCTGCCATGATCCCCAACATAATACTCCAAGGGGCTTACCCTCTGAAACTATTATTCCTATTAAATATTTTCTTTTCTATATTGGCTTGTTCATGGTACTTTATCTCAGTAGTAGAAAAACTAACTAAGACACCTTATACACAACAGATCCCACATCTGTATTTCACATCATAGGGAAAATATAACAAAAAAACATTGAGATAACATACAAAATATGGATTTGGTACAAACAGTGTCTATCAGCTCCATCATATTTCATCATTCTTCAAGTAAAGCTTGAGTTTTTAATGCTAACTTATTTAAAAAATAACACAGAATTGTCCTGTATATTGCATTTATCCCTCTGCACCCTCTAAATAATAATTTTCACTGTTTATTTTTGCTTCTAGAGAAAGGAACTTAATATTTCCTTTCCTCTTGTTCTGCAATATGTTTAAGACATAAAGAACAGACAATAGTACTCTTAAGAAAGCCCAAGTTTGAAGATCCTCAAATCCAACTACCATTAGAGAAGTCTTCTGAAGGGTCCATATGGATGGATAAGCCATTATCATGATCCAAGAGCAACATCAAAAGAAGAATGTGATGAGCCTTACTCTACTCAGAAAGGCACTGATTGTATGTAGTTTCACTCATCAGTGCCAATCCAAGAAGAGCACTGAACACCACTGCCTCTCAGTATGGAAGCAGTATTCCAGCAGTTTCCATCAGGACTTTTGGGTTTCATCATACGCCAAAAAGAGCATGAAACATGACAAGAATCCATTAAAAACCTTGGCAGCATGTCCGGTTTCCCACAAGGTCAGTTGAGTCCCTAGCCTGGGCAGTTGGCTCCCTAGCCCGGGCCCAGGTATGCTTCGCCTCAGGCTGGAATAACCGTGAGCTGCTTGCTTAAAGCCAGTGCTACAAACAACTCAGGCCTGCCCTGGCAAACAGGGACCCTGCCTGTAAAGCAACACACGTGGTCGGAGTTTAAGGAAGCCAGAGCCAAGCCTTGACTCGGCTCAAGAGGGAACATGTGGCTGGATTTAAGCTTTAGTCTGCTACGCATTCTCTCTCTCTCTCTCTCTCTCTCTCTCTCTCTCTCTCTCTCTCTCTCTCTCTCTCTCTCTCTCTTTCTCTCTCTCTCTCGGCTCACACCTCGGATACTGGGTGGCTTCTTTGAAATTTCCTCGGATTTCTACTGTTCTACGCAGATTTGGTAAGTCATAACATATCAGATATTTTAAAGGAAACTATTTAAAAGAGAAATTTTTTCCACACTTAAAAAAATGGGTTTTATTTGTACATTGGAAGAAAATCGGGGTTTGCTTGAAATTTTAGACAGTCTGACAATGGAACAACTATATGAGAAGATTAGTATTGTTGGAATTATGCAGTTTATCACTATGCTTATCCTCATTTTAATATTTAAAAAGATAGTCAATTTAAGTGCCAGGATGACAGCTTTAGAAAAACTTGTAAAACCTGTAAAAATTCAGACAGAAGAAATTAACAGTGAAGTTGTTTCAAGTTTGGATCATAAGGTTACAGAAAGAAAGCCTGTTTTCACAGAGTCACCCTTAATTTATCCTTAGTTTATCAGCTTATTGGAGAAGGCCAATATGCTTCAGTACAAACCCACTGTTTATATGATGTCCAAACCCTAATTTAATGTCGAAAGGCAGCCTTGAATGCATGGGACAGAGTTGAGGAACCTGGAAAAAAAAACTGAGTCATTTACAAATATTATGCAAGGCCCAAAAGAATCTTTCAAAGATGTTTTTACAAAGACTGGCTTCAGCAGTAAAGAGAATGGTCTCAGATTCAGAAGCTAGTAAGATAATAATTGAATCTTTGGCCTTTGAGAATATGAATGCAGCATGCAAAAGAATAATCAGGCCATTAAATAAAAGATCTGCACCTTTGGAAGATTGGATTAGAGACATGGTAAATGTTGAGGCTCATGAGCATGATGATATGTGGGTAGGAGAAGCAATTTCAAAAGTTTTGAGGAATGGTAGATGTTTTGGATGTGGAAAGCAAGAACATTTGAAAAGGGACTGTAAACAGGTCATTCGTAGAAACAATGTTTCCTCAAGGAACAATGGCAACAGAATGCCCCTTACTTCTGGAGTATGCAGAAGGTGTGGTAAGGGAAAACACTGGACCAACTAATGTAGATCAACAAAGGACAGACAGGGTAATCCTTTGCCTCAGTCTTCGGGAAATTCCCAGTGGGGCCTCATGGAGGCCCCCAGAGCAAATCTAATTCAAAACCTTTCCTGCAGTCATAGAGGAAACCCCTGCTCAGAGCAATTAAAAAACCAAATGCCTATTGGAATAAGTCATGCTGGTCAGGATGATGAAACAGAGAGAATAGAAAATTCAGGAGAAAACATAAAGAAAAAATTTTGGCAGACTTCTATTAATGAACAAATACCAAAATTAATGATAAACATAAATGGTGTTTTGTTGTCTGGTCTGGTAGACACAGGTGCGGACATTACCATAATTGCACCAGAATTTTGGCATCCAACTTGGTTTCTTCAGGAGGTAAACGTTCAAAAGTTAGGAACTAGGACATTATCTCAGGTGAAACAGAGTGCAAGATGGCTGGAATGTATAGGTTCAGAAGGACAGAGAAGAAAATTAAAACCATATGTGGCTAATATAGCTATGAACCTGTGGGGTCGAGACCTGCTGAATCAACGGAATACTCAGATTAACATCCTTCCAATCTCAGAAACAAATCATAAACTAGCACATGTTTCTGAGAGAAATATTAGAAGATATTGTTCTAATGAGTGGTCACCAACCATTCATATTATACAAGAAAAGGGCACAACTGATGATCTTCCAAAGACACCAACAGCTCTACCTTTAAAATGGTTAACAGACAAGCCTATATGGGTTCAGAAATGGCCTTTAACAACAGAGAAACTCCAGGCTTTAGAAGAGCTGGTAGAAGAACATTTAAATGCTCAGCATATTGAAGAATCAACCAGCCCTTGGAATTCCCCTGTATTTGTTATTAAAAAGAAATCTGGTAAAAGGAGAATGGTAACATACCTTAGAGCAATTAACAAAGTAATTCAGCCAATGGGCTCTCTACAATCTGGGATTCCTTTGCCTACTGTTACCAAAAGGATGGTCTCTCATAGTTATTGATTTCAAAGACTGTTTATTTTCAATACCCTTACAAGAAAAAGACAGAGAAAGATTTGCTTTTACAGTGCTTACTTGTAATAATTCTCAACCGGTTAAAAGATTTCAATGGAGGGTCCTCCCACAGGGAATGTTGAATAGCCCAACTCTGTGCCAATATTTTGTACAACAGCCATTGGAAGTGATATGTGAAAATTTTCCTAAATCTATAATTTATCATTATATGGATATTTTACTAGCTGACTCAAATGCAGATACTTTAGAAATAATGTTTGAAGAAGTAAAGAAAATTTTGCCTTGCTGAGGATTACAAATTGCTCCTGAAAAGATACAAAGAGGAGATTCTGTTAATTATTTAGGATATAAAATAGAGCTACAAAAAATTAGACCCCAAAAGGTACAAATTAGGAGAGATAGACTACAGACTCTTAATAACTTTCAAAGATTATTTGGAGATATTTCTCATCTACGAACTATTGTTGGGGTAAAAAATGATGAACTAACTAATTTGTTGAAAACCTTAGAAGGTGACAAGGACTTAAATACTCCAAAAGAATTATCACCTGAAGCTGAGAATGAATTGGCCTTGGTAGAAAAGAAAGTACATGAAGGGCACGTGGATCATATTGATCCAAAGCTGGATTGCATTTTGGTTATTTTACCTTCAAAGCATTCTCCTACTGGAATATTGATGCAGAGGGAAGATTTTATATTGGAATGGATATTTTTACCAAATAAACCAAATAAAAAATTAAAAACTTATGCGGAAAAAAATCTCTGACTTGATTTGCAAAGGAAAATTGAGACTTCATCAATTAGTAGGAATAGACCCAGCAGAAATTGTCGTACCTTTAACTAAGGAGGAGATTGAAAAATTATGGACAGCAAATGAACTTTGGCAAAGAGCTTGCAGTATTTTTTTTGTGAGGAATTAACAGCAAATATCCCAAAAGCTATAGGATTGATCTTATAAAGAGAGCTGATTGGATCTTGCCTCAAATTGTATGGCAAAAACCCATATCTGGGGTTCGTACATTTTATACAGATGCCAACAAAGAAGGAAAGGCAGGTTACAAATCAGAAAATTTAAGTAAAGTGGTTCAAAGTCCTTATAATTTAGTTCAAAAATCAGAATTGTATGCTATTCTGTTGGTATTAATGGATTTTTCAGAACCTCTCAACATAGTAACTGATTCTCAGTATGCTGAAAGAGTTAGCCAGGCCTAACATCAACTGAAGTCTCCAGAAAGAAGATGGGGCTCCAAAACAACAACAATTCCACGTGGACAATAATAATATCACTAAGCTGATAACCATTATCTACAGATCAACTTTGAACTACAAGGTGCTCAGAGCAATTTTGAGATGAGTAGCTGAGATGACCCAGTCTGAAAGACTACTTTAGATAAACCCTGAACATTGGCATTATACACAGACTGGATAATGAAGGATATAGTTACCTTTCCTAGAATTTGACAATTAACCTAAAATTTTTCTTTCAGGACAAAGATAACCTCGCCCATACCCAGCAGGAAGCAATTTTAAGAATATGATGCCTACATTCCCAAAGAGGTGGTGTGGGGCGGGTGGTTTTTTGGTCTTTTTAATGGGTTTTGGGTCTGGGATAATTTTCATTGTTTAGGAGGGTTGTTTACAAGTTGTCAAGGGTTAGGGAAAAGGCTAAGCAAAGGAGATTAGATTTAAGGTTCTTGTTAAAAAAAAGAAAGAAAAGAAAAAGACAATCACTAGTTTTAAATACTTTACATTGGATTGGATTGTTTTATATTGTATACAAATTTGAAATTGATATTGTTAGAAAATGCTATATGTATATTTCTAATTGTATTTATACCATTCATTTAACAATGTAATGCCATTTTTTGATCCTTGAATATTATTATTACCAAATATTAGGATATAAAGAAATGATGGTTAGTACTTAGACATTACAATAGAACTTGTAGTCATATTAGATATGTTTTAAAAATTGAGCAGATATAATTTAGATAGACAGGTCATCTTCAAACCCTTCAGAGATCTACAGAATATGGCATTTAAAATGTTTTAATAACTTAGAAAATTTTCTTTTTTGAGACATGTCGGCTCCTGGCAGTACCAATCTACTTCAGAGAAAATATGGACATTGAAGAAACTGCATATGGAGTCAGCTTTCATTGTGGCAAAAGTTAGCCACTGGACAACAAAGTATCCTCGAATCAACAGGAAAAAATGGACAGATAGAACACAAAACAAAGGAGTACTGATTCTTGCCAAAATATGTGTGGTTATGGCTTTATCAAAAGGCATCTTCTGAGGCCAGGACAATATGGCCCCATCCCTGAAGTGGCCTTCGAAATCCAGAAAAGGTACAAAGCCCTTTTCTTCGAAGGCAGCTTAACAGGCAGAGGGCCAATGGCCTCTGTTGTGCAATGGAACAGCAGCTAAAAGCTCATTCCTCTCGATAGTAGACTGGCATTTAATAGAGGGATGTGGAGAAGAAGGGGATGCTGAGATGAAGCCATATATGCACAGCCAAGATGAATGGACAGCTGAATTCAAAAACTGTCAACAATTTACAGCATTTAAAATCCTGAATCATAACAGGACAATAGTGGAATTCAGGTGTTTCTGATATATGGACTGCTCTCACACAATGTGAGGTTGAACTGTTGACCTTGTGTACATCCTACTTCACAAATGAGTCTGTCAGATACGCTAAGCCTATAGGCTGAAGATGATGCCCCAACACTGCAGAGAAACCTCAGTTGACTGTCTAGGCAGCTGGCTGTTTCTGTCAACTCACAAATTTTTTGGAAGTTGCTTGCATGCACTTCCTGTTTTTATTGTTATCTAATATTTCCTTCCTGGGTCTCTGAGGGAGTTGATGATTAGTTATTTATATTTGAAGGTTAGTTAGTTATAGTTGAAGATTACCTAGGATAGAAAGAAATTAGATACATTTTGGACTTACCAAAATAGGATAGATAATGGAATTATTTTCTCTGATTTGTCAAATACTAATGGACTAGACATTGTTTAGGTATTTATTACTTGTATATATTGCATATAGTTATATATTGTATATAGTTGTACTTTTGTATATAGTTTTTCTTTTGTTAGTTATAACCTTTTGCTTTTTTTTCTTTTTACTAAAATAGAAAAGGGGAAATATGGTGCATTCTATTTGTACTGAACTGTGATTTTAATTTTATGTTAATAAATAAAGTTGCCCAGGGGCCAGAGCCATTAGATCCATAGAAAGAGTGTGGCAGTGTGGTGGCACACGCCTTTAATCCCATAGATCTCTGTGTGTTCAGGGATACAGCCAGCATTAGAGACATATGCCTTTAAGACCTAGAGAGCTGTACCTACAGGCAGTGAGGAGGCAGTCTTGTGTTTGGGTTTACAACCAATGCGAAGGCAGAACAGAAAGATTATTTAAAGACATACACACAGGAAATAGGTCTCTTTCGGAGAGCTAGGACCACTGCAGGAGGAAGGGTGAGATTTTAGCTCTGAGCTCTGACCTGTTGGCTTTCTCTTTTACATTGGTTCTGTGTTTCTTATTTTAATAAGATAGTTAGTTACATCTACATATTTGGATGCAACTTATTCTAAAATCACTTTGGAAAAACCAGTACATTTTAGTTTAGTATGCATTTCTTTCAAAGTGCATCCTATATTGTGGTTCAAACCACCTATACCTCGTGTTCCAGGGAATGTGATGCCCTAATCTGACCTGGTGCAAAACATCCACATATATAAAATTAAAAAAAAATCAACTTCCCATATAAATATAAGTAGAGAGATTTCAAATGAATAAATAAAAAATGCATCATAACACTTTGAAATAAATAAGAACAAGCCAAACACAAAGTCAGAAGATGAGAAAATAATTGTGATTAAGGCAAACAAAATTAATTAACTAGAAATGAAAAATATATTAAAGAAGCAATGAAGCAATGAATTGGTTCTTGTAAAAGATAAGTAAGATTGGCAAAGCCTTAGACAAACTGAAATAAGATAGTTAAGACTGCACTACATAATCCCCCAGAGATGGGGGAAATGGCTATTACAACAGATGCCAATGAAATTCATAAAATTATTAGGACACACCATAAATTATATTCCAAAAAATTGGAAAATCAAAAAGAAATTGAAGAACTTTTGATTAATATGACTTAATTCAGGTAAATCAAGATTAGAAGAAAAGTTAAGCAGATATAAATAAGGGGACAAGATTGTAAAGTAATAAATAACCATCCACTATAAAAAATATCCAGGCCTAAGAGTGGGTTAAAAAAATACAGGCCTATATAGATTCACTACTTGATTCTATAAAGCCTTTATAGAACCTTACCCAAAAACTTGTCAAGTTTTACATAAAAAAGTAAAGTAGAAAAATGCTTTCTAAATCCTTTTGAAAAGTCACTGCGATGATGTTACCAAGGCGAGACAAAGATAGAAAAAAAAATACATACAGCAAATGCTAGTTTTTCACCAAGTAAATGAGATCCTATGGCTTCCCTGATTACAGGCTAGCTCTTAACCAGTTTTACAGTAATGAGCATGAGTTTGTCCTTCCACCACATGGCTCAAATACGTAAGAAAGTGGTTGGTTACTGTCCAATCAGTCATGTCACTATTGCATCATTAGGCACATCTTGCCTCAGAGGTCACTATTGCAGTTCTCAAGTATCAGAACATTTTCCCCCATGAATAGCACCTTCTGACACTACAACCAAGGTATATATAATGTGTTCAGCAATAGGATCTTACCATCTCAATCTAGTGGCCAGGCAGGAAGTATAGGTGGAACTAACAGAGAGGAGAAAGGAGGGAACAGGAAGATAGAAGGAGTCACTGCCAGCTGCCGCCAGGATAAGCAGCATGTGAAGATGCCGGTAAGCCATGAGCCACGTGGCAAGGTATAGATTTATAGAAATGGATTAATTTAAAATATAAGAACAGTTAGCAAGAGGGCTGCCATGGCCATAGAGTTTGTAAGCAAAATAAGTCTCTATGTTTACTTGGTTGGGTCTGAGTGGCCATGGGACTGGTGGGTGACAAAGATTTTTCTGACTGTGGGCAAGGCAGGAAAACTCTAACTACAATCAAAAGCACTCTTCATTTAAAATTTTCCACTCCCAGTCCTCTACTTTCTAATTTCATATTAAATACATTTTATTCTACCCTCTACCTCCTTTTTCCCTCCTGCACTAATTGTCTATTGATAACTTCAGAACACCTACAATTATTCAAAGATAAGCAACATACACTGTCTTTATGCCATTTTACTTTTTACTATGTCTTTCTTTGTAACCTCTAAATTGTAAGAGTTCAAGACTTTAAGAATATATAACTCAAATAATCTTGGGAGAGATAAGTGGTATGCATACAGAAATTCCATGTCTGATTAGGGATGTAACTGTGCATTTCCATTCAGAGGCCATATTAAATGACTAAGTGGTAAGCCTTACTCTACTCAGAAAGGCACTGATCAAATTATTCATCTTACCAGCGCCATCCTGAATACAGCACTGCAACCAATAGTCTTAATGATAAGATGCTTACACAGTAGACTCCAGAAAGCTTCTCAGCTTTTATCTCACCATATGTACTCCCTAATACAATTTTTTCAAAAGTTCATTGAGAATAAACTATACATTAACTATCCCAATAACACTGAGAATAGACTGTTCATTTGTCCTCATTTGAGGTGAATAACTGTCACTGCCAAGGGATGAAACTTTTTTTCATATCATTCAGTAAGTTAGTCTCCAATAAATTTGTGTATTCTCACAAATAACTGTTCATGAGATAAAGTCCTGGAAACATATATCCTATATGTAGTAGTGATACAAATGACCATGAAATGACAACCCTGTGCTATCATACTCAGCCTGCTCTTAGCCTAATAACTTATTCTGACTGCTGTGATCTGCCCCCTATTTATCAGAATGATTATAAAAGACAAATGTATAGTTTTATAATGATTTTTTATTTTCTGTGAAACAGAAAGTTAGTCTCCCTTTTTTGGGGTTGTTTCACTGTAATTATACATGAGATGAAGATTTGACAAAAGAAATCACCACAAGGAATCATGAGTCCTGAATCAAGCAAATGCACAAAAGGATCAGAGAAGGCCTGTCAAGGATATCTTAGGGTTTTCATTGCTGTGAAGAAACAACATGACCACAGTGACTCTTATAAAGAAAACATTTAACTGTAGTGACTCATTCACAGATTCAGATGTTTAGTCCATTATGATTACAGCAGAGAACATGAGGGCATGGAGGCAAACATGGTGTTGGAGCTCACAGTCTTTACATCTTGACTCAGGCAACAGGAAGTCAACTGATTGTCACACTGAGAGAAACTTGAGCAAGAAACCTCAAAGCTCACCCCCACAGTGACATGCTTCTTTCAACAAGGCAACACCTACTAATAGTGCCACTCCCTTTGGGGGCCATTTTCTTTCCAGCCACCAGAAAAGTGACCACACATATACCACCATCACAATCCAAAGACCCCATCAAATTGAGAATGCAGTAAGCCTTATTCTACTCAGAGGAGTGTTGTAAGTATTTATATTTGAATAGAGTATGGTACACAACGTATTTGAAATGAACTCAATTAGAAATGCATAAGGAGCAGCAAGATGGTTCAGATATTAAAGGCAATTATTACCAATCATGGTGATAAAGTTTGATCCAGAGAAACCTTTCTCTGACCTACACATGCACATAATGGAATATACAAGGATGCATGTATACATTCAATCCACAAAATGCCAATATATATGCTATAACATGCTGTGGGATGTTCTCTATGCTGTGAATGTGTTGCTCTGATTGGTTAATAAAAAAATGTGTTGATTGGCCAGTAGCCAGGCAGGAAGTATAGGCTGGAAAAAGAAAAAGGAGAATTCTGGGAAGTGGAAGGTTGAAGCAGGGAGATGCTGCCAGCTACCACAAGGAGAAGCATGATATAAGATATTGATAAGCCACGAGCCATGTGGCAAGGTATAGATTTAAAGAAATGGGTTAATTTAAGATAGGAGAACAGGTAGCAAGAAGTCTGTCACGGCCATATAGTTTATGAGTAATATATATCTCTAGGTTTATGTGAGTGGGAGAGAATTGTCCTGACTGCTGGCAGGCTGGGACATAGAAAAACTTCAACTACAAATGGCGCCCAATGTGGGGCAAGAGTTTCCACAGGTTGATTATAAATGTGATTTCTTCTTAAAACAAAAAAAGAGATATGATACAGATATAATAGGATAAAAGGGTAGATTAATAAACCTACTTTTAAAGAGTAACAACTTGTCTAAAAATGTTTTACATTGCTATAGATTTTTAGTTTATTGATACAAATTTAAACTTAATTTTATTATCCTATATGTACATTTCTACTCTCATTTGAGGTATTATATTTACGTAACTCATTTAGATTGTAATAGATAATTAAAAATACAGATTAATAATTAGTCTTCTATGATAGTCAAACGTGTAGCCATGTTAGTTAACTTTTCTAGATATACATAGATATAATTCAGTTATGTAGGTAATCTTCAAACAGTTCAAAGACCTACAAAATATGACATTTAAAATATTTTTAAAAATTTAGGCTTTCTGGACAGTGAGATGAGACACGTCTGCTCCTGGCAGCACCAATTTACTTCAGAGAGGAGGATGGACATCAAAGACACTCTATATAAAGTATATCTTCTTCTTGGCAAAAATAGCCATTTGGCAAGAAACTGTTCTTGCCTGGACTGCTTGATCGACTGGATATGCAGGACCCATAAGTAGGTGATCACTGAACTTTGCTTGACAAAATTGTCCTTCAGGTTCCTGTTTTACAGAGGAAACTGCCAGACATTCTACAATACACAAAGAATAGTGACTGAGAGACTCTAGGCCTATGGGCTAAAGACAGATCCCCCAACTTACCAAAAATCTTTGGATGACTGTTCAGGCTGCCAGCTGTCTCTGTCCACTCTCACAAGACTCCAGAAAGTTGCTTGCATCCTTTTCCTGTTTCTCAGGTAATATTATATTCTTCTGAGGCCTTTGATATAGTTGAAGACTAGATAGTTACAATTTTCCTTAGTTATGATAAAAGATAAATTAGATATGAAACCTTAGACTCACAAATATAGGATAGATATTTTCTTTAATTGTGCCAAATACAAATAGACTAGATATTATAATTCTTGCTTGATAATTGTTTTGTTATATGTAATTTTACTGTGTAAAAATTAAAACTCCCCTTTTTGAAAAAAAAAAAGAAAAGGGGAACTGCTGTTTGATGTTCTCTATGCTGTGAATGTGCTGCTCTCATTGGTTAATAAATAAAGTGCTGATTGGCCAGTAGCCAGGCAGGAAGTATAGGCAGGACAAAAGAAAGGAGACTTCTGGGAAGTGAAAGGTTGAGACAGGGAGATGTTGCAAGCTGCCATGAGAAGAAGCATGATGTAAGATATTGGTAAGTCACGAGCCACATGGCAAGATATAGATTTATAAAAATAGGTTAATTTAAGATAGAAAAACAGATAACAAGAAGCCTGCCATGGCCATACAGTTTGAGTAATGTAAGTCTCTGTATGTTTACTTGGGGAACATGAGTGAAAGAGATTTGTCCTGACTGCCGGCAGGCTGGGACATACAAAAACTTCAACTACAATAACAAATATGGGAGTGAGTATTTATCTCTACCTGGTGTAAATCTGGTCAAATGTACTTCATTTGTCCAGCATTGAGATGCAGAGAATATGGTAGATAATACCCTTAGTAAAGAGGTGCTACCTTTGTATCCTCCATTAGAGATATGTTCTCATCACAACCACAATAAGTGATTCCTGCACTCTTTTTTTTTTTTTTTTTTTTTTTTTTGGTTTTTCGAGACAGGGTTTCTCTGTGTAGCTTTGCGCCTTTCCTGGAGCTCACTTGGTAGCCCAGGCTGGCCTCGAACTCACAGAGATCCACCTGGCTCTGCCTCCCGAGTGCTGGGATTAAAGGCGTGCGCCACCAATGCCCGGCTTGATTCCTGCACTCTTATATAATTTATTTTAAAGATCAGAAGAGTAACATACTGATGTTTCTCATTTGATTCTGTCAGAAAATATTCTCTCACTTACACTATTTAGAAGACTGATTGCCAACACAAAATAAACATTTTGCTGTACTTTCATGTATCAAGAAATAATACCTCTTTCCTTTTTTCTATGATAGCCTAATTGTTTCTATATTGAAAGCATATGTTCCAGTGAATTTTGAGGACATATTATTGGTAAATTCTTGACAAAGTCCTGTTAGATTGAGTACATGTAGCCACAGCACAATTGCTGCCACAAGCATTGTACTTACCAAACCTTAATCTCCCAGAGAGGACCAAGAAAGAGATAGTGACAAGAAATTTGAAACTGTCTGAGAAGTAGACTATAGAAAACATGTTGAAAGTGGCAATATTGCTCCCACTGACACCATTATACTCTCTAGCATTAATCATTCATCCTAAAAAAAAGTATGATAACTAAACCATTAATTTGTTGATAAATCTTACAAAATGTCCACAACAGTATAACTTAACTTCATCTATTACTCATCTGTCCTGTTCTCTGTTAACATATACTACTGTGTTGTATTGCTTTATCCTCTTTCACTGAAATATACTCTCCCAGAAGGAAGTAACCTTGTGACTTAGAAAGTAACCAAATTTACAAGTCTCAAGAACTCCTTAAACTTAGAAGATTCAGAAAGCCTCTTTAGAAGGTAATTTAAGCAGTAATAATGGCTAGGAAGAGAAAATTCTCTGACCTTCCAGAGCTCATGCTTAGAGCTCCAGGATGCAGTTCTCGTGAGTCTTCATTCATGCTTGGTTGGGTGGGACTTTAATTAACAGTTACCTTCAAATTACCCATGAGTATATAAATAACTCCAACCTCTTACTTCTGCAAATACTACCAGGAACTCACCGGTTTGCTAAACTAGAGTAGGGTATAATCATTTCTCGGTCTGTTGTTGGCTGTCTGTCTGGGGTGAATAGGTATAAGCTTATGCATCTCCAGGAAAAGCTACATAATAGATAGACAAAATCTATACCATAATCTTGTGTTTAATTATTTTCCTCAAAGCAAAGAAATGGAACCAGCATAAATATTGGGAAAAAAATGAACAGATAATGAAATTGTGGCACCTATATGAGATAATTTTATTAAATTGTAAAAAAAAAATGATATTTGAAGAAAAATTGATGGGTGTACAAATTACCCTAATAAGTGAAGTGACAGAGACGTGAAAGAAAAAAGTCAAAAGCCGCATGTTCTCACTCACAGATGGATGCTTGCATGAAGTATATATGTCCATGTAGGTAGGTCTGTGTACATGCATGTAATGTCAATAAAATCTAAAATTGTAAAATAGAGACCAAGAGAGGGTAAAATAGATGATGAGGAAAGAAGGACAGGGTTTGAAAAACGGACATATGTAAGACAAAAGATGAAAAATAGATGGGTGGCAGGGTGATGGGGGAGATGATGGGTAATGACAATATATTTAAATATCTTTTATTCAAAATCATATAACGAGCCGGGAGTTGGTGGCGCACGCCTTTAATCCCAGCACTCGGGAGGCAGAGCCAGGCGGATCTCTGTGAGTTCGAGGCCAGCCTGGGCTACCAAGTGAGTTCCAGGAAAGGCGCAAAGCTACACAGAGAAACCCTGTCTCGAAAAACCAAAAAAAAAAAAAAATCATATAACGATATCTAACAAAAAATAAACTGAGATCAGATAAGGCCTTTAAAATTATTTCTGCATCTATACTACCCTGACAATCTTGATGACAAAAAATTGAGGAACAAGGTGAGCCTTAATCTATTCAAAATGACGCCTTACACATACATATCACGTGCCTGACGCCAGTCTGAGTAGAGCACTGCACACCATTTTCTTCAAAGGGAACTGATGCAAACGTAGCCTTTATCTTTACTGTCCAGTTTTAGTCATTAGGCTAAAGAAAAACTGCATATTAACACAAGTTGACATGACAACATGGATATGGGATATTTTACAGGGGCCTAAGGGAAAATAAAGACATAATGGGAAAGGGTATTGAGAGAGGGGTAATCAGAATTTTTCCACTGACAAATCCTGATAAGTTATTCTATCCCATGTAATCAGCACTATACACATGTATACATAAGCAACACTAAAGGAACTAAAGGAACTCAATGAACTCAATAGGATGTGTGTGAATGAAACAATAATAAAGGCAATCTCATGAATTTGACAGGAGAGGGGTTACAGGAAGAGTTTGATGGGACAAAGAGGGCACAAATGATGTAAATAGAGTACTTAAGTACAACACTCAAATAAAAATTGAACAAAAAGTAATTATCTGGGGAGGCCATCTTCTGAAAGCTTGTAGTGAAGTTAATTGACAGCGCACTTTTGGAATAAGGAAACACATCTCCAGTGTGTATAAAATTTCATAAAAATGACCATATCTTCAAAGTTACATCTGGTAACCTTTCCTTTTCCCAGATAGAATCAAGTTATTATAGCATGGTGTGTACTACAGCTGTCTAAGTAGTCTAAGTATACAGATTTGAGAATGTAGATGTGCTGCCCTAATCAACCCCTATTAGTTCCTGTAGATTTAATCAATCCTCCCAGGGCACCATGATGGCCAAGTTCTAAAACTATTTGTTCACAATTTTGAGGGATAGTAGCTATACTAAACTTTGCCTTGCATGACTCCCTTGGGTCCTGTGAACTACACGGTTTACGTTTTTTATATTTTGTTTCCTACTGGAGGTAACTTAATCTCTTTCAATATATATGGATGAAATGAAGAAGAGACAACATTAATCACTCCATGAATGACTTTACAAGACTCAACAGCCTATATAAAATACATATAATGGAAGACATCTCATTAGTACCTGAAGCTGTACTATTATCACCATGCAAAACTACATCAAACAAGGAAATCAGGGAACTTATTTCAACAAGACGTTAGTTATATTTACTAAATCACATCACTGCTAACCTGAGTATATTACTGCCCACAACAACATTAACATGGATATTGTCTGTGCCATGCACAATTTTTCATCTTTCATCACTATTCCACATACAGTGAGGGGGAAAAAAAGCAACAGAACTCAAATTGTATCTATTCCTAAATTTTAAGAAAACTCTGCTATACTCTGCTCCACCTTATATTTCTCCCTCTGGATTTTCTGATCAGATTTCTGCTTCACTGGATAATTATTAAAACATGATGGATACGATCACATTACTTTTATTTTCCTTTAATAAAACAGTTTAGTATACAACTTTAATATCTAACTGCTAATGAGACAGAGAATAAATGATTTAAATCATCCAAAGGAAGTTTAAGTTATACAAACAACCACAGCTCATTTAAATTCAGAGAAAACACCACTATCACCATCCAGAGATTGAAATATAAAGAATTTGGTGAGCCTTATTCTAGTCATACTACCCTAGTCACAGATACTTCATGTCACCAGCATCAGGATATGCAGGGCACAGTACACCATCACATTAATGAGAAAGTCCAACCTCACTGCCTCCATCATTTTCAATTTTTATCTTATTCCCAAAATACTACAACACCTGCTTTTTGATTAAAGTTATTAGAAAACCAACTCATCATCCATCAGCTTTATTTAGATCATATTGATTCCCTTGCACCCTCCTTTAATGACTAGGTGGCTAAGACAAGAAGCCTTTTCCAGTTTTGGTTTTTTGAATTACCTAGATGTTTTATTTAGTCTTTATATTTTTCATTTTTGAGATTTATATATATATATATATATATATATATATATATATATATATATATATATATATATATGACATTTATCTCTTTACATTCTTCCCTACAAACCCTACCATGTACCTTCTTGCTCTCTTTCAAACTAATTGCATACATGTGTACATGGTTTAAAAATTGAATTTGATTCTGTCCATATTCATAGTACAACACTGAAGCATATGTAGATTCAAAATACCTGGCCAAGTTCTGCTGGGATAAGTCAGTACACTGTCATAATACCTGATCCACATCACCATCACCACATACATCAGATTACAAGAAGCATACTTAGTGAATAGTACTCCACCAGATAGGATTCAGTTAAAGGTAAGAAAATTAACTGATAGCTGTCTGTATAAAGAAGTGCACATAGCATGCTGGTATGGAATTTCAGCTTCAGGTGCTTCTATAATTTTCCAAAGGTTTCACCAGATCTCCTAATCCAGCATGACACCTGTACCCCAAAATCATTTAATTTTAAGTCCAATGAAATTTCAGCCACATTGGCCTTTACTATGCATCTCTATAGTTCCTTTGTTCTAGTTTCTGTTTACATGGATGATTGCATGTATCAATAGGATAAGATGATACTTAGTTTTTAGGAAAGAACTTACTCAGACCTTACTTTCACTAATTTTGGTGTCAATTATCTGAAGAATGGACAATTATAATTATCTCAACTATAGTTGTATGTAGTAGAATATTTTAAGGTGTGTTACTTTTGTTTATGTTGCATTTGTTTAACTCTGTGAAGCTGTGTTACTGTGCCTGTCTAAAACACCTGATGGTCTAATAAAGAGTTGAACGGTCACTAGTAAGGCAGGATAAAGGGTAGGCAGGGCTAGCAGGCAGAGAGAACATATAGAGGAAGAAAACTGGAAAGGGAGATCCAGGAACAAGAGAAGGAGGAGGACGACTCCAGGAGTCAGCCACAGAGTAAGAGTAAGATACAGAAGTAAAAGAACAGGAAAAGCCCAGAAGCAAAATACAGCCAGGATAATTTAAGTTAAGAAAAGCTGGCTAGAAACTAAACCAAGCTAAGGTTGGGCATTCATAAGAAATAATAAGCCTCTATGTGTGAGTTTGTTTGGGTGCTGGATGGCAGGACCCCCCAAAGAGCAAAAATAACAACAGCTGTATATCTCAAGTACTGTGTACAATATCCTACAGGTATTATTGTACATATCCCCAGGATAGTTGCAGAAGGATCACCAACACCATTGAAATGTCACTAAAATATCTGCATGTCTTTTTTATTTTTATTTTATTACTTTTTTATTTACACCTACTCTGCCTATAATATTGTAAGTTACACCTAGTCCACTTGGCTGCTAGTTAACTGAATAGGACAGTACTCATAGCATTCTAAAAATACACATTTTTCCACATTCTTTCCAATATAGTGTAATAAACGTTCTTCATAGCATTTATTTCTAAGTCAAAAGGAATTTCAACTATAATGTCCATCATTTATATCTTATTCATGAGCCTTTATTTTATTCTGGGTTTATTTCCATAATTACAAAGAATGGGATTACTCTTATATAACTTATTTTTAACTTTTCTCTAGTAGACTATGAGTTCTGATGCAAGGACATAGGAATTATTAGTTTCATATTCTAATTACAATCTATCATGAAGGGAATTCAGAGTGGGAACTCAAAGCAAGAATTTGGAGGCAAGAACTAAAGCATAAGCCATGGAAAAATACTGCTTACTGACTTGCTCCTCATGGCTTGCCAAGTCTCCTGTTTTAATTTAAACAGGATAAAACAAGATACAAAAAGAAAATGTGAAATCACTCATATTGAGTATAGACAAGGCAACCCAATAAGAGGAAAAGAGTCCTAAGAGCAGGAAAAGATTTAGAGATACGTGGGCTTTCATTGTTAGTAAACTCATAGAAACACCAAGGTAACAGCCATAAAATATGTATATAAAAGACCACCATTAATATAAAGTATTTTCAGATTAACAGTTGCTTTTTGGATCAAAGTAGATTCAATAATCTACCGTTTTTAACAATTTCTATATCATATCACCCTTTTTTCTTTAGAAAGAGATTGCATTAATAATCAACCCTCTATAAATAAAAACAAACATTTATAAACAACAAACAAAACACATGGCTTAGTACCTTTTCTTAGTCGAACATTCTCATCTTACTTCCTCTGTGACTGCTTGGCAATTCTGTCTCTGCCTTTCCTCTTCCCAGCCTTCTAGTCTGGTCACCCTGCCTACATTTCCTGCCTGGCTACTAGCCAATTAGCATTTTGTTAAACCAATAGGAGTGACAAATCCTAACAGTGCACAAGAGCATTATCTAACAGTATTTCAAAAGAAGAGGGCAGAGTCATGGCAGACATCATCCAGTCACCCAAGGAGCAAGATGACAGCATATGGGTAATGCCATGGCCATGTGGCAAAATATAGATTAAAAAATGTGTTAATTTAAGATGTTAGAGCTAACTAGCAGTAAGTCTGAGCCATAGACCAAACAATTTGTAATTAATATAAGCCTCTGTGTGTTTACTTGGGACCAAATGGCTGCAGGACACAGGAAATATTCCATCTTTATTTGGCACAAATGCAGTGCATGTACATCCACATAAAGCCTAATAAAGCTATTTTAAAAAGAGGGCTTCTAGACCCACAAATATGGGAATCAAGCGCAGCTTCTTGGTAGCTGAAATTTTTTCAGATAGGCTCTGTTTGCTGGTGGCTAACAGAGGAACAGTTCCTTTAAGAGATGGCTTCCTGGTTCAGGCTTAAAGCACAAATCACTCTTTCCAGTGATCCTACTACTGAGCACTTGTGAGTGAGGTTGTGGGCACGTACCAAGCCACATGGCTAAACATAGCTAAGAATTATGGGTTAATTTAAAAATAAGAGCTAGTTAATTATACTCCTGAGCAATAGGACAAACAGTTTATAACTAACTGGTTTATTTGGACTGAACAGCTAAGGGGCTGGGTAGTACAGAAACTTCTGTCTATACCACCTCATCCCTCACCCCAATGATGCGCTCCTGCCCCCTAACTCTGAGCCTAAAAAAGAACATACCTATAAAGGAATAAGAATCATGCAGAACACCAAAAAGATTGGACCAGAAAAGAAAGTCTCCGGACTACATAAAACAAAACACTAGACATAAAGGACAAAGGAAGAATATCAAAAGCTGAAAGGAAGAAAGCCAAATAACATCTAAAGGAAGACCTATTAAATGATATCTGACTTCTCAAAGAGAGACTCTAAAAGCCAGAGGGGCATGCTCAGATAGATGTCTTACAGACTCTAAGAAACCATAGATGCCATCCAAGACTAATATACCCAGCAAAACATTCAATCATCATAGATGTAAAAAAAGACATTTCATGAAAAAGTCAAATTTAAACAATATCTATCCTTAATTCTGGCCCAATAGAAAGTACTAGACATAAAACTCCAACTCAAGGTTACCTACACCCACAAAACCACAGAAAACAGGCATTAAATAAACTCACACCAGCAAACACATACCACCACCACCACCACCACCACCACCACCACCACCATCACCAATAACAGCAATAATATAAGAGGTACGGTGATAATGTGTCCCCCAATTTATTGTGCACCATAATAAACTTATCTAGGGTCAGAGAACAGAACAACCGCTAGATAGACATAGAGGCCAGAAAATGGTGGCACACACACACCTTTAATCCTAGCATTCCAGAGGCAGAGATCCATTGAGATCTCTGTGAGTTCAAAGCCACAGTGGAAACAGCCAGGCATGGTGACACATGCCTTTAATCCCAGGAACTAATAGCAAGAAGCAGAAAGGTATATAAGGTGTGATGACCAAGAACTAGAGCCTGGATAAGCTTTATGGCTTTTGAGCAGCAGTTCAGCTGAGATCCATTGGGATGAAAACACAGAGGCTTCCAGTTTGAGAAAACAAGATCAGCTGAGGAATTGGCAAGGTGAGTTTAGCTGTGGCTAGTTTGTTTTTATTAATAAGACCTTTTAGGATTCATTTTATATCTGATGCCCAACTTGTCAGGTACCAATTTGAGAAAAAGCTACTTGCCTGTGGCCTTGTGGGCCCCAGTTCAGACCTTAACTATGAGTTGCCAGTTGTGGTGGCACATGCCGGTACGATTTGCTGATGGAGGTGAGGCAGAGGCAGGAGGATCCTGAGTTTGAGGCCAGCCTGGGAGGCTTACTAAGGAAATGCTACAGTCAGGGTCGAGGCACAAACGATGGCAGTGGGACCATGGAGCGAGCAGCTGGTGGTCTGAGTTGCCAGCTGCTTCTCATCCTGTTGGTGACTGCAGTGATACTGCTACCTGGGATGAAGAGTTTACTGCTGCTTGTTCAGAGAACAATTGCCAGGACCATCTTTTGACAAGAAAGCATCAGCAAAGGTCAGTTTGGAAAAGTCTGATGAGGCAAATGGTGGGAAGTAGTTGCTGTGAAGATGTTCTCTTCTAGGGAAGAACTTTATGGTTCTGAGAGAAAGACATTTATCAGACAGAATTACAAACCAATTTCCCTCATGAACAATTGTGCAAAATTACTCAGTAAAATACTCGCAAACCAAATCCAAGAACATATCAAAAAGATCACCCACTATAATCAAGAAGGCTTCATTCCAGGGATGGAGGGATGATTTAACATATAAAAATCTGTCAATGTAATCCACCATATAAACAAACTGAAAGAAAAAGAATCACATGATCATCTCATTAGATGCTGAAAAACTTTTGACAAAATCCAAAACCATTTCATGATAAAAATCTTAGAGATTAGGGATACAAGGAACATACCGAAACATAATGCAGACAATTTACAGGAAGCCAACAGCCAACGTCAAATTAAAAGGTGAGAAAAATCAAAAAAATTCCACTAAAGTTATAGTTTATTGAAATTCTAGCTAGAGCAATAAGACAACTATGGGAGATCAAGGGGATACAGATTGGAAAGAAAGAAGTCAAGCTTTCGCTATTTGCAGATGATATTGTAAGTATACATAAATGACCCCAAAAATTCTATCAGGAATATCATATAGCTGATACACACTCTTAGTGAAGTGGTTATGTACAAGATTAACTCGAAAAACAATCAGTAATCCTACTATATACAAATGGGCTGAGAAAGAAACAACACCTTTCACAATAGCCACAAATAATACAAAATACCTTGGTGTAACTCTAAACAAACAAGTGAAAGACCTGTATAACAAGAATGTCATGTCTTTGAAGAAAAGAACTGGAGAAGATATCAGAAAATGCAAAGATCTCATGTGCTCTTGGATAGGTAGGATTAACAGAGGAAAAAGTGGCCATCCCTCCAAAAGGAATCTACAGGTACAATATAATCCCCATCAAAATTCCAACCCAATTCTTTATACACCTTGAAAGAACAATACTCAACTTCATATGGAAAAGCAACCAAAAAAAAAAAAAACTCAAAAAAGTAGGATTGCAAAAAGAATCATGCACAATACAAGAACATCTGGATATATCATCATCCCTGATTTCAAGGTGTACTAAGGGGCAATGGTAATTAAAAACTGCATGGTATTGGCATAAAAACAGAAAAATGAAACAATGTAATTGAATTGAAGTCCCAGACATAAATCCACACACCTACAGACAGCTGATATTTGACAAAGAAGCCAAAATTATACAATGGAGAAAAAAAATACATCTTCAACAAATGGGGTTGGCATAACTGGATATTTGCAAGTAGAATAATACAACATGACCACAGCAACTTTTATTAAGAAAAAATTTAATTGGGGTGTGTAGCTAGAGTTTTCCTACCTGGCCCACAGTCAGGACAAATCTCTCTCACCCGCCAGTCCCACAGCCGCTCAGACCCAACCAAGTAAACACAGAGACTCATTTTGCTTCAAGCTGTATGGCTGTGGCAGGCTTCTTGCTAACTGTTCTTATATCTTAAATTAACCTATTTCCATAAAGCTATACCTTGCCACATGGCTCGTGGCTTACTGGCACTTTACATCTTCCTTGTCCTGGCAGCGGCTCCAGGCCGTGACTCCTGCCTTCCTGTTCTTTTATTTCTCCTGTTAGTCCTGCCTATACTTCCTGCCCAGCCACGGCCAATCAGTTTTTTTTTTTTTTATTGACCAATCAGAGCAACTTGACATACAGACCATCCCCCAGCACAGCCAAGTGCAGATCATCTCAGACACCTGCACTCAGGCCCGTGGTCCTAATCATCCTCTATGCGGACCTGCTGGGTAAAGCCAAGAGGAACCCAAGAACAGGCTCCCACAGAACATAGAGAACATCCCACAGCAGGGGTGGTTCTCTTACAGTTTCATAGGTTCGGTTCATTATCATCATGAAGGGGAGCATGGTAGCATGCAGGCAGATGTGGTGCTGGAGTAATAGCTGAAAGTACTACATCATCCAGGCAACAGGAAATCAACTGAGACATTGGGCAGTATGCTGAGCATTGGAAATCTCAAAGCCTGCCCCACAGTGATTCACTTCCTCCAAAAAGGCCATACCCATTCCAAAAAAGCAACACCTCCTACTAATGCCACTCCATATGAGATTATGGGGGCCAAATACATTCAAACTACCACAGGATGGAAGAATTGGAGGAACCAGAGGGCTTAGGGACACAAGAACACAACTCCCAGAATCAACTGACCGAGAATCATGGGGGCTTGCAGAGATCAGGGCACCTGTAGGGGTCTGACTTTGGACCCCTGTATGTATGTTATGGCTGAGTAGCATGGTGTTATTGTGGGATTCCTGACAGTAGGAATTGGGGTTGTCTAATGCTTTTACCTGCTTGTGGGACCCTTTTCCTCCTACTGGGTTGCCTAAATCCAGCCTTGATGGAATGGGATATACTTAGGCTTATTGTAGCTTTGTATACCATGCTTGACTATTGTCCCTGAGAGGCCTTCTCTCTTTTATAACACGAATCTTAAAAGGTCTTATAATAAAAAACCCAGAGCCAGATACTGGGGTGAAAGCTGAAAGATCAGAGTAGCAGAACAGCCAGCCACTAGCTTACGTCTACGAAATCCTGACCTCAAGAGGGCAAGTTCCTGTTTCCTCATGCATTATATACCTTTCTGTGTCCTGCCATATTACTTCTGGGATTAAAGGCATGTGTCACCACTGCCTGGTTCTGTTTCTCTCATGTAGCTCAGTGTTGCCTTGAACTCAAAAAGATCCAGACAGATCTCTGCCTCTCAAATAATAGGATTAAAGGTGTGTGCCACTACTGCCTGACCTCTATGTCTAATTTAGTAGCTGGCTCTGTCCTCTTTTCCCCAGGTAAGCTTTATTTGGGTACACAACATATCACCACACTTTTCTGAGGAGAGGTGCTAATGGGAGTAAATCTGAGGGAGAGGAGAGGTGAAAGGAAGAGATTAGGGGAAGGGGAGAGATGGGAAACTATAGTCATGGTGTAATATATGAGAGGAAAATAAAAATAAATGAAAAATTGTAAACAAAGAGAGAGAAGAGAGAAAAAAAGAATGTAATCATTCAGGAGGATCATTTGAAAGAATTGTTAAAATTTTATAATATACAAATTATAAGCCAAGTACATAACTTTTCCTAATCTTAGCAATAATAAGCTGAGAATTATTATGAGCAAAATATTTCTGTGCTGCAAATAACTAATTTGATAAAATAATATATAAATACTGAATAGACAAGTTAAAATACATACAAGACTCTACAGAGTCAAGAATTTCAGCAGAACAGAAAGCGATTCTACTGGGTAAAAATCTTATGAATTTAAAATAGTTTATATATTTTTTAAGTTTTTACATTTTAATTCTTCAAATTTTAATTCTTTCAATATTCTTAGGCCTTATTGGATTTAGCCATTTTCCCAGGAGGTAGTTCATGTCTAAATATTAAAATGAATAAGACTCAATGATGGCACAAAGCTGTACAAGTAACCAACCAATATCTGATTCAATTTAAGGCCCACTCCACAAGATGGAACTCATCCCCAGCACTACTTGGATATCTGAGAACCTGAGCCTATATAGCCCAGGAACCTACAGTACAAACAAATACAATTGTTCCACTAGAACATAGCAATAAAATGACTCCTAATGACATTCTTCTATATGCATCAGTGTCTTATTAGCCATCATCAGAGAAGCTTCCTACTGCATCAGATGGGACAATACAGAATCCCATAGACAGATAATATGAATAAAATTAGAGACCATGAGCCGGGCCGTGGTGGTGCACGCCTTTAATCCAAGCACTTGGGAGGCAGAGGCAGGCGGATCTCTGTGAGTTCGAGGCCAGCCTGTGCTACCAAGTGAGTCCCAGGAAAGGCGCAAAACTACACAGAGAAACCCTGTCTCGAAAAAATCAAAAAAAAAAAAAAATTAGAGACCATGAAAACTTGGTGCTAAATGGAATGTTTCCATCAAATCCTTCCCCACAGGGCTCAGGGAACCCTGTGTAAGAGGAGCAAAAGGAGTGTCCTTTGTGTATATATTAAAGCTTCCACTTGAGTGTTTTTATGGGATTCCTGAATATGTGAACAAGTGGATCTCTGTGTCTATATATGTCTTGCGTGCTTTTCCTTGGGCTTTTTTTTCTTTCTATTTGATTGTCCTGTTCTGATGTGTTCATTTTTGTTTTATCTTATTGTGTTTTATTTTATTATTAACCTTAGAAGACTGTTTTCTAATGAAAGACAGAAAGGGGATGAATCCATATGGGAGGAGAGGTGGGGAGGAATTGAGAGGAATAGAGGGTGCGGAACTTGTAATCAGAATACATTGTGTGAGAAAAAATAATCTATTTTCAATAAAAGGAAAAAATTGAATAAGACATTATTGAATATATTTTTAAACTTAGCATTCTTCACCTTGATTTAAATTAGATCACATGAGTATTTTCCTGATCCTAATGAATGAAAAATTTTAAGTTTTGACAGCATTATAGCTTCAGTGTTCATCCAGAGTTAAAAAGAAATCTGAAGATTTTTTTTTGTGCAAAGGTTTATTTTATTTGGGTAATTTTCTATGCCACAAAGTGGTTATAGAAAAAACATTTATTTCAACATATTTTGCTATTTAAAAAAGATATACTGATTTATAATATTCTCTCTTAGAGAATGAAAGACTTCAATGTCTTATGTTTGGTAAACTTCTTCAAAATTGTTCTAGGCATTGTCATTTTGATATAGTGTTTGTAAAATATACAATGTTAAGTAAGATATAGCATTCTTGGATTTGAAATATGTTTTTCTTATAAATTTACTTCTCATGACTTCAATATTTTCAGTAATATATTCCTTTTCCACATGTAGCTTTTAAAGTTTACTAAATTTTCCTGATCTTTTCGTTTAATTTTTCACTGTACTGGTGATATATTTTAGATTTATTAAAAGGGTTACTCATTGTATAAAAAAAAAAAAAAACTCAGGGCCACCTGCTCAGGATTGGTACCACCAATAATAAGCCAGGCCCTCCAATTAAGAAATTCACCCACAGGCTTGACTAAAGGCCAACCTTATAAAGACATTTTCTTAATTGAAAATCTATTTTCCCAAATGACTCAAACTTGTACATTTAACATAAAACTAACCAACATACCATAGCTCATGAAAATTATCAAATGCCAAACACAGGATCAGGAAGGGCATGTCACCAGTAACCAACATCTATACTACCATCATTACCAGGAGAAAGTCACAGGTGAACTTTCTCATGCCCAGGTTTTCACAGAAACAAAGTGTATATGTGAAAATCCAGCCCCAATCATTTCCTTTAGCCTTAATTGCTGCAATGATAAAAGTATGATTCATGTATGTTAAATGCCATTTATTCATCAAACCACAAACTAAAAACCACTATCTTGAAATACACATTTCTTCCATAGTAGAGTTTGCCTTTTTCTTGATACTTATATGAAACTTAAGACACTACACATGGAATAAGTTTGTTACCATAGATTCTTTTATCAGAAAGATCTTCAATGTCCTTCACATTTTTTGTCTCTCTCTGTCTCTCTCTGTCTCTGTCTCTGTCTGTCTGTCTGTCTGTCTCTCTCTCTCTCTCTCTCTCTCTCTCTATATATATATATATATATATATATATATATATATATATATATACAAATATATACATACATACATACACACACACACACACACACACACACACACACACAACCTAATGGAAAATATCTGGACGATGTCTGATGTAGAGTTGTCTAACTAAAATTCAGGGACAAGGTAAAAAAATCTCCTGTGCACATGAAGATACAGAACCATGTTCACATAGATACTACTTTTGGAAACACTGTGTACCAGAAACTGATTAGAACTAATCAAGTTGTTGGCCAAAGGGGTCCCAAGGTAACCACCAAATAAGCTATGCTATCTCCAAGGCTATAGGTTAGTTTCTACAAATGTACAGTAAGACCCTGTTGCTGAAGACAAGTCAATCTGGTGTCTACCTAGAACCATTATCCATACTGACCAGTGTTCATGTTACTGGAAGGTACTGAGTACCCTACCAAAGGGGACGCATACCCCAACCAAACTACAATGGTGACCTGAAACCAAGATAGGCTAGAGCAATAGTGGCACAAATTTTATGGAAGTAACAAACCTTAAGGCTTATTCCAAGTGTGGAGCCCATACTTAACACTGCTTGGGTGGCCAAGAACCTGAGACTAAATAGCCCAGAGATCTAGGATAAAATCAGATACTACTGTTTTACTAAAAGTATGTAGAAATAAAACTCCAATGACATTTGTAGCATGAATCATAAAAGGACTTGATAAAAACAAACCTGAAGCCAGGTATTGGGGTGAAAGCTAAAAGGTCAGAGAAACAGAACAGGCCACAGCTACCTCACCTTGCAAATTCCTCAGCTGATCCTGTTTCCTCAGACTGGAAGTCTCTGAGTCCTCACATCCAAAAAGAATCTCAGCTGAACTGCTGCTAAAAGCCTAAAAACTTAACCAGCTCTAGTTCCTGGTCCTCACACCTTATATACCTTTCTGCTTCCTGCCTTCTCATTGGCTCTAAACCCAGCCACATGACTTCCTTGTCACTGCTTGTCTATGGTTGGTACTGGGATTAAAGGCTCTTGTTACCATGCCTGGCTGTTTTCAGTGTGGCTTTGAACTCACAGAGATCCGGATTGATCTCTGCCTCTGGAATACTAGGATTAAAGGTGTGTGTGCCACCATTTTCTGGCCTCTATATCTAGTGGCTCTTCTGTTCCCTGACCCCAGATAAGTTTACTAGGGTGCACAATGTTTTGGGGAACACAATATCACCCCATTTCCCCTTTTTGTCTAAAATAAAAAGAGCTTATAACTAATACATGAAAAAAAATTATGCAGTAAGTATATACAATATATACAGTCAAGAATTATATTAACAATGTCTAGTCCATTAACATTTAATAGATTCAGACACACTAACAATGTCCAGTCCATTATCATTTGACAAATTCAGATGAAAATTTTTCATTACTTATCCTATTTAAAAAAGTATTTCCTTTTTAAAAGTAGACTCAATAATCTCCCTTTTTATCTTATCATATCCATTTTCTTTTTTTAAGTAGTTCCCAAAACCTACCATTTATCTTCTAACTTCTATATCTTCCCTTTCTTCAGAGTAGTTTCAATGATCTATTCTTTTCTGTATCTTCTTTTTCTTTTCTTTTTTTAACAAGAACCTTGTATTTAATCTCCCTTGTTTAGCTTTTTTTTAACCATTAAAATTTATCAACTTGTAACCAACCATTGTAAACAATAACAATTATCCATAAGCCTTGAATGACCAAAAACCAACCACCCCACCTTTTGGGAATGTGGGATTCATTTTCTTAAAATTACTTTCTGCTTTCTGGGGATGAAGACATCTTTAGAGAATCCTGAAAAGAGAATATTTGGGTTAGTTGTCAAGTCCTGAGAGAGTTAGTTATATCACTTGTCCAATATCTGCATAATAGGAAAGTGCAGGACTTGTCTTAAGTCCTTGCTCAAGTAGTCTATAATCGGGATAATCTCAGCTAGCCATCTCAAAATTGTCCTGAGCAGTTTGTAGTTCAAAGCAGATCTTTTGGTGGTGTTAATGAGCTTAATGGTTTTATCATAGTCCATGTGGAATCTACATTGTGGGATCCTGTCATCCTTTTTGAAGATTTCAAAGGTGCTGTTAGACATGGTCATGGTTCCTTGAAGGTTCCTTGAAGATTGTGTGTGTGTGTGTGTGTGTGTGTGTGTGTGTTTTATTTGGAGCAATCACAGTCTGATAAATGTCTGCCTCTTGGAACCATGAGCGTTCTTCCCTAGAAGAGAAAATCTTCACAGCAATTTCTCCCCACCATTTGTCTTGTCAAACTTCTCCAAACTGACCTTTGCTGATGCTTTCTTGTCACAAGATGGTCCTGGCAATTGTTCTCTGAACAAGCAGCAGTAAACTCTTCATCCCAGGTAGCAGCATCACTGCAGTCACCAGCATGATGAGAAGCAGCCAGCAACTCAGAGCAGCAGCTGCTGCCTCCATGGTACCACCACCACTGTTTGTGGCTCAGCCCTAGCCGAAGCTTCTCCTTAGCAAGCCTCCTAGGCTAGCCTTAAACTCAGGATCCTCCTGCCTCTTCCTCCTTCAGTAAAACCAACCAGTGTGCCACCACAAAAGACAAAGTGTAGCTCAGGTCTGAGCTGAGGTCCCTCAAGGCCACAGGCAAATGGCTTTTTCTTGAATTCTTACCATGAACGTTGGGCACCAGATGTACATGAATCTTAAAGGGTCTTACTAATAATAACGAACCTGGTGCCAGTTATTAGGTTTAATGCTGGAAGATCAGAGAAGCAGAACGTGCCACAGCTACCTCCCCTTGCCAATTCCTCAGCTGATCCTGTTTCGTCAGACTGGAAGCCTCTGAGTCCTCATCCAGAATGAATCTCAGCTGAACTGCTGCTAAAAGCCTAAAAGCTTAACCAGCTCTAGTTCCTGGTCCTCACACCTTATATACCTTTCTGCTTCCTGCTTTCTCATTGGCTCTAAGCCCAGCCTCATGACTTCTTCATCACTGCTTGTCTATGGTTGGTACTGGGATTAAAGGCTCTTGTTACCATGCCTGGCTGTTTTCAGTGTGGCTTTGAACTCACAGAGATCCGGATTGATCTTTGCCTCTGGAATACTAGAATTAAAGGTGTGTGTGCTATCATTTTCTGGCCTCTATATCTAGTGGCTGTTCTGTTCCTTGACCCCTGATAAGTTTATTAGGGTGCACAATATTTGGGGGAACACAATATCACATTCTGCTGTACTCAAAAATCAGTGCCTTGCTCAGTCATCATCAGACAAGCCTTCTCCTACAGCAGATGGGAATATATATGGTGACCCACAGTAAAACAATATGCAGAGAGTAAGACCTTGGGACACTCAGCCCTAAATGGGAAGTCCCCATCAAATACCTCCCTTTAGAGGTCAGGGATCTCCTCAGAAACTAAAGCAAAAGATTTTAAGAGCCAGTAGGGATGGAAGACACTAAGAAAACAAGGCCTCCCAAACACAGCATAGTACAACCTCTTAGAAATGAACTCACAGAGGCTGTGGTAGCATGGAGAAGGCCTGTACAGCTCTGTAGCAGAAAATGTCCTAGCATTGTGAAGACAAGTGAACATACATCCCCATCCCTGGCCCAGAAGCTGTCTTCAATTGACAACCACTTACAAATGAAAAATTAGTATGAAATGTTCTGAATAACCCCTTAAGGATGTGGGATGTCTTTCCATATGCTGTGAATATGTGTTGCTCCCATTGGTTAAGAAATAAAGCTGCTTTGGCCTATGGCAAGGCAGGATAGAGTCAGCCCATTTAAACATTTAAACTCAGCCCATTTCTGTTAATCTATATGTTGCTAAGTGTTCCATGGCTTTACCTCTGTGCTATTACATGCTATTCCCAGGATGGCAGGCTGATGTCTCATGACTCAGCCTTCCTCTTTCCAGAATTCTCTTTGTCTGTTTATCCCACCTATACTTCCTGCCTGGCCAATCAGCTTTTTATTTATCAACCAATACGAGTAACACATTCACAGCATACAGAATATCCCACAGCAACGCTCCTTTTCTGTCTAATCAAAAGGAAGAGTTTAACTTTAATATAGTAAAATTACATATAACAAACATTTATAAAGCAAGAATTACAGTTACAATATCTAGTATATTTGTATTTGACAAAATTACATATAACAAACAGTTATCAAGCAGGAACTACAGTTACAATATCTAGTATATTTGTATTTGACAAAATTAAAGAAAATATTCTATCTATCCTATATTTGTGAATCTAAAGTTTTATAATTTAACTTCTACCATAACCAAGGAAAACTATAACTATCTAGTCTTCAACTACATCAAAGACCTCAGAAGGATATGTTACCTATGTAAACAGGAAATGCATTGTAAGAACTTCGAAAAATCTAGAATGACAGAGAGAGCTGCCTGCTAAGTGATAGGATTAAGGGCATGCACTACCAGTGCCTGATTTTTGTGTTTACTTAAAATGGCTTGCTGTTTCTTCTGATCTCCAGGAAAACTTTATTTATTAACATACAAATAATATATCACCTCATTTAAACACAAATACCATTTGTAGCTGAAGTTTTTCTATGACCTGCCAGGTCCGTAGCCTCTCAAGACTCAAGTAAACACACAGAGGCTTATATTAATTAAAACTGCTTGGCCATTTGCTCAGGCTAACTACTGACTAGCTCTTACATTTAAACTCAGGCCATTTATGTTAATCTATATGTTGCCAAGTGTTCCGTGGTTTTACCTGTGTGCCATTACATGCTGTTCCCTGAATGGTGACCTGGCATCTCCTGACTCAGCCTTCCTCTTCCCAGAATTCTCTTTCCTGTTTATCCCACCTATACTTCCTGCCTGGCTACTGGACAATCAGCTTTTTATTTATCAACCAATCAGAGCAACACATCCACAGTATAAAGAACACCCCTCAGTGGATTAATAGAAATGTGTTAATTTAAATAGTAAGAGCTAGTTATAAGCCTGATCTGTTTGGCCAAGCAGTTTGTAATTAATATTAAGCCTCTGAGCAATTATTTAAGAAGTGGCTGCAGGACTGGGCAGGACAAATAAGCTTCTGTTTATACCTTCATTTCCAGCAAACCTTCAACTTTTATCACAGCATCAATAAATCAAGAGACTTGCACCATGATATAATTTACTTATTAGTCTTCAGAAATAATTCTTCACTGTCCATCATCATGAATTTCTCTTAGAACATATTCTCTCAGCTTTGTTTTCAGTAAATAATTTTCAGTATCAAGACAATATTCTTAACACTGTATTTCTTTTTTTTAACTATTATGTCTCTTAATTATCTTTATAATTTTGTTCCATAATCTTCAAGCACTAAAGTAAAGAATTCTTAACTGACTCCACCTTGAAGAAACCTGATGTCAAGGTAGGTTCAGTGAACTCAAAAAATGAAGGACTATACTTCTAGTCTGTGCTGAGGTTACTAATGTGATTTTATGCTTACCACTGTGGTGGAATATTTTTACAGTGTGTGTTGGTATATTGCTGTGATTGATTTAATAAATAGATGAATGGCAAATAGCTAGACAGGAGGTATAGGCAGGCCTTCTGGTCAGAGAGAAGAAGTAGGAGGAGATAACTGAGGCAAGCAAGAGATGCCAGGAGACACAGAAGAAGCAGGATGGGTTACATATTACAGAAGGTTATAACAATGGTTTAATTTATAAGCGATAGTTAAAAAACAAATGTAAGCCTAAGCCAAGCTTTCATAACTAATATATTAAGTCTCCGTGTTATTTGAGAGCTGGCTGGCAGGACAGAGAAAGACTTGTTATATACTATCACAAACATTATATTTAGTGAGTCTTGTTCTTTATATACATGTACTTGTTCTCCACTTACATGTACTACAAAGTACCTAGTACATATTTGTGAAGTACAATTTATGTTAAATGTGAAGGCAGAAACCTATTCAACTCATCATAATGAAGCCTAAGTCTCATTAATCATTCCAGTACAGTATGGCATGAAAAAGAAGCTTATTTATAGACCTGTCCCAGGGAATGGTAACATCACTGTCCTTTATCTTGCATCTTTCTCAGGATCCTATCTGCCTTGTTTAATTTTTTTATATTAAGACCACTTAGTCACCTTAATCTTCATATTCTCTAAATTAAGACTAGACAATGGAAATCAAGTAAGAAAAATACTAAATGATGAAAACAAAATATCTAACTTAAAGTACGGAAAGCACTTTAAGGATATCAACAACTATGCCACCATTATCATTCACAGATTAGATCAAATGACAAATTCCATGAATTTTACTCTATTTACAAAGACTTGGTCACATACTCATCACCACACCAGCAAAAACCAAAGAGGACACTGCCTTCTTAACAAAGAGATCTTATCTCAACAATCATTGAATGCCCTCACACCTCAACAAATAAGCTCCTTTTTGCAATACATAGAAACTATTATAGAGAACCAAAAGTGGTGAAAATGTAGAGCATAAATGATTGTAGGATATCCAGCCTCAACTGACACATTTGCAATGCAACCCCTACACTTAAAGTTGCAAAGTTTGTAAAAAGCCAGAAGACCAGAATTCTTGTTGCTATAAAGTGTCTTTTAGACATGACAGGGAAGCTTCACCCATGAAATCTCAAAATATGGTCTCCTAAGGAAGACCTGCATAATGATAGCATTAGTGGACATGTCAATGTAGATGGGGGAGATTTCACAAGGTCTCATCTCTAGATGAAGAGCTACATGCAGTCAATGTGTTGAAAAAGGAGAATCAATATTTTTCCAAGGGATAAGCCTCCTTATATGATATCCTATCTCAAATGGTCTACCCTAAACACATATAAACACAAGCAAGTCTAAATCAACTCAGTAGGTTGTACTAGCACACATATACACATATGTGCACATACACACTTAACAATAATTAAAGAAGAGTTCATGAATTTGAGTGCATTAGGGACACAGGCAGAGTTGAAGGCTATGGGGGAAGAATGTAAAACGATACAGTACTCAAGGGTGAAAAAATATCTCAAAAACTTAAACTAGTAAATTTTAAAAATCTATGGTGTTGAAAAACCAGAGAATTAGAATAAGTTATTTAATGATACATTTTAGGACCTTGGGAAAATAGAAAGATAAAGATGAGTGGATGGGATCAAGACAGATATTCATGAAGTATAAATGAAAGAAATATGAAAAATCAGTATCAGGGCAATTAAAATGTGGTCCTATGACAAAATAAACAAGACTGAGAAACCCTTACCAAAACTAACCAAAAGAGAAGATCAAACTTAACAAATGAAGAGATGAAATGAAAGCCATTAAAACAGACATTGATGAAATCCAGCAAATTATCAGGATATATATAAAAACTTAATTGTACTAAATTTTAAATGTAAAGGAAATGGATAAATTTCAAGATGAATATACTCTACCTAATTTAAGCCCAAATAAGAAGAAACAATATAAAATAGGCAATTGGAAGCAACAAGATGAGGGGGTAAGCATGGAATCCCAACTCTAGCTGAGGGGACATTGGGATTTGACAGTTTCTAGGAGAGGGATCATCTATTTTCTATAATAGCCATACTCCAGAGAAGCACCATTCTCCACAAAGAGTAACAAGACAACACAAACTGGACTTTATGGAAAAAAGAAAATTAAAATTTGGGTGGGTATGTAGGTGAGTGTGGAGAGGGTACATATGAATGAAGTGGGAGAAATAGGAGGAAATATATTCTGATCAATATGATCACAATAAGAAACCTCAAATAATTAATAAGCATATTAATTAAAATCCAAAATAGCATATTAAAAGACCCAACTAAATACAGTCCAAGAATAAATGAATATACTGCTGAATTCTATCAGAATTCTAAAGAATACCTATATCTCTCAATTTATCTCATAAAATGGAAAAGGAAGAAGAACATGTAAAACCTTTCATGGAGCCAGTGCTAACCATATACTAAAACCAAATAAAAACATAATAAACTGTAAAATTATTGTGGAATATTTGTATACTGTGTGAAGATGTGTTGTTGTGATTGGTGAAATAAGAAGCTGAGTGGCCAATAGCTATGCAGGAGAGATAGGTAGAACTTCCAGGAGAAATAGAGGAACTTGAGATGATAATACTAGGTGTGTAAGAGAGATTCCAAGGAGACATGGAGGGAGCTGGACATACAGAATGAAAGAAAGGTTTTAAAAAGCCACCAGGCAAAGTGGAGATTAATATAAATGGGTTAATTTAAGTTACAAGCCTACACTAAGGCTGACAACATAAAATTATAGCCAATTCTCTCCTACTACACACACACACACACACACACATACACACACACACACACACACACCAAATTCTCTCCTAGTTCCTTTAACCTCTACAGGTGCAGGCATATGACCAGGTTTACAATGCAAAACATGTTTTACTTCCTGTTGATCAGGTCTCAAATCCAATCAAAAACGTGTTATCACCATCATAATCATGTCACTATTATTACATCGGGATATTTTGGCTGGAAATTTGGTAATACACCTAGCAGGATACACAGCAAGGAAATTTTGTTGATGGCCTTTCTCCATAAACAGTCCACATAGCAACTTTGGTCACTATGAAAACTAGTTAGCATAGCAGAAGCTTCCACCAAAATTTCATCTTAGTGTTTCTCTGTTCTGTATCTAAATTGTGCAATATCTTCAGCATTAGATTCTTAGCAAAATGTTGTGGTGCATAACCAAAAATAATTTCAATAGTGTGTATTATTCTGGGGCCCTTGTTCACTGTCTTACTTTCCTATCACTCATCCACATAAATGTTTTGTTCCTAATTTTCCATACCTTTACTTTCATATCAAAGTACTCAACTATTTCACTATTCTTTTATGGTTCCACCCAAGTCCTTCTTTAATAGTTCCTTAATATCTCCCTGAGATCTACAGGCACGCTAAGATAAACACACATTACCTATATCTCCTTTAAATTTTGTTGTAGAATATTATTTTAAGGTGTGTTCCTTTTGTTTATGTTGCATTTGTTTAACTCTGTGGAGCTGTGTTTCTGTGCCTATCTAAAATACCTGATTGGTCTAATAAAAAGGTAAATGGCCAATAGCAAGGCAGGAGAAAGAATAGGCATGGGTGGCAGGCACAGAGAATATATAGAAGGAGTAATCTGGGAGGAGAACCATGAAGGGGAGAGACGAAGAGGACTCCAGGGGCCAGCCCCCCATCTATACAGCAAGCCATGGAGTAACAGTAAGATTTACAGAGGTAAGAGAACAGGAAAAGCCCAGAGGTAAAAGATAAATGGGATAATTTAAGCTAAGGAAAGATGGCAAGAAACAAGCCAAACTAAAGCCAGGCTTTTATAATTAAGAAAAAGGCCTCTATGTGTGATTTATATGAGAGGTGGGTTGCGGGCCCCCCAAAAGAGTAAAAAAAAAAAAAAAACAATTTTTTTTTTATTTTTTCTTTCTCTAAATTAGAGTTGTACATATGAATACTGTACAATTTAACTAAAATCTACAAAAAAGAAAGAAGACCAAGAGAGAGCAAATGAGGGTGAGAAAAAGGATTCATGAGATATGAAGAGGAAAACAGATTGAGGTTGGAGGATAAAATAAGAGGATACTAGAGCTAGTAGGGAGGAAGAGAGATGAGATATATGGAGAATCTATTACAACACATTTCATTCAAAAGTTAAATAATGATATTTAATAGCTTTTGTGCTATTTGGAAAATGTAAGAAATAATTAAAAAGGGGAAAAATGATATGTGGACATGTAGAAGTTCCTCTGTGATTAAAAAGTCACTTCCCAGGTCCCTGCAGCTACTCTGCATATCCTTAAAGAAGTCACATTAAATGAGGAAGTTGGTAAGCCTTACTCTACTCAGAAAGGCACTGATCAAATTGTTCTTCAATTCATCAGCACCATTCTAAATAGGGCACTGCATCCACAGCCTTATTGATAAAATGTTCATGCATTATACTCCAGAAAGCTTCATAGTTTTCTTTAATCTGAGCTCCAATCATACATCTTCCCTAATATAGTTTATTCAAAAGAATATATAGTTATGGTGAAATGGGTAGGGGGTTGAAGCTGGAGGATTAAACAGGGAGGGGGAGGGAAAAGTAGAGTGAGGGAGGAAATACAGTGAGTGACAACTAATATTAAGGACTAATTAAGGGGTTATAAGGAAACATACCCACTACTGTAGAATTTTCTTAAATTATGTATACATGTATGAAAGAAATTTAAATGGAGTCACCAAATAATTGGGGAAACAATGTCTCAACTAGACATCTTTTATCACCAAGTGAAACATGCAGTGTCAGGAATGGGTTACATCTAGTTGAGTCAAATAGTGACAACCGCCCCACCACCAAAAACAACTTAGGCTATTGCAAAGGCTTATTATTTCTTCTCCATAAACTGATGGTAAAACCACATTGCTGAAGACAATACTTACATACCTCAATGAACAAGGAGAAGTCAAACTGGTGTTTACCTAAAGCCTTCACACCCTATTGACTAGTATTCACACTACTGGAAGGTACTCTTTACAATACCAGAGGAGAAAGGTAATCATCAACCCAACTAAAAATATGTGCTATTTACATGATGACCTGCCTACATGATATGCTGGTCCAACAGTGACAAAAATGTCATGGGAGTAGCCAATTGCTCTCTTAATGGATTTAAACCCTATGCTACAAGGTAGAATGGATATGCTGAATGTGGAAGTGCTGATTCTGCAGTTTTCATTACTCCTCCTATTACAACAAGTTACTGGATTCTGAACTCACTTTTCATGACTCCTTGGAAATTCCCCCTAAAATAGTCTTCAATTAGTGTGACTAATTCTAGTTCTCATATTTATCATGGTTACCTAGATAAAGTACAGGAACTATAAGTTTATTTTTGTTGTCTAGCTTCTCATTAGAAATAAACTTAACTCTCTTTGTCATTTTTTCTAACATAATTTGAATAAAAAATGTGAACATGTGGTAGTGAAATCATTTTAAGTAAGAATAAGTCTTATAAGTATCAAAGATCCACCTAATATCAGGGACTGCAACTGCCGTGTATAAAAGGCTACATAAGCATCATTCAGATGTCAGTATATTGAGGAACTTTGAGTCTTACACCACACAAAGGGAAAAAAGTCACATAATAGAATTCACTAATACAGGAGAATTTCAAATAGGTGTTGCCTGAGCTAGATCTATCACTCTTGATAATTTTCACTATGCATCTTACAGTTTAACATTTACCAATTGACTCTACTCATAAACCCTATGAAAGTACCCCCAAATATATTTTAATTTGTGTCTCTGTCCAGATTTACTTACTTCCCTATGGTTACCTAGATCACCATAAACATCAAATAGCTATCTTTACATTTAATTTATTCATTCTATTATAAAGAAAACTAGTGTTGTGTTATCAAAGTTGTAAATGTTCCTGAGTTAAAGATAGGATGGAAGATATAATCTTAGGTTAACATAGTCCCTGGGTTCATTTAATCCATACAAATACATACATACACTCAAATGCAAAGAAGGCCTGTCAAGAGTAACTGCACATATAGCACTATTAATACCCAGAGAGAGTACATCAATTTAGGGACATAATGACCCTTATTTTACAGAGAACTGTGGTTCATGTATTTAGATGACTGAAACCAATCAAGAATACAACATGGCACACAGTATAGATTTTCTGAATCTTTAACTACCACACTTTCTACTTTCATTATAGTATCAATATCAGCTTTCACCCTGACATAATTTAATCATAAGACTTGGGAAATTATCTCACTATCCATCAAGCATTTCCCTCAGAGAATATTTGCTCACTTACTTTTTTGTTCAATGTTTGGTTTCTCTTACAAGGCAATGTGCTGACTACTACTTTCTTTTTGCCTTATTTTACTTTACCTTTTGTTTTCTAACCTGGAGTGCTGTGGGATGTTCTGTATGTCCTGTGGGAGCCTGTTCTTGGGTTCCTCTTAGCTTTACCCAGCAGGTCCGCATAGAGGATGATTAGGACCACGGGCCTGAGTGCAGGTGTCTGAGATGGTCTGCACTTGGCTGTGCTGGGGGATGGTCTGTATGTCAAATTGTTGTGATTAGTCAATAAATAAAACTTGATTGACCGTGGCTAGGCAGGAAGTATAGGCGGGACTAACAGAGAGGAGAAATAAAAGAAAAGGAAGGCAGGAAGGCAGGAGCCTGCCTGGAGCCGCTGCCAGGACAAGGAAGATGTAAAGTACCAGTAAGCCACGAGCCATGTGGCAAGGTATAGATTTATGGAAATGGATTAATTTAAGATATAAGAACAGTGGCCGGGCGGTGGTGGCGCACGCCTTTAATCCCAGCACTCGGGAGGCAGAGGCAGGCGGATCTCTGTGAGTTCGAGGCCAGCCTGGTCTCCCAAGTGAGTTCCAGGAAAGGCGCAAAGCTACACAGAGAAACCCTGTCTCGAAAAACCAAAACCAAAAAAAAAAAAAAAAAAAAAAAAAAAAAAAAAAAAAAAAAAGATATAAGAACAGTTAGCAAGAAGCCCGCCACGGCCATACAGTTTGTAAGCAAAATAAGTCTCTGTGTTTACTTGGTTGGGTCTGAGTGGCTGTGGGACTGACAGGTGACAAAGATTTGTCCTGACTATGGGCAAGGCAGGAAAACTGTAGCTACATGGAGGTATTACAATTAACAGCTCTGTATTGAATCCACCCTGAGATTCACTGATATCAAGATGGTTATAATGCATAAGCATTACAATGCTGGTATAAGAGAAGGTATCTCCCACATGTCTATAGCTCTAACCAAATTATAATATCATTACAAACATTGTACAAGTACTTACATAAGATCTAATTCATCTTTATAGTGAAAGACACCCCCCCCAATAAGGCCCAGACACAGTTCCCCCAGAAACCCAAAAGAGCTGAGGAAAGAGATATCTTAAAATAAAACTGAGTCAGTTCCCCCTTCCTGGAGAGGGTGACGTCAGGTGTTTTCAAAAGAACAATGTCAGGATGTCTGGTGGTGACCGATTAACCACGAGATGCCCCTCCCCTCTCCAGACCCTGGAGATAGGTTATAAAACTCCTGACAGGGCAAACAGATAAGCTAAAATAAGACAAAGTCCAGGCCTGGGAAAAACTGGACCAATCAAAGATGGACCTGTACTAACCCCCTCCCTCTAAGGAATTTTGTCGGTTTTGCCTATAAAATCTAATTTCCCGAAGAAAGAGCAACTCTCCTCCCTGCCTCGATTGTGGTGGACTAGAGTTCCCTGCTAGCTTGACTACGCACATGTGCTGAATCAAATAAACCTTACTATTGCATTCTGGACATCTTCACTCTCCAGTGGTCTCTTTGGGGGTCCTAATCTGGGCAGAACAATAGATTTCAACATGAGGGAGCTGTTTTATACTTCTCCAGTCTCCTCCATCATGTCCTAGAACTTTCATCACATCCCCAGTAAAGAATGACATGTGTTTTTCTCACAATGGATTTCACTTGTACTCTTCTTAAGTGAATGTTTGTAGAGTAAACAGAGGGAAATGCCATACTTTCATGTATTAGAATGTACCTTAATGTTTTTTTTCTTTGATATCCTACTGGTTTTTATATTAAAAACATACTACCAACATTATTTTGAGAGTGTCTGATTTATAAGTGGCTGGAAAGGAATTTCTGAGCTCTGAGAATACTTGTAGTTATACTACCATCACCATTCGTTTGTCACAAAAAAAAAACATTACATTTCATGAGTAGTATGATCTCCAGAAAGGAATCCCAAAAAATGTAATAATTAGTAACCTACAATTTTTTAAGTAAGAGAAGACAGAGCATGTTAAATATAAAGTTCCTTTTCCAAGCTGATACCATCTGCTTCTGAAGTTTTCAAAATGCCCTCTATAATGTTCTCTGTCTTACCTCTTCCTTTCTTTGTCCTAGTCTCTGTTTATCTGAATGATGGTTTGAACCTATGGTATAAGCTTTCTCTCATTCATTTTCTTTCCTGGTAGCAACAACTTAATCTTCATGACCATGTTCTCTTTAATGTTCATGAGTTGAAAAAATGGGCATCTTAAAGAAGAAGGTATTCTATAGACATCAAATGTGCAGATTTGACTAGAGAAACCAATTCAAGGAAAACTACAATGTACTGACAGTACCACCCAAAGAACACTAAACCTGAGAAACATATTGTGACTTCACAGAGAGGTTTGAGACAAATGCTTTTTAAATGATTGGCCACAGAAGATACATTTTCTAAACAGTAATTCTCCAAGAGCCTCCTCTAGCTTTTCTAACATGACAGATAAAGCAAAATAGTACTATAATAAGCTGATTTAATCATGTCATACAGAATAACAAACTCATTCTTTAGCATATATTTTTGCCAAAAAAGATCCCCTCAATTGTATTCACTTCATCTAATGTTTACTATTATTAAGAGAACAACACAGTTTGTTACTCTTTTTGATATAATATGTTAATAGGTCATATACTATGTTTACCTTCACCTGCTTGTAATCTGACCTGTAGATGATAAAAATTTTCCATGAAAGTAACCTTAAGAGTGCCTGGTAAGCATTTCACAGGACAGTGATGGTATTAAGGAACACATCCATAAGTGTTCTTTTGATACATTACCCTCTCTATTCACAGGTCACCATATATATTGAACTTTACATATCTTATACACACAGAGAGAATCCAGTTGAATGAAGTTCAATTGGCTGTCATCTGAATAAATAGGACACTGCACACAACAAGCTGAATATAGAGATGCTAATTCTGCTGACTATGTCATTCTCTGCAACTCTTGCCATTCCTCCTAGAATAGCATGGTACATGAACTTTGCACTTATTTTTCAGAAGTCCTGTGGAGTGTAAAGTATAATGACCTTCACATTGAATTTATAACTCTGTATCCTGAGCTACATACTGTTTATCTGGATATTTTCAGAACCAATAGGATAAACATGCTAACTTTTTCTTTTTTTCCTATTAGAAAGAACATTAATCTTGTCTACATTTATGTGCAATAACCTATGTGAGTTGCTGAAATGAGAAATTAAACTGAAGGAACTCAGAACCATGGAAACCAAGACCAAAAGATCAAAGAAACCTCTGAGACCTAACTGTAAATCTGCCACCATTCAGATGTTAAAAGGAAGAGGAATTCAGCATTCCTTAGGCACACAAAGAAGATATGAAAGTTGCCAGCACCAGTGTTGATGGAGTATTCCACATAGGAACATTCCTGAATGAATGGTGCTATAGTTAGTCATCCTCATCAAAACTCAGACAAATCCATGTTTTCTCTCTTACACACTGGTCCTTGAATATAATAAATAAATGCGTGTATGTCTGTGTGCCTGTGAGTGATTATAATGCTTAAGACTAAGAACTAAAAATGAGACAAAGAGTAGGTAAAAATAGATGATGAGGAGGGACATTGGGGACTAAAGAACATAGGACATGAAAGAGAAGAAAAAACTAAAGGAGAGGTTAGAAAACAGAATCGGGGTAGCAGGAAGGTGGAGAGGATGAAGGGGAAACACAACCCACTTAAACATAATTTGAATACAATACTCATAAAATTCTCAAAAAGAATTAAAACAGAAAATTCCACAATTATATCTAGTATTAGATACGGTAATTTAAAAAATGTAAATAATAAGTGTCAAACTGAGAACAGATAAAGCCTTTAAAAAGAGTTTCTGTACCTATACCACCCTGTCAATCTTGATGCCGAAAATATGAGGAACAAGGTGAGCCTTAATCTACTCAAAATGATGCCTTACACATACATATCACGTGCCTGACACCAGTCTGAGTAGAGCACTGCACACCACTTACTTCATAGGGAACTGACGCAGATGTAGCCTTTATCCTTCCTGTCCAGTTTTAGTCATTTCAATAAAATGATATATGCATTATGACCTAATCCATTCTTATGTCCTATAGAATAACTAACCCACAGTCCTTGACCAGGGATTCTTTTCAGTGTAAATCCTATTCTGTGTCCTATTTCTCTGTGGATGTGACCATGAATATAACTTTGTATTCTCTCTCTCTTTTTTTTTTGTTTTTTTTTGTTTTTGTACTAGGAGAGCTCTTAACATTGTCAATTCTTTTACTTTTCTAATCGGTAGGATTGTAATTAAGAATTATCTTCACAACAACCTGAAAACATACATGTATTTGATATTATATAAACTGAAGAGGTTATATTGATGTATTCAGGAGTAAATATATGTACATTATATATGTATATGCATATGTGTGTGTGGGGGTGTGTGGGGGTGTGGGTGTGTGGGTGTGTGTGAGTATATATAACAACTCAATAAAAAGAGTCCATGAATTTGAAACAAAGCAAGTAGGGGTATATGGAAGGGTTCGGAGGGAAGAAAGGGAAGAAGGAAATGATGTAATATAATATGAAAAATATATATATATACATATGTGTGTATCTATACATATACATACAGTCTCTTCACTCTCTTCTTAAAGAAGCTCATGTTTACAATAGAGACACACCACTAATGAAATCCACAACTAGTCAAAATGCAGAGAACAACTGCCTGTGGGGTACTTAGTACCAACTCAAATATCTACAATGTCAACCCAATAATTAAGTGTTGCAGGTATTTGATCACACTGGGAACCCCAAGATTGCATTATTTACTAGAAAAATCTATTTCTAGTTGTGTGGCTCAGTCTTAGCACACACCTTTAATCTAAGACTTTTCTGCTTGAATATTGTAAACAGAATTAAGGTCAATCATAGGTCAAGGGGTGGAACAAATAACTAATTGACAGGAAGTGAACAAGAAGAAACCACAGAGAGTAAGAGGGAGTCAGGAGGATGGAGAGAGAGAGACACACACATAGGAAGTAGAAGGGGGGAACATTGAGTTGGAGGAGTCTTGTTTGAGACAGCATAGGAGAAAGGTCTTTTTACAGGGACATGGGAAGAAAAGGAAGGTCAGCTGGATGCTTTCTCTGCGTTTTTGAGCTAGCAGGCTCTCATCCCAGCATCTGGCTCCTGAGTCTTATCAGGAAAATCAAACAATTAAGATTTTGTTAAAAACAACAGTTGGCACTCCAACATGTGGTATGATCACATGGACAGAAAAATCACGCCAGCTGCAGAAAAACTGAGAAGTCATCAGATTTGGTAACACATCTGGGAAGTCCAAGGTGAGAGTTCAGTAATATTAAAAGGAAAAAAATCTTTCCCATGTTAAGGATCAGAAATATCATAATGCCGCATGTCAGAACCCTGTAAAATGTTACTTTAGATGGCTGGAAAATAGAAGCAGAAAATGAAAAGATAAATGACTTTAGTGAGATTGATACAATATCAAGTACAATTACTATCAGTCTGGTAATCCATGTTTTACTCTTATACCATAGAGCTTTTTGTGCTAAATATAAAAAGTGGACTGGTAAGATACAAGTCTTAAAAAGACTTATAAGTGAAAAATAAGAAAAATACTCAGACACAGACAGAAGAGTTTAGATAAAAAACCTATAGCACCACTGCATGAAAAAACTGAAGAGGAGAGGCCCAGGGTTGTTAGAACACCAACCTTACTTTATACAGTTACTATATAACAACTACCAGGAGAAAATAGGCTATAGGTTATGGAGAAATTAAATGGAATTCGACAGAAATATTACATTTGAGTATTTAAGGAAGTGATCATTTCATATGGTATGTAGTTACCCTATGTAAAGCAGATGTTAAACTCATGGGTGACTCAGAACTGTTGTATCCACCAAAACTGGAAATATTTGGCAACAGCAGTATTGGAAACTGATCCTCAGTTACAATGGTAAGCATGGCAGAAAAAAGCTAGGGCATAGAACGTTAAAATAGGTCTAGAGTCATTAATATTTCCCAAGATCAATTTCTAGGAGAAGGCCAATATGCTGAATTAAAATGGTAGCTTGAATTTGATGATCACACCTTGGCACTATGTTGTTTAGCAGCTTTAAATGCTTGGAACAAGGTAGAAGAATCAGGAAAGAGGTCCAAGTCATTTAGTGTTTTATATACACACACACACACACACACACACACACACACACACACACACACACACATAAAATCACAAAAGAAGCCTTCACTATTTTTTGCAAAGACTGACTTCAGCTGTAAGTAGAATAGTATTAGATCTAGGAGTCAGACAAATATTAATCAAATTTTTTTGAAAATGTTAATGTTTTTGAAATGAAATGTTTTTGAAAATGTTAATGTTTTTGAAAATGTTAATTCCAAATGCAAAAGGGTGATTAGGCCTTTAAATGCACAATCAGCACCAATAGATGAATTGATTAGAAAAACAGCTGATATTGGATTTCACATTTATGACGCTACTCTGATAGAAGTAATTTCTAAAAGTTTTAAGAAAAATCAAAATGTCACATTTTTTTAATTGCGTTAAGCAAGGTCATCTGAAAAGAGATTGTAGCCAAAGCATTCCTAGAAATAATGTTTTTTTTTTTCTAGAAGTAATCCAAAAAGAAGGCCCTAGCCTTCTGTTCTATTCATAAGGTGTGGCAAAGGCAGACATTGGACTAATGAGTGCAGATCAACAAGGGACAAGGTTGAGCCTGATTTTCAAAAAAAAAAAAAAAATCACCCATGCAACCCCTAGTTCCAATGGAGTACTCTAGTAAATAAGCAAAAACAAAAAGAAGCACAGTAATGTATATGCCTAAATAAAAATAAAACACTATTTTTTTTTTTTGGTTTTTCGAGACAGGGTTTCTCTGTGTATTGCGCCTTTCCTGGAACTCACTTGGTAGCCCAGGCTGGCCTCGAACTCACAGAGATCCGCCTGGCTCTGCCTCCCGAGTGCTGGGATTAAAGGCGTGCGCCACCACCGCCCGGCATAAAACACTATTAAACCCAGTGAATAATAACTGAATAGTTCTCTATATTACTACTAAAGTAGTAATGGAATACTATCATTTACAGCAGTAAATTTTACAAAATAAATTACATACTTAGCCAGTATGGTAGCTGATACATTCAAATATCTTTTCATACTTGATACAACTATATACAAAACAAAAAATAATTCTGTACACAAGACTTATAAGATAATTAAGTGAAGAAACATAAAATACATGCACAAAATGAAGGTCATTCAAACAAAAGCACTACTAGTTTTTCTGCAATATTAAATTCTTCAGCCAGAATTGTTCAGGTCATGCTTATGCCTAGAAAATGCTCTTTGTAGTACTGGCACTTGACAGGTGTCTTTGTTTACCCAATGTGGCAGTTTCAATGTAATTGACCTTCATAGGCTCACAGTGAATGGCTCTGCTAGGAGGTGTGGCTTTGTTGGAATAGGTAGGGCCTTGTTGGAGGAAGGATGTTACTGTGGAGGCAGGCTTTGGGGTCTCATATATGCTGAAGCCATGCCCAGTATCTCAGTCTACTTCCTGTTGCCTGTGGATCAACATGTAGCAGCTCCTTTTCCAGTGCCATGTCTGCATACATACCACCATGCTCCCCACCATGATGATGCTACTGGACTATACTTCTGAAACTGTAAGCCAGGCCTAATTAAACATTTTCCTTTGTAAGTGTTGCCATGGTCATGGTGTCTCTTTACAACATTAGAAACTGTAACTAAGACACTCAAAGTCCCTACATTTTTGAGCTGAAAACATTTTTCAGATGCCTGAGGCCTGAAACCAGTAACTTAGTAGGTTTAACACTGATTTATGGTGCACATCTGTTTTTGCTATGATATTTCAGCATTTTAACTAAGTTGTACAACTGTTGCATGTCTAAGTGACTGAACTCAAATTAAACCATGCACACATGTTTATGTAGGTATCTCTTATCTCTAATATTTCATAAATTGTCATACACTCACTGAAATAATTTGATAGATCTTATGTGCTTCCAGAGAGAGAGAACATATGGAAACTTAGGTTTGTTTTCTATTAGAACTCAACTGATGCCTCTTGTCCCTCTAAAGTCTTGAATTCTGGATCTTTTCACTGCAATGGGCACAGCAGCTTCTGAGTACCTTTAATGAAGTATTATGCCTAAGAATGCTCTTAGTGAAACTGAAAGTAAAATATTTATATTTAATAAATAGCAAATAAATATGGCAGCAGTAATTTCTATCTGCAAACCACTTTCTTAGTGCTGAAGATGCATGTCATTGTTAGGAAATATACTAGGTATACACCATGACCCATGATTAAACCCATGATTAATATTTCACACTGAAAATAAAAGATACTTTCCTGTCAAGAAGGTGGTTTAAGAATAATTAATCAAAATATTAATCAATATTTTACTTTTTTACTCCAAATTCCATATATGTTAGCACTTCAGAAATGTTTTTTTTTGTTTGTTTTGTTTGTTTTGTTTTTTCGAGACAGGGTTTCTCTGTGTAGCTTTGTGCCTTTCCTGGAACTCACTTGGTAGCCCAGGCTGGCCTCAAACTCACAAAGATCCGCCTGCCTCTGCCTCCTGAGTGCTGGGATTAAAGGCGTGCGCCACCACCGCCCGGCTCAGAAATGTTTTTTTAAAAACTTTTCAAGAATACATAAGGTAAAAGTTGATAGCTATATTTAGTTTTTTAAATTTTCTTATTATTTTGAAATTAGTAATTAATTTTCTCCAGCATGATCAGTTTCTCCTCCGCTCTCCTCTACTCCAAGTCCCTCCCCTCCAATATATCAATTCCCCTCCCATCTACTTACTCTCCCTTCCCTTCCGAAAAGTGCAGGCTTCCCATGTATATCAGCCTGCCATTTCATATCAAGTTGCAGCAAGACTAGGCACCTCCTCTCCTATTAAGACTGGATGAGGCAGCCAGGCAGTGGTGTTGCAGGTCTTTAATTCCAGCACTTGGGGAGGCAGAGGAAAGTGGAACTCTGTGAGTTCAAGGCCAGCATGGTCTACAGAGTGAATTCCAGGACAGGCTCCAAAGCTACACAGAGAAACCCTGTCTCAAATACAACAACAACAACAACCCAGGAGAAGGAAAGGGTCCCAAGCATAGGCAACAGAGTCAGACAAAGACTCTGCTCCATTTGTCAGGAGTCCCACAATTCTGGACAGCTCAGAGGCCTAGGATAGAACCAAGCATGACTGGCAAAAAAAGAAAAACAAAGTCAATGAAATGATTCCTAATGATATTCTGTGATACTCATAGACTGTTTCCTAGCCCAATTGTAATCAGGGAGGCTTCACCCAGCACCAGATGGATACAGATGCAGAGACCCACAGCCAAACATTAAGTGGACCTCAGGAAATCCTGTAGAAGAGGAGGAGGAATTATAGGAGTCAGAGGGGCCAAGAACACCACAGGAAAACACACAGAGTCAACTAACCTGGGCTGATAGGAGCTCACAGAGACTGAACTGCAAACCAGAGAAATTCCATGGGACTAACCTGGGCACTCTGCACATGTGTTGCAGTTATACTGAGACTTCAAACTAAGTTCTCTTTAAAAAAAAAAGAAAGACAGAAAAAGAAAACTGTGGCTTTATTTATTTATTTTTCAGTTTATTTGATTTTTACTTTTTGTGTTTTGTTGCTGTTTTTCCTGAGGGATTTTTGATGATATTTTTGACAGAGAGAAAGAAAAAGAACATGGAGTTGGGTAGGTGTAGGAGGTAGGTAAGGAGTAGTGTAGAAGGCTCTGGGAGGAGTTATGATCAAAATATATTAAAAAATTAAAAGACATAAAAGAAAATTTCATGACTTTTAATGAGTTTAAACCGTTATAAATATATAGTTCATTGGTTTACTAGAAACAAATTTAAAATTCTCTATGTGTAATAATAAATATAGTCTGAGTAATGTAATATGCAAAAGTCAATGTGTCTCTTATACATAAGTTATGATTAGTAAGAACAGGTAATCAATCTAAAAAAGAACAAAACAGAACCCTTGAGAAGAAGGTAGTATATCTTGACATATAAGCACAATTTTTGGTATAACTTAATATGCACTGGTATCCCTTCCAGATTTGCCAAGAGTTACTCACCAAGGGCTGTTACTCATTTATGGACACTAAGTTTATCAAGGATGTATAAGGTCCAATTGTTAATACCACAATGACAATGGGAAAAAAATGTCTCAGGGCTGTAAATGAAATTCATGCTGACAGTATTTAATTAAACTTGACAAGTATTTCTATTTTCATTATAGTCAAATAAATATGATCTCAAAAAGTAGCATGGTAATGAAGAAAATATCTATTCTTCCATGTCCCTGGAGATTTTTGAATAGTACACAAGGTGATACTCAACTCATTCGAGTAATATACTAAGGATAAATAAAACTACTTGTAATTTTAGTGTAAGTTAGTAAACTATTGCTGAAAAGAGTAAAGAATAAGAAGAGGATGATAAATGGAAGGAATGCAGAGGAAGCTGAGGAGGAGGGAAAAGAGAAATAGAGGCTACAGACATATTTTAACTGTCAAGTATTTACTGTGCGAACATGAGGCCTTGAATGAATACAATGAACCCACATAACTGTGGACATTGTATCATGTATCTATAACCCCAGTGTTCCTGTAGTAAGATGGAAAGTTTTAGACAGAGAATCCTTAGAAGATCATAAGCCATTTATCCTGGCCTATGCAGTAGTGAACAGCTAAGAGACTGTGACACAAACAAAGGCAGAAGTTGAAGACCAACACCTGAGATTGTTCTGTGACTTTCATACAGGCACCATACTACATGTTCTCACATACAATAAGGCACACATTCTACACACAAAAGATGAAAAAAAATAGAACACTAAGATGATGAAGAAAAAAGATGACAGAAATGGGAACTGTAAAATGCACATCTTTAGAAAGACAGTTTGATTATAGGAAACAAGATGAACTACCAACTGATCAAGTATCAACACCAAGAGGATAAATACAAACCTTGTGCTTTTTGTGAAACAGGCCTCAAAACCAAGTAGGCAATTCTTTGTCTTTGGGACAAATGTGCTACTATTGTGGTAGCTAGTGAGTACATTTTGACTGACAAGTTGATATTTTAGCTCATATAGGGTTCTTAGTTGTTTTTATTTTTTTAATTACTGACTTTTTTTGCTTATTAAAATTCAAGTGATTCATTTATGTAACCAAAAAAATACAAATTCAAAGAGTTGGCACAATTCTAACAAAAAACCCTGGACCTCATATTAATCTTTGTATATATTAGACACACTCACTTATATTAAAATTCTAATTCCTTTCATCCATTTAGTGAGTTGTTTTGTAATGATTTTCTTATTAATAGTATTAGTATTACTATTTACATCCTGAACACAGTTTCCTGCAAGTTCCTCAATCCCACGTCCCCTATGCCCTCTCCATCTATTCCTTCTCCATTTCTGTTAAGATAAGGGAAGGTCTCCCATAGACGTTAACTAAACATGGCATATTAAATTGCAGTAAGACTAAGCACCTCCCCATGTAATAAGGCTGGACAAGGCAACCCAGTATGAGACATAGGGTTCCAAAAGCTGGCAAAAGAGTCAGAGACAGCCCTTGCTCCTATTCTTAAAAGTCACACAAGAAGAGTATGCTACACAACTGTCATGTATGTGCAGAAGGCCTTATCAGTCCCATGCAGGGTGACCCTAACAAAGACTCCTAGCAATAGGGAATATGTAGCCTGCACTGCCTATCTCCTGTAACCAGGCAAAATTTCCAGTGGATGGACTAGGACACTAACCCAACCACATAACCTTTGATCTGCAATATGTCCTACCTACAAGATGTGCTGGGGTAAGGGTGGCATAGGAATCATGGGAGTGGTCAACCAATGACTGGTTCAGCCTGAGACCCATGCCATGAGAGGAAGACCATCCCTGAAACTGCCTAGGTGGCCAGGTCCCAGAGGCTAAACAATTCAGAGACCTAGAACAGAACCAAACATGACTTGCCAAAAAAAATGTTCATGTAATGACTTCTAATGGTATTCTGCTATACTCATAGGTTGGTGCCTAGCCTAATTCTCACCAGAGAGGTGTCATCCAGCAACTGATGGAAACAGATGCAGAGACCCACAGCCAAACATTAGTCTGAGCTCAGGGAATCCTGCAGAAGAGGGAACAAAGAATTGTAGGAGTCAAAGGGGTCTAGGATACCACAAGAAAACCCACAGAATCAACTAACTAAGGCTCTTAGGATCTCACAGAGACTGAACCGACAACCAGGGACCCTGCATGGAACTAATTACTGACCTTAATTACCGATTACAGTGTAGAATGAGGCTACATTTATTATAGCAATTTAAATTTTGTGCATCCATTATCAAAATCAGTGCAGAGGTTAATTGATCTGTTTTTTAAATCTCTCAGCAGCTTGCCTTGCTTATGCATTATGAAAGTTACCTATCCAGGGGAAACTTTCAAATCAATTCCAGCTTTTAAGAGTCTTTGGTATCTCTCTGACAAACATCTCAAGATGAAGTAACATGATTTAAATAAATGTTTTCCAAATAATCATACTCTTTCAAACTGCAATCACTTAACTGAAGAAAAGCTGTTCAGGTAACCATCCAATTTACTTCATGAACATTAAGTTAGGACTGAGAAACAATATTAAGCTGAAAGAAGCCATCCAAATTATCCTCAGAAAATGAAAAAAAGGAGGTGGTAATTTTTCTGCTATATTTTCTTAGTATCATCATAAGAGCAGGGTCCTATTTTTTATCACAGTAGGGGAAATGTATTTTCTTCCTCTCCTCCTACTTACTCAATCTACTCCTATTACCACCAGTATTATGACAAAGAAGGGAAAAGAATACTTAAAATTTATATCTGACAACGTTCTTAGTATACAATGACTATAAATCCTTTAGATAGACTATGACACTTTACACTTATCAAAAAATAGAAAATTTGTGTGATTAAGTGTTTATTAACACATTATCAGATTTTTTATGAGACTTAATGAGGCAATTTTTTTTAGACTTTAACAAAGTGTAAACAAGTAAATTAAATAATGACATTGTGACTACAACAATTCATACCTTATATAAGCTTTGACTCTATACACAACTAAGTGACTATTAGGATATTTTATTTTCTGTATCTCTTGGTATATTCACTTTCATTTGAAGAATAGAGCACCTTTAAATAGATGGATATCAAAGCTCTATGGATCTATTGTGAGAATTTAGTGAACCTGAATTACTGACTACAGTGTAGAATGAGTCTACATTTACTACAGCAATTTAAATTTTGTGCAACCATTATCAAAATCAGTGCAGATGTTTCTGAAAACGCTAAAAAGAACCATCATATGAGGCAAATATACCACTTCTGGGCATATATCCAAAGGACTCTCTATTGTACTACAAAGATTCTTGTTCATCCCTGTTTATTGCTCCTCTATTCGTAGTATCAAGGAAATAAAATCAGCCTAGAAGTCCATCTACTGATGAATGGATGCAAAAAGGTGGTGCATATACAAAATGAAATGTAAAATGACCCTAGGCATGGTGGCACAAGCCTTTACTCCCAGCATTTGGAGGCAGAGGCAGGTGGATCTCTGTGAGTTTGAGACCAGCCTGCTCTACAGAGCAAGTTTTAGGACTATACAGAGAAACTTCCTGTCAAAAAAAAATTACAAAGTTTGTCTCAGAAAAGCAAACATTGGATGATCTCCCTCACCTCCCCCGCCCCCACACACAAATGTGCATGTGTGTGGACTCCTGTAGTGGAATTTGTTCCACCCATAGGGCCCAAAGGAAGTGGTGCTTCCCAATCCCTTAAAAGGAGAGTGAGAAGGGTTACATGCCCCTTCTCCCTGCTCCTGCCCTCAAGGTGGATTCACTCCTGGTCAGATCAGAGGACAACTTCAGCTGTCTACTTCATTCTGTATTCATGAGTGTATTTCCTCAATTTATATCTTAGTAAATCCCTATTACCCATTAAATAGACTCATGTGGATTGATCATAATAGACACCAAAAAACTAGAATGGTATCCATAAGAGGAGGAAAAAGAGACTTGACGAGAGAGAGGGAATAAGGAGAGTAATAAAATACAAGTGATATGAAAGTATAAAGGGGAAATACTAGATATAATTTAAGAGAGGATGAGGATCAGGAAGCTGGGCAAGAAGAGGAGATGAAAGAAGGATTAATAAATGTTAAGCATATACCAAAATGCCATAAGGAAGCCTGCTACTGTGTAAGCTAATTAATTTTGTGATTAAAAAATATAGAGTATAATCCTGCACTCTACATAAAATATGACAACCATGAATACCTAATGCTGATAAAAATAAAGCAGAACTACTGCCAAACACCAAAAAACATTAAAGATTAGGAAATTCCAGCCTCAAAAGAAATGAATTAAAATTATCTAAATGTATAGCACTCCAAATATTTTCAGGAAATGAGAAAAATATTTCAGGTGAAAGCACATACACAAAATTGAAGATTATGTAACTAAAAAAAAAAAAGGAGGTTCCAATAATAATAATAATAAAATTCCCATATTTGTTTATTTAACTATTTCAGTGTTTAATGGTAAAGCCTTCATATTTTTAATAAAGTTTTTATAAATTCTCCTTATTTATTAATGTAAATCAAACTTTTCAATACAGGTCTGTACAATATAAACCTTAGGAATTTAATAGAAGTTCAGAAATCAACACTCACTTTTCTCTGGTATCTTTCTTTTTTTTTTCTGAGTCAGGTTTTCTCTGTGTAGCTCTGGCTATCTTGGAACTTGATTTGTAGACCATGCTGGCCTTGAACTCACAGAGATCCACTTGCCTTCTGGATTAAAGGAGTGCACTACCACCACCACACTCTTCTCTGGTATCTTTAATAGCTAATTTCTGTTTTTTTTTTCTTCTAACAAGGTTCATACATGGAAATGAGAAGAAAAAGAATGTTAATAAAAATTGTAATCAATATACATTAATACTAACCCTTAGCACTGACTGCTATTAAGAGTTCATTTTTTACGAGTTCTTTAGGTTAAATAAATTTGAATGTTATTCAAATTCACTCAGTACATTTCTTATCATATAAAATGTTAAATTTTGATAACAAAATTATTGTCAGAAATAACAGATTTAAAAAAAACCTAAAAGTAAATGTAATAGATCCACAATATTATCACAATATTTATTTCTGACATAGTAAAGGCAAATATACTAACTACAAAGATATATCCCATTTAAAAATTCTTTAGTATATATAAAAATAACATACAGATTGAGCATGTTGTATTTATATATTTAGAAAAAATACATAAGCATACTCACATACACACACATATATGTAACAACAATTAATTAAAAAGATCGGAAATTTGAAATGAAGCAAGGAGGGGTATTTAAGATGGTTTAGAAAAATAAAAGGGACAAGGGAAATGATATATTATAATTTCAAAAGGTAAAATAATTTTTAAAGTAACAAAGAAAAATAATTTTATATTTTAAATTAAGATTTGTATATTTTGGCCTACATGTCTATACAATGAAATTCTTTTAAGAAATTTAATAAATTGACTTGTTTTATTATCCACAAAAAGTTCATTATAGACATATAACCCTTGAATGTTAGTTAAGACTAACAATACTAATTTATATTTCTAGGGTAGTTTCCATGATACACGGATCCTATATTAGAAACAAATGTCAATTGCATCAAATGAAAGCATATTTGATCCAGATAGAGCAAAATGAATGTTGCTGTATAAATTTAAACTCACCTCCAAATGATAACCTAGCCTAGTGAAAACGAAAATAAACCATTTAAAAATATTTTGCCAATAGCTGAAATGAAGTACTATAATCCTCACAGATTACAGTAATTTTAGTAGATCTGCAACAGTTATTGAAGAAAAACTATAATCAAAAGAACAAACAGATAGATTAAAAACCATTATTTTGATTTTAGATTAAAACACTATTTAAAAATAATTAATTGAAACAATTCAATTCTATTTTTTTCCAATTTTTCATTATTTTTGAGGCAACAACTGTATAAATAAACATCCCTACTTTGGGAAATATTTGCATGAGGTTAAATAAGTGAATATTAATAAGTAGCATACAAATTAATTTATATATCCAAATTAACCAGAGATAATTAAATTTATCATACAATCATTTATTTGTTTGACTTGAGTCACTGAATTTACTAAAATTGTTAAAACCCAATACATTTTTTAAAAACTCTGTCTTCCTATGTGATATTGTCAAATTATTTATCCATTAAAATGTCCATGAATATGATCCTTTTGATTTAAAAAAGTGAAAGGTGTACTTTTTATTGAGTTACTAAGTAAATATAGTACTACTAAGAGTAGTAACATTAATACAGTAACAAAAGCAATAAGTAATATTTGTGAGTGGTTACTTAACTCACAGAAAGTATGCTAGGATCATACTCGCATCTTTTTTTCCCCATTTAACAATCACAATAAACATGTATTAAGAATATTCTTAATACATCATAAAATATTAATATTCTAAGATAGTATGTGAAAATTCATTTAAAATTATAATTAATACTAAATCAACAGAACAATACAGGACTTTGCCACTTCTCTTGGTTGTCCACCACAACTAAATAATAAGACACTAGAGAAATCAAACTGGAAATAAGCTAGAAAATATTTCCCTGCCAAGTAGCTTGCATAAATTTCTAAATTATTTCTAGGGCATGGAATATTTGCTTAATAATGTAAAGATGTGTTGTATTCTTTTATGGTGCATTTGTTTAACTCTGTAAAGCTGTGTAACTTTGCCTGCCTAAAATAGCTGATTGGGCCAATAAAGAGCTGAATAGCCAATAACAAGGTAGAGGAATAAATAGGTGGGGCTGGCTGGTAGAGACAATAAATCTGGGGAAGAGAACAAGACATGAGAACAGGAGAAGGAGAAAGTCAGGGGAGAAGAAAAATAGAGAAGAAGAAGGAAATGGAGCAAAGAGAAAGAGGGACTTTCAAGAAATTAAGGGAGGAGAAAAACAAAGAGAAAAAAGAAAGATACAAAGAAAATGGGGAAAGGAGAAGTGAAAAAAGATTAAATGAGTTTGGGGTAAGGAGAACGGGGAGGGGGAGAAGGAGAAAAGAGGAATAAAGAATAGTGAGGGAAGAAATGGAGGGAAGGGGAAGCCGAGTGGAGAACATGGCAGAGAGAAGACAAGGGGAAAAGAGGAAAGGAAAGTGGGGGAATAGAGGAGGGGAAAGGAGAGGAAGAGGTAGGGGTAAGAATAGAGAGAAAAAGATATGGGAAAGGAGAAAGTAGGGAAGGGAATTGGAAGGGAGTAATGAGGATTAAAAATGGGAGGAAGAATGAAATAGAAGCTGAAAGGAGGAGGAAATATAAATGGAAGTAGAGAAAGGAAGATGTAGAGAAGGCCAAGAGAATAAAGGATTGGGAAACAACTGAGAAAGAATGGGAAAATAGTGGGAAGGGGAGGGGAGGGGAGGGGAGGGGAGGGGAGGGAAGGGAAGGGAAGGGGAGTGGAAAGGTGAAGATGGATACAGGCAGCAGAAAAAGAGAGGAGGGGACCAAGAATATAAGAAACTAGGACTAGAGAGGAGAGAAGACGTACATAGAAAGTATAATAGAACATGGGAAGATAAAAGGAGAAGGGAGGTAAGAGGAGCTGAAGAGAGGAAAGTGGCAGAGAGAACAGGGTAAGTGGGGAATGAAAGGAAAATATTGATAATATGAAATAGAAGAGCAGACAAGCAAGGAAGAGAAGAAAGGTTAATTGATAAGTAGTTGAAAGTAGAGTGGTATTGGTGTTGAGGGTGGAAGAGAGGATGGAGAGTCGAAGGAGGAGGAGAAAACAGGGACAATAAATGGGAAGGAAAGAGGAAGGGGAAAGAGTAGGTCTAAGATTAGGACACGAGAGAAGGTAGATTGTGAAAGGAGGATGGATATAATAGAAAAGTTAATTGAAGAGGTTGGAGAAGGGGATAAGAGGGAGAGGAGGGGAAGAGAGTGGTGAAGCTCATGGGAGTCTGAGGAGAAGGAAAGGGGAGATGGGTGTAGGGGAGTTTGAAGGACAGGTGAAGTAGGTAAAGAAGAGAATGGAGCAGAAGATGGAGAGAGTTGAAAAGAGGGTTGAGGTATTAGAACAGTAAAAAGAGAGAGCAGAAAGGGCAAAGGAGATGAGGAGGAAGAGGAGAGGATTTGATGGCAGGAAAGGGAAGTATAAGACAGGAGGAGAGTAATGAAGAAGGGCAGAATGTGAGGAGAGTAAATAAGAGGACAGGATAGAGAGAAGAGAAGGTGAGGAAGAACTGGAGAGTAATGAGTCAAGCCTAGGAGTAATAGAAAGGAAAGTGGAGAAGCAAATGATAAAGTAGGGGGTAGGATATAGGAGGGTGAGATGGAGAAGGAAGGATAAGGGAGGGGAGAAGTAAAGGTGAAGGAGTAAGGGATATGGAAGAGATGAGGGTAAGGCAGAGGTAAGTACAGAATAGAGAGTAAAGAAACAGAGAGAGGTGTACTGAGATGCAAGGAGCAGGGAAGTGAATACTTGATGGAAATAAAGGATAGATGAGGGAATATTGATGGTGAAAGGGATGGTAACAGAAGAATGAAGAGGCAAAAAGAGGAGAGAAGTACAGGATAGAAGATAGGAAATGGGGCAAGTTAAGAGAGATGAAGCAGGGAGAAAAGGGTAGGGGAAAGGAAAGAGAGGAAGAATAGAATAAAGGACAGGAAGTGGATGAAGGCATTAGGGATGGTAGAATGAATGGAGGGAATCAGAAGGTAGAAGAACTGGGAGTGGAAGAAAAGACAGTGCAGTAGAAGAGAGAAGTGAAATGAATGAAGAAAGGAGGATGAAAGTTTTAGAGTGGATAAAAAATAGATGGGGATAAGAGGAAAGAGTAGGGGAAGGAGAGGGAAAGGGAGACAGGTAACTGAGCAGGTTATATTTAGGAATGTATACACACATGCATATACATATATGTATATATACATATATGTGTGTACATATATATATATATATATATATATATATATATATATATATATATACAACATATACAGATATGCTTGAACAGCAATTGGTAACAAAAGGCCATGAATTTGAAAGATACCTGGTTGCACTGATTTTTCCATTTCCTTTCTACTTTTCCCCTTCCCACCTCCACTTCCCTTTCCTATGTCTTTTCATTCCCTTACCTTTTCTACCATTCCCTTGTCTTTACAATCATTTCTTACCTCCCCTACAACTCTTCTCTTCTATCATCCCTCCATTGTGGTGATATTGTTTTCTCCAATATATTGTGTATCCTAATAAACTTATCTGGGGTAAGAGAACAGAACAACCAATACATAGACATCGAGGCCAGAAAATGGTGGCACACACACCATTAATCCTAGCATTCCAAAGGCAGAGATTCATTCAGATCTCTGTAAGTCCAAAGCCACTCTGGAACCAGCCAGGCATGGTAACACATGCCTTTAATTTTAGGAAGTGATGACAGGAAGCAGAAAGTTATATAAAGCATGAGGACCAGGAACTAGAGTCTGTTAAGCTTTTAGGCTTTAGAGAAGCAGTTCAGCTGAGATCCATTCAGATGAAGACACAGAGGCTTCCAGTTTGAGAAAACGAGATCAGCTGAGGAACCAGCGAGGTGAGGTTAGCTATGGTTGGTTCTGTTTCTCTGATCTTTCAACATTCACTCCAATACCTGGTTCCGGGTTTGCTTTTATTAATAAGACCTTTTAAGATTCATGTTACACTCCATGTCTTCCCATCTCCTCCCCTTCCCCTCTCTTTTCACCTCCCCACTTTCATGTTCCCTCTCCTGTCTTAGTTTCCATATCCTCTCTACTCCCTCACACCTCTCACTGCCTCCAGTGTAGTACTTCCATTTCCTTTCCTCCAGACTCTCTGCATGCCTGCTACCTCATCTCCCAAAGCTCTTCTTTCCACTCCCCTCATTTCTTATCTTCTCTACCTCTAAACTTAGCTCCTTCTCTCCCTGCCCACTCCCAACACTTGCATACACTCACCCTCCATTTCTTCCTTTCCTATGTTTTTCTTCCCTTAGCATATGCCTTCTGACTGAGGACATGCTCAAAGGAAGCACACTCCAGGCACAAGCCCCTTAGAAGCTCAGTGTCTTAATTATAAATCTACTTCAGCTTGCTTCCCGTCTACTCAGGTCAAGTCATTAGGTGGGACTTCACTTGTGCTAACCAGGTAACACAAAATCTCTTCCATTTTAACCACAGGGGTGCAGGGCCACCTCTAAAAAGTGGAGTGGAAGGTGTTTATAACAAAGCAAACTGATCCAGCAAGCTCTCTAAAACCAGCTAGCCTGCTCCCAAAGTTTAGTTCTCCCACTAACTATCTGAGTGATGTTAAACATAATACTTGGATTTTTGTACTTCATTTGACCAAGTTGCAATGTAAGTGTGACACAGTACCACCTCCTCAGAAATGCTCTAAGTATTATAGGGATTGACAGATACATAGAAACTATGAGATATACTGTGAGGCATTTTTGTTATGCTATTAAGTATTTATTTTTAAACCAATTCATAGATTAGCAATAATTAACAAATAAAACAGTTTATTTAAAACTATTTTACATGTAATTTTTTAAATATTACCACTGATGTTCTGTGCCTTGGCTGGATATGCACTGTGGTATGATTACTGCGTCTAAACCCAAAAAATTGAATCAAAACTTACCTACAGGTTTTCATATGCAGGTCCTGATTAGTGAACTTTATTCTATTAATAAAATATTCATCCAGAAGAGGAATAGAATACTGAAATGAATGTGAATCATAAATATTTTATTAAAATGTGTGCACCTCTGTTATATCCCAACATGGGAAATAGACAGGAAGAACCTGAACAAGGAGAATCATGACTTATCAGTTAAAGTCTTTTTTAGGTTCAGTCTCCCACTGAACAAATGGAGAAGTATTTATAACAGGCTAAACAGAGCCTTAGAAAATCACTGAAACTGTAGAAAAGAGCCACTTTTGTCTCTGCATATATTAATTTGGCATATCTCTACTAATATCACTAATGGATTTTCTCTCTCTTTCTCTGTTTAATTAATGTAGAAGAGACTGTCGATGCCACAAACCACAAAAGTGATATTTCTGGAGCACTAGGATTTATTATCAACCTGATGTCTAAAAGCCATAGCCCACTGAGTCACATCTAAACACTAACTCAGAAAAAATGCCTATATATGTATATGTTGTGTTATATTATATATATATATATATATATATATATGTGTGTGTGTGTGTGTGTGTGTGTGTATAATTTAAAAAGACTAAGATTGCTTCCTTCTATACACAAACAAACATATAGAATGGGCATTATTGTTTTGTCCTTTTCATATATGTAGCAATTGAGGCTAAATAGATTTTGCTGCACACCTTTTAATATTGAGTATTGTTATAAAATAGCCACTTGTATTACTCCATTTTTCACCAATGTTATCACCATACATGAATCTTATCATTTTCCCTATCTAGATATATTAATCTTTTGGGATCTCCATGTTATACAATATTTTTCTTTTGTATATACTTCTCTTAGTGATCTGGATGCAGAAGTCCCTGTTACCTTCTCATTATCATCTCAAAATCCATCAGCATCATCAACCCATCCCCAAATATAGGTAATCTCCAAAGTTATATATAAAGTTCCCTGCAATATTTTATCCACACTCTTTATAGAAGGCATCAGTGTACACATATCATACCAGGTCAGTTCCTGACATTACTTAGTATATGTGCACTGATAACCAAACTGCTCTTATTCTAGGATTTTTCATACCTCCCACTGGTTTGTCCTGATGATCTGAGCTCAAAAATCCATTCAGTTTGGACCTCTTCAGTCCAAATAGTTATCTCTACCTTGCTTACCTAAATAACTCTTGTATTCCTACCCACCCCTTGTTATTCCTACTGCCTCTTTCGAAATAAATAATACCATGAATGCCATAAAAATTGTGTTTCAGCCTCTCTCTAGCCCTATATCACTGTTATACTGCTGCCAAGTGAATCTTTCCTAATTAAAGACTTAGTTCTATTAATTTATTTTAGAACTGATTCTCTCATAAAAAGAGAAGAAATTAATAATGTGTTTTAAACAACATGATCGTCATATTCATGTATTTTATTTGAAGGATGCAGCTTTCAAATACTGGAAACAGTTATGTAAAGTAATAATACTGATGATAACTAATTTATTGGGCCAGTAGGAGACACCATCTTATCACTGTAACTATTACAACAAGCCTTAAAAGTAGGCACCATGATTATCTACATTGCACAGATAAAAAAAAAAAAAAGTGGAGGCTCAGAGTTAAAACAGTATTTAAAAGTTGTATCCAGGACCTTGCGATTATCTGTATGCTACACAGGTTTACCAAAGCTTTCTTAACTACATATTTACAAGTAGGAAGTCAAGAAATACCCAAAATCCTATGAGGCTGATGGGCACTAGCTCAAAATCAGAGCAGACATTTTAAGATCTCTTTTGCCATTTTTCTCAATGAAATCATATGAATCTGAAAGTGAGTGCTGAGGGCCAGGAATCCCATTTTCAGATAAAATTGACATAAGCAAGCTTCTCTTCACTTCCAGTACAAAGGTACCTTTGTTAAGCATAAGAGAGAAATGAGAGATGTGTTAGGAGATAAATTAAGTGCACACCAACTAGGAATCACTCTAATTAGTATTCCTTTAGCCTTGGCTTTCACATTTAGTTATCCATATGGCAAAACTCTGTGACGATATTTTAATTGTGCTGAAATGTGATTTTATTTGTATGTTAATAAAGTTTGCCTGGGAATCAGAGGTCACAGAGCAAGGTCACATAGCAAGCTGTAAATAGAAGTCTGGCTGGCAGTGGTAGCACATGCCCTTAATTGGATCACATGGCAGGCAGAGTCTATGTGTGGTCAAGGACACAGCCAAGCATGGTGAGACAAGCCTTTAATCCCAGTACCAACAACCATAGAGACCTGAGGGTCTGTATATGTGGCTGGGCTTAAAGCCAATGAGAAGGCAGAACAGAAAGGCAATAAAAACACAAGTCAGACAGGAAGAAGCTGTGGGGCATACACGGGGTACAAAGAGGGTGCCCAGAGAAATTTAGATAGAACTTAAGCTTTAAGCTGTTTACACAGAGAGTGGATACAAATGGTACCAGAAGAAGTTAGTTTAAGCTGTTTGTGCAGAGAATAGATACAAAGGATGGCTAAGAGGAAGTTAGCTTGGGTTGTTTGTATGGAGATTCGAGACAAATGGTGAGGAAGATTATTTATGCTAAGATAAGATACTAAAAACAAGGGATGATGTCAGGGCATAAACAACTTGTAAACAGGGTGACCTTTAAAATGATTGGTTGGTTCCTTCACCCCCTCCCAGGGTTCTGAGGTTTTCTGGTATAAAAGAGGCTTACTAATATCAATAAAGGAGTGCTTGCTTGACTTGACTCCCTGCTGCATCTGATTGTCTCCAGGTAAGAGGGAGGCTGGGGAACAGGCCACCTGCATGCACTCGCCTTTCCTGGGTTCCAGGCCACCTTTTCACAGGTGACCTAATTTCCTGGTGAGGCAGGTCCCCACAAAAAGCTCTCTCTGGGAAAACAACAGCGGTGGCGAGGTGGTAAGATAAGGTAGTTGTGGCTCTCTGATCTCTTTGGCTATTACCTCTGTATTTGGCTCTGTGTTTCTTATTTAATAATACTGTTTAGAATTTCATCTACAAAACTTTTAGCAAGAAATGCACTCTAATCCAGTATCTACTCTTCTCCAGCACTGGTTCATTTAATTAAAAATAAACATTATATTGAGCCCAAGAAACAAACAGTAAATTAAATGGATTTTTCCTGGATATATGCTCATCACTTGATTCAGAAGAAACTACAGTGTTTTAGATAGGATTTAAGTGTCAATAACAGAAAGAGGAACCTCAGTTTTGACGGAAGTTGTGAAGGAATCATGACTCTAAAAATACAAAAGCCTGGCCAGGCGGTGGTGGCACACATCTTTAATCACAGCACTTGGGAGGTGGATCTCTGTGAGTTCGAGGCCAGCCTGGACTACAAAGTGATTTCCAGGAAAGGCACAAAGCTACACAGAGAAACCCTGTCTCAAAAAAAAAAAAAAAAAAGCCTGTTTATTTCACTATAAATCATGCTGAGCACAAGTTCAAGCTCTGGATTTTAACCAAGCACTTCTACATTTATTTTATCACATAATCCCCTTCACTATCCTGACAAACTAGTATCCATTGACACACTTTTTAGATGAAATATCAAAGAATTAATAATCCAGTGGTCCAAAAGAACAAAAAGGCTGGCATTCAAACTAACTGGATCTGGTTCCTGAATATAAAATCATTCCTTTGCACATTAGCTATATGCATAACACATTTCTCTTCTTTGTGAAGAGAAATTGACAGTGAATTTATGAATGCTACTCTCTCCCTCTCTTTTTATATTTTAGATACAGTGGAAGGTTGTGAATAAGAAGAAAAACACCGAACTTTTTAAAAGAGCCTAATCCTCAAGGTAAGCAATGTTTAAGAAGATTTTTACAAGTTGCAAGTGTGAAATATGGCAACATACATTGAGAATATACTCTTTTTTAATCCATATAAAAACACATGAAGCACAGTAGATCAAAAATTATCTCAATGGACTGAAAAGATAGAGCAGTAAATTTAACAAGGTGAAAATTAATGTATTTAAAAATGAACCAACCCAGTATCTGGAACAAATGTAACAAAACTAGCAGAAGTATTGCATAAGTTAAGGGTGAATGAGGTTTGGCTACCCAGTAGCTTGTTTGATAAATGTAGTTAATTTCTTTTTTTGTTTATTTTTATTTTGCAAGTTCACACCGTATCACAAGTGTGTTTAGATTTTAAGCAGTGGATGAGTTTTAGTTATATCAGATATATATTAAGAATAATAAATTAGGTGACACTGTCTATTCCATCAGGCATGGGCCTTAACTAATATGCTACTTCTTACTGTCTCATTTTGAGATAATATTGTCAAGCCAAGTTACATCTAAAGGTTAATGGTTAGGAGAATAAAAGAATCTGGAAAACTTGGTAACAGAAGAAATAAGGTTTATTATTGTTATTATTTATTTATTTATTTATTTTGTTTTTTCAAGACAGGGTTTCTCTGTGTAGCTTTGTGCCTTTCCTGGAACTCACTCTGTAGCTCTGCCTCCCAAGTGCTGGGATTAAAGGTATGTGCCACTGCCACCACCACCCGGCAAAATAATGTTGTTTTGGGAAGAGTATTATCAGGAAAAATATTTAGGCCTTTACTAATATTAAGAAACATTATGTGGAAAAGAACAATACTGTTTAAGACAGATGAAATACAGTCCTAATTCACAGCTGTGTGAGGAAGCACACATCTTTAATTTCAGTCCTTGGGAGGCAGAAGCAGACAGATCTCTTATGTTTGAGGCCAGCTTGGTGTAAAGAGTAAGCTCCAGGACAGACAGGGCTATTACACAGAGAAACCTGCCTTTAAAAAGAAAAAGAAAAGATGACAATCCCAATTCACATAATAAAAATGCGAAGACAGTAGAATTTGGCTCAGTATTCAAATAAATTTCATACCAATTAGAGCGGTTCAAAAGTATAGTCATGAGATTGTGACTTTTGAAGTTCCATAATAACCTATACAAATGCACAGCCTCAACATTCTCGGGGTTTTGCTGTTTTTAGTTTTTAATGCAAAGTGAGTTTTTATGTAGCCCAGATAGGCCTTCAACTTGTGGCATAATTGACAGCAAGTGCTGGTATTGCAGGTGTTTAGTCTAATTTATACTAGATACTAGTCTACTGTATTTTGTTATCAATCATGCCCAGTAGTTTCCTGAGCATTGTATTCTGTAATTTACACAGTCCCTCCTAATACAAAATTTTGGTAATTTCATGGGAAAAAAAAACAAACAAACACACAGAAAGAATTATACAAAGATAGATGTAAAACAATTTGAAAAAAAATGTAGATGAAGAAGCACATACTCCCTTGAATTAGGTAGGTATATGTTCAATTAGTTATGCATTCTTTATTGCACTGCTTTTTGGGTTTTCTGGCACTAAAGGGGGACTATGATTCCACAGATAATGAGAACTGTGGACAGTTCTGAATGGAAGATGTGGTTGTGATTGCAAATTGAAGCAATAAGTAGATCAGAGATATGTATTTGGAGCTATAGATAACAAAGGTTAAGAAGATTCCTTGGAAAAACAAGTAGAGAAATACAAAAGAGACTGCAGCACCTAAGAAATGCTGTGAATAAGATAAGCATCAATAAATGGCCCACATGCTGAAGTCCAAATCTGTAATAGCTTACTTGCAGATGGTATTTGCTTGAGAAAGCATGAGCAGAAGGAGAAGTGGTCATTTACTCCAGTCCACAAACATAAGCGAAAATAATTGAAAATATCTAACAAAAATACAGGTAAATAATTATTAATGGATGTTTACCATGTTTATGTAAGCCATTAAGAACCTATTAATATAGTATTGTGACCAGTAAAAACCAGTAACATAATATATATTTTAGGATGTGATCAAGTTTTATTTCCATAGATTGACAAGCTTTCATAAGTATTCTAGAAATGTATGTTAAGGAAAGGCTTATTGTTTCAACGAAAACATATTTTATGGATTTGCAAAGCATCTCTATAATACTTTTTTGGTGTAGTTAAAAAAATACAGAGTAAGGAGGAAGATGGAGGAAGGACAAAAATGTTCATGTAATGAAGTCTACCATATTAGATATTTTCATGGGTAGAATCTCATTTAAACTTTTCCTAACAATATAATAAAAGTACTATCTTCTATATATTATACAGACGCAGATTCACAGAGACAAATACTGCAAAGGTCAGAAGAGAAAAAAGGCATCAGGTAATCCAGGCCTCTTTGAAAAGCTTATAGAATAGTAAATAATAAAAAATAAAATGTTAATGAATAAAACCTTGATGAAAAATGCAATGCAGTGTAGAATACTGAACACAAAGCCATGCTCATAAAAATCTAGAGCAAGAAAATGAATCACCAGCCACACAATGGAGATAAGAGGAAAAGAAATTGGTAGTGTCTTCCAGTCCAATTCTCCAACACTTGAGCTATTGTCATGGACTGGTCAAAAGTGGAAAATATTGAACATAAGCTATTCTGGACATAATAATGGTTATCAACTGTATTACTCAGCAACTTGCCCTCATTAAGAGCAACAGCAACAGCAAAACTCAGTAGAATGCACTGACCACAGCCCTATCAAAGTGGAACCTGGACAAATGCCTAAAGAGGGAAAGAGATATACAGTGTTAAACTCAATGAACCAGGAGAAAAGGCCAAAGCAGAAAGAAATTTAGCTTTGAACAAACAAAGGAACAAAGCAGAAAGTCAAAGCAGAAAGTCATTGATGAGAGCAAGTGATAAGAAGAAAAAAAACTATTTCACAGAGTGGTTATAGAAAAAAAGCAATGTAAGTACATGACTGTTCAACTAGACATTTGACATCTACATCTTTTCAAAATCCTGGTGATCAAATACAGGGTCTTACATATGCTAAGCAAGTACTCTACCACTGATCTCTATTCCCTGCCCTAATGCTAACAAAATTAGTCCAATTGTTTTAGGAAGCATTTTGTCATAATACTCTAGCAAGTACAGCAGTGAAATAACCCAGGTCCCAACTTGCTTCTTCTAAGGGAAAAAAGTGACACAGAAAGGGAGTATAATCTGCTGTATGGCTGAGAGACATGACAGGTAGTGCTAATGCCCCAGTGTCCTAGAGATTTTAATCTAGCCTTTCCAGATATAGAATCTAAGACTCAGAAAGCTTCAATGATGCCATTATTCCCATTAAAGGATCATTTATAGTGTGAGAGCATTATGAGAAAGAAAGCTTCTGCTGTGGAGAATCATGGATAATACTGAATTTAAAAACAAATAATACAAAGATTGCATAATCAAATCTAGATTCAAAAGCCCAAAACTCCCAGAGCAAAATCATCAAACTACAGTAAGCCTGCCATGAGAAGCATTCTTTAAGATGACATACATATAACAAAGAGAACAAGATTGACTCTTCAACTCTGAATTTTTCTAAGTGAAACAAATTCCAGAAGTGTCACCAAAAAGGGGGAAAAGCCCACAGATTTTCAATTCATGTGGCCTAGTCCTTACTGTAAAAGCAGAAACAGACAAGTAATTCTGAATGTGTTAATATCATGCATGTACTAATCAGTATTTTTTATGATTTATCTGAAGCATAATTTTTTTAGATGGCTACATACTAATCTTCTGAGTCCCAAACAAGGCAGTGGAAACACTGGTAAACAGAAGCAGAGAAAGAGAAACTGAAATCAGGATTGCAAACAAAATGCACATACATCCAATTTTCTACAAGTTGGGGAAAAGAAGATTCAGTTTATACTCCATCATATTACCTTGGGTCAGGTGTGGCTAGGCTAAACTGAACTCTGAATTACTCCCAGCAGAGAGGAAAATGTTTGCTAAGGAAGAATGTGCTTGTATTAAATTGCATACCACCTGCTTCTTCTAACAAAAATTACGTATTATAAAACAAGTGTGATAACTCCTATAGATTGTTAGCTTTTCTAGAAAATATTACAACAAATGCTAGTTTTGTTATCAATTTTGTTAACTGCATCAAAGTAAACAATTCTAGATGGCTTGACACTCTAGATGTTTCTAGTTACTGACAGACCACTAAGATTGCAGAGTATCCCTGCAGTCAAAATCCTGAGTTTCAATATAACCATCAGAGATTTTACATTAAAACAAAAAATGGTCAACAGTACTGAGCCTGACCCAATGACAGTAACAGGCTAGACTGTACTCAAATACATGAACTAGGCAAAGGAATTAAATTTCAGATCTTTTGTCTTGGGGCCAAGTGTTATTTTCTATAGCATCGAAAACAGCAAATACTGTCTGGGTATAGTCATAATTGTCATCAGATGCAGCAGGCATTCCAGCAAAGGAGACTCCAGCTTTCCTTTGCATCTATAACACTGATTGTAAACCACTCTGCCTGCTTACAATCTACATAATTTACTTGTTTTTGCAGGAATTCCACTTGAGCTGCACAATCATGTACTGTGGAATGACTCATTCCTAAAAGGCTTGAAAGCCAGCAGGGCCAAACAAGTAAAAAGGATACATTCTGAGAGCCAACCTAGGTTTGCCTAAGGGCCTTAGCAACAGCAGCTGAAACATGATCTGGAGATGACCTGGACCAATGAGAGGCAGCCATCTCACACCAGCAGATGCATATTCATCAGACCTCCCCCCCCCCGGGGGGGGGATAGAGGGTCTATAAGGCTTGCCTCTTGCTAAATAAACTGAGCTTGTTTTTTCAACATTGTCCCAGAATCTATGTTGTTTGACTCTGGGCCTACCTGGCCCCATCCCCCAAAGAAAACACCAGCACTGGACCCTGCCACAATGCATTACATAAGACATCTGTTAAATTATATGCCACCATCTTTTAGCTGGTCCCATAACATTGTACCACCTAGGGACACCATAGCACTCTCAATTTGTATTGTGTTCTTTTTTATGTTCCCCCAATGACAGAATCACCTAACAATACATTTCTCAGAACACATCCTTCTAGTCACATAAATCAATCTTGTGATAAAATTCTTCAGACAAAGTAACTTAAAGTAGAAAAACTTTATTTAGAACCATGTTTCAGTGGCCTCAGTCTATGATGGATTGGGAATGGTTGCTTACAGGCATGCAATGAGGCAGCATACTATGGCAGAAATATGAGGCAGAGTAAAACTGCTCATTTTGTGGCAACTAGGAAATACAGATCAAAAGAAGAGGGGCCAGGGACCCAGTACCTACCTCAAAGCTATGTCCCTTCTGACTTGATGATCTCACTTCCTTCAAGAGGTTTCTTCCAATAAACGCCTTCATCTGAAGATGAAGTCTTTAATATAGTAGTTTGAAAGACATGTAAAATCCCAACCATAACCATGTCCTAAAACTCTAGTTGGGGTGAAATTTCTGGCAGGATCTTTCTAGTACTCCTTTGCTGAGGATTCAACAAGTGATTCTGTCTTGAATAATTTAGGTATAAATACTCTACACATTGCACCAGATACTGTGGCTAGCACTCTTGAAGAGCCTTACCACTTTTCTCCATTCTATTTTAAAGGGAGACATATGGGTTAAGGAAAAAAGGAGTGGTGGGATGATTCTCAGCATAAAAGCCCACTTTTCATATTAAAGCCCTCACAATAGTGTGTTTATTAGTGGTAAAGTTATTAGAGGAAACAATGTCACCAATCAATCAGTAAGCCACTTTTATTATCACTGGTCTGGCTTTCTGATACATAACTTTTGGTTTCTCACTGACAAAGAATCAATGGAAGAACTGGTGACTAAAACATAGCAAAAATCTTTTATTCATCTCTATAAATAAATGTCCCATAGAAAGAACAGCTAGCTATTAAAGGTTAATAATGCAAAACATTTACTGGATGCTTATTAAATACCAAGTACTATTTTGAATGCTTAAATAATTAAATAAAATTAATTAATTAAAAAGTAATTAAATCTTTGTATGCCTTACAAACACACTTTAAGTACTAATTTTATCAAATTTCCTAGACATGATAAAATTGGAACCAAGAATGGTGAAGAAACTAATCCAAGGGTCCCACAGCAAACATAGGAAGGATTATATAGGAACTTAGGGTACTGTCAAACTAATGCTCTCCAAGTAATACATGTGTTATTATAATTGAAAATTCTGATAGAGACAGCTATACACAAGAGGATCAAAGTACTTTCAAGGACAGTGGGATGAACTTTTATGTCTGATGAAAAAAATCTTCCTTAGTATAATAAGTCGATTTTTTCCCAGTTAGTAACAAAAATGATTTAAAGTAATTAATCAGGGGAAATTTGTCATCTTATATTCTAGAAGTCCCGAAACTAGCAGTTCCAGAATTCATTTATTCAGCGCCTCTATATATCATGGAACCAAGCCTTCTTCATGATCTGGAATTCACCATTCAGAGAATGAAGCAGGAAAGTGCCATCTTAAAAATAGAAAGTAGTCCTCATTAGACACCTAAACTTCTAGTGTCTTTAATTTCTAATAGTCAACCTCCTCCAAAATTGTAAGATATTTATATTTTTTCTGGCCTCAAATATTTTGTCACTGACCAGTACTGCATTGTATGTTTCCTAAGTAAATTTCTGCTGAAAGAGAATTTAATTCATTCCTTTAAAAAAAACAAAAAAAAAGATTATTCCCTCAGCACCAGGTAGGGAATGAACAAGACTTTAGACATGCTAAACATGTGTTCTACTACTCAATTACATCAAGTACGTGGGTTTTAAGACAAGGTCTATGTACCACAAGCTGGCCTCAATCTTGTGGTTCTCTTCTCTCAGCTACCACAGTACTATTCCCTGAAGGTACACAATTTTAAGGAGATTTAAGGAGATAAAGCATTATGCACTGGTGAACAGCCCTTTAAGTGATTCTTGAAATTATGCGCACTTTGTATAGTCTCAAAAATGAAAGCCTCCCTGGTTTTTAAGTGCTAATTTCCATAGGCTATCCCACCTCTGCTCAAGACACTAATTCCTCCAAATATTTGAACAGTATCAGGCTTTTTATGACAATACAGGGGGTATATAATGACTCTTGAAGTGACAATTGATGGTTCACTGTCAGCCAAACTTATCTCCTGTCACCCATCAAGAACAGATATAAACCCTGGTTGAATTTCTGACCTTAGCCATTTAACATCTTTATGGCTCATCCTCAGTTGAAAGTCTGTGGATAAGTTTATTAAGGTACACAATATTTTGGGGGACACAATACCACCACATTTCCTCTCTTTTTGTCTAAAATTAAAGAAAGCTTATAACTAATACAAGAAAAACTATCCAATAAGTATATACAATATATACAGCCAAAAATTATATTAATGATGTCTAGTCCATTAACATTTGACAGATTCAGATAAAACATTTAAATCAAATGATGTTCATAGCCTAATCTGCTGTTAAAGTGAACAAAAAGACACAGACAATATTTGAGTCCACAGGAAGAAAACACTGTTAAGTCTGGAAGCAATTCTTCCTCAAACCATTTCTCCACTATCATCTTTCCCACCTTCTCCAACCCCTTCACACACACACACATACCTTAGCAATCATATACTTGTCAAAAATACATATTCTATAGGAAGAAATGTAGCAGACACTGTAAGGTGCCACACAACTCACCCATATTTGGACTGAAATGCACACTTCCTCCGCAGTTACAGGTGTTGGTGGCTGAAGACTTTTAGCTGAATCCATTTCCAAAAATTGCTCACAGCTAAAAAGAGACACCTCATCGCAAATCACATCTCATTTGCTAAAACACCCCTTATTCAATGGCTGTAGTGGAAATAAAGTAAATTATGGGAGGAAGATTGATTACAGGCAATTACTTCAATCTGTGACCACCCTGCCAAGATATTTCAGATCCCAATGTTTCTTTGGGTTTGTGTGAGGCTTTTCAATGACTGTAGGAAGTATAACTTCTTCCCCAATCTTGATTTTATTATACTCTTCCAAGTACTGATCCTGAGAATGATCCTCAGTAAAATTCCTGCATGAAATTCTGTAGTTCAGAGCTTATATTTCCAGAAACCAAAGCACTAATGAGAAATACAAATCTGTTTTTTTAAATGGAAGTTGGCAGGATATCTACCTTTCTTTCTCCCTGACTTCTTTCTCTCTTCCTCTTTCTCTGCCACCTCTTCCTCCTTTTGTACTTCTTCTTCCCCTTCTGTTTACTTATTACACAGAGTTGAGTGAATAACCATCTTTAAGTAAAATATCACATAGTAAACATACATAATTTGATGCATTTCTTTAAACTGAAACAACAACAATAATATTTCCTAAATTATTTCACTAGGGTTAACTTATTCAAACCAGAAGTGCTGGAAACCAAAGCAACATGACACAAATGGGACACAATATTTTTTTCTCTTTGGATTCATGATGAATTTCTCTTTTGCAGTGAATACCTTGAAGTAGAATCACATTCTGAGAACCCGCGCCTTACTACTTGGTAGAAATAAAAAGGGTCCTCCAAATTTAACCTTTACGGATACTGAGAAAAAGTCTATTTTGGAAAAAATTTTCATAATGTATTTGTCCTTGTCCTAGTAGTATTTGTTCTCAAAATTAAGTAGTGTTTAATAGGTCTCTTTGACCTGAATGTGTACTGAAATATATATTGAACTGATTTGAAAATCACATACTTCAAAGCTTAAAATCAGTTTTGAAAAAGCTCTTAAAATAGGAGAAATTATCAATGAGAAAAATCTTTGCTGTAAGGGTCTGTATCCTGTGTCTGTATTTTAAACCAGAGATCATGCTGACTTCTAAATTATTTACACTGAAACAAATCAAGAATCATCTTTCCACCTATTGTCTATGCACTATATAATTGAAACGACAAGCCAGCAGTGGGTTGATTAAATTTTACATGATATTCTGGTAAATTTTAAGTAATTTGCTGGTTCTGAAGAAATAACAGGCTAAGCAAAGAGATTAACCATGCAGCTTCCTATTATAGTTATCAGATAAAATCAAAACCTACTGCATGGACATCAACTTCTCTTTTATAGTAGGACATGGTGGTACACAACTGTAATCCAAGTAATCAATATGTTAAGGCAGTAGCATTACAAGCTTAAAGACATCCTAAGTTACATAGTAATTTCCAGGCCACCCTGAAGTACATAACAAGCTCTTGACTCAAAACATAGAAAATCTTAATATATACATAATATATAGTATATGTGTTCAATTAAATCATAGTACCCATCAACAGGACCTACACAATAGTCACCCCAATATGGAATTAAATTCTCAAAGTATTTCCAATGAATAAACACAGAAGTAGGCAAAGTTATGAGAATCCTACAAAAATTAATATGTAGTAAGTAAATAACTTTTACCCCAATAAGGAATTACCTTCTTAAACAATTCCTCTACAATAACTTTAAAAATTAATGCCCAGAGAGGCGTGCCCCTAGGTCCCATCCTTTCCCTGGGCACCAGCCATCGCGGGAAAGACCTACCCAGATTGGCCCCAGGTTCTGGCTATTGGGCATGATCCCCTCCACCCCAACCAGGAAGGTTCCCCTTCTCCAAAACCCCAGCAGATCTTGCAATCTCCACGCCCTGCCCCCACTACAAACAGCCCAAGACCCCAGCCACTTCCTGAGACTTAGAGGCAAGCCTCCAGCTCCCATCCTGCCCAGGACCTCCCATCTGGACAAGAAGGTAACTGCCTGGGCTCATAGCCAGAGAGGCCTGACCCTAGGGCCCATCCCTGGGCACCAGCCATTCTGGCAAAGACCTGTCCAACTTGGCCCCAGGAATCAAAAATGAAATTTAGGAAAAGATAAAAAAATGGGGAAAAGGCTATAAAAAACTAGAGGAAAGGACAAATAAAGCAGAAGAAAACAAAAAATCCCTGAAAGAAAATCCTGAAAAAGCAATGAGACAGATGAAGGAAATAGTCCAAGACCTGAAAAGGGAAATAGAAAAGATGAAGAAGACACAAAAACAGAGGGAATGCTGGAAATAGAAAATCTGAGGAAACAACGGGAATTTCAGATGCAAGAGATGGAAGACAGGATCTCTGTCATTGAAGATACAGTAGAAGAAATAGATTTATCAGTCAAAGAAAACACTAAAGCCAAAAAAGTCATGACAAAATGTCCAAGAAATTTGGGACACCATGCAAAGACCAAACCTACGAATAATAGGGATAGAGGAATACCAACTTAAAGGCACAGAAAATATATTCAACAAGATCATAGAAGAAAACTTTCCCAACTTAAAGAAGGAAATGCCTATGAAGATACAAGAAGCCTATAGAACACCAAACAGACGAGACCCCCAAAAAAGTCCCCTTGCCACATAATAAACAACTAAACATACAAAATAAAGAAAGAATATTAAGAGCAGCAAAGGAAAAAGGTCAAGTGACTTATAAAGGCAAACCCATCAGAATAACACCCAATTTATCAATGGAGACTTTGAAAGCCAGAAGGACCTGGGCAGATGTAATGGGGACACTGTGGTGGTATTATGTTCCCCAAAATATTGTGTACTCTTATAAATTTATCTGGGGTCAGAGCACAAACAGCCACTAGATACAAAGGCTAGAAAATGGTGGCACTCACACCTTTAATCCTAGCATTCCAGAGATAGAAATCCCTCTGGATCTCTGTGAGTTCAAGGCCACATTGGAAATAGCCAAGCATGGTGACACACGCCTTTAATCCCAGAAAGCCAGCCTTTAATCCCAGGGAGTGGTGGTAGAAAGCAGAAAGATATATAAGGCGTGAGGACCAGAAACTAGAGGCATCTGGCTGGTAAAGCATGTGGCTGGTTAAGTTTTCAGGCTTTGAAGCAGCACAGTTCAGCTGAGATTCATTCTGGATGAGGACTCAGAGGCTTCCAGTCTGAGGAAACAGGACCAGCTGAGGAACTGGTGAGGTGAGATAGCTATGGCTTGTTCTATCTCTCTGACCTTCCAGTATTCACCCCAATAACCGGCCTCGGGTTTGATTTTATTAATAAGAACTTTTAAGATTCCTGCTACAAGACACTAAGAGACCATGGATGCCAGCCTAGACTAATATACCCAACATAACTTTAATCATCATAGACAGAGTGAACAAGATATTCCAAGACAAAGCCAGATTTAATACTTATCCACAAACCCAGCCCTACAAAAAGTACGAGAAAGAAAATTCCAACCTATGGAAGTCAGATATACTCTCGAAAACACAGGCAATTGATAATGCCACAGCAGTAAACCCCAAAGAAGAGAGGTACACACACACTACTAGAAAAAAATAACAGGAAAGAACAATCACTGTTCATTAATATCCCTTAATATCAAGGGAATTAATTCACCTATAAAAAGACACAGGCTTAGAGAATGGATCTGAAAGCAGGACCCATCTTTCTGCTGGAAACAAACCTCAAATTCAAAGATAGACACTACCTAAAAATAAAAGGCTGGAAAAAGACTTTCCAATAAAATGGTCTTGAAAAGGAAGTGGGTGTAGCCATCCTAATACCAGCAAAATAGACTTCAAACTAAAATCAATCAAAAGAGATCAAGAAGGGTATTACATACTCATCACAGGAAAGATCCACCAAGATGAAGTTTCAATTCTAAACATTTATGCCCCAAACACAAGGGCACCCAAATATGTAAAAGAAATATTACTAAAGCTTAAATCACACATAAAACCTGACACATTAATAGTAGGAGACTTCAACACACCACTTTCACTATTGGACAGATATGCCAAATTGAAACTTAACAAAGAAATAAAGGACTTAACTGATGTTATGACTCAAATGGAATTAATCAATATCTATCAAACATTCTATCATACCAAAAAAGAATATACCTTCTTCTAAGCACTCCATGGAACCTTTTCTAAAATTGACCACATACTTGGCCGAAAAGCAAATCTCAACACATACCAAACAATTGGAATAATCTCTTTTGTTTTATGAGACCACCATGGTTTAAAGTTAGATTTCAACAACAACAAAAACTACAGAAAACCTACAATCTCATGGAAATTGAAAAATGCTCAACTGAATCACCAATAGGTTAAGGAAGAAATAAAGAAAGAAATTAAAGACTTCCTAGAGACAACGAAAATGAAAACACCACATACCCAAACTTATAGGAAACTATGAAAGCAGTGCTAAGAGGGAAATTCATAGCACTAAATGGCCACATAAAGAAGTTGGAGAAATCTCAAACTAGTGACTTAACAGCGCATCTGAAAGCTCTAGAACAAGAAGAAGCAAAGTCTCCCAGGAAGAATAGACGCCAGGAAAATATCAAATTGAGAGGTGAAAGCAATAAAATAGAAACAAAGAGAACAATACAAAAAATTAATGAAACAAAGAGTTGGTTCTTTGAGAAAAATCAACAAGATAAACAAGCCCTTATCCAAACTAACCAAAAGACACAGAGAGAGAGAGAGCATACAAATTAACAAAATCAGAAATGAAAAGGGGGACATAACAACAGACATTGAGGAAATCCAGAAAATCATCAGTTCATACTTCAAAAAACTCTACTCCACAAAACTGGGAAATATAAAAGGAATGGATAATTTTCTGGATAGGTACCACACACCTAAGTTAAATCAAGACCAGATAAATTATTTAAATAGTCCAATCACCCCTAAGGAAATAGAAACAGTCATTAAAAGTCTCCCAACTAAAAACAGCCCAGGACGAGATGGTTTCAGTGCAGAATTCTACCAGATCTTCAAAGAGTTAATACCAATACTGTTTAAATTGTTCCACACATGGAAACAGAAGGAACATTACCAAAGTCCTTCTATGAGGTTACAATTACCCTGATTCCTAAACCAAACAAGGATACAACAAAGAAGGAGAACTACAGACTGATCTCCCTCATGAACATTGATGCAAAAATACTCAATAAAATACTGGCAAACAGACTCCAAGAACACATGAAAACAATTATCCACCATGATCAAGTTGGTTTCATCCCAGGAATGCAAGGGTGGTTCAACATATGAAAGTCAATCAATGTAATACACCATATAAACAAACTCAAAGAAAAAAACCACATGATCATCTCACTAGATGTAGAAAAGGCATTTGACAAAATCCAACACCCCTTCAAGATAAAGGTCTTGGAGTGATCAGGAATACAGGGAACATACCTAAACATAATAAAGGCTATTTATAGCAAGCCAACAGCCAACATCAAATTAAATGGAGAGAAACTCAAAGTGATTCCACTAAAATCAGAAACAAGGCAAGGCTGTCTGCTCTCCCCATACTTATTCAGTATAGTACTTGGAGTTCTAGCCAGAGCAATAAGACAACATAAGGAGATTAAGGGGATACAAATTGGAAAGGAAGAAGTCAAGCTTTCCCTATTTGCAGATGACATGATAGTATACTTGAGTGACCCCAAAGATTCCACCCAGGAACTGATACAACTTATAAACACCTTCAGCAACATAGCAGGATACAAGATAAACTCAAAAAAATCAGTAGCCCTCATAGATACAATTGACAAACAGACTGGGAAGGAAATGAGAGGTACATTTCTGTGTGTGTGTTTTTTTTAATTTTTGTATTTTATTTTACAATACTACTCAGTTCCACATAACAGCCACAGATTCCCTTGTTCTCTCCCTTCCTGCTTAACTCCCCTTCCCCCCAGCCCACCTCCCATTCCCACCTCCTCCAGATCAAGGTCTCCCCCGAGGACTGAGATCGACCTGATAGACTCAGTCCAGGCAGTTCCAGTCCCCTGCTCCAAGATTGAGCCAAGTGTCCCTGCATAAGTCCCAGGTTTCAAACAGCTAACTCATGAAATGAGCCCAGGACCCAGTACCACTGCCTAGATGCCTCCCAAACAGATCAAGCCAATCAAAGGTCTCACCTATTCAGAGGGCCTGATCCAGTTGGGGGCCCCTCAGTCTTTGGTTCATAGTCCATGTGTTTCCATTCGTTTGGCCATTTGTCCCTGTGATTTATCCAACCTTGGTTTCAACAATTCTCGCTCATATAAACCCTCCTCTTTCTCACTAATTAGACTCCTAGCACTCCACCCAGGACCTAGCCGTGGATGTCTGAATCCAGATTCCTCAGTCCTTGGATGGGTTTCTAATGGGAAATGCAAATCAAAACAACTCTGAGATACCACCTTACACCTGTCAGAATGGCTAAGATCAAAAACACTGAAGACACTTTATGCTGGAGAGAATGTGGAGCTAGGGGAACTCTCTTCCACTGCTGGTGGGAATGCAAGCTTGTACAACCACTTTGGAAATCAAAATTGCACTTTCTTAGAAAATTGGATATAAATCTCCCCCAAGATCCAGCTATACCACTCTTGGGCATATACCCAAGAAATGCTCAATCATACCAAAAGAGCACTTACACAGCTATGTTTATATCAGCATTTCCATTTAAATAGCCACAAGTGATATAAAATACCTTGGTGTAACACTAACCAAGGAAATGAAGGACCTATATCACAAGAACTTTAAGTCCCTGAAAAATAATTGAAGGAGATGTCAGAAAATGGAAAGATCTCCCATGCTCATGGATAGGCAGGATTAACATAGTAAAAATAGCAATCTTACCAAAAGCAATCTACAGATTCAATGCAATCCCCATCAAATTACCAACATAATTCTTCACAGACCTGGAAAGAATATTCAACTTCATATGGAAAAACAAAAAGCCCAGGATAGCCTAAAAAATTCTGTACAATAAAACAACCTCTGGAGGCATCACAATCCCTGACCTCAAGCTCTACTATAGAACTACATTAATAAAAACAGCTTAGTACTGGCATAAAAACTGACATGTCCACCAATGGAATCAAATTGAAGACCCTGATATTAATCTGCACACCTATGAACATATAATTTTTGACAAAGAAGCCAAAACTGTACAATGGAAAAAAGAAAGGATCTTCAACAAATGGTGCTGGCATAACTGGATATCAACGTGTAGAAGGCTGCAAATAGATCCGTATCTTTCACTGTGCACAAAACTTAAGTCCAAGTGGATCAAAGGCCTCAACATAAATCCAGTTACTCTGAACCTGATAGAAGAGAAAGTAGGAAGTTGTGTTGAATGCATCGGCATAGGAGATCACTTCCTAAATATAACACCAGTAGCACAGACACTGAGAGAAACAATCAAGGGGACTTCTTGAAACTGAGAAGATTTTATAGAGCAAAGGACATGGTCAACAAGGCAAAGCGACAGCCTACAGAATGGGAAAAGGTCTTCACGAACCCCACATCTGACAGAGGACTGATATCCAGAATATATAAAGAAATCAAGAAATTAGACATCAAAATACCCAACAGTCCAATTAAGTAATGGGCTATAGAACTAAACTGACAATTCCCAACAGTGGAAGTTCAAATGGATGAAAGACATTAATGAATTGCTCAGCATCCCTAATTATCAGGGAAATGCAAATCAAAACGACTTAGATACCACCTTACACCTGTTGGAATGGCTAAGATCAAAAACCTTGAAGACAGCTTATGCTAGAGAGGATGTGGAGCTAAGGGAACTCTCCTCCACTGCTGATAGGAATGCAACCTTGTACAACCACTTTGGAAATCAATATGGCACATTCTTAGAAAATTGGGAATCAATCTCCTTCAAGACCCAGCTATACCACTCTTGGGCATATACCCAAGGAATGCGCAATCATACCACAATGGTACTTGCTCAGAAATGTTCATATCAACATTGTTTGTAATAGCCAAAACCTGGAATCAACCTAGATGCCCTTCAACTGAAGAATAGATAAATAAAATGTGGTACATATACACAATGGAATACTACTCAGCAGAGAAAAACAATGACATCATGAGGTTTGCAGGCAAATGGATTTATCTAGAAAAAAGTCATCCTGAGTGAGGTAACCCAGTCTCAGAAAGACAAACATGGTATGTGCTCACTCATAGGAGGATACTAGATATAAAACAAAGATGACTAGACTGCTACTCAACTCTAATGAGGCTACCTAGAAAACAGTACCCCAAGAAAGACACAGGGATCGTCCAATGACAGAGAAATGGATGAGATCTAATGAACCACCTGGACGTGAGTGGGGAAAATGAAGGGCAATGGTCGAGGGAAAGAGAGCTTAGGGGAGTGGGAAATCCCAGCTGGATCAAGAATAGAGAGGGAAAACAACGAATAAGAGACCATGATAAATGAAGACCACACGAGAACAGGAAGAAGCAAAGTGCTTGAGAGGTCCACAGAAATCCACAGATATCTCCACAATAGACTACTGGCAATGGTTGAGAGACAGCCTGAACTGACCTACTCTGGTGATAGGATGGCCAAACAACCTAATTGTCATGCTAGAAACCTCATCCAATGACTGAAGGAACCAGATGCAGAGATCCACGGCCAGGCCCTAAGTGGAGCTCCAGGAGTCCAATTGGAAAGAAAGAGGAGGGTTTGTATGAGCGAGAATTGTTGAGACCAAGATTGGAAAAAGCACATGAACAAATAGCCAAATGAATGGAAACAAATGAACTATGAACTAATTGCTGAGGAGCCCCCAACTGGATCAGGCCCTCTGGAAAAGTGAGACAGTTTAATCAGCTTGATCTGTTTGGGAGGTACCCAAGCAGTGGGACTGGGACTTGTCCTTAGTGCATGAGCTGGCTGTATGGAACCCGGGGCTTATACAGGGACACTTGGCTTGGCCTGGGAAGAGAAGACTGGACCTGCCTGGACTGAATCTACCAGGTTGAACTCAATCCCCAGGGGAGTCTTTGCCCTGGGGGAAATGGGAATCAGGAGTGGGCTGGGGGGAAGTCAGGAGGATACGGGAGGGGGGGTAACAAGGGAATCTGTGCCTGATATGTAAAATTAAATTAAATTATAAAATAAAAATAAAAAATTACTGTATTTTCAGGTAACAAAAGTATATTCCTAAACAATAAAAATTCGTTGCATCGCTTTAGTGGCTAAAAAGTCTGATGGAAAAGACACAAATAAGAGAGATCTTATTTAGAGATTTATTTGCTGTGGGATATTCTGTATGCTGTGAATATGTGTTGCTCTGATTGGTTGATAAATAAAATGCTGATCGGCCAGTAGCCAGGCAGGAATTATATGTGGGACAAGCAGACAAGGAGAATTCTGGCAAGAGGTGGGCTGAGTCAGGAGTTGCCAGCCAGATGCAGAGGAAGCAAGATGTGAATATCTAACTGAGAAAAGGTACCAAGACACATGGCTAAACACAAATGAGAATTATGAGTTAATTTAAGTGTAAGAGCTATTCAGTAATAAGTCTGAGCTAATGCCTGAGCAGTTATAATTAAAATAAGCCTCTGTGTTTACTTGGAGAACTTGAGTGGGTGAGAGTTTTTCCTGACCACCGGCAGGCTAGGACACAGAAAATCTTCCAACAACATTTATTTAATTCAATAGCAAAATATTTGACAACGATATTGGTGCCTCAAAATAACTACATATAGGGAAACTACGTAGATTATGAAACAGTAAAAAAAAAAATGGACTATAAAGTGGAAACCTATGCTACTGATCAAGTGTTTTCCAAAAGAAGTCATGGCCTGAAAGTTGTTATAGATTGTGAAGTGTTAAGATATGTAGAAACTTATTCAGACTACAATGTTTAAAAGCTGTACCTTTGGGGAATAACTGGGATTGGATAAAGTCATCAAAGAAGAGTACCAACAAGACTGAAAACAATTTTTTTTTAATAGAAAGAGTCCAAAAATCCCACACAGGTGTATTTCCTGACCCTGCCATATGATGCACTGTGCCAACAAGAAAACCATCACTATTTATGGTACTTCAACCCATCAGAAATGTGAATCAAGCTTTTTCTTTTTTTTTTCACCATGGTGGTAAAAGTGGGAAAATACAATGTCAGAGATGAAGGTTTGTAGGTTTGGTTTAAGAAGATATTATGTGAGAAATATTATGGAAACATAAGCATCTAGTTTCTAAGAAAGAGAAGTATAAAAGAGAATCTAGAAAAGTTGGAAATGCTTTTTCCTTGAATAACAAAAATGATGAAGGTACCAAACAGGCATAAAAACTAAATGCCTAGTAAAATTTCTCAGTCACTCTGAAAGAAGAACATATCAAGAAAGTGTCATGTCTACATTTTTTGACTTAATAACTTGTGAGGAGTATGGGATAAAAGAAATAAGGAATATGTGAAAACTATCTGGGAGAAATCTTGACATCTGGTACTAGACTATATTTGAGGTTGTTGGACTGTTAAACCATAAGCATAAACTACTTCTATAGGCAACTAAACATCAACTTCAATAAAATATAATACACAAGGAGAATCTATTCCTAGTAACTACCTGGGTGACAAGAAGTTGCTCTTCATCACTCATTCATTTCAAAGATTGCTAAGGGCAATAATCAATAGGAAACAACCCCTCAGATTATAAACCTATGAGACTGAGCATGGGAGCTCTCTCAGAGAACATATGTTTAATTAAGAAACTGTCCATTCCATGTGTAGGATATTAATGCAATACTTTCTTAGGAAGGTTTCAAAAGTATCACAGTTACTGACTGTTCAATGCCTCCCATTCTTTTCCTTTCTAAATGGGAATGCTCTAAACTTTATATGTTATTTTTTAATTAAATATATTAATAGATTATGATAACTAATCATTTATTACTCATAAGTCTCTGCATCAGCTGTTGCTGAGTGAGTGAAGTTTAGTTCAAGTCAATTAAGTGGATTCTGGTCACCACATATCTAGTTCTGGGACCTATGGTAATGGAAGTGTTACAAGAACTATGTCCTCATTTGAGTGCAGAGTAGGGAGGACATAGATATAGTCTATGCTATAGAGGCACATTTAAAGCTTCTACTATAGCAAGGCATTAAGTTATATCTGTTTCACTGGTCTAAACAAGGCACAGGACTACAATTAAAATAATAATGTGTGAAATATACCTTTTCAGTAGTAATTATTGTTAAGGATAAAATATACACTGTCAGTAGTAATTATTGTTAAGGAAAGGATGCACTGTGAACAATTACTAAAATCTACCACCACAATAGTTATTGAAGTTACCTAGGCCTAGTTCTATCTACCAGTATATACTGGGTTATATGAGTATGGGTAAAACACCAGTTTAGCTGATGTATCATGAGAATTTAAACTTTGAGTTAGAACCCTAGATAAATTGGATGTAGGGATTAGGACATGAGTAAATATCACCTATGAGTAGAAAGATAAATGAATCAGTTTTAGAACAAACAGGGAGACCCTGACATACAGCTGTGTATTACAACGAACGTTTCACCCAAGCATTTAGGCACACGTGTCAAATTTGCAGATATGTAGCTGAAATGTAATTTACCCCTCTAATTGCAATCCTTGTGGCTGATATCTACTCAAAAAGAAGTTCTATAGTCCTGAAGAATAATGAAATTACCACTAGTTAGTAGCCATGGTGGACAGAATGTAGTAACCTATACACTGACTCATAATCTTTTACCTAAAAATGATATACTATGTGTCTGGTCATGTCATTGCCCTAAGCACAAAGCAGGCCATATATATGTTAAGCTGAGGAATATGAACCAATGGAGTGAAAGATGATAAATACTCAATGCAAGCAAACATACTTAATAAATATTGGTTCCATCCTCATACCAGAATATTTTAGACCCCCCTCTAAAAGAGAAAAGCTTGACTATCATTTAAGCATTGCTAAAAACACAAAGTTAAAGCTCATGGCGATATGTGTGCAACTCTACATTGGAAATCTTATGTTTCCAATGTGTCATGGTTAAGTCAACTGCAATAAATGTGTGTGTGTGTGTGTGTGTGTGTGTGTGTGTGTGTGTGTGTGTGTGTTCGTTCTATATGAGAAAGCAAAAGAATGAAATAAACCCTGTATCCTCTAAGAGGCTATACTAATAATGAAATCAAATTGGACAACCTATGTTTTCAGTAGGTCTCGCCCTAGATTTAGGAAAAACCCTGGCTTCCATTCCTTTAAGGTAACATCCTTGTCTTCTGCTTGGAAAGCCCTTGTCTTCACTATTTTTGAACTACATTTCTAGGTGATATATAAGAATATCTTGGGAAACTTCCTTTCTTATAAATCTAGCAGTCTGCTTCCCATCAAAAGGAAGTTACAGCCTAATAATCATTTGAAGTCCTTGTCACACATAAATCCAGGCTTATGATCTCTTTGACAATACCTTTTTCTCTTTTTCTCAGAAATTAACTCACATTCTTATTAACTATATTCCAATTTGCTCTAAGTGCCAATAACCATTTTAATCATCTTTTCTAGTACCCCCAAACTTTCTCTTTCAACTTCACTTTGAGTACATTGAATGTATAGTTTTATATAAAAGTCTTGTCTTTAATTTCTTTATTCTGAGCCTTTTTATCCAAATGAAGTATGTCACATACTTAGAACTGTTACTCTGGCAGCTAATTTACTCAGAGTTTCTAATAATGAGTATGTGAATTACACCCTTAATATGATGACTATGCTAAAATAATATCTTAAAGTTTTAAAATATTTCAGCAGTAAGAATGGATGAGATTATATCATTTTTCTTTGTGTACACAAAACTGAGAGTAAATTGTATTGTGCAAAGACTCATTGATCTTATTTATACAGCCTGAAACTTGCTCTGAATTTTTTAAAAAAAATTGTGGTTGAAGATAGATTCTTCTTTCATACAATACATCTCAACTACAGATACCCCTCCCTCCACTCTTCTTAGTTTCCCCCTACCTTCCCTAGCCCCCAGATCCAGGCCCCCACAATTTCCTTTACAGAAAAGACCAGGCTTCCAAAAGACTACAGCCAAACATGACAAAACAAAATGCAGAAAGACAAGGAAAAATCCCTCACGTTGAGGGTAGAGAAGGCAACCCAATAGAATGAAAAGAGTCCCAAGAGCATGCAAGAGTCAAAGATATGCCCACTCCTACTGCTTAGGAGTCACACAAAAACACCAAGCTAACAGCCAATATATATCCAGAGAACACATAGGTTGAAATTTAATTTCCATTGAAGAAGTTTTAACAATAGAGATATCCTAGGGAAAATTTCATGAAGACAAAAGATTCACAACTGAGTTATAAAAGAGGCCAGGGGTAGCTTGTTTCACCTTTCTATCATTTGATAATGTAGCAACAAAATGTTGCTTATGGAGAACAGAGACATCAGTAGACTCCAAGTCTATTGACCCTTTGATCTTTGACTTAGCCTCTGGAACCTTGTGCGGTAAGATTTCTGTTGTTTGCAAAATGTTAAGTCTGTGGTATCATTACAGTAGTGTTTATTGAGTATGAATCTGTGAAGAGTCCAATTCAGTGTTTGAAAATAAAATTTTTCTTTCATTCTCACTGTGTTTCCTTCTGGGTTAATTGGTCCAGCAATTACTGGACTATTTGCTGGTAACTTTGTAAGAAGATAAATAAAACATGACTAATCAAAAGAGAAGTCTTAAAGCAGGTGTGCTAAGCCTGCATCTCACAGTTTACATGTGTCTGAAGGTATCTATGAATGCACCCCAACACATTTGTCAATGATATCATACTGCAATGTGAAAAGATTGGACACCTCTTTCTTAAAGTTTCTCCCTATGAATTATTCCTTTCACAGACCCAAATGATACAACGATGTCTAAGCTCATTCTTCTCATAAAGCATAATTCTCTTAACATAGGAAGAGAACAGATAATGGTGAATAGTTTGCTACAGTCAGTTCCCTTCCTTTTTTCCATAGTTTTCTCAACTGTTGATATTTTATTAAGATAATGTACAGATTGGTGAAATTAATCTTTCAGCTCATGCTTTCTCCAATCTTGCCTATTGCCTTGTAACTTTATTTATGACAAGTTATAATCTTTTCCTTGTAAAAAATAAATTTTGATATGAACACTATGTCAGATTACACTTTCCTTCCTTTTGACTTTATTGCTTCTGAATTTCAGATATTCCCTGTGAAACAAAGATATGATGTAAGAATTCTTAATCACTTCTTGACTATTATTATATAAGTTTAAGGCTTTGGATATTGTACTAAAACTTTCATCTCTATATATGGTGTTTGTTAAGACCAAAAAATTCCTTATATATCCCAATCAGTCATTTGAAGAGATGGTATATCAATTCTATTTTTAGAAGAAATACCTCCCAAGCCAATGTAGATGATAAAGAGATAGAAGAAAGGTAGGGTACACAGATGACTAGGTGCTTCCAAATTAGTGTGCATTAATTTTACAAACAATCCAGCAGCTACTTGTCTTAATGTATAGTCATTTCAAGCACAGATGTGAGAAATAGCTGCACTTTTGTAGAGTTCCTTCCCTGTGGCTACTTAAAAGTTATCCCTTGCTCTTGTTCATTTGATAACAATGTGTCTTCTATTTTTTTCTGTATTCTATAAATGAGCCAAACTATCTGATGTTCTAAAAGTGGTCATTCTTATTTTCTATAATTAAAATGCTTGATCTTCCTTGTAGATAGCATTTTAGAGAAAGGTGAGATTAAAATATATATGCAATATTCTGTGTTGTTCCCATGGTTAACTTCTTCTGAGACACTTCACTTGGTATATCTGAATCCCAAATGAGTGTTCTCTCAATCATGTCTGCCACTCATTCTCTTTCAATTTATTCCATAAAACATCCATGTACATGCTTAAGTTCCAAAAATGAACAATGGACAATGCAAGACTACAAATACCTCAAAGACCCTGCTACTCTATGACAGTTATAATTTCAGTCTATCTCTACAATTCAACTAGATTGAGTATCCAGAACCTGAATATACTAAGGGAAAAGAAAGTACTTAGCCTGTATTTCTTCTAAAAGCAAAGCAGAGACAGTAACAATAGACACACAGGTTGAGAACCCCAACAACTATAATAGTGGAGGATTGGGAAAAGTGAAACAGAGAAAGATGAAAAAGAAAATCAAGATTTTTGGGGTTATACTATGAAGTTCAAGGTGACTTCAGTCTCAGTATGCAGCCAAGGTGCTTCTGAACTACCAAGTCTCAGTCTTTCAAATGCTGAGATTATTGGTTTGTACCCCCAAATCTGCCTTCTAACTAGATTTTCAAAACAGTTAAGTCATAACCATGGAAAAATTGCTTAATCCTGTGTTGTAAAAAGTCGTCTAAGAAGCCATAAAGGATTTATCACAAGAAACACCCACCTGACTAAGGATGTATCTGAATTGGTAAAGTGCCTGCCTAGCGTGCATGAAACATTGGGTTTGATCCCAAGCACCACAGTAAAAAATAGTATCTACTTCAGTGACAACAACATCTAGGCTGTCTAATGGACCATTTCCTCCAATGGCCAAAGGTTGCTTCTGCTGAATATTAATTCAAATTGACAGTTTTGCAACTAAGGTTGCCAAAATTAAAAAAGTAAAAATAGAAGTCACCCAAGTACATTTGAATTAACACAAATGACAAATTTATTTAGCATAATTGTACAATATTTGGCACACATATATTTAAAATAGTAATATCTTATGTGAAATACAAATTTTACTGGGCAACAAGTCACTTGTCAGAAAGTAGAAGTATATGGTGCAGTTGAAATGAGTTGCCCTGAGGCCTGCAGCTGGTTGCCACAGCAACAACTAACATTGAAAAAGTGGGCCAACAAGAAGTAGAGCAGTACACCAATGGTATCTATGGCATTTAAAAAGAGATCCCAAACATAATTACACAAAATATTAATCAACTGAAAAAGTTTTCCACAGGTTATGGAAACTTCATACTCATTCTAGGTCAAATGCTATGCTAAAGTTTGGGAAAAGGTGAAAGATGGAAACAGTGTCTTCTAAGATGACATAGCATCAGGAAGACAGTAAAGAGAATAAGAAGGGACATCTTCCCTATGAGCCACCTGAGTTCAGAAACTATGCCTGATTCATCTTAGTAGTTCATAATATTTAGAATATGACTATCACAGAAAAGGGCCAGTAAATATTTACTGACTAATCACATAAATATGTGAATGGATGAAAAGATATGTGTATGACAAATATATTTTTACAAAAGAAAAACTACTAAAAATATATACTGAAGACCCAAATTGGATTATTAATTCAGACTTTTGTATAAAAACAATTGTAAAAATGTGAAATAATATAATGTTAAATAAGGCCTTTTAACCAGAGCTTTTCCAATACTGGCATTTGAAAGACATCCATGAAACCAAGGCATTTTAATGGTTAATAACTGGTAATTATAATAATGCTTATTCTTATCTCCAGAAATTTTCTGGTAAATTATATGTAATCAGGGATAATCAGAAATATCTTTTAGAACCATGAGCCTTGGGTTACTTATAATATTGGTATGTCTTACAAATTTATTCAGGATCATTCAACTAAATGTTTACAAAGTGCTAATATTTTAAGAAAACTGTGATCACCCAGAGGGCTAGTTTGTAACAGGCATTCACAAAAGATAGTTTGAAAGTATATGGAAAAAGAAGATTCTTCTGCCAAAGGATGTGCATAAATTAGACATTGTTTACAGGAAATATACAGTATTGTTTATTATTATGGGTTGAATTTTGTCCCTTACTTGCTCTTCAGAGAGCTCGTAAGAAAAGAGTCTCTGCTAACCAAAACAAGAAAATAATCAAGACACAAACATGGGACCTAGAATGGGAATCATTTTAGAGGAAAAGGGGATCTTAAGAGAATTTTGAAGATAACAATTCAACCAGTAAGATCCATCATATTTTAGCTAAAAGATCAGTGCTTTGGAATGTTTTTTATACTGTGAATGTGTTTCTCTCATTGGTTAATAAATAAAAAGCTGATTGGCCAGTAGCTAGGCAGAAAGTATAGGAGGATAAACAGAAAAGGAGAATTCTGGGAAAGGAAGGCTGAGTTAGGAGATGCCAGCTTGCCATCCAGGGAGCTGCATGTAATGGCACACAGGTAAAGCCATGGAATATGTAACAACATATAGACTAACAAAATGGGCTGAGTTTAAGTGTAAGAGCTAGTCAGTGGTAAGCCGGAGCTAATGGGCAAGCAATTTTAATTAATATAAGTTTCTGTGTGTTTATTTGGGTCTGAGTGTCTACAGGACTGGTGGGTGAGAGAGATTTGTCCTGACTGTGAGACTGGTGTGACACAGGAAAACTTCAGCTACATTCTAGATGTCTTGGGTTATTAGTAAAGATTTTCATATTTCTCCCATAAACCAGTTCTAAGTATTTGGTTAAGAAAAACATAAAATACTGTTCTGTGGGATTGAGCACTGATTCTGACAGCAATTTTCATTACTTTTGCCTACATTTTGCACAACAGAATATCTAAAGGGATGTTTATATAACACTTCAATTCAAAATTGTTGATTTACTCCAAAGACTACCCTGACATTAGGAACATTTAGGAGAATGATTCCCTAGAATAATACATTTAACTTCTACTCTTGAAGATGGCATATACCATTAATTAAAGAGAAAAAAATGTTGAGAAAAGATTGAAAACATGGGGAAAGTAAAGGATTTTTCAGAGAGGAGAGCAACAAAAAATATATACAAAATATATACATGTTGTCTTTTTCTAAGGCTTCAGTGTTAAAAGCTATTTTCCCAGGATTTTCTCTGAGTGCAATGTTACGGAATATAAAAGCAGACAGACTCTGGCACAGAGGCCAAGATCTAATCCTGGCTAGTAAATGAGGACCTGCTCAAAAGTCAGTGTTTCAAATCCCCAGATACTCACCCCTGCTTCATGGAACTCAGGAAGCTTTCTCAATTTTTGTTGAGAAGTAAGAGACATTCACAATCTGCTTTATGAGAAATGTGACAGGAAAATGAAGGACCTTTCCAAGGCAAGAGGGAGGAAATGGAGTTGCTGCTAAAAAATCAGAGCTGTTTCTTCTGCATACCAGAACCACTATTAACATGTATGCCTAAGATGTTGACATGTCTAAGACAGTGTATCATTATTAAAATTTTTTAATTAAGTAAATAAAGCTTATTCTAGAATTTAAAACTTTCTACTTCATGGGATTTGTGAGAAAAAAAATAGTAATGCCATGAAACCCAACACATAATTTATTCATATACACTTCTGTGTGACGTTTACCATTTAGTATATGTAGGTATATTTTAGTGAATTTACTACTGAAAATAAATATACCTATATTTATTGACTGATTGACTTTATGACTTTCAGGCAGCTTCTAAAGTGCTTAGCTGTTTTTGTGTCTTAAAGGTGATTCTGTGTCTTGTCTTATTTTCACACCAGTTCATAGTGGGAACAATTTCCATTTCAATTATTTTACTCATGTTGTGGTCTACATGAGCTAAACTATAGTGCAAATAATAATGCAGCCCTCTTCAAATATTTTTCTCTATGTGGAATTAAGTGGAGGTCTCTGGTTCACTACTCTTTCCAGGTTTGTCTTATCATACTATACTAATGACAGCTCCTCTATGTCCACAGCATGGGAACAGTTCATTTTACTTTGCTTCACCCTCCATGATCATCTGTAGTGGCAAAATACACGCCAGGGAAGTACTACATAAAGGATAGTGAGTCTATGAAATCCTGAAAAGCAAATCCACTGTAGTTTTATTTCTCTCAATGTTTTCACCCAGATAAATAGGGTTTATGGCTACGCAGAGCAAAACATGGTGCAGTAGTTGTACAAACTATCCAAGCTCAGTGACTGACACTGACTTGGATCACTGTGTTCACTGTAAGCTATAATAGGAATTTGTAGAGGGTGAGTACATGCATCAGGAGAAAAAAGTTTGAAGTATGTAAAAAGAACACAGTGTGTGGGAAGTATGAATTGAGAGGTGTAAAAGAAGATGGTAGTGACAGGAATATGAGATTTGGGAGGGAGGACTCAGTAAGGAAGAGAGATGAGGAAGAGAGGGAGATATTCAGGGACTATCCTTAAAAAGATACACTAAGAGGCTTCTGTAGTTGTGTATCAAAGGATACAATAAAATAAAAGATATCTCATGTAAAAGGAAAAAGCATAATTCATATATCATTTAAGTGGGTACTATGCAGTTTATGAAAATTTTTCTATACTTTAATAACAAAACAACCTAATTAAAAATTAGCAAAGGCCCTAAGCAGACATTTTGCTAAAGGAGCTATACAAATAGCCAATGACAACATTCTTGGCATCACTCATTATTACAGATGTGAAAAATAAAAGTCAAACAGAGGCTGGCAAAATACATAGTCCAGTAGGTAACAGTGCTTGGTGCCCAGCCAGACAACCCAAGTTTGATCCCAAGGACTTACATGCTAGAAAGAGAAAACAGATTCTTGAAAGTTGTCTTCTGATCTATATGCATACACCATAGAATGTGCCACCCACAACAAAATAAAGAAAAACAGATAAAAAATAGTATTTTTTAAAGTAAACATGGGGAGCTGGAGTTACAGATGGTAAAAGTGCATTCCTGTCATGCACAAATGTCTGGCTTTGATCCCCAGAACCAGAAAAAATACATTAAGATGCCACTTCATATCCATTATGATGAGTGTTATAAAAATAAAGAATGCAAACCAAGAAAAGGCAGAAAATAAGTATTGTTGCAGATGCAGACAAATAAGTCTTTGAATGTTACTAGTGAAAATGTAAAGTGGCAAAGCCACTGTGGAAAACACTTCAGTCATTTTTCAAAAATCCAGCAGAACTGTTGTATGATACAATCATTCTACTTCAGTACAGAATTGAGTCCAATATTTTTTAGCCATTTCAGCAGGCTCAAAGAATAAATTTCTCTTGATTTCTTTAAAAAAAGACATACTATTTCATCTTTTAAAAATTGATTTTTGTTTCCAACAATTTCTCCTGAATTTAGTTACATGTCAATTATAGTTCAACAAAAACTTCAGTAGTGAAGTAGTACAATGTACAAAGTAGACAAAAGAGGATCCATGACATCTTCAGTCTCCTGACGAATCCCAATGATCCATTGTGAAAAGACTTGCTAATCTATGAAATTTACACAAACATATCTATTGTGATATAAAAGGAGATCTTTTTTTTTTCAGGAAACTATACAGAAACAGCAATCATCATCCTATCACAAATTCCTATTTTGGTTCTGTTTCAGAAGAATCAGATTAAAAACTGAAAGGATATCTTGCTCTGTTTAGTAGGTATAATATTTGGGAAAACTATTACACTAGACCAGATAATAAATTTACCCTAAGTATTATCCTGAAAGTACTGCAGATGAAGAACTATATTAGCAACACTAACTGACCAAAAATTCAATTAAACAGTCTTGCACTGGTAGGTAAGAGATGATGAATCCTAATTCTCTTCTTCTCAGAGTGCCAAATATTATTCTTCTGAATATCTTCACTACCATTAGAACACTTAAAATGTCTCATTCTTGCTCTATACACATGAGAAACCACTGAGCCGAACAATAAAGCTCATTGATATTAAGAGCATTTCTTCTCTTTTACCAAAACAGGGAATTACATGCAGAACTATTTTGTGACTTAAAAGAAGACACTTCTCTGTGGTCTATCTACCTATGTGTCTGTCCATGTATTTAATTATAAAAATTTGCATATACTAGCTATAAACTAATGATCTCTCCACCTCGATGTTCAACTCCAATCTCCCCACTAATGGGTAGCTAGCTGCCTATACCAAATCCATTTCATAAGAAACTGATAACCAGAAGCCCATTAACCAACAGGAGAGAAAAGAACAGAGTATTTCTGATGTTGGCCAAGGAAATGTAATGTTCTAAACATCTGAGCTTCCTATAAACTCACATGGCATAAAAGGAGCTATTATGAGAACTGATGCAAGTTTTGGAATTTAGGATACCTCCAGCATGTGATTTTATTGGGAGATTTACACTGTTTATCTAGACCCCTAAAATGAATATCTTCCTACTTTTTCTCACACTCATGAAACATATTTTCATGACAACAACATGGGACAGAGGGCTTGTATGTACCAAACTATAGAAAAAATATACACACCTTGGCATAATAATAAAAACAATCATCTCCTTTAGCTACAAAAAGAAGGTCCCATGTTTTAGAAATAGTAATGGTCTTATTCATTACTGGTTTTATGTCTTCTCCAAGACTTCTAACTCTTTTTTTATAAGGTCAATTTATAAGTCGCTACCTACTACAAGCAACACTTAAGTATCAACAGCAACTCCCATACTTCTTCATAATTTTGACTAACAATGGAGATATTTTCTCTGCTGGATGACTTGGTCCTTTCAGTTACTAAGTATAAAATCCCAGGAGATCAGATTCCCATGCCAGAATGGCATTATTTAATATCAGATGACAAAAAAATAACGAAGTGTTCCTTTGGTCTTATTCTTACTATCATTTTCAGAAAAGGTGAAGGAAAAATTACATATATAAAATTATTTGTTGGCAACAATTAATATTACTTTAAAATCTATGCTTATTGCTGAAAGTAGGATAAATATGAATATACTCATATAGTCAATTTGGAATCCATTCATTCTTTGGAAAACCATTATATTATTGAATTACAACAGTATGACTGAATTCCAAGAATGTATTTCCAACAGTATTTTTCTCAGAAAGAAAAAAGAAAACTCACATTTTAGACCAAGTGTAAGATCCCATCTTACAAGGAACCACTACCTACAAAGTCCTCTATGAGACTAAAGATGGATCAGCACTGTGTCTGCTATGTGCATACCACAGAACCCACAGCCATCTGGTCTATTATGTACAGTCTCTAAGAACTTCTAGAGTTGACTTCATAGCAGATGCAAACAGCTGGCCTTTAGGTAATTAGGGCACATCTGTTTTTTATGGGATGGGTAGCTTTTAAAAAGTATAAGTTGAATCTTTAGTAGGAAAAGGTCAATTACAGGATTAAACCAATAGTATTCTATCTCACTGCATGTAAAAATCATCTGGGTAGTGCTGTGGGATGTTCTGTATGCCTGTGGGAGCCCTTCTTGGGTTCTTTGTGGCGTTACCCAGCAGGTCCACATAGAGGATGATTAGGACCATGGGCCTGAGTGCAGGTGTCTGAGATGGTCTGCACTTGGCTGTGCTGGGGGATGGTCTGTATGTCAAGTTGTTCTGATTGATCAATAAATAAAACCTGATCGGCTGTGGCTAGGCAGGAAGGATAGGCGGGACTAACAGAGAGGAGAAATAAAAGGACAAGGAAGGCAGAAGGACTGACTGCAGCCGCCGCCATGACCAGCAGCATGTGAAGTCACCGGGAAGCCACCAGCCACGTGGCAAGGTATAGATTTATGGAAATGGATTAATTTAAGATAAAAGAACAGTTAGCAAGAAGCCTGCCACGGCCATACAGTTTGTAAGCAATATAAGTCTCTGTGTTTGCTTGGTTGGGTCTGAGTGGCTGTGGGACTGGCGGGTGACAGAGATTTGTCCTGACTGTGGGCAAGGCAGGAAAACTCTAGCAACAAATGGCGCCCAACGTGTTGGCAAGAGTTTCCACCTAAAACTTGAGAAAAAAGATTCTAAAATGGAACTAAAAACAGCTTCTTAATTGTCTCTCTCAAATGAGCAGCAGCTGCCGGTTTGAGTTACTGGCGGGTTCCTGGCGTGTGCGCTTGACCTGCAGTATGGCGGGAATGAGGCCTCTGCAAATGGAACATTAAGCTGCGTGGTGGATTTAGCCTTTGCTAGTACAAAACAAAAAAAGAGGTTTCTGGGCTACACGCTGCTTGGATAAAAGTGTAGACCCACTATTTCTGAGACTTGATGGCTCCCAGAGCTGGTGGAAAACGTACCACCGCCAAGTTGGGAAATTGAAGGGGGCGGAGCCAGCAGCCACAGAGCCATTTCAGGCTTAGAAGGCTACAGTTTAAAGCAATAAGTTCGCAATAAGACAGATTCAGATGGAACAAGACTTTAAATGCTTTACAATGTGTGTAAAAATGTACATAGGCTTGGAAGAGAGAGGAAAAGGAACATAGACAGTTATATAAAGAAATAGAAAGTTTAAAAAAATAAAGTCTTTAAAGAGAAAGTAAAAGTAATATAAAAAATAAGCCACATAAAGATGGCTATCACACAGAGAATCTGGATTATGTTCTCTTTGATATTTGTAGCTGAAGAAAAACATTTGATTGCAAAGGCTGTTGAGTTATGCCAAAATGTATATTTTAAAGGTACCTTGACTTCAAAATTTAGATGTAAGGATATGTTGCTTTGGAAAAGAGGCTCTGTTTTTGTCTCTACAGAAAGCCAGAGGCTATGGATTTGTTCCAGATTAAGATACATCAGGTTTGACCAGCCAAGACCCCCTGAAAGGTCTCCGATGACACCATGGCCCAGATGATCCAACATCCAGAATCGTTTTAAGGCAACTGGCTCAGACGATACAGCCTCACGGACTACTCCATGAACCTAAAATTTTCTTTGTATCCCCATAAGATACTGCGCCCCCCTCCAGCAGGAAGTAGTAAGAGAAGCTACGCCCAAATTCCCAAATATACCAAGCTGGCTTTAAAGATGTGTAAAAGTTAAAACCTTCCTTTTTTTTTTAAAAAAAGGGGAAGTGCTGTGGGATGTTCTGTATGTCCTGTGGGAGCCCTTCTTGGGTTCTTTGTGGCGTTACCCAGCAGGTCCACATAGAGGATGATTAGGACCATGAGCCTGAGTGCAGGTGTCTGAGATGGTCTGCACTTGGCTGTGCTGGGGGATGGTCTGTATGTCAAGTTGTTCTGATTGATCAATAAATAAAACCTGATCGGCTGTGGCTAGGCAGGAAGGATAGGCGGGACTAACAGAGAGGAGAAATAAAAGGACAAGGAAGGCAGAAGGACTGACTGCAGCCGCCGCCATGACCAGCAGCATGTGAAGTCACCGGGAAGCCACCAGCCACGTGGCAAGGTATAGATTTATGGAAATGGATTAATTAAGATAAAAGAACAGTTAGCAAGAAGCCTGCCACGGCCATACAGTTTGTAAGCAATATAAGTCTCTGTGTTTGCTTGGTTGGGTCTGAGCGGCTGTGGGACTGGCGGGTGACAGAGATTTGTCCTGACTGTGGGCAAGGCAAGAAAACTCTAGCAACAGGGTAGAGTTGAGAAAATACCATAGTTCAGGGTCTTCCTCCATACCATACTAGAAGCTCTGGGCTGGGTCTTAGATATCCAAATTTCTTATACATTGCCCAGGTGAATTTAAACTGTAGCCAGAGTTGAAAGTTACTCTTTTAGATGATGCCCAGAAGCCTTATTAAAGGAAATAAAGCATACATCTATAACCTGATTCTTAAAGATTGCCCACATTCAAAGGTGCATTAAAGGTAGAGGATATATGAAGAAGCAGAATGTTTTTCTATGGTTATCTTTTTAATATTAAGCCATGCTTCCAACTAAAAGCTGAATTTAAAATCTTAATGGTGACTCTCCTTTGACTCTGTCAATTGGACTCCTTCTTTATATAGCTTGCTAAAAAAATTATAGCCACATACTATTAAAAAGGATAGCTTTTCCTCCTGTGTTCTTCATACTGGAATTTATTTTACAACAAGCTATGGTATTTGCCTCAGTTTTCATATATACTGGCAAACGAGGTTTCCAGTTTTCCAAATCTAGGTAAATGAAAAATAATAAAGATAAAAACCTTACTGAGACTTTTCTCCAAGTTCCCATCCACTTTCTCCTGCTGCATTAGCCTGTACTTTGGATCCAGCATTATCTCTTGACTCCTCAACAAAGTCCTGGCAAAAGGGCACTCTGCCTTCAACAGTGATGACTTTGTTACATGGACAAAGCAGCATGTATCACTATAAAGCCTTCTAGCACTATGATTTTCTCTGACAAATTAACACTAACCCACTGCAGTGTTCTTAGAAAGGTTCTGAGTATGAGAAAAGCAGTGTTGAAGACTTATTAGCTGACAAAGTGCACAGTAATAAGAAACAGCTTTTACTGTTGGAGACCTTGGAGCCTTTAAAGTAAAGTGATCAGGTGAAGTAGAGTAGGAATATAGTTCCAGGCAAACATGAGAGGGTTGATTATTCTAAGCTACTGTAATCAAGACAGAAATAAGAAATAAAATAGCATACAAGAATGGCTAGAAAACAATGTGCAGAGGAGATGGGGGAAGACAGTAGAGAAAAGACTTCGAACAGCTTGGAGGATATGAATACAAGGTTAAGAAGCATAGAGACCACTAAGAAAGCTACTACAAACACCCAGACAAAAAAGGGCTGAGCCTAGGATGATAGTATTAACAACTGAAGGCAGATAATGATAGAAAGGTGCCAAAAGGGAATAGTCTGGTCTCTAACATGTCTTTTAAGTGTCTGGCTTTAGGAGCCGGCAGGAGGAGAGGACACATGCATTTTCTGACTCCCAGAAATAGGAATATAGTCAGTATTTCCCTTCAGATAGGTTTTATTTGCAAGATAAAATCCAGGACCCTCTCCACTTTAAATATAATTTGTTAAGTATATTAAGTAATAATAAATGTATTTTTAGTGTGGAATATGTGGCAAGTACAGTAAAGAAATCTCAGCATTGTGGTATCTTATTAATGGGAGAGAATGTGAGATGGAAAGGCAGCACTAGTCCTGAGCCAAAACAGTTCCTTTTTCAAACCAGGCTGCAGCAAATAATCAACAAGAGATCTTTTCTCTTTGACACTTTATACTGATGTCTTTGCTTACTATATCATATATATGTTAGAATTTTTCTATTTCAGGCTGATGCAGGGTAATTTATTTCATGTTGCCATAGTGAAATATTCAACTTGGGCTTAAAAAACAGTACTGTGGATGTGAGGAAAAAATAGAATCTCACTGACAGCACATTTATGTACCAATTTGTTTTTTGAAGATATTCTGGTTGTATTTTGACCTAGGAAACTATGGTTTCTTTAAAGATATGTTGGATTGATGTTATTTACTATATATTTAATTCTGAAAATGTTAAGCTCATGACTCATTCAATCTGCTCATTAAAGTGACATTTTTCTTCTTAGCAATTCTTAAGTGTGGACTAGGGAAATGATTTTTATAGTGGCAGAAGGAAGTTGCTAGGCTGACAAAAAAGCCTTACTTATCACAATGTGCTCTACTCTTCTAGAAAAAAAATACTACTGACTTGTTATAGCTAAAGTATCTTCAAATAAAAATAAATTTTTTCTTCTGTTTAGGGTATTGATACACTTTTATCAAGTTACAAAATAAAAACATAAATAACAGGAGAATGAAACAACAAGAAGAAATCATTGATTGGCATATATAAGGCAAGTGGAAACCATATTTCACAATAATGGTCCTCAGAAACAGAAATTTTTGTAAGCTGCATAACTCTGAGTTGCTAAGAAGGTAGATCTTAAGGTGGAATCTGGTGGCTATAGGCTATAATCCCAGCTAATTGGGAAGCTTAACAATTAGCTCTCAGATTCAAATTCAGCCTGAGCTACACTGTGTGTTCAAGGTTACTCGGAGCGATTCATCCAGAATCCTGTCTCAAAATTTATAGAAAGTAACAAAATGAATTGGAAATACAGTACAGCAGTAGATAATCTGCCTATTGTATACAAGTCCCCAGATTCAGTCCTCAATGCAAACTGCTATCTGGCTCATTTAGGCTATACCAGTTTGCATTGAGACAGTTTTTCTACATTACCTTTATTTCCTTAACACAGGGAAAGTTATTAATATGATGGTAATTTATGCTGAGGTCCTGTTTTTATGAATTTGACCAAGCTGCATTTCTCCCCAGAATGTAATTTTTGTTCTCTAAATGATGTATTTTTAAACATTTTCCCACTTCCATTCTCCCATCTCCATTTCCCACCCCTTTCCCAGCTCGCCCATGTGTCCTCTTGTGTTCTTGCTCTCTTTCTTTTGTGGTGTTGAGGACTGAATCTGGGGATTACTTAACATTTTTTTATTTTTCCTTTTTTTCTGAATAACAGCCTATGTTAGGCATTAAATTAGGTGCTGCAGATACCAAACAAATTAGATTAGCAATTCTGTATTTCAGAAAACGTCTACATGTCTGCTTTTTCGAGACTCCCAATTGCCTTTCATATTTCATTTGCCACTCTACTATATTTTTGCTTCAGTCAAATCTACTTGATAATCACTTATGAATCAATCTATCTCTTCAAGAGACTCAAATCTGTGTTGTAGTATAATGAAATTATATTAAGCATACTTATAATTCAGAAGGTCAATAACAGAAATGCTTTTCAAAAGTATAAACAAAGTATTTGAGAAACGTAAATCATTTTAAGTGTGGAGTCTAGATAAGGATCCATTAAAAAAGTCACATTTCACCTACACATTGGTCAAAATGATGAGTCCATAATAACAAGGAGAGAGCAATGATATGGAAGACAGAAATTGATTCAGAAGTGATGATCAAGTAGGTTTGACTGAAGAAGTATAGCAGAATGGCAAATGAAGTTGTAAAAGTCATTTAGGAGTCTTGAAAGAATAAAGTATAGAGAAACTATGCTGTAATATAGAAAAGAAAGCACACAAAAAGTCACCATCAATGCTACACAGTGAGATTACGTATTTCGAGTCCACATGTTAGGACAGAATTGCTCTAGGGTTAACAGGTGGAAAATGGTATGAAAAGAATTAAATTATAAATAGGCAAGTAGTCCTCAACAACAAGGACATTACAAAAGAAGTCAACCCAGGTTTATGAGTTCTGAATCAGATGATAGACCAAGGGACAACAAAAGAAACAGTATACCACAGGGCATTTCAAGCATTGTGGAATATGAAGTAGATATTAAGCAAGGTATTTGAGATAAAAGGTTTGATAATTTAAAGATGAAGCATTTGAGTGCCAAGGACAATTTCAAGAGCCATGCCATATTGCCTGCCTGAGTTAATTTTCTGTTGTCCAGTATTGAACCACTAACTAGACACTTTTGACATGCTTGGACAAGTCCTGTGTTATTAGAAAATAACTTAACATTTCCTTATCTTTCTGCTACAGTGACCACTAGTAACAATGTTTTGTGGTTAGGTTGCTTGGTTGGGTTGCTTGGCAACTCAACAGTCCCCTGATCTTTTCCCAAAGAAACTTTCCTGGTCTGCTTACTATAAAACCCACCTGAGAAAAATAAAATTTTGCAGCTTGATCATAACACTGTCTTGCTGCCAATTCTTTGTGTCTCTTGTCCATTCATTCACCATTCCCTCTTCTAGGGTCTCTGCTGAATATCCCGCTGGCCAGGACATTTGAGTGCTAACAAGATTACAAGGGTTAAATCAGCATGCAGAATAGTAGAAATTAAGTTCCTTAAATTTGAAGATGCTATACAGTTAATTAGGTTTCATAACTTTGACAAAAACAACACAGTTCAAATAACTATTCCTTTAAATTATAATTCCAAGACCCAGGATATTAACTGCAGTGCTTCCTTGAAATTTCAAATCATATTTACTTAAGGAGGAATTAATTTGTTCACAGTGACACACAAGAATTAAAACAGACCACTCAAGCTGTATCCAGGTATGGTAATCCCAACATACAGGAGGCTTATTCAAGAGATCATTTCGATCTATATATGAAGTACTAGATCACACAGAGAGACTGTCACAAAGTACACATATATGCACATGCACACAAACATACACACATTATTGACAGAAAAAAATCAGTCTTTAGAAATTATTATTTTGTTTGGAATCTTATGATAGTATCATATTATTGTGATATATAAATCAAAACCCCCTTTTAAATGATAATATTTTCCACCTATGGCTATATGTCCGATATGAATAAATAACTTTTCAAATCACTAGTAATTCCAGTAATTTTTTGTCATTGAGGTTATTGGTGATTAAAAAAAATACTTCATGGTAATTTTTACTATTGCATCAGTCATCAGAACATAATATCATTACCCCTCAAATAAATTATACAGTAGTATCAAAAGACTTTTCTGATTGTGGACGAAGCTAGAATTCTGCAAGCCTGGTTAAGTAGCTGAAATTTTCTCATAAACTTTGGTGTGCTCCATCACAGTCTAAAATATATCACTTTTCTCCATGGGTGAAATTAAGTAACAGTATCTAAAATTTATAATTTTTTAAAGAGTTGTATGGAATATTATAAAAGACGCCTTACATTCAGAGTGTATCCATCTTTTGGTGCATTTAAGGTAGCTAAAGACAACCAGAAAAGGGAAGAGAAAGGAAGTGGAAAACTACAGGGAGAGGGAGGGGAAAATGAGGAAGATTAGGCAGAAGGAGATGGGAGGTAGAGATGAGGATGAAAGGAACAGAGAAGTTGGCAGAAAGGAGAGGAAAGAGAACAAAGAAGGGAAAGTGATAGAGAGAGGATAAGGAAGTAGAAAAGAGGTACAAAAGATGAAGGAGAGGGAGGGTGAGGGAAGAGGAGGGGGGGAGAACAGGGAGAAGAGAGGGAAAGGGTAAGAGAAAAGAGGAAGGAAGAGGGTAACGGAAGAGAGAGAGCAAGAGGAGGGAGGAGGGAAGTGACTAGATAGGAAAAGAAGGAATGGAGAGAGAGACACAAAGTAAAGAGAAGAAACAGGGAGAGGAGTGAGTAAGACAGGAAATAAGAAAGAGTAGGAAGATAAGAGAGAGGGGTGGGTTAGAGGGAGAGAATGGGGACAAAAATTAGTGTTCATGGAGGCTGATAGAGTGATTAAGGAAAGAGGAGGACAGAGAAAATGAATGGGTAGGGCAGAAGTAACAGGAAAGAGAGTATTTGAAAGTTGAAGAGAAAGCAGAAGGAATGGCGAGAGGAAGGACAAGATAGGGACAGAGAGAAGACATGAAAAGAGAAGACAAGTGGAGGTTGGAGGAGAGAAAGGGAAGGTAGTGGAGAGGGAAAGAGGACTGAGGAGAGCTCTCGAGAAGAAGAGAGAGAAAAAGACCAAGGATAGAAAACAGGACGGAGAGAGGGAGGGCAGAAGAAGAAGAGAGAGAAGAAGGAGGGAAGGAGGGAGCGAGATAGAATGAAACAAAGACGGTGGGAAAAAGAAAAAGGGAAGGGAATAAGAAGGGAAGGGACAGAGAAGACATGAAGAACAAGAGAGACAAATGATAGGGAGAGGGAAAGACAGTGAGCAGAAACAGGGAAAAGTTAGAAGGAAAGGAGGGAAGGAGTTGGGATAGGAGTAAGGTAAGGGATAGGATAGGGAGGTTATGAAAAAAAAGGAAGGGAGAAGGCGGTAGAGGGAGGCAGAAAAGAGGTAAGAGGGTAATGAGGGCGAGGGGAGGGACGTTAAGGAGAAGGAGGTAGAAGACAAGGCCATGGAGGAAATGGAGAGAGGGCTAGTGGAAAGGAAACTAGGAAGGAGGGAGGAACAGAGGGGGAAGAAAAGGAGTGGGGAAATGACAGAAGAGAGAGGAGGAAAAAGAGAAGAGAGAAGTGTAAAAAGATAGAAGTGGGAGAAGGAATGTAGAGGGGTAGGAGAGGTAGAGGAGGGAGGGGTGGAAAGAGAAAGGGGAGGAAGCTCAAGGAAGAGAGGAAGTTATGAGGAAGGAGAGAACATGAGATGATAACTGATAAGAACAGCAAGGAGAAAAAATGAGAGGGGCAAGGGGAAGGACAGGGAAAGAGAGGGAGGGGGAAAGGAAATGGAAAAGCTAAGGGGAAAGGACAAAAGTGAGAGGGATAAGGAACAGAGGTAGGAATGGAGAAGAGAAGAGGAAGGATAGATGACTGGGGGAGGGAGGGAACTGGCTAATGAGGAGAGAGAGCAGAGGAAGACAGCAGAGAGCTGAGTCAGGGAATAGGAAGAGGAGATGAGAAGTGGGAGGAACAGGGGAGGGGCAATGAAGAGAAGAGAGAAAGAATAGTAAATAATGGGGCAGGGAGAGGCTGAAGGAGATGGGGAGAGGGAGAGGAAAAAGAGAATACATAAAGAAGAAATGGGAGAGGAGGGTTAAGAAAGGGAGACAGAAGGGGAAACAGACAGGCACAAGAAGAGAGTGAGAGGACAGAAAGAATAAGGCAAGGGAATATTCAAGGGAAAATAAAAGTAAGAAGAGAAGAAAGAAGGCAGAAGGAGGACAGTACAATGGAGAGGGGAAGGAAAAGGGAGAAGGGGAAGGAGAAGAGGAAATAAACAGAGAGCAAGAAATGCGAGTAGAGAAGTAGGAGAGTGAGGGGGAAGGAAGAAGAAAAGTAATAGGGATAAAAGAGGAAAGAGAGATAGGGTAGGGGAGGAGAAACTGGGAAGGTGAGGGGAGGAAGGATGAAGAGAAAAGAGGCAGTTGAAAACATGATGAGAAGAGGAAGAAAAGACTATAAAACAATGAAGTGAAGGAGTGAGGAAAGTAGGTAGAAGGAAAGGAAAAAAGAGATGGAGAAGGATAGGAGATGAAGAGAAGAAGGGAAAAGAGAAGAAGAGGGGGAAAGAGAGACAAAGAGAAGGTAGGAGGTGCCTGGGGTAGAGACAGGAAAAGAGAGAAGTGGAGAGTTAGAGTGGGGGAAAAGAGATAAAAGGGAAACAAAGATGATGAAATGAGAGAGGAAGGGGGAGAGCAGAAGGAGAGAGAGAGAGGGAGAAAGGAGAGCTGTAAGGAAGGAGGACAAGAATGAGAATGGAGAAAAGTAGGTGGAGATGAAGAGAGATAGAAAGGTGAAGAGATGATAGAGAAGCAAAGGGAGTCAAAGGAGAGGGCATAGGGAGGAAGATGAAGCCAGGATAGTGTTGGAGAAGGGAGGAAATGGGTGAGTAGTAGAAGAGGAGAGAGGGGAGTAGAGGGAGGGGAAAATGAGAGGAAGATTAGAAATAAGAAGGATAGAGGAGAAAGAAACAAAAGAGATTGAGAGGGGAAGAGTGAAGGGACAGGAGGAAGGGGAGGGAATATGGAAGGAAAAATGGAGAGAAAGAAAAGGGGGAGGGGGAATGGAGGTGGATAAAATGTGTTGAGAGGAACCTGGCAAGGACTAAGGAGAGGAAAGGGAGGAAGGAGGGGAGTGGATCATGGGATGTAATAGATTGATGAGAAAAGGGAGTGCAAGGCTAGGGAGATTATTAGGAGAGGAAGAAGGCAACAGGAGGTTGGACAGAGGGAGTAAAGCAGAAAAGAAGGAAGGGTGCAGGGACAAGAAGGATAGTGGGGGGTAAATGAGAAAGGGGAGAGGAAAATGGAGGGAGATGGAATGGGAAGAAGGGGAAATGGAAGGAAAAAGGAGAAAGCAGAAATGGAGAGAGAATAGTGAGGAGAGAGAAGAAACAGAAAGGGAGAGTGGATAATGATAAAAGTAGAGAGAAAGAGAGGAAGGGAAAGTATAGGAAATCAATATAGGAAGAATAGAGAAAGGTAAGGAAGCTGAATAGGGAGAGGGAGAAGCAGGGGAGGAGAGGAGGAAAGAAGAGAGAAATCTGAGGTATAGGGAGGGTGGGAATAAAAAGTAGAAGAATGGGAGAATAAGTGAGGAGAGGAGTAAGGAGAGATAAAAGGAAGCAGAAGGAAGAGACAGGAGAGGGTGACTACAGTTTGAGGGTGAGCAGAGAGGGAGGAAAGGTGAGAAGAGAGGAAAAGTATAAGATGTAGGAGGGGAGAGTAAGGGAGGAAAAGATACGAAGAGGTTGAGGCAAATAAGGCAGAAACAGGAAAATGACAGCTGAGGTGGGAGAAGAAGAATGTACAGATATTGTAAGGGTAGGGGAGGTGTAGAGGGAGGTGAAAAAGGAAGAGGAGAAGGGGAAATAAGGACTGGGAAAGGGAGAGGGAACCAAGAGAGAAGGTCAGAGGGGGAGAGGTGATGGAAGGAGAGAGGAAGACCAGAGGGAGAGAAACAAGAAATGGGAGAAGGGAGGAAAATTATAATTGAAGGAAAATGGGTGAGCAGAGTTGAGGGAGAAAGGGAGAAGAGGAGAAGAAAGAAGCTGGAGAGAGAGAGAGAAGGGAAGAGGGAATAGGAGAGGAAGAAGAGAGAAAGAGGATCAAAAATAGAAGGGAAGGTTTAGGACCATAAATGGCAGAAGTACTATGAGAGAGGAAAAAGAGAGGGACAAGAGAAGGTGGGACAAAAGAGATGTAGGAAACTCTTTCCATCCATTCAGTACACTAAAATCTAGTAAAAGGCCTAAGGTTAAAAGCAGGCAGGGAGGTAACAAGGTAGGAACATGAACAGGTAAGTGGGTGAATGGAAGATAGTAATTTAAAAACTAAAACACCCAGGAACAAAAAAAAAAACAACAAAAAAAGGGCAAAACAACCAGAGAAAGAATAACATATGATTGCTATAGCTGTTTTAGAATATGTTTGGTAAGTTCTCTGGCTTATAGTAGAAACTCCTTCCATAAATATGATTCATATATAAATGTTAATATATACACTGACAAAGCAAAATTAAGGCAATCAATAAATGACTAAGAAAACAACAGGCAAAAGCTAAATAACAAAAAGTAATACCTGAAAATTGAATCTGGAGCAATCGGTCAGTGGTTAAGACTGTGTACTGCTCTTACAGAGGATCAGTTTGGGTCCCATGTCAGGTCACTCACTGTGATATCTGTGTACCTCAATTTCCAGGGTATCTGATTCCCTCTTCTGGACTCTGAAGGCACCTGCATTCAAGGGCATATACCTATACAGAGATGCATACATATACACATAATTTAACATTTTTTAAAAAAGAAAAATATAAATGACACAAATAGGTAACTGTATTTGAAGTTACCTAAGACACACACCTCTAGGCATGTCTGTGAAGGCATTTCCACAGAAACTGAGAAGAGATCTATACTAAATGTACATGGCACCATTCCAGAGGATTGGGGACTCAAAATGAATAACAAGTTAGAAAGCATGGGGCTGAGAAGATGGTTCAGTTGGTAAAAGCACTTGCTGTTTTATTGTAAGGATATGAGTTCAAATCCATTCCACCCACATAAAATATTAGAAATTACTGTACATGCCTGCAATCTCTGTATTGGAGGACAGAGATGGGCAGATACTAGGAGCTTGCTGACCAACCAGCCTAGTTGAAACAGTGAGTTTCTAGTTCAATGAGAACCCTATCTGTAAAAGAAAAAATTATGGCTCAGAGTGATGAAGAAAGGTACTTCCACTGGCTTCTGCATATGGGCTCATGCACCCATACACTAAGTGTACCCCCATATACACATGTACAACATGTTCACAGACACCAAAACTTGAAGAACAAAGGGAAACAAATAAAATAAGATACAAAGTCAGCTAAACAGTATCACTTACCTTTTTCTGCTTCCTGATTGTTGATCCATACTGTGCATTTTCCTGCTGCCATGCTTTCTCTGCCAGGTAGGACTACATTTTTCTGAATATTTTCTAAATCTCCACTTCTTTAATTTGCTTCTTGTCAGGTATTTGGTTGGAGCAATGACAGAAGTAACTAATACTTATGAAAATATAAGACTATTATTATTTACAATGCCACAAAAACAAAGATAAGTGCTAAAATTAAAAAAAGCAGTTTTTCTAAAATATCTCTGTGTGCATGTATGCATGTGTGTGTAAGTGTGTATAAAAATGGAGACTACACAACTTATAGATATATATGGCAAATATAATGCATAACAATAAAAGACTAAACATTGAAAGCATAGACTTCACATAAATTAAAGGAAATGAGATTAATCTGCTTCTGTAAAATACTTTCAAATTTCACTCATAGAGCAAAACTCAGCTCTCTTTAATAAGAAAAATATTGCAAGCAGTAATTTTATTCTCCATAGCCTCAAAATTCCCCAAGTACAAAGGAAGAAAGTTGTACAAAGCAAACAAAATTAAGGAGAGTAGAAATTTTTAAAAAATGGAAACAAGACAGCATAATATACTCAGATCAGCACAGAGAAATCCACGCACCAATACATGAAGACAAGAAAACAATTTTAGTGTTGAATCCCCAAATGCATAATGATTCTGTAAAATTCAGGAAATTTTGCTGTCATATTGGGTAGACAGTACAGTGTGTAAATTTTAATCCCCAAAACCCACATAAAACATTCAGGGAATAGTGGTAAAAACAAATTATCCCAGCCCCGGGGAAGGCAGAGAAAGGAGAATCCCTGTGAGTGTCAAACAGCCTAGATTACTCAGTGAGGCCTAGGTCCCAGTGAAAGGCACAAAAACCAAAGTGGACAGCTCTGAAGGAACTTTACCTGAATTTGACTTCTATGCATGTGTACACATGTAGGCGAGCCCTGTAACTGCACACACGTAAACAAACCACAGTAGTGTTTATTATCAAATAGTAACTTTTGTGAAGTAAAAACTATGGAGGGTATAAGGAAACAAAACCAAAAACTCAAATTTAGGACTTTTACTATTGCTATCTCACTAGAAGACAAATCATACATACAAAAAATAAGAATAACTAGCAACATAATCAGCAGTGTAAAAATATTAATATATTAAACTCTAAACTACAACAGACAACAGGGTTTCTTTACTACCATTGAAAATTTATAAACATTATATATTAAATCATAAAAGTAAAAAATTCAAAAGGAGATATTTTTATGCAAAGCTTCTCTGGTCATAAAGTAATTGAGAAATGGTCAATAAAATCAAAATATATTCTATTTTTAAGGCAAAGAAAATTTAATAACTGCAATCCTTCCACAAATGGTTGATAGTATTCTTAACAAGAATAGATACACCTACCATGTACTATGTCAGAAATTATATTTGGTCCTCTATCAAAAAGCAAGAAATCTGGCAAATGAAAAATATAAAACATTCCCCAATGAGGTTTATAACACTTGTTAACTGTGCATTGTAATGTTTTGACTTATCCTGCAATTTAACCAGCAGTGTTAAAATACTTTCCAAATATTGAAAAAAAATTTCTTTGTAACTCTCCATTTTATATGAGATTACACATTTTACTAAAGGTCATATTTCATAATACAACACACAATTTGTATTTCATTGACATTGCATCTCTCTGCAAATCATGACTGCCTAGATCATGGCATCCTCCCACTGCCTCCTACAGAAGACAGGGAATACACTATGCAGCCTTGTGCCATCATGTGCACCATCCAGCCCCCTCCCTCCCTCCCTTCCTCCCTCCCTTCCTCCTCAATTGTTTTCTCTTCTGAGACAAAGTCATTATACATCCAAGGCTTAGAGGCCTGTTATCACCATTCACCAGCAGACAAACAAGCCAGCTTCCTGATTAAACTCCCAACTCCCTTCTTTATTTTGAGAAACTTTCTCAGAAAAGTGACAATAAGAACACACTGTCCACCATCTCACTAGAACTCAGTTTCCTCCCCATCATCCTCCCCCTGCTACCACTTGTTTAGGTAAAGTCTCTATAGCCCACTGTAGGGCTGAGTCTCACTATAATGGTACCCTCTTGTCTCCATCAATGAATCCTTGGTTAACACTCCTATGGATCCATGCTGCCCACTTAGTTAACACACCCAGTTTATTATTTTTTTTTTGAGGTGTGATTTCACATATAACACAGACAATCCTCTGCCAATACTGTGCTGGCAACTACTGTAGTTTATTTGCATCATCATCATCATCATCATCATCATCATCATTTTGTTTATTTCAAGACAAGGTTTCTTGGTGTAATATCTGGGGTCCTGTTGTCCTGGAACTCACTTTGTAGACCAGATGGGTCTCAAACTCACAGAAATTCCCTTTGCCTCTGCCTCCTGAGTGCTGAGATTAAAGAAGTGTGCCACCATGTGCAGCTTTTATAAAATTCATTTTTATTTTCTGTGTATATGTGTTTTGCCTGAATGTACACATGTTAACCATGTGAGTCCCTGATGCCCAAGAAGGCACAAGAGGGCCTCAGATGTCCTGAAACTGGAGCCATAGACAGCTGTGAACCACCATGTGGATGCTGGGAAGCAGAACCTTGGTCCTCTAGCAAGAGCAGCCAGTGCTCTTAACCACTGAACCATCTCTCCAGCACCTTATTATTATTTTTAACAAGAGCCCTATTATTTGACCCAAACTCACAATTTTCATCGCAAGTCTCTATTTCCTAGTATAGAGATGCTTGAACTGTGCCAGTACACTGCCACCTCAATGCCAGATTTACTTTTAAATTTCTATCAAAACAATCTCACGGCCTGGTGTGGTGGTGCTCACCTTTAATTCCAGCACCTGGAAGGCAGAGGCAGGCACATCTCTGAGTTCAAGGCACAGCCCTGTCTATAAATCAAGTTCCAGGCCAGCCAGAGGATATATAAAGACCCCGTTCTAAAAAAAATTTCCCATATCTCAATATATACTCAATCTCACCATATTTGTACACTCAGCTCTCCACCATAGCACCATCATGTTGTCCACCGTCTCGCCATGCCTAGTTTACTAATGAAAATAAGGTGAGACTTCTTTATACATCCCAGGAAGTACCCTACCATCTCCAACTAGCACTACCATACTGCTTGTCATGTCACCTTGTAACTAAGCCAGGTTTACTTTTTTGAGGGAGGGGCAGGGAGAAGGTGTTTCTAAGTATCTCAGGCTGGGCTCAAACTCACTGTCTTTCTAAACATGCTGCCTTCAAGACCCTTGCTTCTGCTTCCATCCAGCTTTTCTTCACCTTCCTTCTTCCTTTCTCCTCCCCTTCCCTCCCTCTCCCAGTTCTGATAGCACAAGTGTGTATGCCAACCAACTGCCTGCCACAAGGCCAGGCACCATGCCAGATTTTCTGTCGCCTTTTTCTCCCATTCTCCTGTCCCTTTCTCTTTCCCTTCCTCCCACTTTTCTTCCTCCTCCTCCCTCTCTCCTCACTCCTCCTTCTTCCCCTCTGCCTTTCATCTTCCCCCCTCCCTCCCTTTTGAGACACTCAGGCTAGGGAACTTCATGTCCTCTCATCTCCAGTTCCCAACATTGAAGTTACACAATTGTGACACTGAATGAACTACTGCCAGTTGTAGCTAGAAGTTTTCTTGGGTCCCGCCAAGCCCCTGTACACGTGAGAATATCAGCCAGTCATCAGCCAGTCATGGCCACTGTGCCAGGCTCTACTAAGTTTCGTTTCTTTTTCTTGAAAAAAACACACAAAAAAGTGTCTCTGTATATAACCCAAACTAAACCTTGTGAGCATCGCACCCTCCTCTTATCTCTTCACCTCAGTGTGGGCAGAACAGCCCTGCCCCCACCACACAGATAGCCATTTTTGCTTTTAATTAACTACTTTTGAGATAAGGTCTCTCTCCATAGGTCAAAAAAAGCTGACACTCACAATTCTTGTCTCCTCAGGCCTCCATTTCACAGGGCTGGAATTGTAGAAATGTTCTAACACACCGCCGTGTTCCATCTCACTTTGCAGCCTCCAGGCTTTTCGGCCTGGTGAGAAAGCCTCGCTATATATAGCCCAGGAGCGATACTCAATCTCGCGATATTTGTACTCTCGTGTCTCCACCTCCACCAATCAGTGTTGTCTTAATACTCTTGCGTCACCATGCAGTCCCCCTTCTCAGCAGGGGGTTTGCATCTTTTTTTTTTTAAGGCAACGTTTCTCTACCTAGCCCAGATTTGATTCAAACCTCATGGTTTTTGTTCCCTCTGCCTATTTCCACTTCCCCGTGATAGGATTACAGTCCTGTGCCAACACAGTGCCCACTAAGCCACCATGCCATTTAAAGGAAGATCATGATATAGATCCCAGACTGTGCTTAAACTTGCCATCCCTCCATATTTCATCCCTCCCCCTCAGAGTGATGGCATTTTGCATGGACATACACCACAAAACTGTGCCACTATGCCATTTTTACTTTTTATTTTAAAACAAGAAAATATTTCTCTTTAGTGAAGGCTAGGATTGAATTTGTAATTTCCATTCCGTGCCAACTCCACACCTCAATGTAGGGATTATATACCTAAACCTTCCCACCACAGCACCTGCCCCACTCTTTTGGGTGGGTGGGGGGGACAGCGTTTGTTGCTGCTCTTGTTTTGGGTTTTTTGTTTATTTTGTCTTAGACAAGGTTTTTCTGTATAGCTCAGGTATCAAACTTGGAATCCTCCCTTCTGCCTCTACCCCCATATTCTGCCTCTATTTATAAATGCTCTGTCACCCCAGAGCACAAAACCAAAAACATTTATATTTGATGAAAAACTTTAAAATTTTTGAAGTACTAGTTTAAAGTGTCAAACAATGTTTCTAGGGAAGTTAGACACTATGTTATATAAAATTAGAGAACTCTGCTTTGAGAGACAAATGGGAATTCAGATAATAAAGTTTTTAAAATTGAACAAATGTTTGAAAAATACATAGCAGATTTACAAACAAATATAAACAGATCCACCCTCAGAATCCCTTTTTTCCACTTACCTAGACAAACTTCTCAGGAATGGCCTTGTGCCTGTTTAACATGCTGAAGTTTCAGGAGCAAAGAGTTTCCTCAAGAAGTACAAAGTCTAACAGTCTCATTTGGTGGGTCTTAAGATCTCCCCAAAATAAATGGCTCCTAATGTGACCCATGGTCTTCTTAAGAAAACCAGTTCTCTCTCCTTGGTAATAAGGAACCTGGTCTCCCCAGCAAGATTAAAAGTTTGTTGTCCTGGATTCACAGGAAAATCCTACTCATGACCTTCAAGTATTGAAATAGCCATTGAAATGGGGAGGAGGAAGAATCCTGTCCAAACATAAGCTGCTTACTTTGTTTCAATAGTAGGGAACACATTTTCCTGCATGTATTGCATTGTTGGTCTTAAAGAACACAACTGTCTGGAAAAATAGCTTGGAGCTATTATTCGACTTTTTTCTCTCCTTGCTTGCAAATCAAATGCAAAGTCACCAGATCCTGAGATCTAAAACACTGATAGAGGCACAGGAATGTGTTGAACTATAAACTGTGCAATAAGCCAGTCCTTATTTGGGATTTTTTTCCTTTGTTGTTTCTTTGAAAATGTGGGAGTTTCTTTGTTTTGGGTTTTTTTTGTTTTGTTTGGTTTTGATTTTTTTGTTGTTGTTTCTTTTTGGTCTTTCAAGACAGGGTTAATCCATGTAGTTTTGGTGTTTGTCCTGGATCTCAGCTCTGTAGTCCAGGCTGGCCTCAAACTCAGAGATCCACCTGGCTCTTCCTCCTGAGTGGAATATAATTTAAGACTTCACATGCTAAGCATGTGTTTTTATTACTGAGATATACCCTCAGTTTTCCAATCATTTGTTCACACTTCTTCCATCTTATTAATGCTAACAGCAGACAGGTTTTAGATTGGTCTCTGCTGCCTAAGGTCAAAAGACCTAAATCTAGTGTAGATTCTGAAGTTTCTATCTTTTTTTTAGATAGAATACTGTTTTAATAATTAATTCCATGGGAAGCTCTACAAGCAAATCATGTAAATTGCTTAAGGCATTTTCTCTCCTTATGTCATAAAATCATGATAGCCGGGCGGTGGTGGCGCACGCCTTTAATCCCAGCACTCGGGAGGCAGAGCCAGGCGGATCTCTGTGAGTTCGAGGCCAGCCTGGGCTACCAAGTGAGTTCCAGGAAAGGCACAAAGCTACACAGAGAAACCCTGTCTCGAAAAACCAAAAAAAAAAAAAAAAAAAAAAAAAATCATGATGACAGAATGTGGGAACGTGGCAACGATAATTAAAGAAGTGAAACTCTTTAACAAACATGTTAGTTATAATTTGAATGCGTTTCCAAGCCAAGAGTACATATATAAAAATTATGCTAATAATAATAATATATAGTATATAAACTGCATAATAACTTCTGTATTTTACACAGCATAATATTCTATGTATTTGTGTGGAGATTTATTTATTTATTTTTTTTTGTCTTGCAAAGGTTCCTTTATTTTTTTTCCTTTTATTTTATTTTACAATACCATTCAGTTCTACATATCAGCCATGGATTCCCTTGTTCTCCCCCCTCCTGCCCCCCTGTGTGGAGATTTATAACATACACACATATATATATTACTTATATATATAATTGGCTTTTTATGTAATTATAAAGTAAAATAAGATAAAACAAAAACTAACACATTAGAATTGGACAAAACCAACAGAAGGAAAAGAGCCCAACAGAAGGCACAAGATACGGAGACCCACTCCTTTGCCCACTAATAAGCCCATAAAAATCACTAAACCTGAAGCCATAATACATATGCAAAGGACACTCTCTCTACCTCCCCTTCTACAGGGTTCCCTGAGCCCTGGGGGAGGAATTTGATGGAGACAGCCCATTTAGGGATGAGTGTCTCAAGGTCTCTCACTCTCTGCGTATTGTTGGGCTGTGGGACTCTGTATTTGTTCCCATTTGCTGCAGGAGGAAGCTTCTCTGATATGGCTGAGCAATCTATGAGTATAGCAAAATGTCATTAGGATTTATTTTATTGTTACATTCTTTCTTTCTTTCTCTCTGTCTGTCTTGCTCTCTCTGTCTCTCTCTTTCTTTATGTTTGTTTGTTTTTGAAAAGTAGTATTTGGTTTTCCCATAGGTCCATGGCCTATCTAGTTACAGATTCTTGGCCAACTAAGCAGTATCAGGTATGGTTTCCATCTTGTGGATTGGGCCTTCATTTAAATCAGATATTGTTCAGTTACTCACACAAGCTTTGTGCCACCATTGCACTACCATATAGTGTAGGCATAACACCAGTGAAAATCAAAGGATCAGTGGCTGGGTTGCTGTTTATGTTTCTTCTTTGGTGACATGCATAGAACCTTCTGGTATCAAAGATACTAGAACATAGAGGTGAAGGCTCTATGTAGGCACCATCTCTGCTTCTCCATGTGCAATAAGTTGTGTAAGTGTTGTCTTTAGCAATGGGGACTTGTCATCAGTTGGTGGGAAGCAAAATTTACTATTGTTAACAGCCTGGGTTGTTTAGAGGTAACCACTGAAAGCCCTTTGGCCAATAATTTAATTAGATGTAATCTATTCCTAGTGGTGCAAGCCTCCTTTGGTGACAAGGAATGTCCAGTTGGGGCTCAATCTCCCACATTATTTGGCAATTTTATTTAGATTTCCTTCATATATATTAGGAAGCTTTTACTGTTTTAGGTATCCACACTAGCCTTCAAATGGACCGTAATTTTAGCTCTTATTCTCCATAGTCCCTCCATCATGCCCTTCTTCCCTCCCACTCTCCACTTGATCTCATTCTATCCTCCCACCCACCCCCATCCACAACTATCTATTCTATTTCTCTTTCCTAACAAAATCTGTCCCCCACTAGAAACTTGCTCTATACCTTATCTCTATGGTTTTACAGATGGTAGCTTGGTTGTCATTGAGTTTACATCTATTGTCCACACATCAGCAAATACACACCACATTTATCTTTTTGGGTTACTTCACTCAGGATGACTTTTTTTAGTTCCATCCATTTATCTGTGTATTTTATGGTTTCATTTTTTTAATGACTGAGTAATACTCTATGATGTAAAAGGTATCACATTTTCTTTATCCATTATTCTGTTGAGGAACATCTAGGTTGTTTCCAATTTCTGGCTATTATGAATAGAACAGCAATGATCAAAGTTGAGCAAGTGTCTCTTTGGTAGGATAAAATGTCCTTTCATACATACCTGAGACTGGTATAGCAGGATTTTGAGATATATTTCCATCTTCCTGAGGAATTGCCCTACTGATTTTCATAGGGGCTGCAAAAGTTTGCACTTTCATCAGCAATGGATGGGTGTTACCCTTGCTCTGTATCTTCACCAGTATGAGCTGTCACTTGTGTTATTGAACTTATCTCTTTCCACAGGTGTAAGATTAAATGTCCAAGTTTTAATTAGCATTTCTCTAATGGCTAAGGATGTTAACATTTCTTTGTTTTGCAGTCATTTTAGTTTCCTTTGGTGATACATTGTGTACCCTAATAAAGCTTGCCTGAAGATCAGAGAGACAAAAGAGCAAGCCACCTCTTACCTCTAGGACTCCTCAGCCTGAAAAGCTTCTAGTGCCTGTCTGTCTCCTTGTGGTGATATTTTATTTGTGCACCCCAATAAAGCTTAGCTGAGGATCAGAAGAAAAAGCCAGCTACTATGTTAAACATAGAGGTCAGGCAATGGTAGCACACACCTTTATTCCTAGCATTCGGGAGGCAGAGATCCATCCAGATCTCTGTGAGTTCAAGGCCACACTGGGAACAGAGCCAGGCATGGTGACACACACCTTTAATCCCAGCACTAGATAACCATAGAGGTCTGCAGGTGTGGACAGACAGAAAGGAAGTGATAGAGCTGGGCAGAAAGAAGAAGTGATGAAGCTGAGTAGAAAAAGGAAGTAAGATGGCAGGGCACAGAAAGGTATATAAGGCATGAGTATACAGAAAGTAGCTCTCTTGGGCTGAGCATTTCCTAGTGGCAAGAATTTGTGGCTGTGGCTTAATCTATTCACTGATCTCCCAGCTTTCACCCCAATATCTGGTTCTGGGCTTTTTATTAACAAGACTGTTTAGCAATTTGTCTTACATCTCCTCATGCCTTATATACCTTTCTCTGCCCAGCCATCACTTCCTAGGATTGAAGGCATGTGTGCTTCCCAAGCAAAGGCATGAGATCTCAAGCACTGGGTTTAAAGGTGTGTGATTCCCAAGTACTGGGATTAAAGGTGTGTGCCATACTGCCTGGCTCTGTTTCTCACCTTGACTGAGTCAATCTCATGTAGTCCAGGGTGGCTTTGAACTCACAGAGATCCAGACAGATCTCTGTCTGCCTCTTGAGTGATAGGATCAAAGCGGTGTGTCACAACTGCCTGGCTTCTATATTTATCTAGTGGCTTGTTCTGTCCTCTGATCATCAGGTAAGTTTTCTTGGGGCATACAATATATCACCACAGTTTCCTGTTCTGAGAATACTCTGTTAATATCTGTACCCCATTTTTAATTGGGTTATCTTTTGGATATCTAGGGTTTTTTAATCTCTTTATATATTTTGGATATTAGTCCTCTATTAGATGTATAGTTGGTAAAAAAATCTTTTCCCATTCTGTAAGCTGCTATTTTGTCTGAATGACAGTGTCCTTTGCCATACAGAAGCTTTCCAATTTCAATTATTAACTTTTTTATCTTAGTGCCTATGCTAATGGTGTTCTGTTCAGAAAGTCTTCTCCTGTGCCAATGGGTTCAAGACTATTCCCCCACTATTTTCCTTCTCTGCTCTTAAGTTAACTTGGATAAATATTTGAACCAATGCTGTTTCTTTTATTCTTTGTAAATTTCTGTTGTTACTGTATCTATTTTATTTATTTTAGCCCTGTTTGATTATTTCTTGCCCTCTACTCCTTTTAGGTGTGATTTTTTTCTTTTCATTCTAGAGCTTTCCATGTGCCATTACATTACTAGTGTGAAATCGCTCTAATTTTTATGTAGGCACTTAGTGCTATGAACTTGCATCTTAGATCCATCTTCATTGTGTTCCATAAGTGTGGGTATGCTGTGTATTCATTTTCATTCAATCATATAAGGTATTTAATTTCTTTCTTGACCCATTTTTCTCATTCAGTGCTGAGTTGCTCAGTTTCCATGAGTCTGCAAGCTTTCTGTTTTTTCAATTGTTGTTGATATCCAGTTTTGTTTTGTTTTCCATGGTTGTCAGATAGGATGCATGGTGTTATTTCAGTTTTCTTTTATCTGTTTAGACTTACTTTTTATCTGAGTATGTGGTCATTTTTGGATACAGGTCCATGAGGTGATGAGAAAGGTTAAATATATATATATATACATTTGTATTTGTGTGAAATGTTCAGTAAATATCTATTAGGTCCATTTGGTTTGTAGTATCAGTTAGCTCCAGTATTTCTCTGCTTAGTTTTTGTCTGGATGATGTCTATTGGTGAGAGGAAGGTATTAAAGTCTCTTAACTATTAATGTGTTGGGATCAACATGTAATTCAAACTGTAGTGGTGTTTTGTTTGTTGATTTTTGTTTGTTTGTTTTATGAATGTGGTGGGTGCCCTTGTGTTTGATTCATAGGTGCTAAAGACTTGCAATGTCCTCTTGGTGGAGTTTTTCTTTGATGAGTATGTAGTGTCCTTCCCTATCTCTTCTGATTAGTTTTATTTTGAAATCTATTTTGTCAGATATGAAAATGGCTTGCGTCTTAGGTTCACTTGTGTGGAATATTTTTCCATCCTTTACCCCATTGAGGTATGTGACTTAGATGCAATGGAAGGATGAATCGCATTTTCATGTCCATTGTGTTAGTCTGTGGGGAATTGAAAACATTGATGTTGTGAGATATCAATGACCAATGACTGTTAACTCTTGTTATTTAGTTGTCGTGGTATGTTTGCACATGTGTGTATGCGTGCGTGTGTGTGTGTGTGTGTGTGTGTGTGTGTGTGTGTGTGTGTGTTTCTGTTCTTTTGATTTTCTGATCTTGGATTATTTAGTTTTTATGTTTTCCTAGGTGTTGTTAACCTCTTTGGGTTCGAGTTTTCCCTCTAGTGCCTTCTATATGGCTGGATTTGGAGAAAGATACTGCTTACATTGGTTTTATCATCTATTGGTTTTCTCAATCTATTGTGATTGATAGTAGTCTGGCTTGGAATTGGTGGTCTCTTAGAACATGCAAGATATCATCAGTCCAGGCCATGGTCTTCCCAGAATTTAGTGTTTCCATTGGGAAGCTGGTTGTTATTCTAATAGGTCTACCTTTATACTTGGTGTTTCCCCCTTGCAGCTTTCAATATTCTTTCTTTGTTCTGTACCTTTAATGTTATATGCCAAAGGGAATATCTTTTCTGAAACTTCTTTTTTTTCTGAAGCTTTTTTTGTAATGTCTTCCTTTGCTGCTGATGTATGATTTATGGACCATTTAAAGTACCATTTCAGTGTATAAATTTCATTGTAATTCAGTACATTTGTTATATTACACAATAACCATCATTAACAATGTCAATTCCCCTTTTTTCTGTTACCTAGTGTGTTAGTCAGCTTCACATTATTAACACCAAAAATCAGAGGCAAGAAACATACTCAAGAAAAATGGTAACTTAGTACATACTTTTGGAAACAAGAGTGGTAAATGGTGGCACATCCTGGCAAGAATATATGCATAAGCAAAATATACACATCTTGAACCAGAGCAGAGAGAAAATGGATAAGGTCCCACAATCCCTTTAGGAGACCGAAGGGTCTTCTGTAATTCCCTGTCTCCTAAATGTTTTCCCTTCTCAGAATAGCCTTATCCTAAGGACCAATGCCTTAACACATAGGCTTTTGGGTTATTCAACAATCAAATTACAGCATCTTGGTGAGGTTATTTAGCACCCTATCTATATTGTATTGTCTGTTTTGCACATTTCAGAATATCCAAAATGCTGCCTTTTGTGTATGGCTTTCTTGGCTTAGAATATTTTCAAAGTTTATCCATCTTACTATATTCATTAATATATTTTTTCTTTTGTACATTGAATAGAATATATTACAAGCATGTCAATATTCTTGTTTTCTCCATCCATTCACCTATCCATTAATAGACTTTATGGGCCTTCTGCCTTTGTTGTCATAAGTAATATTGCTGTAAATACTTTCTATATAATTCCATGGATTGTAGTGTGATAGATTTTATTAACAATTTTTACCTGCTTTGAAAACCTTCATTTTATGTGTATGATTGTTTTGTCTGCATGTGTGCATGTGTCCATGTGCATATCTATTGTACATGGAGGTCAGAAGAGGGTATTAAGTCCCCAGAGTCCCAGAACTGGAGTTTCAGATATTTCTATGGCACTATGTGGGTATTGTGAACCAAATCTGGGTCCTCTGCAAGAGCAGCAAATGTTGTTAACCAATAAGGCATCTCTCTAGTTCTGTTTTGTTGGATTTTTGAAGACAGAGATTATGTGGTTGATCCTAACACAATCTGTGAAGAACTAAATTCAACCAAGAAGGAAAATGGAAGGAGAAACAGACTTTAACTCAGAAACTACAAATGAAAACTCAGTCCTGATTGCAAGATTTCTGAAGCACAACACTGGTATTTTGTTACTGTTCATGGTAGTGGTGGTGGTGGTGGATGGGTGGGTGTTTTTCTCTGTGTGGTTTTGTGGCTAAGGTTGTATCAATTTGTTATAATGTGATACGAATACAGTACCTCCCTGATCCTTGATTGTTCTAACTATAATCATTTTGTATTTACTATCAGGAAATTTAGAATCTAATTTGCAGCATGAATGTTAACTGTTCTAAAGGTCTTTACAGTCTTGATAGGTATTTTCAATGTGTGTCTCAGAATGTCTTCTTATATTTTTATGTACTTTGTCTGATTTTTCTATTGTTAATTATGTTTGAGTATTCAGTTTTATATAGTCTTTAAAAAGTATTCATTATAAAAGCTGTATGTATTTATTTTAGAACGTATGGAAAATAAGTTTCAATAAAAAGAAAAGAAAGAATAGGTAAAAGAATTCTATCACTTCATTAGAAAATCAACTCTTAATGTTTTCTTTTATTCTTCCATTTCTTTTACCATATTTCCATATGCATACTTACACATGATGAGAAAATAGTCATATTTGAACTATATTGTTTTAGTAAACTGTCTCTAAAACCTTTGAGGAGAAAAGTAAAATACAAATGATCATATTCTTTCATGTGGGGGTATTTTGAGCTACTGATTGTTTAAGTCACCAGATGAAAACCTTATCTGCCTTTTTCTTTCTGCTCCTGTGATAAAAAAGTAAAAGCAAGAAAGGAATATTGAACATGAGGAGAGATTCTGAACTTAACAAAATATGTCAAAAGTGCTCTCCAAATAGTGTCAGAAAGGGACATTCAATTCCTCCAAAATGGAATTGTGCAAACATATGTGAATGTTATCTGTTAGATTAATGAATTATTGATTCAGAGTTCAAGATTTCTGTTAGGTTGGGCACCTCAGCATTCTTTGCTTCAAATCTGTAAAATTCCAAATGTCCAGAAAGAAAACAAGTATTCAGCATAAATCACACTGCTTGCAAAACACTGTGCATAATGAGTCACTGTTCTTACTAAGGAAGTAGTATAAGCCCTTGAAAAATATAAGTTCCAGACTCTAGATAATAACCTACTCTAGTATAGGTAGAATGTGGGTGAAAATCAATCTATCTTCTACCTTCCTTCCTTCCTTCCTTCCTTCCTTCCTTCCTTCCTTCCTTCCTTCCTTCCTTCCTTCCTTCCTTTCTTTCATTCGTCCTTTACTTTCTTTCTTAATCATTTATTCCTTACTTTTTCCTCTCTTTTTGTCTGTCTGTGTTTCTTAAATTCAGTAAAAATCCAGCATCACATTGAGAACTGATTCTTTTATATATATATAATTTTACAATACCATTCAGTTATACATATCAGCCATGGATTCCCCTATTCTCCCCCCTCCCACCCCCTCCCCTTACCCCCAGCCTACCCTCCATTCCCACCTCCTCCAGGACAAGTCCTCCCCCGAGGACTGTGATCAACCTGGTAGACTCAGTCCAGGGAGGTCCAGTCCCTTCCTCCCAGACTGAGCCAAGTGTCCCTGCATAAGCTCCAGGTTTCAAACAGCCAACTCATGCAATGAGCACAGGATTTGGTCCCACTGCCTAGTTGCCTCCCAAACTGATCAAGCCAATCAAATGTCTCACCTATTCAGAGGGCCTGATCCAGCTGGGGGCCCCCTCAGCCTTTGGTTCATAGTTCATGTGTTTCCATTCATTTGGCTATTTTTTTCAATAATTGAGTAAAACTGAAATTTATTATAAGCCACAGTCGTCCTAGGGACCTCCATGCTATATATATATATAACCTCTATGGTTCTATGGGTTGTGGTCTGATTGTTCTTTATTTTATATCTAGAATCCACCAATGAGTGAGTACATACCATAACTGTCTTTCTGGGTTTGGGTTACTTCACTCAGGATGATTTTTTCTAGTTCCATCCATTTGCCTGCAAATTTCATGCTTTCATTGTTTTTCTCTGCTGAGTAGTACTCCATTGTGTATATGTACCACATTTTTTTCAAACATTCTTCCGTTGATGGGCATCTAGGTTGTTTCCAGGTTCTGGCTGTTACAAATAGTGCTGCTATGAACATAGCTGAGCATGTATCGTTATGGTATGAATCAGCATTCCTTGGGTATATACCCAAGAGTGGGATGGCTTGGTCTTGAGGTAGTTCGATTCCTAATTTTCTGAGAAACCGCCATACTGATTTCCACAGTGGTTGTACAAGTTTACATTCCCAACAACAGTGGAGGAGTGTTCCCTTTGCTCTACATCCTCTCCAACATTGGTTGTCATTGGTGTTTTTGATCGTAGCCATTCTAACAGGTGTAAGGTGGTATCTCAGATTCGTTTTGATTTGCATTTCTCTGATGATTAAGGATGTTGAGCATTTCTTTAAATGTTTTTCAGCCATTTGTAGTTCTTGTTTTATGAATTCTCTGTTTAGCTCTTTAGCCCATTTTTTAATTGGACTGTTCAGTACTTTGATGTCTAGTTTCTTGAGTTCTTTATATATTTTGGAGATCAATCCTCTGTCAGATGTGGGGTTGGTGAAGATCTTTTCCCATTCTGTTGGCTGTCTTTTTGTCTTATTGACTGTGTCTTTTGCCCTGCAAAAGCTTCTCAATTTTGAGAGGTCCCATTTATTAATTGTTGTGCTCAGGGTCTGTGCTGTTGGTGTTTTATTTAGGAAATGGTCTCCGGTGCCAATGCGTTCAAGAGTGCTTCTTATTTTCTTTTCTATTAAGTTTAGTGTAACTGGATTTATGTTTAGGTCTTTGATCCACTTGGACTTGAGTTTTGTGCATGGTGACAGATATGGATCTATTTGTAATCTTTTACATATTGACATCCAGTTATGCCAGCACCATTTGTTGAAGATACTTTCTTTGTTCCATTGTATAGTTTTGGCTCCTTTGTCAAAAACCAGGTGTTCATATGTGCATGGATTAATGTCAGGGTCTTCAATTCGATTCCATTGGTCCGTATGTTGGTTTTTATACCAGTACCAAGCTGTTTTTATTACTATATCTCTATAGTAGAGTTTGAGGTCAGGGATGGTGATGCCTCCAAGGGTTGCTTTATCCTATAGGATTCTTTTAGCTATCCTGGGTCTTTTGTTTTTCCATATAAAGTTGAGTATTTTTCTTTCCAAGTCTGTGAAGAATTGTGTTGGTATTTTGATGGCGATTGCATTGAATCTGTAGATTGCTTTTGGTAAGATTGCTATTTTTACTATGTTAATCCTACCTATCCATGAGCATGGGAGATCCTTCCATTTTCTGATATCTTCTTCAATTTCTTTCTTTAGAGATTTAAAGTTCTTATCAAAAAGGTCCTTCACTTGTTTAGTTAGTGTTATCCCAAGGTATTTTATATTATTTGTGGCTATTGTAAAGGGTGATGTTTCTCTGACTTCTTTCTCAGCCCTTTTATCATTTGTGTATAGGAGGGCTACTGATTTTTTTGAGTTGATCTTGTATCCTGCCACTTTACTGAAGGAGTTTATCAGCTGTAGGAGTTCCCTGGTAGAGGTTTTGGGGTCACTTATGTATACTATCATATCATCTGCAAATAGTGAAAGTTTGACTTCTTCCTTGCCAATTTGTATCCCTTTGATCTCATTTTGTTGTCTTATTGCTCTAGCTAGAACTTCTCGTACTATATTGAATAAATATGGGGAGAGTGGACAGCCTTGTCTTGTTCCTGAATTTAGTGGTATCACTTTGAGTTTCTCTCCATTTAATTTGATGTTTGCTGTTGGCTTGCTATAAATTGCTTTTATTATGTTTAGAAATGTTCCTTGTATTCCTGATCTTTCTAAGACCTTTATCATGAAGGGGTGTTGAATTTTGTCAAAGTCTTTTTCAGCATCTAAGGCGATGATCATGTGGTTTTTTTCTTTCAGTTTGTTTATATGGTGTATTACATTGACTGATTTTCATATGTTGAACCATCCTTGCATCCCTGGGATGAATCCTACTTGGTCGTGATGGATGATTGTTTTGATGTATTCTTGGATTTGGTTTGCCAATATTTTGTTGAGTATTTTTGCATCAATGTTCATGAGGGAGATAGGTCTGTAGTTCTCTTTCTTTGTTGCATCTTTGTGTGGTTTGGGTATCAGGGTAATTGTAGCCTCATAAAAAGAGTTTGGTAGTGTTCCTTCTGTTCCTATTGTGTGGAACACTTTGAAGAGTATTGGTATTAGTTCTTCTTTGAAAGTCTGGTAGAATTCTGCACTGAAACCATCTGGTCCTGGGCTTTTTTTGGTTGGGAGACTTTTGATGACTGTTTCTATTTCTTTAGGGTTATTGGTCTATTTAAATGGTTTATCTGGTCTTGATTTAATTTTGGTATGTGGTATTTATCCAGAAAATTGTCCATTTCTTCCTGGTTTTCCATCTTTGTGGAGTATAGGTTTTTGAAGTATGATCTGATGATTCTCTGGATTTCCTCATTGTCTGTTGTTATGTCTCCCTTTTCATTTCTGATTTTGTGAATTTGGGTGCTCTCTCTTTGCCTTTCGGTTAATTTGGCTAGGGGTTTGTCTATCTCGTTGATTTTTTCAAAGAACCAACTCTTTCTTTCATTGATTTTTTGTATTGTTCTCTTGTTTTCTATTTCGTTGATTTTAGCCCTCAATTTGATTATTTCCTGGCGTCTATTTCTCCTGGGTGAGTTTGTTTCTTTTTGTTCTAGAGCTTTCAGTTGTGCTATTAATTCATTGGTATGGGATTGCTCCATCTTCTTTATGTGTGCATTTAGAGCTATGAATTTTCCTCTTAGCACTGCTTTCATAGTGTCGCATAAGTTTGGGTATGTTGTACTTTCATTTTCATTGAATTCTAGGAAATCTTTAATTTCTTTCTTTATTTCTTCCTTGACCCATTGATGTTTCAGGTGGGCATTATTCAGTTTCCATGAGTTGGTGGGTTTTCTATAATTTTTGTTGTTGTTGAGGTCTAACTTTAAGACATGGTGGTCTGATAAGATACAGGAGGTTATTCCAATTTTTTTGTATCTGTTGAGAATTGTTTTGTGTCCAAGCATGTGGTCAATTTTTGAGAAGGTTCCATGGGGTGCTGAGAAGAAGGTATATTCTTTTGTGTTAGAATGGAATATTCTGTAGATATCTATTAGATCCATTTGAGTCATAACATCTGTTATTTCCTTTATTTCTTTGTTAAGTTTCAGTCTGGTAGATCTATCTTTTGGTGAGAGTGGTGTGTTAAAATCTCCCACTACTAATGTGTGGGGTTTGATGTGTGTTTTAAACTTTAGTAGTGTTTCTTTTATGAATGTGGGTGCTTTTGTATTTGGAGCATAAATGTTTAAATCGAGACTTCATCTTGGTGGATTTTTCCCGTGATAAATATGTAATGTCCATCCTGGTCTCTTTTGATTGATTGTAGTTTGAAGTCTATTTTATTAGGTATTAGGATAGCTACACCAGCTTGTTTCTTAGGTCCATTTGCTTGGAAAGCCTTTTCCCAGCCCTTTACTCGGAGGTAGTGTCTGTCTTTGAAGTTAAGGTGTGTTTCTTGTATGCAGCAGATGGATGGGTCCTGTTTTCTTATCCATTCTGTTAGCCTGTGTCTTTTTATAGGTGTCTCTGCTGGCTGCCGCTGGGCCTGAATGTATTCCCTGTCGGCCGCCGCCGCCGCCGGGCCCATCTAGAGAACTGATTCTTAACTAATACCTCTACTTCCTCAAAATCCAAGTTAAAGGACATCTTCAGATTCATGATGTGCTCTATAGTTAGGATTGAGATATGAGTGCTGAGCTTCAGGTTCACAAGAAAACTTTTCTTGGGGTAATACGGTGGAGAATGATAGAGCACAGGACAACTGACCTCTTCCTCTGGCTGGCCTCTGTGCATACACACACACACACACACACACACACACACACACACACAACACATGACATACACACACATGCACACACACTCACACATACACAACTGAAAATACACACAAAGTTGAATTTCGCTAATTTAAGTTGGGACACTTGACTATCTGATTAGGAGAGATGGCTTCAGATAGACCTAAGCATAGCCAATAAGAAGAGCCATGAGTTCCATCCATAGGTCTTTGAAGTGAGACCATACAAATTTGAAAGAAAAACTTGGCAATGCTTATTTAAATAGTCAATCCTTCTTTTCTCTATCATGCTCATGCTATCTTTTTATCTTTGCTTCTTTTTGCATATTATTTCTGGCATTATCAGTTTCCATTTGTTTGCACATCTGCAGTTCTAATTTCTAGGAAAAGGAGTGACTTTTAGTTATGATTAAATGGGATAATAGGAACTAACACCAAACACACAATAAGCTATTATATTATTCTTCAAAACCTGCTTGAGCATTCTTATTCTAGACAGTGTCTAATTTACCCCTGCTCTCTTGGCCTCACCTAAAATTAATCATTTGTTTCCACCTTGTTGATGCATCTTGTGCCTACTTCCTTTTGAACTGTCTACATTTTCTGTTATATTGTAGTTACTTTTGGTATATCTATCTCATCCTAGACTCATTCTCCTTAGGAGTATGGGGCATGTATTTCTGGCAGTGAACCTATTGTTATTGATGAGGTTTTCTGTAGTGCCTTACATATACTGAGTTTTCCAGAGATGCATTTTGAGCAGAATAGAAGGAATGTGCTGTAGAATGATCCTCTTGTACACTGTAAAGATTTGTCACTCAAAATGATTTAATAAAATGCTGATTTTTCAGTAGCCAGGCAGGAAGTACAGGCAGGGGGACTATTAAGAATGCTGGGAAAAGGAAGGGCAGTGTCAGGAGTCGCTAGCAAGACACAGAGGAAGCAAGATGAGAATGCTGTACTGAGAAAAGTTACCAAGCCATGTAACTAAACATAGAAAAGAATTATATGTTAATTTAAGTGTAAGAGCTAGTTAGTAATAAGCCTGAGCTACCAGCTGAGCATTTATAATTAAAATAAGCCTCTGTGTGGTAATTTGAGAAGCAGCTGCTGGATATTTGGAAGTTGCTAGAAGAATGGAAACTTCCATTTACATATTGCGTTACAATGTGGGGCCAAAATTTCCACATAAAACCTGACAAAGATTTAAAAAGGATTCTAGACACATAAGAATGTAGTCAATCATGGCTTCTTGGTAACTGCCTTTCTCTGGTGGACTCTTTGCTTGCAGTGAGCAGAGGTACGGTTCTTTTAAAATACAACTTCCTGGCTTGGTGTTAGCAGCAAAAACAGGCTTCTCTTTTAAGACATCCTACTACCAAACACTTATATGGTATTTATGAGCAGCTGGAAGCATGCTATTTGGGGGTGGCATGGACCCAGAAACGTTCCAGAGTTGGAGCAATAAACATGGCTTTCAGAGCTGGCAATAAATGTGTTGTCTCTCTGCCAGGAGACTAGCCTCTCCAGGAACTAAGGGGGAGGAGCCAGCACCAACAAGCCATGATTTAAGTTACACAGCAGGAGGTTTTTTGTTTGTTTGGTTTTTTTTGCTCATGCAGACACAAAAAGTTACAGATGCACAGCAAAGACAGACTCAGACAAAAAGACCCTAAACACATAACAGTGAGTTTAAAACTATTTGACACTTGAGAGAAAAAAGAAAAAAGTTAGCAAAAGTCCTTAAGAAAGGAATACAGTAAAATATATAATAGGCCATGTAAAGATGGAAAATTCACAGAGAATATGGACACTGTATGTTATTATGTTGTCTTTAATTTTTTGATGGCTAATGAACAAATGATAATTACTGAGAGACATTTGATTATTAAAGCTGCTAGATTAAACTAACCTATTTATTTTAAAAATACCTTTACTTAAAAATTTAAATAAAAAGATATATTACTTTGGGAAATAGGTTCTGCTTTTGTTATGCTTTTATTGCCACAGGAAACGAGATGCTTAGGATTCATTCTGGGTTAAGAAAATCATGTTTGATCAAGGATTACCCCCTGAAAAATTCTCCAATGGGAACAGATGGCCAAGATGATCCAACTTTTCAGAGGGCCTCTGTTGCGGTTCCCTTTGAGTTTTGCATTTACAACAGCTTCAAGGCTGTTGTCTGAGATGATCCAGCCTCACAGAATTCTCCAGTCAGGACTTGACCATATTCCTAAATTTTCTCAGGGTCACCAGCTAGACACAGAGGAAGTAAGATGAGAATGTTTTACTGAGAAAAGGTACCATAATATTAAGCCTATGAGTGATTATTCAGGACCTGGCACATGGGAGAGAACCATCTGTTTACAGGTATGCATTAGGAACAGTAACACAACATTGTATTTAAAATCAAATTTCTTCTACTATCTGTAGTAGAAACTTGAGGATAAGATTTTTTTCTGTGGTGTTGGTATTATTTCTTGCATATTACCAATGAAAATTTTTTGAATCAGAGGTTTGCATTGAATACTTAATAAGTGTGGTACAAATGTCTCCTGGGTCATTTTAGTAGCTCACCAGTGAAAGAAAGGGAGTATTAATCAAAATTAACTCCATAGGAAGAAAGGGTTCTTTCTTATTCTTTTTTTCTTCAGTTTTGAGGATGGTACCCAGGGCTTTGCATAGGCAAATGATATATCTCTAAGATACATCTAAAGCCATGTCAAATATCATTTTTAGTTAAGTCTCTTTGAGCATCAAAAGATTACTTTGGAATGGGCATATTTGTTTCAAGTGTCGATGCTTTATATATAAAATGGTGTATATAGGATAATTTTCAAAATGATGTGAATTCAAGTGTTATTTGGCAAAGGGACTGAATAAATAAATTCTAGGCTTCAATTCCTGTTTCTAGCTTCTTTTAATATGGCACAAAGATATAGTTTGAAATCTGTATCTTTTACTTCCCAGTCAAAGCACTTTCTGTACTACTTAGATGTTTCTCAAATACCATATTGCTAAGCTTAAACATACCTGCATACCAAATCTGACCTTTTTTAAAAAAAAACAGGGTTTCAAATATCTCAGGCTAGCCTTGACTTTGCTATGCAGCCTAAAATGACCTTGAAACCTTGATTTTCCCATCTCCTTCAGGATTACCTGCATGCACCACTACCTGCAGTTTATGTGGTGCTTGGGATGGAAACCAGGGCTTCATGCTTACTAGACAAACCCTCTACCAACTAAGCTCTAACTTCAGCCCCATTTTTTTCTTTTGAATTTTTTATTTTCAAGACAGGGTTTCTCTGTGTTGTTTTGGTACCTATCCTGGATCTCGCTCTGTAGACTAGGCTGGTCTCGAACTCACATAGATTCGCCTGGTTCTGCCTCCCAGGTGCTAGGATCTAAGGTATGCACCACCACCACCACCAGGCTTCTTTTGAATATTTTTTATTATTTATTTTAGTTTTGAGAACATAATATAATTACATAATTCCCCCTTCCCTTTCTCCCTCCAAATCCTCCAATATAGCATGGCTTCTTTTTTCATTTTTTGTTTATACAAGCATATATATATATATATATATATATATATATATATATATATGTATATATATATATGTATATATTCCCAAATATAATCTGTTCAGCTTGTATAATGTAACCCATATGGATGTTTTCAGGGCTGACCATTTGGTATTGGATAACTAATTAGTTTGTTCTTCCCTGAGGCCCCCATTTTTTTAATCATATTTTTAATTCCTAAAAAAAAAAATTGAACAAGAAACAGTATTTTGAAGGATGTGAAAATGATAAAAAATTTAAAATTTAGTAGTATAAATAATTGTATTACTGAACCATGTCCATTTTTACACTGTCTAGGACAATTCTCATACTAAAATGGTGAAGATGAATAGCTGCTTGCATACAGAGACTGCCTGACTTGCAAAGTTGAAACTCTTCATTATAAGAATCTTTGCATAAATATTTTTCTAAGTGCTGGTTTAGATCCTTGCAACCTGAAGGGCAGTCCATGCACCAGCAGTCTCAGGGTCACCTGACAGCCTGTGAGAGATGAAAAATCTCAGCTGACTTCCAAACCTAGGATTCAGCAGCTGCATTTTTAACAAGACACCCAGGTGATTCATCTGTACATTAAGTATGTGGTTGCATATTAAGTAAGTATTGTTACGCAGAAGATAATTGATAGGGATTTTCTCTTAGACAGTGTAGATTATTGGAAAGAGAACAACATTGGGGCCAAATAGGTATATTTAAAATTCGGTTTAAACTGGTGATTGGCTCAGTTTCCTTACCAGTAAGGTGAAGATACACTTACGCTTACCTAATAAACTTATTTTACATTGGATGCTACATTGATTTCCTGGTGTTGCTCTAACCAATTACCAATAAAAAAATGGTACCTTAAACAACAAAAATGCTTTCTGTTTCAGGATTGGCTCTACAAGCCTGACATCAGATCTGTAGAGCCATTCTCCCACTGATGACTCTAGGAGAAAATTGTTCCCTACATCTTCAGGTTCTTATGGTCCTAAGTGTTCCTTGGATATTCCCTCATTCTTTCAGTCTCTGCTTCATTCTCAGATGGCTTTTCTCTGGAAGTGTCTCTGTGTATCCTCTCCCCGTTTTATAAGGAAAATAGTAGTAATTGTATCTACAGTTCCCCAAACCTAACAACAAACAATCTTTAAAATATTTCTATATTTGCTCTTCTTTTTCTTTTTTTACCTTTAAGTTGGTAAAAAAAGGAAAAGAAGAACAAATATAGAAATATTTTACCTTTAAGGGATAGCTTTTTATTTTTATACTTATTATACAAAGATACATTTTCTTATGGAATTTTCACACTTATTTTTCACTATAGTTCACTCATACTCAAGACCTTTAACTACTTCTACAAAGACTCTGTTTCCAAATAAGATCACATTCTGAAATGCAAAGTAAATTCCTGAAAACATGATGCATTTTAACCCTCATGTATTATACCAATATAGGTCAAATATTTAGTGTTATATATACACTTAAAATTGGATTTTTGTCTTTGTTTCCTTTCTTGTGGTATTGGTATTGATCTCATGGCCTTACTCATGTTAGGCAAGTGCTCAGCTGTTGAGCCACATCAAATGTCCTTCTTTTTTATTTTGAGACATAGTCTGGCTAAATTGTCTAGGCTGGTCCAGAACTCAGTTCACAGTCCACTGAGGACTGGAACTTGTAATATTCCTGCATATATCTACCAAGTAATTGAGATTACAGACAGGTCAGTTCCAATAGGTATGGTGGTATTTTATTTGTACTGAAATGTGATTTTCACTGTATGTTAATAAATAAAGTTGCCCACGGGTCAGAGCTATTAGAGCCATAGCAAGATTGTGGTGGTGGTGGTGCACACCTTTAATCCTAGCACTTGGTAGAAGAGCTAGGTAGATCTCTGTGTGTTCAGAGATACAGCCAGCATTGGAGACATACACCTTTAAGACCTGGAGGGTGGTACTTACAGGCAATGACGAGGCAGTCATGTGTTTGGATTTACAACCAATGAGAAGGCAGAACAGAAAGTCTATTTAAAGACAGACACACAGGAAGTAGCTCTCTTTCGGGGAGGTAGGAGCACTGCAGGAGCTAAGATTTTAGCTCTGAGCTCTGACATCTCGGCTTTCTCTTTTACATTGGTTCTGTGTTTCTTATTTTAATAAGACGGTTGGTTACATCTACAAATAAGACTAGTCATTCCTGTATCTTCCTTGGGCTAAGAATATAGTGGTGAATTATTAAAGCAGTCTTAAAGACTCTCTACCATCTGGGCCAAGAATTTTCTATTTTACTAGGACACATGTAACAGACTTTTATTCATAATATGCATCTTGGTGCTAACCCAGTTCTTTTTTACTTCCCTGCATTTTAGAGCAAAACTCCTTTTCAAGTGAAGTAACAGATGTATGTAAATAAATATGTCATAGGCAGAAAAGCATACAGTGCAGTTGTTGTACTCAAAGATCTCATTCTTTCCTCTCTGTTACTGCTGTACCTTCCAGGGGAGGGGATTCATATTCTCAATAAAATTCCTATAGGCCATGACTTTTCTGTTTTACCTACAAAGAAGAGGCTTGCCTTTACTGTGGAATGCATTTATATCTCAAGAGAAAGTAAGACAAAAACAAAATTTGAACCTTCTTTAGAGCAAATATTGGCAGGTGCTAGCTTTGTGACGAATTACATTTGGGAGTGTCTTATCAAATAGCATGGCTCTCAATTTTCAGATTGGCGACAGACTCATTTCCCATTGCTTTTATATCTACAATAGCAAGATCTCTTTTCTAAAGAATTTTTGGGTTGCATTGTCCTCTTATATTGTACTTCTACTATACAAATCTTCCATATTCTACATTAATCACCCAATTATCCACAAGTGGTGCACATTACAATTTTGAATTTTCACTAAATAGCCTTTCTTGTAGGAGAGATGGGGAAATTTCCTCAGTACTCAGCAAGTAAGTGCTGTAATTCTTAGCACAGCACCTTTCTTGGAGTTGAAACAAATCAATAGTTAAATGTGACTGATGCTAGATTACTAACTCAATCATCTATTCTCCAAGGGGGAAAAAGGTGAAACCTTTAGTACTGAGTAGCCTGCTGAAGAAGTATGAAAGTTATCTTACTGACAGGAAAGAATATGACAAGAAGGAGGAGACCTTGATCTTGGGAAGGGATTCTAGTTTTGTATTTTTTTAAATTTTATTTTAGTTAGAATTACTTTTTATTTATTTCCTGATCCAGTGTTAGAAATTAATGTTATATGGAACATACAAAGTCTCTTTTCACTTCATGTAGCATTCAAAAAATGATAAACTTGACTTTGCTACAGAGTTTTGAGAACCAAGATATGTAGTCTCTTAAAAAGGTAATACAGTTGCTATCATAAGTTTGAATGAGAAATGCCCCTCTATAGGCTTTTGTATTTGAATACTCAGTCTTCAGTTGTTGTTGGTATTTGAGTAGGATATAGCATCTTTAGGACATGCAGCCTTGCTAGAGGAAATATGTCACTGGAGCAGAGGTTTGAAGGCTTGTAACCTTACCCCACTATTAGTTTCCTCTCTACAGTTTCTGTGTGTGGTCCAGATGTGATCCTTCAAGCCTTTTCCCTGCCATGATGGACTCTTATCTCTCTGGAACTACTCCTGCATAGATTTGCTTTTGATAATGGACAGAGGTGCCTTTGAGAAATCCAATTTTAAGATCAACAAATACAGAATTAAAGCAGTCATCATAAAGTGGTAAGATGACTCTCAATCCTGACTATACATTAGAATCATTTGGAGAGCTTTTCAAAACTACTGATTTTGCTCTAGGCCCATCACCAGAGATTCTTGTTTAATTGGGCCAGGGGAAGAAGCAACTGCTTCAATATAAGATCCTCAAGTGATTCCTACTGTCTGGTTGAGTTAACACTATTGTAAAGGCATAAAATAGCTTAAAGGCTTCAAGACCAAGAATGTGCCTTTCAAAGTAGGTGAAAGAGTTGGTAGATAATGAGGTTTTGGAGAAAACCATGCCTTTGAGCCCCTTTCTGATTGTTCATTTAAAAATTCCATTCCTCATTTTTACCCTCTAATTTTTGTATTCTTACTTTGTTCTGTTTCTATCCATCCCATTTTCTATCTAGGATATAGATACCAAAGAAATAAACTTCATTTAAATTAGATCCTCAAATGTCAATATGCGTAGGGATCATCCAGGGATCTTTTAAAGCCAGAGATCCTGACTTTGTGTTGCACACATTTTGAATTTTGCATGTACTCTCCTATAAATGACAGTGCTATTGGTATATGGACCTCACCTTAAGTATCAAAGCTACCTTAATGTTTAATTTCTTAGTTTTTGTTTATATATAAGTATAGCATATATATCTATACGCATATGCCCTTGAAGGCTAGAAGACTGCATCAGATCACCTGGAGAAGGAGTTACAGGCAATTTTAAGGCACATGATGTTGGTGCTGGGAATTCATCTGGGATCTTCTGAAAGAACGTAACATAGTCTTAAATGCTGAGACATCTCTCTAGTCCCTAGCTTTACCTTTAATCCAATAAAATTTTATAAGAAAATTATCTTTTAAAAATTGAAACCTATTGTTCTATGTTTTTGTATAGTGCACATGAAGGAGATTTTTTTTACTTCATTCTAGTGGATAACTATATTACACACACACACAGACACACACACACACATATACACACATCATATATTTAACATGCTTTTTATTTGCACTGCCATTCATATCTTAGAACTAGCTTCTATGTTCTGCAATGCTGTAAACATTTTTTAATTAGGAACAACTTAACTTGGTGAATGGGGTAGTGGTGTTATTTTATTTTAGCATGTGTGTTTTATCAACACATGGAAAGATGTAAAATCAGTCTCTATTGATTTATTTTTGTTATTGTTGTTCATAAACACTGCATAAACCAATTTTATGTATATTTTATTAAGTTGGCAATATTTCCCCTGTTATATATCTATCTTGAAATTATGAATGGGGCACACTGGGACATTATTAATTTACATCATTAACCAGTAGAAACAATAGGGAATTGTTTTATTTATTTATTTATTTATTATTTTTTATTTATTATTTATAATGTTTTTATTGCACTAAGTACAAAGAGGTTTTCTCTAAAATAAACAATCTTAACATAATCATATTTTATGGATATAAATGATTTCACATTCCTTATGAATATAATTGGAGTACAAAAATCATTATCGTATCATTTTAACAATCCATCATTGTGAAATAGCTATAAATATGCTGATAAAGATGATAAACATTAATGGATCACTAGCCAGAAGCTAATACCTCCTGGTAAGGAATGTTAGGGAACAGTGATACAGCCAAAATGGTTTTGGATATGGAAAATGGTAAGACTTTACAATATAGGAAATTGTGTTGCCAAATCAGTTGCCATTATTATACTTTAGGCACCTAATGTTTTAAATAATTATTTCCAAAGAGGATCAAGTAAACACAATGAATTTGTGTTCATTAGGTGATGATGTTAGTCTCATATACATATATACTATATTAATAGATATCTATATATTATAATAATATAAAATCACATATAATCAATTTTATTTGTTATTAATTAAAATTTAAAATATAATAAAATATAATTAATTAATACTTAATGTATATATGATTAATATATATTTTGGTAGATGTGGCATAGGAAGGAAGAAAGTACTTGGGCAAAAGAGATACTTATACTCTTGAGAATTATATTGTCATGACTTATGCTTAATTAAATAGGAGGAAGATGTTCAGTTGTGGAGCATGAACTGACCTTAGTAACTTGCTGTATGAGGACAAAGAGAAGAGAGGCAGGCCCTTCTAAGTATTCAAACCTTGTACACACACATAGACACACACACACACACACACACACACACACACACACACATAAAATCTCCTACATCTCTTAATTGCTCTACAGCAACTTTAAATTCCATAGTGTGTGTGTGTGTGTGTGTGTGTGTGTGTGTGTGTGTGTGTGTGTGTGTGCAGTATATATACCATGGACTTAAAAGTGTGAAGGGGGTGTTACATGGGATGGTTTAGAAGGAGGAAAGGGAAGAGGGGAATGATGCGATTTTAGTAGAGACTCAAAAAAGTAAAAAGTTACTTTAAAACAAAAAAAGACTATCCAGTTACTTAGGACCTTATGGCAAGCATCTTAGATCCTGGTATTAGGACATATAACTAATATTCTGGTCTGCAATTCTACAATTATAGTAGAAAGTTCTTTGTTGAAATGGAGCTTCAACTGCCATGTTACGGTAGAGGTAAGGTGATAAGGTTGACAATTATGGGTTTTTAAAACCAAGGTTAAGACTTTTAGTGTCCCTTTTATGTTTGGAAGCTATTGAACTTCTACTGCTCAGAGCATCTCATCATTGTTAACACCATCTCCAGCTCTTTTCATCTTCTTACCTCTGCTCTCCCATTGTATATGATATGTACCTCTGCTATCTTACCATAATGTGCTTGCAACCATCCAAGCAATGTCTATGTCTTTCTCATTGAACTGTGAATTTCTTCAGATTAATGTCTATGTTGTTCATTTCTGTATTCTGTCTGTCTAGCCCTATAACTTGCATAGATAGGTATATATAGGTAGATGGTAACAAAGAGGAAAGAGACACTTGAATTAAGCATCTAAAGACAAACAGCAATTATTTGTACCTAATTTGATGAAGGGTGTCAGCAGGGAGAGGGACAAAATAAAATGATAGGATGAATAAATATCATCAAAGTACATTATATACATGTATAAAAATGTCATAATAAAACCAGTCATTTTATATCACAAATATATGCTAAGGAAACATAAGACACATTTAACTTAAATATATTTTCAAAATACATGCAGTGAATAGATATGAGATTTTTCTCCACACAGCCAGCTAATCTTATTTTCACTTATGTGTCATGAGTATTTAGTCATTTTATAACACTACACGATGTACTTTTATAACTGCTAAAATAAAGCAATTAAGCACTCAAAGAATTTATTTTTACTCTCTACATTCACTGCCCCATTCTTGTCAGGCAGTACTTTATAATGAATTCTCCCAGTGACCATCAACATCATGGACAAACATTATTTCTTGGTATATGGAAGAGCTGGCATGTGCTGCTATTAATTTAATTCTTTTCTACTGAGAGAGAGTGGGCAATCATGCTGTGACAGAATTTCCACCAGCCTTTGAGTGGCTATGTGGAGGTAGGACTTCTGCCATTCCCAGTTTTAATGAAAGAAAAAGAAACAAATCAACCTTTCTTTTAGTAAACCATTAGAATTTTGATATAATTTTGATGTAACTAAATTTTGTTCCAACTTCAGAAATATAGATGCATGGTACATTATATATTATGTATTGTCTGATATTTCAATTGTTTGTCTATATAAACAATACTATGATGACTATTATATGATATCTTTCTGAAAATTCATAATATTTTCCTAAAGAAAAATCCTAGAAATTATATTTGAGAATTTTAAAGTTTTATATCTTACAGATTTTCTCTCCAGAAAAATAAAATCAATTTATGGTCTCATTAGACACACTGAATACACACACACACACACACACACACACACACACACACACACAGACTATCTTTGACATGATCATGAAACTATTGGGTATCAGTTGTTCTGAAGTACTTGCAAATTTGCCACGTAAAACTACATTGGCTTCAAATGTGATTCATTTTAGCAAAAAGATGAATTTAATACTGACATTGCCATTTTCAATATTTCCTTTTTATACGATTTTTTATTAAAAAATTTCTTTTATTTTACATACTAACTCCTGTTCCCCCTCCCTCCTCTTCTCTCACTCCCCTCAACTTACTCCCATCCCACCCCCATCCCATTCCTCATAGGGGTAAGGCCTCCCTTGGATAGTCAACACAGGCTGTCATATCATGTTGGGGATGGACCTAGCCCCTCGGTTCCTGCATCAAGGCTGAGTAAGACATCAAACCATAGGGAATGGTGTCTAAAGAGCCATTTCATGTACCCGGGGTAAGTCCTACTCCCATTGCCAACTTATACTCACATTCAGAGGACCTAGTTCAGTCCTCTGCAGGACCCCCAGCTGTAAGTCCAGAGTCCATGAGCTCCCATTAGCTTGGGTCAGCTCTCTCTGTGGTTTTCCCCATCATTATTCTGAGACCCCTTGCTCTTACAACCCTCTCTTCAACGGAATTTCAGTATCTTGGCCAAGTGCTTGACTGGGGATCTCTGCATCTGCTTCCATCAGTTATTGGATCATGGTTTAATGATCTGAACTTAGCTAAATATATGCCTATTCAGTACCATAACTTTTATAAACACATCAGTGATTAATCTGTCAATAAAAATGTTATCTCAAGGAACTATGTGAGGGCTACAGTAAGATAACTGACTTATTACCTTTTTCCTATATATTCTTTTGCTATTTTCAGACATTTCTATACTGTGAGAAAACAATAACACTTGATAGATGGTTTTCCTAAAATACTATACCCTTTTTGGAGAGCTCATTACTTTAGCCTCTGCTCATGAAAAATAAAGTCATTTCTGAATCCATACCACATTCCACACAAATTATTGAAGGAATTGCATGCTTATAGTTGGTGAAGTAAAGAGTGGATATATTCCCATTAAAATAGGAAGTCTTGATGGAACTATATTCCAAATGTCTAGGTACATATTAATTATTTCATAAGTATACAGAAACAAATGAAGAATTAAGGAAAGGTAAAAAAAGGAAGGTTAAAAGTAATATAATATACATTTAGAAAAATAAGGAACAGAGACTTCAACCTATTAAATCTCTTTATTTTAGAGTGAATACAAATTAATGGAACAGATATAAAGAAATAGGTACTATAAGGTTTCTAGTCCAGGGCTTTTAGTCTCCATCTAATGCTTTTCCACATTAAATATCCAGTTGGTATTTTTCTTCAGGCTAAGTGAATCCGGCTGGGAATCAGTCATATAACAGTTATTAAGCATCTGCATGCATGCTTAGATGGTGGGGGTTATCACAAACCTAGTGGGACAGAGCAGTTCATCAAGGGAGACAGATAGGAAATCAAATAAGATCTTTGATAGAGATGCATTAAAGATTATGTCAGAAAAGCCAAGGGAGCACAGAAACATTCCCACTGAGGCATTAGAGGAAGTTTCCAAACGTGTGTAAGATATCAACAGCAAGAAGAAGGGAAACAGAATGATACTTTTAGATTCAGAAAATGCTAAATATTAACATTGAAAAATAAAACACATGAAAAATTAAACATTGTGCTCAGTGTTTATCAGCTAAATTTGAGTACTAGCTCTGTTACTATCTAGTATTTTGACTCTATAATTTGACTAAATTAACTGTTCCAAAAGAATTAGAGACATTTAATAGGTTAAAGTCAAGTTAATTTTACTGTTTTATCAAGAAGACAAGCTAGGTGATAATGGCACATGCTGTGGGATGTTCTGTATATCCTGTGGGAGCCCTTCTTGGGTTCTTTGTGGCGTTACCCAGCAGGTCCGCATAGAGGATGATTAGGACCATGGGCCTGAGTGCAGGTGTCTGAGATGGTCTGCACTTGGCTGTGCTGGGGGATGGTCTGTATGTCAAGTTGTTCTGATTGATCAATAAATAAAACCTGATCGGCTGTGGCTAGGCAGGAAGGATAGGCTAGACTAACAGAGAGGAGAAATAAAAGGACAGGAAGGCAGAAGGACTGACTGCCAGATGCCGCCATGACCAGCAGCATGTGAAGATGCCGGTGGGCCACCAGCCACGTGGCAAGGTATAGATTTATGGAAATGGACTAATTTAAGCTATAAGCACAGTTAGCAAGAAGCCTGCCACGGCCATACAGTTTGTAAGCAATATAAGTCTCTGTGTTTACTTGGTTGGGTCTGAGCGGCTGTGGGACTGGCGGGTGACAAAGATTTGTCCTGACTGTGGGCAAGGCGGAAAACTCTAGCTACAGGCACATGCCTTTAATTCCAGCACTCAAGAGGTTGAGGGAGGAAGATCTCTGAGTTCAAGGCCAGCCTGATCTACAAAGCAAGTTCTAGGTCAGTGAGGGCTACATAGATAAACCCTGCTGCTGTGGGATGTTCTGTATGTTAATTGTGTTGCTCTGATTGGTTAATAAATAAAACATTGATTGGCCAGGAGCCAGGCAGGAAGTATAGGAGAAACAAGGACAGAGGAGAATTCTGGGAAGTGGAAGGCTGAGTAGGAGAGACTCTGCCTGCCGTCACCATGAAAAGCAAGATGTAAGGTAATGGTAAGCCACAAGCCACATGGCAACTTATAGACTATTAGAAATGGGTTAATTTAAGATAGAAGAACTAGATAATAAGAAGCCTGCCACGGCCATACAGTTTGTAAGCAATGTAAGTCTGTGTGTTTATTCTATAGGGTCTAAGCGGCTGTGGGACTGGCGTGTGAGAGAGATTTGTCCTGACCGTAAGCCAGGCAGGACTGGAGGAAACTTCAGCTCCACCCTGCCTTGAAAAAAAAAGAAAGGAAAAAAAAAAGAAAAAGAAAAAGAAAGAAGACAAGTAGTGATTTTAGATTGTAGAAACAGAATCTTTTAAAATATGGATTTAAAAATACATTTGTTATAGTTATTTAGACCCAGGGAGGGAAGAATTTCACCCATGAGCTGGCCTGGCACCTCTGGCATCCTACAGTTGGGCACCATTACAGTGAGTACCAGGTGGCAAAATGGGAGAGAGAGAGAGAGAGAGAGAGAGAGAGAGAGAGAGAGAGAGAGAGAGAGAGAGAGAGAGAGAGACTGTGGTGATATTTTATTTGTGCTCTAACAAATATAGCTTGCTTGGGGAATCACAGGAAAAAGCCAGCCACTATATGAATCATAAAGGTCAGGCAATCGTAGCACACAACCTTTAATCCTAGCATTCAGGAGGCAGAGATTCATCTGGATGTCTGTGAGTTCAAGGCCACACTGAGAACAGAGCCAGGTATGGTGGCACATGCCTTTAATCCCAGCACTAGTTAACCATAGAGGTCTGTAGGTCTGTACAGACAGTCAGGAAGTGATAGAGCTGGGCAGAAAGAGGAAGTAAGATGGCAGAGCACAGAAAAGTATATAGGCATGAGTATACAGGAAGTAGCTCTCTCTTGGGCTAAAGATTTTCCTAGCAGTAAGAACATGGTTTGCCTGTTCTGTTTCTCTGCTCTTTCAGCTTTCACCCTAATATCTGGCTCTGGGTTTTATTAATAAGACCATTTAGCAATTCATGTTGTAAGAGGTAGAATTCATGTTGTAAGAGATAGAAGAGCTCCTCACCACCTACTTCAGGCCAGATGTCAGGAGAGCAGGCCCTGCACCTCGCCTAGGCAGCACAGTAGAGATGACCCTGTTGACAGGGGTACAGGTGAGTGGGTCCAGGGGTTATGAGAGCAGGAAGATTGACACTGTCCCACCATCTGCCATGTGGTGGCATAAGTGAGTAAAAAATGCCCTCCCTCCCCTGCCCCTTGCCATTTACAGTAGGAAAGAGAACTGGCCCCAAGGTCACTGGAATGGGAGAACTGGCCCTGCCCCTTACTAGCTGCAGCAAATGGAAGAGCAGGCATGGCTCCTTGCCTGGGCAGCACACTAGAGCTGGCCCTCTTGGCAGCGGTGCAGGTGAGCCACGCTTGTGGATGTGAGAGCAACAGAGCTGACCCCACCTCCTCTCTCATATGTCGTTGGATGACAAGAGTAAGAGAAATATGCCCCTCCCCACACATACCTAACTACCTCTGACAGGTGGGAAAGCCAAGCTCCAAGCCATGAGAATAGAACAGCTGGCCCTGTTGCTTACCAAATGAAGCAATCCAGAGAGCAGATCCAGTACCTTGCCTGGGCAAGACAATAGAGCTGGCCTTGATGGTGTGAGAGTTGGTGAGCTGGATCCAAGAGTATGAGTGAAGGAGCACTGGGTTCCATTCCTTGCTCTCTGCTACACTGGGTGAACTAGCCAGGGCAGTGCTGGAGAGCTTACCCAGGTGGTGACAACAAGGGAAAGCTGGCAAGCCTACTAACTCAGCTACCACCTAGGTCTAGAACCAGGCCTCTGAGTTGGCCCACCCCAACACTCACCTCATCTATGAACTGCTGGTGCATGTGAAGGCATCAGACCTGAAGATCCAAAGTTACAGAATCTCCATGACATAGAGTAGCAACAGGATATCCAAGAGGAGCCCCAGGGAGAGCTCAGTGTGGTAGAAACCAGAGGCCTAGACCCAGACCAATGACTCTTTGCAATGAACACTTACAAGTAAAGATGTATGGACTAATAATACTGTGTAACTCTCTGAAGCTTCCACAACAATACAGTAGCTTCCACAATGAGATTTAAAGTTTTTTTATTTGTTTTGGTTTGGTTTCTGTAGCAGGAATCTTAAAAGTTCTTATTGATAAAATCAAACCCGAGGCGAGTTATTGGGGTCCATGCTGGTAGATCAGAGAGATAGAACAAGCCACAGCTATCTCACCTTGCCAATTCCTCAGCTGGTCCTGTTTCCTCAGACTGGAAGCCTCTGTGTCCTCATCCCAATGGCTCTCAGCTGAACTGCTGCTTAAAAGCCTGAATGCTTACCCAGCCAAATCTTAACCAGCCAAAAGCCTCTAGTTTCTGGTCCTCACGCCTTATATATCTTTCTACTTTCTACCACCACACCCTGGGATTAAAGGCTGGCTTTCTGGGAATAAAGGTGTGTGTCACCATGCTTGGCTATTTCCAATGTGGCCTTGAACTCACACAGATCCAGAGGGATTTCTATCTCTGGAATGCTAGGATTAAAGGCGTGTGCTATCACTGACTAACTAGTGGCTTGTCTGTTCTCTGACCCCAGGTAAGTTTATTAAGGTACACAATATTTTGGTGAACACAATACCACCACAGGTTTCTATTTTTGTTTTGTTTTGTATCATCTTATTTTTTGGTTTTACTTTTAAATTTTGTTTTGGAAAGAGGTTGCAAGGGCAGAGGGCAAAAGCAAGGGGAGAGAAGATAGATGAATAGGATTGGGAGGCATAATGTGTAATCCACAATATATCATAAATACTTAAAATTAGAATATTAATGATGAAATAACTTGCATACTAATGCATAAACTAGTAATTCTGATCATTTAGTTTTTCTGCTTTTTCCCCCAATATCTTTTGATCAAACAGTGAGTCTTCATTTTTCTGTGTAGAAGTTATTTCCACCTTTGTGGAAAATAACATAAAGTGAGTATGCAAAATAACATTACCTGGGAACTCTACAAATAACAGAAATGTGTTTCCCATTATGATGGAGGCCAGAAAGTGAAAGATCAAGTTGCTGGCAGACTGAGCCTCTTGAGAGTCAACATTAGTTTCTTGAGTTCTTTATATATTCTGGATATCAGCCCTCTGTCAGATGTGGGGTTGGTGAAGATCTTTTCCCATTCTGTAGGCTGTCGTTTTGTGTTATTTACTGTGTCCTTTGCCTTACAGAAGCTTCTCAGTTTCAAGAGGTCCCATTTAGTAATTGTCAATCTCAGTGTCTGTGCTACTGGTGTTATACTAAAGAAGTACTCTCCTGTGCCAATGCATTCAAGGCTACATCTCACTTTCTCTTCTGTCAGGTTCAGTGTAACTGGATTTAAGTTGAGGTATTTTATCAACTTGGACTTGAGTTTTGTGCAGGGCAGTAGATATCAAAATACCAAATAATCCAATTAAAAATGGGTTACAGAGCTAAATAGAGAATTCTCAACAGAAGAATCTCAAGTGGTCAAAATACACTTGAAGAATTGTTCAATATCCTTAGTCATCATGGAGATGCAAATCAAAATGACTCTGAGATACCATCTTACACCTGTCAGAATGGCTATGATCAAAAACACAGATGGCAGCTTATGTTGGAGAGGATGTGGAGCAAGGGGAAAACTGCTCCACTGTTGGTGGGAGTGCAAACTTGTACAGCCACTTTGGAAATCAATATGGCAATTTCTCAGAAAATTGGGAATCAATCTACCTTAAGACATAGCTGTTCCAATCTTGGTCTTATACCCAAAGGATGCTCAATCAGACCACAAAGACACTTGCTCAACTATGTTCATAGCAGCATTATCCATAATAGCCAGAACCTGGAAGAACCTAGGTACCCCTAAACTGAAGAATGGACAAGGAAAATGTAGTACATTTACATAATGGAGTATTACTCAGCTTTAAAAAGCAGTGATCTCATGAAATTTGCAGGCAAATGGATGGAACTAGAAAAAAATCATCCTAAGTGAGGTAACTCATATCGAGAAGGACAAACATGGTATGTACTCACTCATAAGTGGATATTAGAAGCAAAATATAGGATAACCAACCCACAATACACAGCTCCAGAGAGGCTAGATGACAAAGAGGGTGCCTGAACTGGCCATCTACTGTAATCAGATTGGTGACTACCCTAATTGTCATCAGAGAGCCTTTATTCAGTAACTGATGGAAACAGATGCAGAGATCCATGGCCAAGCACTGGGTCCATGTTTGGGAGTCCTCCTGAAGAAAGGGAGGTGGGATTGTATGAGCCATGGCAGTTAAGGTCATAAGGCAGGAACTCACAGAGACATTTGACCTGAGCTCTTGGTTGTACATGGACTATGTACTTGAGCCTGCATAGGACCAACCTAGACACCCTGCATGTATGTGACAGTTGTGTAGCTTTGTCTGTCTGTAAGGCTCCTAGCAGTGAGATTCGGACATTTATCTGGTTTTGGGGAACCTGTTCCTCATGATGGATTACTTTCCCCAACCTTGATACAGGGGGAGGAACTTGGTCCTTCTTCAACTAGTTGTGCCATGCTTTGTTCAAACCCATGGGATGCCTGCCCTTTTCTGATTGGAGACTGGAGGAGGAGTGGATGGGAAGGGAACTGGAGGAGAGGAGGGTAAGGAAACTGTGGTTGGTATGTAAAATAAATGAAAAAATATGTTAATTAAATAAAATTTTTAAAAGGAGAGTCTGTATTAGCATCAACATTGTCCTCTCACTCTAATGACATAGGGGGCAGAACACAGGATGCCTCTGGGCTTGTCTTTTAGAGGGCACTCATCCTCTTCAAGAGGGCTCCACCTCCATGGATTAGTTATCTTCAAATCTCCCACCTTGTAAAACAGTTATTTGATAAATAAATTATGGAAGGATTTAATTTTTTTTTAAATTTCTCCAAAAGGACTACATTAAAATTATTTATGGAAAATCCTTTTTTGTTGTTCTTCTCATAGAAACAATATAAAAATCTATTATACTTATTTAACACAATATTTTATATACTTAAACTGTTATACATTAAATGAAAGAAGGAAAACATACTAACCAGAATTGATTATAAATGATCACATATAATTTTTATGAGATAATGTAGATTAGTCTCTATACTAGCAGTTAGTAAGATGTGAAAATGTGGACTAGGGTTATTGTACAGGTGGTAAAGTGCTTGCTGAATGAGAATCTCCAGCAATCAAGGAAAAAGTCTAGCACACTGTATGGTGATATTTTATTTGTACTGAAATGTGATTTTATTTGCATGTTAATAAATAAAGTTGCCTGGGGGTCAGAGCTAATAGCAAGCCACAGCAGAAGCCAGGCAGTGGTGGCACACACCTTTAATCCCTAACATATGACAGGCAGATCTCTGTGTGTTCCAGGATACAGCCGGCATGGAGACACACGCCTTTAATCTCAATACCAACCATAGAAGACCTGGAGGTCTGTATAGACAGGCAGTGACAAGGAGGTCATGTGGTTGAGTTTACAACTAATGAGAAGGCAGAACAGAAAGTCAATAAAAAGTCAGATACACAGGAAGTAGGTCTCTTGTGGAGGGAAAGGACAGCAGCAGCAATGAAGGAAAAGAAAGGGTTTTTAGTATAGCTCTTAGCTACTGCTCTGACCTCTTGGGCTTTTAACTCTGCATTTGGCTCTGTTTTTCTTATTTAATAAGACTGTTACATCTACAACATTGGTGAACAATTCTATTCCCAGAGCTGGCGAGACAGAGACAGGAGGATCCCTTTGGCAAACTGGCCAGCCAATATAGCCTAATCAGCAATCCCCAAATCCATATAAGAGACTCCATCTCATAAAACAAGGTGTATAACAAATGAGGAATGACACCTGAGATCTACTCCCCCAACAAACATACACATATTCACTCAGCCACCCATACAAACACACACATATATACACAAATTAAGAAGAAAAAAATATGTGTTTTAAAATTAGGAAGCTGGATAAAATGTTGAAATGTTAAACTAGGAATTATTTTTAGAAAGAAACTAAAGATATTTCATGTGTAAACTTGATTAGGCACCAGGGTACCCAGATATTTTAGCAAATGTTCTGGCTGCATTTGTAAGGAAAATTTTTGGTGGATATTAATATATAATTTTTTTTGTTAAGTAGATCTCTACCCCTAATGTGAATAGTCTAAAAAGAAAAAGAAGACACCATACTGTTGATTATCTTGTATCTATCTATCTGTAGGTTGTTAATTGAAAATGCAGAAATAGACACTTGTTGGCCTCCACAATTGCAAGAGACAATCTCTCACAGTCTCTCTTTTGCCTCCTCTATTGTATGTAGCAGAAAGGTAAGGGATGACTAGTATAAGAGGATGAAAACAGCGCTTCTTTGTTGAACATGGGATATACAGTAGTGCAATTTACTCTCCATTGTTCTTCTAAAGAACATACTGAAGTTCAAAGTCATCTGAAATTTCCATTAATCTCACTCTGCATTATCATAATCCTTTGCTCTTTTTCTTTGGGAGTACTTCCTTAATAAAATGCATGTACTCAAATCCTTGGCTTCAATATCTCCTTATGGAAGGTAATGACCTAAGATAGTACATGAGCAAGAATACTTTGTAAACTAAAAATATAATGTTCATATGCTTTGGATTATCTCTGACAGTCTTTCTATGTGTGTGTGTTCCTGATGTACTTAGTAATCGTATATGCTTTCATTCACATCAAGATATATTTATCTTCACCTTCAGTATAAAGTACTCCAGAAATGCTGGGTAAAAAACAGTTGAAAAAATTATAGTGATAATGATTAAAGTAAGTCAAGCAAGTATTTTGCCTAATTTCTCTTAAATCAATGAAGTATTTCATTAAATTTATATCCTAATTTCAAGATTCCATGACCATTTTTTTTCTTTTCATTGAAAATGGTTTCTTCTCTCATATAAATCATGACCACAATTTCCCTTTCCTCTACTTGTCCCAGCTCCCCCAGGTCTACTACCCCTCCATTTCCCCTTTAGAAAAGAGCAGGCCTCCATCAGAGGACAGCCAAACAGGAGAAAACAAGGCAAAACCCCCTCATATTTAGACTGGAAAAAGCAACCCAGTAGGAGGAAAAGAGTCCCAAGAGCAGGCAAAAGAGTCAAAGATATACCTACTCCCACTGTTAGTGCCTCTTAAAAATAATATTTAGGCTGTGATGTACATTTTACTATGTGGATAGAAGAATGTGATTTAAAAATGACTATTGGTAAGATTGATTAATAGTAAACTAACAAAAATTTAGAGGACAAGATGTATTTCTAATAGTTATCAAAAAATATATACTATGTATAAAATGATGTCTCTATACAAGGAAAAGCATCAGCAAGATTAATAGCTATGGTAAACATTTTTTATTCTGGTGATTCTTAAATTTTACCTGAAATTGCTCCTCTGAAGCTTTAATACTGTGGGTCATTATCACACAATAATAGGAAGTATATTCGTGAATAAAAATAGTGTCTGAGTACTTGTGACAGTTCTTTTCCTAGCTGGAGAGATAGAGAATTGGCAGATAGGATCTTACCAGTGTTTGAGATAGACTTTTGTTAGATAGGCAAGATGCTACATACTTTAGATAAAGGAATTCCTTCTCTATAATGGATATAACTATATCAGAAGTCAAATAGATTTAACCTCTGCTATAAATATTTGTGGTTCTGGGAAAAAGGTAAATTGGTGGTCCTGAAGCAATTGATATATGATCCTAGAAATATGAATTATATCCTATCCAGTCAATTGCAAACACAAGCACTTGCTGAACAGATAGTTCAAGTCCTACCTTGTGAGGATTTATATGTGATCACTCACATTTGAGTTGGATATATACATTAAATCATTTCCATTTCAAATTCAGTCATGCCAGAAATGGTACCACTGCATGGATAAGTTGATATATTTTGTTTTTTCTTTCTCATCAAAGGATTGAATAAAGGATTTAGTTCAAACTGTATTAAAAATATCACATAGGCTGATTAGCAGCATTTCCTATAATATAGCTGTGATGTTGTAAATCACAATAAGACAGATTGCCTCATTATACCATAGAAATGTGTGCTAAATATTTTAAGAAAATTGTTCCAATTATGTTTGAAATAGAAACCTTATCTTCTCTAGAAATTATTGACTTCTAGATAATAAAATTACGATTTACTGATAAAATATATTTTTATTTAAAGAAGTTCTTCAATATTTATGTAACAGCCCTCTATTATAAGATCACCACTAGGTAGAGGGTAGAGCATAAGAGAAAGTCTATCCCAATCTTTATAGAGAACATTCTTTTGAAATTAAAAATACTATGTATTTATTCCTTGAAATATTCATGTGTCTATAGAATTCTTGCATCAGTATTTTATTGCTGTGACAAAATATTGGAGATAAACTACCTAAGGGAGGAAGGATTTATTTTGACTTAAAGATTCAGAAGTTTTAGTTCATGTTTGGTTAGCTCCACTATTTTCAGCTTTGAAAAGGTAGAAACATCATGTAGTAAAGGCATGATGGAGGAATATTGTTCACTTTATTCCAGCCAGAAAGCAGATGTAAAAATTTAAAAAGGAAAGACATAGTGTTCAAAGGCATGCCCCTAGTGACTGCTGTTTCCAAATAGATGCTTTTTAACAACCCATTCAACTGAAAATGAATGGAATGGTAAATTTACTGATGAAATCAATACTTTCTTAATCTAATAATAGCTCAATAATGGTACCAACTTGAAAACAAGACTTTAAGACATTAGCTCTTTTGGTGGATACTTACTTTATAACTAAACCATTACAGCTATTATCTTAAAAGTAAGGCTCTCTCATCTTGACCTATGAATGGAAAATTGTTTAATGTCACAATATTGAGAATAAATATGATGTGATCATACATGACTAGAATGCCAGCATGTGGGTTTGAAGCAGGAGGATCTCAAACTTGAGACCAGCTTGTTATACATAAAACTCTCTCACAAAAATAATCTGGGGTAAACGTATTATGATTTTTAATCAATGTCTGATAGAATGATATAGTAGTAATGTTGCAACTCTCTCAAAATATTATTACTAAGGGATCTGGGAAAAGGGTATGCAGATCCATCTTATTATTTCTTACTTTAGCATGTGAACATAAAATTATTTTTAAAATGATATGTATCCTCAAAGTTCTACCCAATTTTTCCAGATGGTCGTATCTGAAGATAATAGGAGTGCTATTTTCAACAGTTCATCTATGAATATCCTGCTTATGAGAGAATATAATTTAAGAAATGTATCTATAAGAAATATAGCTTGATTCTAAATGGAAACCCATTTGAAATGTGTACCTTCTTTGAAACCTCGAATGTCACATAACTAATTTGCATTCACTTGACTGACATTATTAATTGGATCCTTTTAATATTTATATTTAGTCCTGATCACATACCACCCATCTTTCTCTCTTTACTGATTGGCACATAGACTCTTTTTATTATGAGAGAAAATGTGTAAGAGGATGAGGAAGGAGCAGAGTCCCAGACTGAGGAGGATCAAGTGTTTTGATTTTATTTATACAGGACAATATTTTTTAGACTAAAAGTGTTCCTTGAGAATAGACCTAATGTTTAAACACACAACATAATTACAGGAGAATATGGTAAAATTTTCTGCTTCTACAAAGTTGTCTATCATATTGGTTTTCCCTTGGTGTCCAAGATTACGCAGTTATAACATGTAAAGGAACCTAGTGACTAAGCATAGAAAAAGTCATTTAGGAAATGTTTCTGAATTCATATTTGTGGTGATATTGTGTTCCCCAAAATATTGTGCACCATAATAAACTTATCTGGGGTCAGAGAAGAGAACGGCCACTAGATATAGAGGCCAGAAAATAGTGGCACACACGCCTTTAATCCTAGCATTCCAGATGCAGAAATCTGTATGGATCTCTGTGAGTTCAAGGCCACACTGGAAACAGTCAGGCATAGTGACACACGCCTGTAATCCCAGGAAAGTGACAGCAGAAAGCAGAATGGTATTTAAGGTGTGAGGACAAGGAACTAGAGCTGGTTAAGCTTTTAGGCTTTTGAGCAGCACACTTCAGCTGGGAGGCATCCACCTTGAGGAAACAGGATCAGCTGAGGAATTGGCAAGGTGAAGTAGCTGTGGCTTGTTCTGCTTCTTTGATCTTCCAGCATTTACTCCAATACCTCGCTCCAGGTTTGTTTTTATTAATAAGATCTTCTAACAATTTGTGGTACAAATATTGTTACTTAAAAGACTAGATAGGAAAATACTATTCTAGGTAACTAAATGTAGTAGGACTTACATTTTAGTGAATTGAGATAACTAATATGAAAAGTTAACAAATAATCATGTAGTATCAGTTAACGAAAGATGAAGTTAACATCATTATTTTAATTTTCATAAAAACATATCTGTGAGAAAGTGGCAATTAGTAGATATTTTAATAATTTTTTTTAATGTGAAAAGAATGGAAGAGATACTATATAGGTATCATGACAGACTAGGCGTAGTAGCACAAACATGGTGCCAATTATATGGAAGACTTGAGGCAGAATGGTCATTTCAGACCAGGTGTTTGCCAATACCCTAGGCAAGAGGTTACAATCCAACAAGAACAAATGAAAGGAATAAAAAAAAAGTAAGGGGAGAAGGAAGGAAGGAAGGAAGGAAGGAAGGAAGGAGGGAGGGAGGGAGGGAGGGAGGGAGGGAGGGAGGGAGGGAGGGAGGGAAGGAAGGAAGGAAGGAAGGGGAAGAGGATGGAAAGAAAAGATTGAGGTGGGAGGAAGAGGGAAGGAGAAGGAAGTGTAAGTAGAGTGAAAAATAAATCTCAAATCCATGATGCTTGTGTTTATATCTGGCTGGATGCCTCTGTAAATTATATTATAAAAAGCAGTGAATTTCCAGGCTTATGCCTTGACCTCAGAGGCTCCCTTTTACAAGCAGCATTTGACTCCATTTTGAGTGTAAACACAGATACAAGATACCTCCATTTCTTGATATATATATATATATATATATATATATATATATATATATATATATAGCACAAATCTGTCTTTCACTACTTATGTGACAGACTGATAAATATCTTATTCTTAAAAATAAAAGTGATTCTAACATATACATTTATCAAAGTAAATTGGCACCATTATGAATACTAAGGTATATTAAATCATATCAGGAAGACCAAGCCCAAAAACTTATTAAACACAACAGATAGTTGAAAGGGTTCAACACCCTCACCTGTCCAAAGAAGAGGACACTTAACATTACAGTCATGACAGCTCCACTGAATTGTCATCTGACCAACTTTTGTTTGCATCAAGAGACTCGCATGCAGAGAACTCTCTGCTGTTCCAGGGACCTCACCTTAGATCAATATCCACTGCTAACATAGCCTACTTGAATTTCCCCTTTATAAAACTGTTTGCTGTCCACCTACCTGTTTATCTGTCTGGACCTTCTGTCTATTCATCTACTCTATCTATCTAGACTTCACCTCTGCCCTCTGTGGTCCCACAATTTGCTTATGTAGCTAGATAGGATCCCAAGACTCAGTTCAAACATATAATCCTGAGGTTTGTCTCCAGCATATCTCCACCATGGTTAGTTATCTGATATCCTGTCACAGATACTCCTTTTGCACCCTTTCAGATTTTCCCTACTACCATTCAGTTAGGCCTCTTTGAAACTCCATGAACTCTGTAATAACCTCTTAACACTTTATAGTCATTCTCTAACCTATAGATATACATATATAGATATATTTACTGTCATATGTGATGCATGATATGAGCATTAAAATTAGTAATTAATATACAAATAAAAGAACCTATGTTTGCCTCAAGCAGTTATCAAGAAAATCAGGACTAATTGAAAAATTGTTGCCACTGAGACTACCTCACCTTGTGAATTTATTGTTATCCAACAAATTCTGACATTGTGAAAGACACAAATATTTTTGTGTATACTTTTTACACAGTGTGTTCTCAACAATGTATCCCTTTTGATGCTTATTTTGGAATCTTATTCACAATATGAGAATGTTTGAAAGTGGTAAGGCCCTTATAACATTAGGTCAACCTTTCTCTTACCAAGATTATATTTATTGCCAACACCTCAGGTTGTTACAAAATGAAGACACTATTTGTGCTTTAAAACTTCTACCTGCATTTCCTTCCATTTTGTTCCATATGTAGAAACACCATGAGCTACTTGGCAGTACCATCCTTGTAGACTTCCCAGTCTTTCCAAAACTATGAGCCAAAATAACTTCTCTACTTCATAAATTTCCTAGCCTCAGAACACAGAATAAGACTACTAGTTTGAAAAATATCAAGATGTTATGACTGTAGCATATTAAACAAATAATTGATGCTGGAAAGATAGATTAGGTGTCAAGTCACTAGCTGGTCTTCCAGAGGACCTCTGTTCAATTTTCAATACCCACATGGTGACTTACAACTGAAAGTTCCAGGGGAACCTATACCCTCTTTTGGTCTGTGTGTGAACCAGGCATGCATGTGGTTTACAGACATAAATACAGGCAAAATATAGATACACATAAAATAATAATAATAATAGTAGTAGTAGTAGTAGTAGTAGTAGTAGTAGTAATCATAAAATATTACTATTTGATACAAGAGTTTATGATTCCCTGGTGAAGATTTTGACTTTTTCTAAAGGCAATGGGAAGTCATGCTTCAACTTGTTTTTTCTATAAGGAATTAGAATGCCTTTATGTACATTATCATCAATTTAATATACCAACTTCTATTGACTACTAGATAACAGAACCATAAGAGATGGCTATTTTTTGTTATTATGTGGGTGGTAGGCAGATACATTTAGGATATTTCCAGGAGCATACTAGATATACCCTTTAACTCTGCTGTTCCTAGTTGTGAGACCTTAGTAAACATTTAGCCTCTTTGAATATTCTGCCTTTTCTTCACCTCTGAAATGAAAAAAGTAGGCATTTTCTTATATTTCTGTGAAGATAGAGTAAATTAATACAAAACTAGTTCTGATTGCATACCTGACTATAGGTATGCAATGATGAGTAGGCACACAATAAATGTTAACTGTATTATTCTTTTTGAAGATTAAAGTATATCAAAAGTAATATACTTACATATGCAAAAATGTACATGTCAGTATATTCATTTGAAGTAGAATATAGGACATACATGCTTGTATGTATGTGTGTGCATAGTTGAATGCAAAGACATGCTTCACCACTTAGTAGCTCTAGGACCTAAGGTGGGTTACTGAACACCTTTAGGTTTTCAATGTATGCTTCCAATCTGTAAAATAACATTAATAATAATGTCTCACTGTATTAGTTAGTTTTAAGTTTGGCTTCCCAATCTAGAAAACCAAAAATAATGGTGATTTTTTAAGTGGAAGTTTGTCATGTGAAAGAAATGTAGGGGTTAGAAGACCAGGAGAAATATGACATTTCTAAGATCTATAATGAATCAGGCCCCTCTGTCTTCATGGAGTAGAGGCCCGAGCATTGGGGCTTGCATTTTCAAGTTGCTACATGATCCAAGGAGACTACTAGTTCTAGTCATGCAGGTGACATGCCATATAATTGGAGAAAGAAATGTAAGGGGACAAAAAGGACTTATATATGTGATGATGTGGTTCCCTTTAATTAATATGTCTTGAAGCCTGGCAGAATCATAATATTTCCATTTGTATGGACTTGACCAGAACTAAACATAACCACATATAGGTGAAAGGGAGGCTAAGAAAGTTGTTTAGTTGGCAGCATAACTGCTCCTACTGAAATTTATTCTCTTCATGAAGCAAGAAAGTGGATATTTGATGGGTAGCCAGTAGGCACAGTCATGCATCCAAATAGAATTGGTTTAAAGATTTCATGAGGTAATAGAAGCGTAGCCCCCAGCTCAGTTCCTGACAGATAGTAAGTGCTTAATAAAGAGGACATGATACATGTTCTGCCTTGAAACTATTCTGAAAACACTTAAGAGTATTAAATAACCACAAATGCTGTGAGACACTATTCAACTTAAACAATGGTATTTTCACGGCATTGGGTGGCCTTAAATGGCATGAATAGAAAGTCTGTGGAGTTCAAACCTTAGAAAACATCCCTGATTTAATGGTAATGGTCTTTCTTCCTGCAGAGTCAGATCACAGTTTAATCACAGCACAATGCTGAAGAAAAATGGGAAGTAGCCAATCCTTACCCTCTTTGGATTAGGAAAGATCTCTTCCTTTATCCATGGTGAGTTGAATCAGTCCCGAAGAAGGGAATTGGCCATTTTTCTGTGAATGACCTTTTAGAACAATAGGGAAATGAAAACAAGAGAGAAAACTTAGATTTCAACAGCCATTAAAGACAAATGAGAACATGTCAATTCTATTCTTTTTGACAGGTTTATCTTAACTGTTTTAGAGTTCTCTCATAGGAATTGTTCATTTTAAGCAGATACATAATATTAAGGTGCCTTTAATTTTAGAATTAAAAATTAAGTTCTTTACTGTACCCTGATTCAGTGATTTATCATGAAGACATTAGTTATTCTTTAATTTCATTAATGCCTAAAGGAAAATAATTTCCCAAACATAAATACAGTGAGAATTATATGACCTCTTTCTCACACACACAAGTATTCATAGTCCTCATGTCTTAATTTTAATACATGGCCGGCAGACACCTTAATTTCAATAAAAAGCCAAAAGAAAAGAAAGTTACATTTGTAAATTGAATCATGCCCTGTCACTAACCTTAACCATGTTAATCGGTGGCCTGCTCTAATTCAAATTTCCCTTTTGAAAGTGTTGGATGATTCATGTCTCTTTTAGTTATAAGCTTGCCTCTTGAGACTTTTATTTCTACAATGCACAGTTGTTGGGCTCAGGAGTGGGATATCATAAATAAGAACCTCTTTCTGTCAGATTTACTGGAGCAGAAATATGCCATAAACATAAGTTGTATGGTTTTGAAATACAAACAAAAACATTATACAGCACAAAATTGATCATATTTTAAGTATCTTAAACACTTAATTTACATTCAATGAGACAGTTACTGTAAAGAATTACATATCATCTGAGTGTAAAATATGAAACGGAAATATTAAAGAACTGAACTCTGCTTTATCCTCTTGAAAAGTAAGACTCTTTTTTTATAATTTAATTTAATTTTACATATCAGCCATGGATTCCCTTGTTCTCCGCCCCCACTCCCTCACCTTCCCCCTAGCCCACCCCCCATTCCTATCTCCTCCAGGACAAAGACTCCTCTGGGGATTCAGTTCAACCTGGTAGATTCAGTCCAGGCAGACTCAAACTGGCTTCACTTCTTCCTTTTCATTTGCTTTAGTTTGCTACAGTGATTTATAACATGCAAAGGCATGTTTAAATCCAAATTCTTTTAAAAAACTCTCCGTTTTTCCTTCTTTTTACTTTCCTCAGTACTTGTCTCTGTTATATTGAAAATTTAGTCACATAGCTAAATACGTTAAGTAAATTAAATACATTTCACAATGATATTTTTCATGCACCAGAGAAAGTAGTTTCAAGCACCCACAAATATAGGAGAAGCAAACTAATGTAATATCCATTGTTGAATATAAACCTAATATGAAGACTTTTCATACACAATCTGGCAAATGATGACTTCAAAGGCAACAACTTCCTTGTAGTTGACCTCCTCTTTCTTTCACCCACCTGAAGATAATCTTCCCCTTTAATTCTGCCCCTGTTGCGTCTGTTGCAGAAAGGAAGGAAAGAAGTGCAGACATTTTGGATAATCATGTACTCTATATCCAGACTTTGGCACCCCTTTCCTATCTTTTATTTTTCAAAAATAATTTTGGGAAGCTAGAATCATCTCCAATGTTTGATTGTAAAAACTAAATAAAGTGACTTGCCCAAAGTCTCAGTAACTAGGAAAAGAAAAATAGAAGTTGAATCCATGCCTGTTTGACTCCAGAACCTGGGTTTTGAACTATGGAACTTTGCTGCCTTTCCTGAGAGTCTAACTGCTTACTAATTCCTAACTTTAAAGTAATGTGCTAAATTTCAGTTTGTCAACTTGCTGTGTTCCTCATTTCTTTTCCGGTTGAATTTGAAACTGGATCTATATTGTTTGTTGTTCTTCTGTTAATGTGTCTATGCTCTCTATTGTTTTGTCTGTTACACTACCATGGTATCCCAATGCCAGATCTGCCTCTGAAACCCAGCTACCAATACTGCAGTAATATAACGGGATGCTTTTCACATTCATTTTTCTATTTATACAGTAGTGTGTAGGTTTGAATTAGTCACAGAGTGGTTTAGCACTGTGTTGTGAAAGGGCCATAGGGAAGATATCATAAAATTGGCTAAAGAGAATTGACTTGCATAGAAGGCTGAAGTGAAAAATATATGTGAAACTAAAATAATACTTAGAAAGACTGGTAATCAATCACTCTTAAGGAGGATAATCTTCCAGAAGAGATGAAATAAAGTCTTTTATACGGTTTCATCTATATAACAATAGTATTTCACAATGTAGTTGAAAGTAAAAAAAAATTGAACTCTTTGTACCACTCAAATAACTAATATTGACAAATATATTAATGAATTATGTGCATTTTATTGCTATGTCCTAATATAATATTAAAATATAGTAATTTAATGTCAATTTCATAATATTTGCAAGATACACTATAATAGAAGCGATTGCTAGATGGTTTAGTATAAGGGACAGATTCTAGGAATAAGATATTAAAGAAAACAAGATACCCCTATCACTCATAAAATGGAATAGATTACATCTGTATCCTGGACACAAATATGAAAATGTTATATCTCATGCATTTTTTCCTGGTCAGATAGAGTCAGTCTCCTAAAGCTAGTATGTTTACCACTTCCTTATACAGTTGTCTGTCAATCAGTATTCAAATAATTAGTCCCAAGCTCTTCTATAAATGTCAAAATTCATGGATTCTGAATTCTATTATATAAAATGAAGTAGTATTTATGTATAACCTATTCATATTCTTTTTATATTTTGTAACACTTCCAGGTTTCTTATTATACTTGGTATAATGTAAATCACATGTAAATATTTGTTAGCTTGTATCATTTAGAGAATGAATGGATAATTTCCATTAGTCCTAATCACAGTTGAAGTGACTATTATACATAGCCTATCGTGAGGCTTCCAGTTTCTACATATATAGCTCATATTATGTGAAATATCCAATTGAGTTACAAAAATTTGTAAGGCAGTCTGTGCCTTTAGCACCCTGGTTGTTCTTTTCTACCTCTTCTATTTCTAGACCTTCCAAAGAGGAAGAGCTATTTTTCACCAGCACCTATCTAATAGCAGTACTAATCCAAGGGACATTTACAATGAAACATATCCTAGATGACTGTGTTCCAGATGCGTTCTGAACCAATATTAATTACTATGCAAGAGTGACTAAGGTACTTCTAAAGGCAAGAAACCTACCTGCGAATGGTAGACTGCAAATGGAAAGAGGTGGAACAAGAACAAGATGTAACAAATTTGTTGAACAATCATAAGCTTATAGGCGAATGAAAAACAGAATTCTGAGGACAGCATTCATAGCCTATCAGATTATCTCTGGACCAATCTCATGAATTGAGATCTGTGTCCTAAGTAAAGGGATTTATCAATTAGTAAATACAAAATAAATGAATAACTTTTGGTTTTGAAGATTTTATAAGATTTTACTATCAGTTCAGATGCTTGTCTATAAATAGTATATAAAAATTAATAAAATATGGTCTAATTATCAGATTTGACCATACACCATGATTTCCACAGCTCTTGTTAAAATCTACTACACTGCAACATTTTGAGGTGTAGATTCAGTAGTTAGGGGTGGGACTCAAGAATTCACATTTCTAACAATGTTTCTCTTGGAGAAACATTGGCTTAAACAGTAAGAATAATTATCACACAAAACAAGATATCTCAATGACAAGAAGCTCCTTGCTAGTCTTCTGGTTCAGCTATGTCCTTGTGGGTACAAATACATTTCATCTCTCATTAGGGCATTTTTCATGCAGTGGTTTTGCCTTTGTTTCATTCTTCTCACAGCTACAAGATGTCAGGCACATTTTAGACATCATACACGTGTTGAATCAGAAGAGGAAGAACATTTTCCTTAGTATTTATTTTATTGCTAGAAGAAAAGGAAAACCCATGACAAACTTCTCATCACCAGAATTACTTCACATTCTCAATCCTAATCTAATTGCTAGCAAAGAGAATGGGTCATGGTGTTCTTTTGGAGCTGTACATCATCATGGGAGACATCACTAGGACAGGTGCCAGCTATCTACACTTAATTTTAATTTTTCTGTCAAATTTAGGATTAACTAGTAATTTAGATGTAGTACTTTTAGATTTTTAAAAATTTATTTATTAAAAAATAGAGTTATTTGTATTTCTTTTTTTTTTTTTTTTTTTTTTTTTGGTTTTTCGAGACAGGGTTTCTCTGTGTAGCTTTGCGCCTTTCCTGGAACTCACTTGGTAGCCCAGGCTGGCCTTGAACTCACAAAGATCCGCCTGCCTCTGCCTCCCAAGTGCTGGGATTAAAGGCGTGCGCCACCACCGCCCGGCTAGTTATTTGTATTTCTATGACAGAATATCTGACAGGAACAACTTATGGAAGCAAAGATATATGTAGTTCCTGAATTCTGATAATTGCATCCCATCCTGATGACAATGTTCATTGTGGTGGAAAAATGGCAGTGTCTACTCACATGGTGACCAGAAAGCAAAAAATAAAATAAAATAAAAAAAATAAAAAATAAAAAAAGAAAGAAAGAAAAAGAAAAAAAAAACTAGGTAAAAACTAGGGGCTACGCTACTAGGCTATAACCTTCAAAGCCCTACTACTAGTTTTCAACTTCTGCAAGAGAGGCCCTACCTTCTACAGGTTCTAGAGTCCTCCCAAACACCACCACTATCTAGAAAGTAAGCATTCAAACCATGAGATATTTGCTAATTTCCTGACCTCTGTGGGTATTCCAAATAGAATAAACAAATCTGAAGATTCAAAAAAGAGGGTAGTATAAAAATATAAAGGGTGCTGTGGGATGGTCTGTATGTCAAATGTGTTGCTCTCTGATTGGTCAATAAATAAAACACTGATTGGCTAGTAGCCAGACAGGAAGTATAGGCGGGACTAACAGAGAGGAGAATTGAGAGAACAGGAAGGTGGAAGGAGACCCTGCCAGCCACCTCCATGACAAACAGCATGTGAAGATGCCAGTAAGTCACAAGCCACGTAGCAAGGTATAGATTTATAGAAATGGATTAATTTAAGATGTAAGAACTAGATAGCTAGAAGCCTGAGCCATTAGGCCAAACAGTTTAAATAATATAAGCATCTGTGTGTTTATTTAATAAGTGGGCTGTCAGACTGCCGGGGTTTTGCGGGACCTGGAGAGAAAACTCCCCAGCTACATAAAGGGGAATAACAGAACATCAAGAATTCAATGGGGTGGAGGTGAGATATCAGTATAGAGAAGAGAATACAGGGAGACAAAATTAACACTAAAGGTATTTTTAAAAATTCATATGGAAACCCACCACAACTGAAGCTTCATAAACTATATACATAAATACACATAAAAAGTTAAAATGGAATTACCCTATAATAAGAAGGCAATGAGTCTTTCAGACATCATAGACTAACAAATAGAGTCCACTGCCAGGAATGAGTTACTTCTTTTGGAGTTGTTGTCCACTGAGGTCCCATAGATCCCCAAACATTATAAATTATTGACAGTGCCCCTGGTTACCACCATTATCTGATGGTATAAACCCTATTGTTGAAGAGACCACATAGTTATATGATAAAACATAGAGAAATCTAGCTGGAAGTCAACTAGAAACTTCATCTCTACTCAATAGCTTTCATGTTGCTGGAAGGTACTATGCATACTATCTGAGGAGGAAATCAATCTTAGCCAGCTGAGAAATTTATGAGCTACAAGAATGGCTAATTTTGCAAGAGAAGTACATTGGCGCAATATCTGCATGAATGTAGCAGACTTGATATCAGGGCCAAGAACCTGTGGCTAGACAGCTTATGGGCCGTAGGAGAGAACCTACTACCATTATTCTGCTAAATGGATAGAGTATTAAACTTATTCCTAAAGAATTACTGTTCTACACATAGATTAATGCCCCCTCTCAACCTTCATCAAGAAGTTTCTTTTTGCAGTAGATGGTTATTAATTCAGAGACTAATAACTGGAAAATGAGAGACTCATAACAGAAAATGAGAGACTGGAATTCTCAGGCCTAAATAGGACATATATATCACATTCTACCCCCCATCCCAAGGCTCAGAGATTGTTGTGAAGGAGGAGTTAGAGGTATTATAAGAGCCAAGAGTTCTATATAACTACAAGAGTACTGTTTTTTGGATATAGAGCAATATTCACAGTACACAGTGCAACATTTTCACATGTAAATTTACAGTAGTTGAGACAGCATGCACAAGACATGTGTAAGCTCAAGCCAGACAAAAATCACAACATGGAAGGAGGAGTTGGGCATGAAGTCCCATTCCTTGATAAGGAGCTACTGACAATTAGTAGATCCTAGGAGAGAGAAAAATCAGTTTTACTTAAGACTGTGTCCCTTGACAGGCTGACCACATTCCAGTAAAGGTCATAGAAGAGTATAGCAAATGTACTTGGTGGGTTTAAAAAAAAAAACAAATACAAATATAAAAACAAACAAAGTTGGGTGGTAAGGAACAAGGGAGAAAATCTGGAAGGAGAGGTATGAATATAAGAAATACATTATACACAATTCTCAATGAACTAATAACAAATACCAAGGGTAAAACAAGGAGTTGTGTCAGGGGAAGCATTCAGATTTGTATTGAAAGAAAATTCTGTGTGTGTGTGTGTGTGTGTGTGTGTGTGTGTATGTGTGTGTGTGCATGTGTGTGTAGATCAAGAACATGGAAAAGAGGTAATTGATTCAGAGATCTTAGCTTGAGGGAATGTAATTTGAAAATTAATTATTTTGTGTTTCATCTAGCCCTTCACCACTTACTGCTTCATGCAAGAAGATGTATGCAAAAAGAGAAAAGGAGAAACTCCATCTTCTTAGAGAAAACAGGAAAACATAATGCTACCTGTACTAAGTGTAATAAATAGTATGTATTGGAAGTCACAATAACTGCCTGCTATTATCATTAGTAGGTTATAAAAGGACACAACAATAACAACTAACATTTTCTGAAAAGTACTACATTCTGCCTTAAAACCTTTATAAGTAGTCTCTTGAATCATTTTCACAAAAATCTGATGAGGTCCAAATAGCCAAAATTTCCGTGGCTATTTGGAAAGATACACTGTGTTATCTTCGTATACACTTTAGGGGTCCAATGCAACAATTCACACTCACGATCACTCCATTCTGCTTCTTGTGAAGGAAGTACGAATATTTTAGACACACAAGTATGAAAAGTAATGTTCTGAGTTTAAGAATTACTAATATCACCCAATATATATAATGGCCAGGATAGAACTGGAATTTTTGTCTGACTTCAGAGCACTTTTCTATCATCACTGTTTCATTTTCAAAGTCAAATAATATTCATACAGTACCTAGAATATGCTAGTTTTCTAGAATATGCTAGGCCCTCTCCTACACACAGTGCATACTTTGTAGTTTTAGATAAACATATCCCTCTTCTTTTGTGTTCTGCTCCTTCACCCCTCCCAAGTTGTTTCTCCTACTATTTCCCCTATTTCTGCCTTCATAAACATCTGTATCCTTCTAATTCCATTTCTAGAACTCCTATTTTTCCACTTCCTAGTCATGGGTGTTAGGATCCTGCCCTTACTCCTGCACATGTGCAGCTCTGGGTCTTGTGTCTTACATCATTAGGGGGTGCTGACAACTACGTATGTGCAGCCTGATCACACAATCTGTGCCTTAAAAAGCTGGATGCAGACCCCACCCTCTCTCTCTGCCCTCTGCTCTCTGCTCCCTGCTTTCTGCTCCCTGCTCTGCTCCCTTCTTCCCTCACCCCACCATCTTTCTCTCTCTCCAGGCCCTGCTCTCCTCTCTCCTATCCCCTCCTTCCTCCCAATAAAGTTCTCGTAGCTTTGGTAGTTGTGGCCGTGGCTCATGACTTTTCCATGCAGTAACCAGTACTGCCACCAGCACAGATTATCATCCTTTCATTGGTGCTGTGGACTCGGATAGGAGATTCTACTCACTTGGTGTCTGGGCCTGAGCATTGTCAGAAACCTATACCGAGGACCTGTGACTGCCCGTTACACTTTTTTCATATCACTGCTGCCACTGTGGTACCGCATCTGGACTGTGCTTGCACCTGTCTCCCCGCCCCCCCACCACAGGTGTTGCCAAGATTGGTGAGTGCCCCACCATTTCCCGTGGCTGCAGCCTGAGCTATATTCCTTGCGCCAGGCCCCCCCAGGAATCCTCAGCTGTGTACCATGACACATTCTATCTTGATGAAGTATACAATACTGTCCCGGCCCCTGAGGGTCCTCCAGGTACATACACCCCAGCACTTACCCTTATCGTGATGACAGTTTGGGTAATTTGTGCTGTTAATGCTGGTTCATAGACTGCTTATTCTCAAGGATGCTTGAAATAGGAGCCTGGGATCTCATTTGTTATTTTAATTATTTATTTTTCTCTCTCTGCACTGTAGTCATGGGACTTAGGGGCAGATACCAGTAAATTTGGCCATTTCAGCCCTGATATTTCACAGGAATTATTTAAGTTCTGCCAGTGAATGGGCAAATAAAAAGAGTTACCTTATCCCCAAGCTTTCTACCAAAGCTCTGAACCCTTCTCCTTCTCTATTTCTGATTCTTTCTTTGACACGTGCAACCACTACTGTCTATCTGACTTCTGCTCTCCACTCTTCAGTATTGTTTGGGCTGTTTCTGCCCAACCATGTCTCTCACTGTAACTCACCTTAATTCCACCCACTCATTCTCAAGGTGCCCTGAGAAGCACAGACTTGTCTGAAAGCAGGCTAGGATCCATGCAAATAAGTTTACAGTAATCAGGATGGCTCTTTAGCCAGAGATCATTTTATATCCTGCCTTCTGACAAGTTTTCCTAAAGCTGTCCCCAAGCCAGCAGACATCAAGGGAAAAAAAAGAAAATTTAATATACAGAGTAAAATCTGTCTCTTGTCCCCCAGACCTCCCTGACATAGGACTAAAAATTAAGCATCTTGAGAGCAAGGCTCCTGACCCCATAGGCAGAAGTTTCAGCTGTGGCATTTAAGTTGTACCAGGGGAGAAATGAAAATAGCGGGAGAACAGAATTACCAAGTTCTGGCACACACTGGTTCCCGAAAACCATTGGGTCCCTGTTTTAAATATGGGGGGGGGCACATGGACTAGTGCAAGCCCTGCCAGGCCATCAGTTGAGCCTTGTTCAGAGTGCCACCTAGAAAGACAACCAGTCACCTGACTGCACCCAGGCACCAAGATGTCATGGGAACATCAAGCTAAGACCTCCAGCAGACCTCTAGGCTTAGCCACAGGCTCGTTCACAGGGAACCCAGAATGCAGCATGGAAGCGATCCATTTCTTTCCTTCTGGACACTAGAGCCACTAATCCAGTCCTGGGAATTTTGGAGTCCCACTTCTCCTCTTTTCTCTATTGTTAGGGTAGGGAGGACAGCCTTATCCCCCTCCCCAGACTTAATTGCACTAGCAGGTTTACTTAATGGAAAAAGATTTTCCAGCTGAGATAGGAGTTTTCATTTCATTGCTCCCTCCATGTGCCTCACTCCAGACCTGTCAGAAGTGCTTCTACTCCTCATGCACATAGACAGGGCCCTGATCTCTGCCTTGTCCCTAATTCCAAAGAAATAAGCTCTCATTCCACAAGATTTTCTCTTCCCAATTCCCTCTTCTAATTAACTGTTCAGCTAATGGTTGCTTTGGACCACCACAGAAATGGAGTCCAGGTATCATCAAGTAAGAAACTGTAACCGCTAAAATGTATTTATACCCCCAGACCCAAAAGCGTCTGGGCTTTACAAAAACAGACTTTAATATAACCATCTATTACTGTTAAATACTCTCAACAATTGATCACTTGTGTCTCCTGGATGCTAAACTAGTAAAGGAAACAGGTGCCTTAAGTAATCTACCTCTAATAAAACTTATCTCAGGAAAAAAAAAAACTAAGCAGAATACTAAACACTACAATGGTCACTAATTTTCTCATAGCTGCTTCTTAACATGTTCAAATATTTTCCCAAGCTCCGGAAACAAGCTTAAATCCACCTGGACAGGTCAGATCTACTTCAGACTTTTTCTGACTCACCAGCATCCTATCAGACACAAAAGTAGCCAGAGTGCCAAGCCAAGAGGGATGGACGGCTCCAGGGTAGCAGAACAGCCCACCACCCCAGGACACCTGTCTACCTCAGAAGGCCCCCCTTCCCTACTCTCCTAAGAGCCAACCAATGCCCACAAAGTCAGCTGGAAGCAGTTTTTCCAGGAGAAACAATGCCCCTATTCATATTCACTCACTTTTTAATAATAAGCAAAAAGATTGGAATGTTAGGATAATGCCCTAACTCCTGCACATGTGCAGCATGGGGCCTTGCATCTTATATCATCAGGGGGCACTGGTGACTACATATGTGTGGTGTGATCATGCTATCTGCACCTTAAAAGGCCAGATGTGGACTCCATCCTCTCTCTCTGCTCTCTGCTCCCTGCTCTGCTCTGCTACCTTCTTCCCCCACCCCACCATCATTCTCTCTTTCCAGGCCTGGCTCTCCTCTCTCCTATCCCCTCCTTCCTACCAATAAAACTCTCTGTAACTCTGGTAGTTGTGGCCATGGCTCATGACTTTTCCATGCAGTAAACAGCACCACCACCAGCACCAATTATCATCCTTTCAATGGTCCCTTTTCACTTTCCTGGTATTCACAGTCATTCCAGTTATATACACTTATCTAAAGTTTTGAAGATAGGATCCACAAATAAGAGAAAACCTGCTGCATTTGTCTTGCTGGGTCTGGGTTATCTCAGCTCAGCATAATATTTTCTTCTTCCATTCATTTACCTGCAAATTTTGTGATTTCATTCTTTATGGCTAAATAGTATTCCATAGTATATATGTACCATATTTTCATTATTAATTAATCAGCTAAAGGATATTTAAACTGTTTCTATTTCTTAGCTATTGTGGGTGGAGCAACAAAGAACATGGATGAACAAGTGTCTATGGAGTAGGATGTGCAGTCCTTTGGGCACACACCAAGGAGTGTTATAGCTGGGTCATATGGTAGATTTAATTTTTTTCTCTTTTTAGGAATTCTCCATGCTCCATTTACATAAGGGCTATACTAGTTTGCAACTCACCAACAGTAGTTAAGATTCTCCTTTCTACATATCCTTATCAGCATTTGTTTTTACTTTGATCTCTTGAGCTTAGACATTCTGACTGGGGCAAGATGAAATCTCTATAAAACAATTGCATACATAGTCTTGATAAACATTTTTCAGAAAATGTAAGCAACTATTGGCAGATATTCTTCTTTCCCATGGCCCCTCATGAAATTGGGATATGAAAATAGAAATATACTGTTCTTGTTGTGTTTTCTTCAAAGGCACAAGGCAAGTTTGTTTTCTTCAAATAACCAAAAGAGAAAGAGAAGGGTACAGAAGTGGTGGTGGTGGTCGTGGTGGAGAAGGAGGAGGAGGAGGAGGAGGAGGAGGAGGAGGAGGAGGAGGAGGAGGAGGAGGAGGAGGAAAGGACATTTTTAAAGCCTCTTTTTCTTTCTTTTGCAAACTTCCAAAAGTTTACAGCCAACTTGATCATAGTATCACTTCCTTATTATTTTGTTGTTGCTGATGTTTTTATAAATATTAGAGAGGGAGAGTCAGTAATGTGTAATTTATGATAGAGGTATGGAGACCTTTAAGTTTCAATAAAAATAAGTTGATTGATAATTTAGAAGAAGCTAGGTAGGACCACTGGCTAACATCTAACTTATAGTTAATGGCAAGATAAAGGGATTTTACATATCAAATTATGGTCAATAATTAGTTTAGACTTGATAAAAGGGGAGATTAATCCAGGTTGTTAGGAATTTATCAGACTTAGATGAAGTCCTTTAAAAGAGGACTTGAGCTTCCTTTAAGCTTTTCCAGAAAAAATTCCTTCTAGGACTGACCTTGAAGAAAGAGGCTGCAAAGTAGCTAGAGGGCCAAGAATCATGAGCAAAGATAGTGCTGGTGTCTTTTAAGAGCTAATTAGTGTCTGCATCATGATCACCTTTGGACAACAGCCAGGAAAGTAATGGGATCTTTTTTACTATAGCATCTAGAAGATGAATTCTGTCAACAGCATACCACATCCAAGTTGAGCTTCCAATGATATCATAGCCATTGCTACTACCATGATTGCTAACTGATCAAACCAGTAGCAACTTATCTATATAAATTGGGCCAAGTTTTTTTTTAACTTACAAAAACTGAAATAAAAGCACTGTGTTGTGGTTATTTTTTATATAACAATAGAAAACCAAAACACTTAACTTCAAGTGAGTATATACATATTTCCTAGTTACTCCATCTAGCAAGGTGGTTTGTATTCTAGTAGAAAGAAACCGTGGTTGAGTAAATGTGCACAAGAGAGTTACGAATTTGTCAATTACTGTGTAGGACACACACTGTACATGGAACTTGTTCATGTACTGTTTTATTTTTATTTCTAGGTCACCTACTTGATTGCCCTATACAGTGGCTAGTTTGTAGATGCAATTCAATTGGTATTAATTTTTTTATAGCAGGAACACCACTTTTGTTTTATATTAATTCCCTAGATAGCCCAGACACCTCCAAAATTTTCATTTCAAGAATTTATAAGCAGCTGTTCCATTTTCTCTGCTCTCTGTCACAATTTCTGGCAACTTTATTTAGCCTCTCCTGCATTTATGGCTCATTTTCCCACTTCTCTTTCATGTCTGTACTCTCTTTTACAGTGAAAATTTGCTTTGATAGTGACCTTTGTCTGTGGACTACCTTGCCTTCCCCAGCCTCTTGATTTTCTTTTTTCTTCCTTTTATTTTATTTTACAATACCATTCAGTTCTACATATCAGCCACGGATTCCCTTGTTCTCTCCCCTCCTGCTCCCCTCCCCTTCCCCAAGCCCACCCCCCATTCCCACCTCCTCCAGGGCAAAGCCTCCCCTGAGGACTCAGATTGACCTGGTAGACTCAGTCCAGGCAGGTCCAGTCCCCTCCTCCCAGACTGAGTCAAGCGTCCCTGCATAAGTCCCAGGTTTCAGACAGCCAACTCATGCAATGAGCACAGGACCCAGTACCACTGCCTAGATGCCTCCCAAACAGATCAAGCCAATCAACTGTCTTACCTATTCAGAGGGCCTGTCCAGTTGGGGGCCCCTCAACCTTTGGTTCATAGTTCATGTGATCATAGCAAAGTTTTTTCTTATTACCTGCATGCTCTGTCTTCTCATCCTTCCATGGCAGGTGACTCTTCTACAAGAAATTTTGATATCTATTTCCTCCACTTGAGAAGTTGGTGGTAAAATGCTTTTAGTCATTGCTCAGTTCTCATCTCTGCTTTCAGATCTTCATTCTGTTTCTTCTTCCTCCTCTTTTCTGATTGCCCCCTGAAGCTCCACCCCTGAAGGTGAGGCTAATCACTGCCTCTCACTCACCCCACAGAACAGTCAGTTCTCATTTCATAACAATCAGTAACTGTGTACAATAATCATTTATTTTCTATATCAGAATTTCTGTGCCTCCCACTGACTGAACCCATCAGGAGTACAAATCTTATCTTGTCTATCTTTGAATTCCATGTACCTGAACATAGAGATAAAGACAAAAGTAGAATCCTCAGTGTGCCTAAGTAGCTGACTGAATGAAAAGTAACATGTAGAATGTATAATTTCAAGATTCAGGAGAGTCTAGCTGAATCCTCATATTTTACTACAATTGTCTGGCCCTTAAAATACTGGAGAACTGGGGAATCACTAGAAACAAGAATAGTAGATTTCACTAAATGTTTCCAGAAAATATCATTGTGTTATTCTCTGTCTAACTATCCCCATTTTATCAACAAAAGAAATAAAATGGGAGAAATTATGATTAGGAAAATGGCGAGGGCTCACTAATTTTGATCCTGATACATTGATCTCACCCTCGTCTAAACTCCCAAAACTTTCTATCTTTCTGATACAAAGATCCCCCACTAAGATAGTTGCATATAGCTTTACCTTATAGTTTCTCATGTTAAGTAATGGGTACTGTTTACTTACAAAAATAATCACAACAAATTTGGCCCTGCTACTAGAAAAGTTAGTTGTTCTTTTCTGTTTATTTGAGATAAAATACTATTTGAAAATTTACAAAGCATAAGAGAACTTTTGGCTCATTGTCTAGTACAGTTATATGCTGATCACCATGTAGATCCCAAGGATGCAGAAATGAATATGAAATAGTCCATGAAGTGAGGGCATTTATACAGTGATTGAAAGAGAGTGAAAAATCAATGAACATTGATAACCTAGTGTGCTACAGATTTTGGCAGATCAACTGTGGCTCAGATGAAAGGCTTGTTGTATACACTAGATTGGGCAAGAGAGTACAAGTGGTCAAACAATTTAGGCTCAAAGAAGAAAACAATTCATATGAGATCTCATGGCAGTAGAGTGACAATTCATTTGACATGTATTCTAGGGTACACATTGATTATCTGCATTATCAAAGGAAGCTGCAGAGTGTGACTTTGTAGCTCTTTTGTGGTAGACTGTGGGCTATAAGTAGTTTATCACAACTATAGAACTTTTGGCACTTAGATGCCTTAGAGATGAATACTTGTAATTCAAGCAGTATGTTAGGAGCCAACCACTATTAGACTTGACCAAGTATTAACACAAGCAACTAAGAAATAATACTCTACACTTGGGTCTTAGTAGATGCATTAAGTTTTCAGGGAACTTGGCAATTAAAAATTGGAGTTGTAAATGTAAATAAAAGACTAACTAGTGAAGTTTTGTAGAAAGGGCCTTCACTAGCTCTAATTTCCATATTTCTGCAACATGAGTCTCTAGGTCAGCAAGCAAAGTATTTAGGCAGGGAATGCAGTTCTGAATCAAAGATCACAGGCTTTAGGTTGTCAAGCCTGCATTTCAATACCAACCATGACATTTCCTAGCAGTGCTGTCTTAAGTTAGTTATTTTATCCCTCTCTGTGTTAAATTCTTTATTTACAAACTGGGAAAACAATAACACATGTCTCAAAAATTGTGAAGATATTTATAAAGCTTCTAGTGAACAAGAAGGTACTAAATTTGTTGCAATTTTTATTGATACCTTTACCATTATGTGCCCCTTTCACTTATACGTGTGATCTTGGATATTCTACATTCATTCTCTTAGTTTCTGTTTCCTAATTGATAAAATAAGTCAGTTGAAGCAGATGATTCTTAAAAGGCCTTCTCATGTTTATTATTCTAAGATTTTAGTGTTTAAAGATGCCTTGTGTCTTTATAGCTCTAATTTTTGTTTTTCGTATTATTCCCTTTAAGAAAAAAATGGGCAGATGTTAATCTTTGTAGTCAAGAAGAGAAAAGCTGTGATTTGGGTACCTGGGAAGTAGATGTGATTTCCAAATGAAGATCTTCTTGCTTTGTTTATATTGAGACTTACACTCTGAAGATCAAGGAAACTGTGGCCCAAGTCCTAATGTGGTGACCTCATTAATCCAGAACAAAGCTAGAGATTATAAAGGTAAGGGAAATGTCCTTAATGTTCAGTGGTGTTAAACACAAAGGCTGTCTCAGGATATACTATTCTCTGAATGTCACAGGGCAGCCTACTTCTCTTGTATTAATCATGAGAGCAAGTTTGTTCACTTCAGTATAAACAATTTGCTAAGTGCTTGCATCTACAATTTCACAGACTCCTTTCCTCAAACCAAATGTTAAGAAGGCTTGATACAGAGAGGTTAAGTAATTTACCAAAGTATCTTGGCTTGGAATTGGCAGAATGATGCACAACTGAAGCTGGTTCTCATAAGGAGGCAGGTGTTTATACATAGTGCAGAGGTAAATGGTGATGAAATGCTGAATCATTAGGAAAAGTGGTTATAAAATGTTTCACTTACTAAGGTAATCTGTGTCCAATACATCTTAGAATAATAATAATTATGTAATATTAAAGAAAAATATGGAGAAAAACAAGAGTAATATAAAAGAACATTGCCAATCTAGAGATCATGAAGTCTAAGCTTTGTTCCTGGGTTTAAAAAGATATCCTTGTATAATTATGAAATCCTTTCCTGGTCTTCAGTTTCCCAGTCTATACCAGAAAAAGAATAGATATTTACAGCTTTTCTCCAGCGTTAATGCACATGCAAATTATCTAAGTATCTTGTTAAGATGTAATCATGCATTCAGAAGCTCTGGGGAGGCCTCTGGGGTTCATAATTCTATGGACCTCTCATGTGACCACAACACTGGTGATCTAGCAACCATCTTTTCAGGGGCTAGATTACCTCACATTCAACTCTAAGATCAGCTAGTTCAGTAAACATCAAATTGCTTGACTCTATTCTATTTCCTCTTTTTCATGACATGTGAGGTCTCTCCAGCTTATGTTACAGTTGCTATCACTTAAACTTTTGTCTCAGGCACATTTCAATTCCCTTAGATACAGACACTGTAGGCAGTGGTGTTGCTCAAGTGGGACTGTCCTAGATATGGGAGTGGGTAACTGACCTAAAATACCAATAACTATGTGCACTGTGAAGGTCCCAGATGTCCTAGTATGGACATTATGCTCTGTTCGGATTTCCTGCTACAAAACTGAACTATTTCTATGATACCACAAGGTATTGTTAGATGTGCTGATGGCTGATCCTCACCTACAGCTGACAAAGAGGGAAAAGTCAGTTTCTGCTTTCCCTGTGGAAATCAAGCATGTCATTCTGCCACCTGTTCAGCTGGTATAGTCAGAAAGCAATGCACAGGTCCCATTTCTCTGGAAAGCTTTAGTGCAGTGAGCCATGCAGCCCCCTTTTCAATCCTCCTCAGACTAAGTTTTTTTCTCTCCCTGATAAAGAATGTTTTCAGTCATTGAAATATCTACCAAGAAAATAAGATTTATGTCAATGCAAACCTAATTATTTTGGAAATCTTATATCCAACAAAGCTTAGGAATATTTCTTGTGTAATCAGCCTCCAAATCCCATAGTGGCATGAATGAATGACTAGTAGATCACAAATTGGCTTGTTAAATCCTGCTCTTGTTTGTTTCAATTCATTGCTTTAATTTCCTTTTAGGCACATTTTCTATTTTGACTTTTTTCTTTAATATTATTCTAAGTAAAGATTTTTTTTTCTTTGCTTCCACAACATCTTTTATCTCTCACTGGTGTAGAAATGTGCAGAGTTTAGTTGAACCCTCCCCAAGGGTACCACAGAAATGCACAACTTTCTGGTCATTGAACCTGTCTTATTAAACTGCTCCTGTGGAGCATAGAAACCTCTCTGCTCAATTTAGCATAGGCTAGCTGAAAATCAATCCCCCCAAATAAATCTTAGCTTGGAAGTCTTCAAAACATCCTCTTGCCTTCATGAAAGCATATGTACTCTGAAAACTCCTGATAAATGCAAAGTTGATTGAAAAATCAAGTTATCTTCTTGGAGTCTGAGCATATTGTAGACTATGTTCTGTATTCCTGCCTCAGTTGAACTCTGAGATCTTGCACTCGCCCCAATCAGTCGTGGCTTAACACTGAATATATCCATGTAACTTTTAAGCTAGCCCTGCTTTATAGATAATTAGCAGCTTCTTCACTGTAATGTTGGGAAATGTAGGTAGGTGTTTTAGTTTCATTTTTTTGTTTGTTTGTTTGAGACAGGGTTTCTCTTTGTAACAGCCTTAGTTGTCCTGAAACTTGCTTGTAGACCAGGCTGGCCTCAAACTCACAGAGATCTGCCTGCCTCTCCCGAGTGCTGGGATAAAAGATATGCCACCACACTCATCAGTGTTTTAGTTTCTAATTAATGCTAAAACACATTACTGGTAGCATGAAAATGGAAACTTACTATTTCACAGCCTTATTGAACTAAAACCAAGGTGTTGTCAGGGCCATAGTCTCTCTGAAAATTCTCAAGATAGGAGTTGCCACCTAGCATCCTAATAGCTTCTATAGGTTACATGTATTCCCTGAATTATGGCCCTTTGAGCTATCTTCAAAGTTAACAATTGTGTCAAAGTTTTCTTTCTTTTCCTTACTCTAATTCCATCTTATTCCTCTGTTTTCCACATCCAGTAATTATTTTTTGTTTTGTTTTGTTTTTTGTTTTTCAAGATAGGATTTCTTTTTTTGTTTCTTTTATTATTAAGAAATTTTTCTATTCACTTTACATACCAACCACAGATCCTCTCTCTTCCTTCCTGCCAGCCTCCCCCCCAACCCACTCCCCATTCCCACCTCCCACAAGTCAAGGTCTCCAATGGGGAGTCAGCAGAGCCTGACATACTCAGCTGAGGCAGGTCCAAGCCCCTCCCCACTGCACCAAGGCTGTGCAAGGTGTCACACCCTAGGCATTGGTCTTCAAAAAGCTCACCCATGCACCAGGGATGGATCTCAATCCTCCTGCCTGGTGACCCCCCAAAGAATTCAAGCTAAACAACTGTGTCCTGTATTCAGAGGGCCTAGTCCAGTTTGATGGGGGCTCCACAGCTGTTGGTCTACAGTTCATGGGTTTCCACTTGTATGGCTGGTCATCTCTGCACGTTTTCCCATCATGATCTCCATGTCCCCTGCCCACAGAATCCCTCCTCTCTTTCATCCATTGGATTCCCAGAGCTTGGCCTCATGCCTAGCCATGGATCTCTGCATCTTCTTCCATTAGTAATTGGATAAAGGTTCTATGATGACAGTTATGGTATTCACTAATCTGGTTACCAGAGTAGACCAGTCCAGGCACCTTCTGGACCATGGCCATTAGTCCAAGGTGGGGTCACCTTTTAGATTCTTGGGAAATTCCCCAGTACCCTGCCTCTTCCTATTCCCATGATGTCTTCATTAATCACAGGATCTCTTTCCTTGCTCTCCAACTCTGTCCCTGTTCCAGCACAAACCTCCCATTTCCTTATGTTCTCATCCACCATTCTTTGTTCTCCATTACCCCCACTCACTCCTAGTTTGCTCATGTAGATCTCATCTATTTCACCTTCACTGGGGCATGTATGTGTCCCTCTTAGGGTCCTCCTTGTTAACTAGATTCTCTGGAGTTGTGGGTTGTAGTCTGGTTATACTTTGCCTTACATCTAGTATCCACTTATGAGTGAGTACATACCATGTTTGTCTTTCTGAGTCTGGGTTACCTCACTCAGGATGATGTTTTCTAGTTCTATCCATTTGCCTGCAAATTTCATGATATCATTTTTTTACTGCTGAGTAGTACTCCATTGTGTATATGTGTCACAATTTCTTTATCCCTTCTTTGGTTGAGGGGCAACTAGGTTTTTTTTTCCAGGTTCTGGCTATTATGAATAATGCTTTTATGGGCATAGTTGAGCAGATGTCCTTGTGGTAAGATTGAGCATTCCTTGGGTATATGCCCAAGAGTGGTGTAGCTGGGTCCTGAGGTAGATTGATTCCCAATTTTCCGAGAAACTGCCATACTGATTTCCAAAGTGGCTGTACAACTTTGCATTCCCACCAAGAGTGAAGGAGTGTTCCCCTTGCTCCACACCCTCTCCAACATAAGCTGTCTTCAAGTGTTTTTGATCTTAGCCATTCTGACAAGTGTAAGGTGGTATCTCAGAGTCATTTTGATTTGCATTTCCCTGATGACTAAGGATGTTGAGCAGTTCCTTAAATGCATTTCAGCCATTTGAGCTTCTTCTGTTGAGAATTCTCTGTTAATCTTTGTAGCCCATTTTTTAAATTGGATTGTTCAATATTTTGATGTCTAGTTTTTTTTTTAATTCTTTATATATTTTGGAAATCAGCCCTCTGTCAGATATGGGGTTGGAGAAGGTCTTTTCCCATTCTGTAGGCTGTAATTTTCTCTTATTGACTGTGTCCTTTGCCCTACAAAAGCATCTCAGTTTCATCAGGTCCCATTTATTAATTGTTGCTCTCAGTGTCTGTGCTACTGGTGTTATGTTTAGGAAGTGTTCTCTTGCGCCAATGAATTCAAGACTGCTTCCCACTTTATCTTCTATCAAGTACAGTGTAACTGTATTTATGTTGAGGTCTTTGATCAACTTGGATATGAATTTTGTGCATGCTGATAGATATGGATCTACTTGCAATCTTCTACATGTTGACATCCAGTTATGCCAGCACCATTTGTTGAAGATGCTTTGTTTTTTCCATTGTACAGTTCTGGGTTCTTTGTCAAAAATCAAATATTCATTGGTGTGCAGATTAATGCCAGCATCTTTAATTCAATTCCAATGATCCACGTTTCAGTTTTTATGTCACTATCAAGCTGTTTTTATTACTATAGCTCTATACTGGAACTTGAGGTAAGAGATCATGATGCCTCCAGAGTTTGCATTATTATACAGGATTCTTTTAGCTATCTTGGTTTTTTGTTTTTCCATATGAAGTTAAATATTGTTCTTTCCAAGTCTGTGAAGAATTGTGTTGGGATTTTGATGGGGATTGCCCTGAATCTATAGATTGCTTTCGGTGAGATACCCATTACTATGTTAATTTTACCTATCCATGAGCATGGGAGATCTTTCCATTTTCTGATATCTTCTTTGATTTCTTTCTTCAGAGACTTAAAGTTCTTCTCATACAGGTCTTTCACTTGATTAGAATTACCCAAAGGTATTTTATATTATTTGTGGCTATTGTAAAGGGTGATATTTCTCTGGTTTCTTTCTCAGCCCATTTATCATTTGTATATAGGAGGGCTGCTTGGCCGGGCAGTGGTGGCGCATGCCTTTAATCCCAGCACTCGGGAGGCAGAGCCAGGTGGATCTCTGTGAGTTCGAGGCCAGCCTGGGCTACAGAGTGAGTTCCAGGAAAAAAAAAAAAGAGGGCTGCTGATTCTTATGAGTTAATCGTGTATCCTGCCACCTTACCGGTAGATGTCATTACTATCTTCATGATGTCTAACTTTAAGTGAGAGTCATACTAAACATTATGAGGTATGCATATTTATTATTTCACTTAATCTAGGCAAAATCCCCTGTATTATTTTTTTTATTATTTTCATCATCACCTTTTTACCTTTGACCAGAAGATGAGAAAAAGAATTAAGAGAGTTAAAGTCTCTTTCCCAAGTCAAGATGAAAACCCATGCATAGTAACTTGCAACCTGCTTTCTTTACAACAGCTAATCAGGGTCTCATTCAGTATTAGAAAGTATTGTACATTGTTTCCTTAGCAATATTTCTCTAAGATAATAAATTTACATTTGAGGGACTGGAGAAATAGCTCATTGGGAAAGAGAACTGGCTGCTTTTCTAGGGGACTCAGGTTCAATTCCCAGCAACTATATGGTGCTGCACAGATGTCTTTAATTTAAGTTTCAAGGGATCTGTCTTCCTCTGGCATTTGTGAGCATCAGGAACACACATGGTACACAGATGTACATGCAGGCAAAACATTCATACACTTACAATTAAATTAACAATAGAAAATTGTATCTGAATTTTAAAAGAGTTCTGCTTCTTTTAATTGTTATAATATATTTACTGTTTGATTTTCTAATGTAGGCCTTCATTTATGATCAATATTTTCATGATTTCCTTATGACAAAATTTTCTTTGAAGCTATATGTCTATCAATTCAATTAAACATTGTATTAATAACATGTAGCATCAGGCTTAGTCTCTGTAGATCACTTGTCTTTTATTAAGTGACAAAAATTGTGTGTATACACACATATATATGTAATTTACATGTGCATACCCTATATAAAAACAGAACATAGATACATGGCACCTTAACAAATGATGAATAAACAGGGTCTATTGAAAAATATATCTGACCAGGGATAGGAAGTATAACTGTAAATTTGTAAGTTCTCCCTTAAGTTAGTGAATAACTTCCACACATTGTTTTCCTAAATCAGATTATTTATTATGACGTATGGCCATTTGACTCTAAAATTCATTTTCACCCAGCAGCATATTTTTTAATATCATGAACGAGGCAAGGCTGTCCACTCTCCCCATACTTATTCAATATAGTACTTGAAGTTCTAGCCAGAGCAATAAGACAACATAAGGAGATTAAGGGGATACAAATTGGAAAGGAAGAAATCAAGCTTTCCCTATTTGCAAAAGACATGATAGTATACTTGAGTGACCCCAAAGATTCCACCCAGGAACTGATAAAGCTTATAAACACCTTCAGCAACATAGCAGGATACAAGATCAACTCAAAAAAATCAGTAGCCCTCCTATATACAATGGACAAAGAAGCTGAGAAGGCAATTAGAGATACATCACTATTTACAATAGCCACAAATGACATAAAATACCTTGGGGTAACACTAACCAAGAAACTGAAGGATCTATATGACAAGAACTTTAAGTCCCTGAAAAAAGAAATTGAAGAAGATGTCAGAAAATGGAAAGATCTCCCATGCTCATGGATAGGCAGGACCAACATAGTAAAAATGGCAATTTTACCAAAAGCAATCTACAGATTCAATGCAATGTCCATCAAAATACCAACACAATTCTTCAAAGACCTGGAAAGAATTGATATGGAAAAACAAAAAACCCAGGATAGCCAAAAGAATCCTGTACAATAAAACAGCCTCTGGAGGCATCACAATCCCTGAATTCAAGCTCTACAATAGAGCTACAGTAATAAAAACAGCTTGGTATTGGCATAAAAACCGACATGTGCACCAATGGAATCGAATTGAAGACCCTGATATTAACCCACACACCTATGAACATATAATTTATGACAAAGAAGCCAAAAGTGTAAAATGGAAAAAAGAAAGCATCTTCAACAAATGGTGCTGGCATAACTGGATATCAACATGTAGAAGGCTGCAAATAGATCCATATCTGTCACCATGCACAAAACTTAAGTCCAAGTGGATCAAGGACCTCAACATAAATCCAACTACTCTGAACCTGCTAGAAGAGAAAGTAGAAAGTAGTCTTGAACACATTGGCATAGGAGATCACTTCCTAAATATAACACCAGTAGCACAAGCACTGAGAGAAACAATCAATCAATGGGACCTCTTGAAACTGAGAAGCTTTTGTAGAGCAAAGGATACAGTCAACAAGGCAAAGCGACAGCCTACAGAATGGGAAAAGATCTTCACCAACCCCACATCTGACAGTGGACTGATATCCAGAATATATAAGGAACTCAAGAAATTAGACATCAAAAAGACCAACAGTCCAATTAAGAAATGGGCTATAAAACTAAACAGAGAATTCTCAATAAAGGAAACTCAAATGGCTGACAGACATTTAAGGAATTGCTCAACATCCCTAATCATCAGGGAAATGCAAATCAAAACAACTCTGAGATACCACCTTATGCCTGTCAGAATGGCTAAGAGCAAAAACACTGAGGACACTTTATGCTGAAGAGGATGTGGAACTCGGGGAACTCTCCTCCACTACTGGTGGGAATACAAGCTTGTACAACCACTTTGGAAATCAATATGGCGCTTTCTTCGAAAATTGGGAATCAATCTCCCTCAAGATCCAGCTATACCACTCTTGGGCATATACCCAAGAAATGCTCAATCATACCACAAGAGCACTTGCTCAGCTATGTTCATATCAGCATTGTTTGTAATAGCCAAAACTTGGAAACAACCTAGATGCCCTTCAACTGAAGAATGGATAAATAAATTGTGGCACATATACACAATGGAATACTACTCAGCAGAGAAAAACAATGACATCATGAGCTTTGCAGGCAAATGGATGGATCTAGAGAAGATCATCCTGAGTGAGGTAACCCAGACTCAGAAAGACAAATATGGTGTGTACTCACTCATAGGAGGATACTAGATGTGGAACAGGGATGTCTGGACTGCCACTCACATCATCAGTGAGGCTGCCTGGAAAACAGGACCCCAAGAAAGACACGGGGATCGCCCAATGATGGAGAAATGGCTGAGATCTACATGAACAGCCTGGACATGAGTGGGAGCAACGAACAGCGAGGGTCAAGGGAAAGAGAGCAGGAGATCCCAGCTGGATCAAGAACAGAGAGGGAGAACAAGGAATAGGAGACCATGGCAAATGAAGACCACATGAGAAAAGGAAGAAACAAAGTGCTAAAGAGGCCCACAGAAATCCACAAAGATAACCCCACAAAAGACTGCTGGCAATGGCCGAGAGACAGCCGGGACTGAGCTACTCTGGTGATGGGATGGCCAAACACCCTAGTAGTTGTGCCAGAAACCCCATCCAAGGACTGAGGAATCTGGATGCAGACATCTACGGCTAGGCCCCAGGTGGAGCGCTGGGAGTCTGGTTAGCAAGAAAGAGGAGGGTTTATATGAGCGAGAATTGTTGAAACCAGGGTTGGATAATGCACAGGGACAAATAGCCAAACGAATGGAAACACATGAACTATGAACCAAAGGCTGAGGGGCCCCCAACTGGATCAGGCCCTCTGAATGGGTGAGATGGGTGAGATGGTTGATTGGCTTGATCTTTTTGGGAGGCATCTGGGCAGTGGTGCCGAGTCCTGGGATCAATGCATGAGATGGCTGTTTGGAGCCTGGGATTTGTGCAGGGACGCTTGGCTCAGTCTGGGGGGAGGGGACTGGACCTGTCCGGACTGAGTCTGTGGGGTTGATCTCAGTCCTCAGGGGTGGCCTTGATCTGGAGGTGGTGGGAGTGGGAAGTGGGCTGGGGGGAAGAGGAGGGGGGCGGGAGGTAGGAGAACAAGGGAGTCTGTGGCTGTTATCTAGAGCTGAATAGTATTGTAAATAGTATTGTAAATAGTATTGTAAAAGAAAAAAATAAACAGGATAAAAAAATTTAAAAAAATTAAAAATTATTTACATTTTTACAACTTTTGCTTATTTTTGAACATTTTTATCACTTAATACATGCATACAATGTGTTTCAAAGATGTCCACTACATCTTCTATCCTCTCAACACTTTCTCCTCCCAATTTCACATTTTATTTATTTATTTTTTAATTTGAAAACACACTGAGTTCACTTAGAGTTTTCTGTATGCTTGTGGATACAAGACCATCTAAAGGAGCATAGGCAATGTTTCAGAGACCACATCACTGAAGAAAACTGACACTTCCTTTTCCAGCAATCATTCATTGGTAATATTTTCTCAGCTAAGGATGGGACTTCATGAAATCTTCCACTAACCATACTGGGATTAGGACTGGATTAATCTGCTATGCACTATCACCTGATGTTTTACTTCATTGTTTCAGAGAGAACAATTTTAAAAGACAGACCCTTTGCCTTACTCTCCTCTTTCTAGTTATCTTATCTACATAGTATTCTCATGTACCAATATCATCAGGGTTCATTACTAAAGGAACTGACATGAACAAAATATTCCAAGTGTTCCAGCTTTGAGATTCAAATCCATTCTGTTCAGCAAATATGAGTTGTACTGCCTCAGTCAGAAAATTTCCTCAGCTTATTCCACATACCACAGGATAGATGTTGTGGTTTGAATGAATATGGCCTTCATAAGTCCTTATATTTGAATGTTTGGTCCTCAGGTAGTGGGACTGTTTGATGAGGATATGGGTGGCCTTGTTGGAGGTGTGTCACTGGGGGCTGTCTTCAAGTTATCAAAAGTCCACACCATTCCTAGTTAGCTATCTCTCTGCTTTATGACTGTTGTCTCAAGATGTGATCTCTCAGCTACTGCTCCAGTATTATGCTTGCTTGCCTGCCTTCTAGCATGTTCCCCACCATGATGGTCATAGAGTGGAACCATATGACTTATGTTCTAGCCTCTGAAACTGTAAACCCCCAATTAGCACTTTCTTTTATAAGTTGCCTTGGTCATGGTGCCTTAATTATAGTAGCATCTTTTTTTTGTTACACTTTCTTGTACCTCAATTGAACCATATATAATAATGTCTAGCTTGAATGTAATAGTATTTGAACTGTTTCCAGTGTGAAAATCTTTTATTCCATGCTACACACTTTACTTCTTTGATTTTATTATACCTAAGAAACAAGTCAGGATACAAATGAGCAATAATTGGGCAGAAAGATATATATATATATATAAAATGACATGAAGTTGGAAGGAAGGTACATTGGGAAGGATAAAGGCAGTTGGAGTAGATAGGAGGTGGATGTGATCATGATAAACTGCATACATGTATGGAGTTTTCAAAGACTCCATTAATATAGAATACTATTTTAAAAAATAAAAACTTCCCTGAGAGTAATATGGTGCAGTGTTAAAAGACATTTTCAACAAAGGTTTACAACCTGAGTTCCATCCCCATCATCCACATAGTGGAAGGAGAGAACTAACTGCCTCAAGATGTCTTCTGCCGACCCCTCCAACAAGTAAATATAATAATAACTTTAGAGATTTGTTTTAAGATTTTTAGGTATGTGTGTGTTGTCCCTGTGTATACCACATGTATGAGAGTGACCACTGAGTCCAGAAGATGTTGAATCCATTTGGAACTGGAATTACAAGAGGTTGTAAGCTGCCTGACATGGATTCTGGGAACCAAACTCATTCTCCAGAAGAGCAGTAAGTGTTCTGAAACATTAATCTATCTGTCTAGCCCCATGAATTTCTTTAAAGAGCAGTTAACCAGGCATGTGTGAAAGGATAAGGAATATGTGACTTATTAGATGTGTCCTTTATAAAAGGACTAAGGTCAAAAAAATGACATAGTTCAGATATCATATGAAGGTCAGTCACTTAATATTTGGCACTGAAGTATTCAAGATTAGGTAACTTATGTTATGTTAGGCACAGTTTACACAGCAGTAAGAAAACTGGAAGTAAAAATATGAATATTTAGGATGTCTGTAGTCTCTAGAAAGTTATAGATCAGAGGCTTGTTAAGAACCACTCAGAGAGCTACTATAGGATTACATTAATGAACAGGAATTAGTGCATCACATACGCATCAGTTCATGGGATACCAGTAAGATTAGGACAGAACACTATGGAAGAGAAAGAAACCCAGTCCTGGGAAATAGAGATTACCATGCACTGAGTGAGTGATAATTGTAACTCCATGACAAGTTGTTGAGGAGAGGGAACACTGTGTTATTCTGTTAAACAGGAGGTATACTGACTTTAGCCTTGATGCTTTGATCATTCTATAGTTTGAATGTATAGGTATCTAATTTGGTGAGAAAATGGGCATAAGGACAAATTTTTTCTTTTATGGTAGTCATCTGCAGATGACTGTTAAGAAACTTAGGGTTTTCTGCCAAATTCCCCTGCTGAACAGGGTCTATAGCTACATATTTAGAATGATCTTAATAAAACAGTAACTGGATAGTAAATAGTTTTGTAATTCCAATTGCCTAATTGTGCTTGTGTTTGAAATTATTTGTTTAGTTGTCTAATCTTGATCAAATGGGAATGAATTAGGAAGTGTTTATGTTGTCAATGATGCTTTGAAAGAGATTAGGGCAGCAGCAACCATTCTAAATGTCTTCCTCATTTTTTTTTATTTGTTTTTGCTTTATTGAGAAGTGAACACAAGGCCTTGCATATACTAGTCAAGTGTTCTACCACTGAACCATACCCCCAGCTCTGATGTTTTCCTTGTTCAATTCTAATTCTATTAATTAATTTTCATTTTATCCAAAACTAGTTGAATCTGTTCCTAAATGAAGCAGGCTTCTCAGAGACTTGTTTACTTCTTCCCAGTCTGACTTAATGTTATGGTTATCGAGAACATATTTTTTCCCTTTGCTATACTGTGTTGCTGATGTCAAAAGAAACCGAACTACTACTGGCAGAGCAATTTAATTTTTCATTAAGAGAGAAAAGATCATGCGACATTGTCATGGTTTTTCTTTTTGAGGTAGTTGTTTCTGGTACTGTGTAAAAAGCACAAAAATTGAAGATTGTATGTCATGGTTCTGCTACTAATTGGCTGATTATAGAGCAGGTTAAGTCAATCTCCCTGGCCTATTTCTGTGTGTGTAATGCAAAAAATACTTCATGGTTAGCATGACAAATACCAGCAGTAGAAGCAGTAGAATACTATTATGCTGACATCTCATGAAATGGCATATTATAGTTCTAACTAAATTCATGTTCTTTATGGAACATATTTCTAATAAAGTTCTTGCTTTTAAAATACATGGTTGGCCAGAGTTGTCCTATCCCTTGATTATGAGCAAGTGCTACCTTTTGGGATATTGAAACACAAATAAACTTGGTACTCAAATGCCAGTATTCTATGGTATATGTTTTTATGATTGGGCTTTGTGGAAGAAAGGAAGAAAGGTCATATTATTATTTCATAACCTTCTTGAAGAAAGTAAAATCTTTGTTGGAAGTAGTTTTTAGCATGTATTTTTAAGCATTGTTTTGTGGTACAAAGGTACTGGACTTACACAATAAGATACTTTCAAGAATTTGATTCTGTTTGGATCTTGACATTATTTTCTTTCTATGCTAACAGGCTTGTCCTTTCTGGCACTAGAGAATGCATATTTTTCTTACAAAATGGGCAGTTTTATGGTACAATATGAATAAAATGCAAGGAGCTTATCCCAACCAAAATACTTTGAGTCCATGAGAAAGTTGCTGTATATGTCATACCTTGGATACAATTTTTATCACCCCCGCTACCACATTCATCTTTTCTTGGTCATTTAAGCAATGAGACTGTTTTATATTCTTACAAACAGTTACCTAACTGCATCAGCCACAATACAAACTAACTTAATAGAAATTTTCTGAGTATCTAGGGCTTCTTTCCATTATTGAGCCAGTTACAGAACCATGGGAAGACATTTGACTCCCTTCATGTCCTATTATCTTCATTTGACTTGCCTTTTCTTCATAAATTCATGAGGTGTATTGACTACAATTTTTGTTAGTAAATTTTCTTTTAGGACATTAATTATAGTGTCTTAGAGGGCTCTTAGGTTATCCAAACCAAGAAGAAAATTATAGCTCTGTTATTTAGCTGTTATGTAATATGGGGAAAATTCATGTCACTTAATGTGCATCAGGTTTATCCCATATTAAATGAGGACAAATAATAAAAATGATAAAAATAATATTATTTGAAGGTTATTAAGATGATTAGCTAAAATATGGTTAGCATATTGAAAGTGTTAGATGAATAATAAATACTGTTAATTTGTGCCTTGTCAAGGATGTTTCCTAGCTGGATACTTGGTCTTGTGCTCCCTGTACATGCTTTCAATCCCAGTATATGTGCTGAAGCAAGAATTTGCTTAAGATATTTGTATGTCTTTTAAAATCACATTCCATGAAATAACAGCCAATCTTTAGTTGAGGGTGCTTAAAAATACAGTGATCTATGTTAGAATTGAAAGAATATGAAGTTCTATGTGATAGTTAAAGTTAGGGATGACCATATATTTTTTTCAAGTGTCAGTGTGTATGTGTGTGTGTGTGTGTGTGTGTGTGTGTGTGTGTGTACATGTCGTGTGTGTGTGTGCTTATGTGCTCACTCATGCATATGAAAGTGCTTCTAAATGAGATTAACATTTGGATTAGTGAACTGAGTAGACAGTCATCACTGTTGTCACAGTACACCATTCAATACACTGAAGGCTAATAGGATAAAAGGCTGAGTAAGTGATAACTCACTCTGCTTCAGTGCCTTAGAGCTGAGATACTAGACTTCTGACTTCAGATTTAAATTAGAAATGGCACTTATACTTTCAGTTCCTGTGTTTCATATATTGGGTAATAAATTTGAACTAACATTGGGTGTCTCCTGGATCTTCAGCTTGAAAACAGCATATCCTGGCACTTCTCAACCTCCATAGTCATACGAGACATCTCCATAATATTCTTAAAATTGTATTTCTTTCTCTTTCAACAGTTTACGTACTATCTATCTGTGCCCCAATGCTTTCATATATTATATAAAGCACATATGTACATGTCATAAATATAATGTAGGTGTATACATGTGTTTATACATGTGTATACATGAATGGATATGTGTATGAAGATTCACATGTATAGTGTGTGCATATATGTGGAGGCCAGAGATTGGTATTAGATATCTGTCTCTTTTACTCTCTACCTCATATTTTGAGACAGTCTTTACACTAAACCTCTTGATCATTGATTGGTCAGACAGGATGGCCAATGAACTGGATCTGCTCACTTCCACTGTGCTAGGGTTGTAGGCAAACACCATCACACACATAGATTTTTTTGGTGGGTGCTGAAAATCTGAATTCAGGTCCTCATGTTGGTAAGCACTCTACCAACTGAATCATCACTCAGATTGTTGTATATTATCTATCTATATCCATCTGTCTATCTGTCTGCCTGTCTGTCTATTTATCTATCTATCTTGCATGTATCTAAGTATCTTTCTATCACCTATTTATCACTCAACCATCTATTTACATTCTATTCATCCCTTTTCTCTGAAGAACTTTCTGACCTAGATAGTCTAGAAAAATGTCTCATTTTTTGTAATCCATTTTTTTTTATAGTTCTTCCAAATTTCACACTAAGGTTTCTTTGTCAGGTTTCATTTTATGGCAAAGTAGTGAAATTTGAGGTTGAGTATTATTCATAGATTGGGATTAATTTTTTGCATCTTAATAATTTAGCAACATGGACAAAATGAAAGGGCCTGGCAGGGACTCAATACTGGGTACTACCAGTCGGTACTAATCAATGCTATCTATACACTCTGGAATTCAGCTTTGACTTGGATAGTTTCTTTCAATTTTTTGAAATGTCACAACTTTGCAGAGAACACTGTTGACGTCCAGGTCAAGTTAGAATCTTCATCTTGTATGAAGAAATAAATATGTCACTGGACCACTAGAAACACACACAGATTTCTCAGTTCTTTCCAGAAAACTCTAAAGAAGATGGCATCTTCAGAGACTTAGCTTTTATACATGGAATAAGTCCCAGAGTGTATGTATAGGTAATATCTCATAGATTATTATTCCCTCTATTTAAATTTTTGCCTATGTCTATTTATTGATATGGTATCTTACTCTGTAGCACAGATTGTCTTCAAAGTTGTGTTCTTTCTGCCTCTACCTCCCATGTACTAAGATTACTTGTGTCCAGTTAGTACTGCCCATATTTGTATGAGTGTTGGGTCATCTAATAAAGCATGAAAAAGCCATAATAGCTGAATCATCAAAAAAGAATTATTTTTCCTCCCTCAGTGACTATCTTCTCCAATAAATCTCCATTACATGATGGGGCCTGGAGATAATCTTCCAGGATATCCAGGATCATGCCAGGAATTTGGCTAGCATGACCTTCTGCAGGCCTTGTTCAGATATCTATAGCTGCTGTGAGTTCATGAGTATGATAGTCACCAAATGTATAAAGATAGCATTTTATATCAGTCTTCCCCATCTTACAGTTGCTACATTGGTGAGGTTAATTTAAAGCTGAGCACTCAGTCTATTGTTCTCAGCACTTTGACTGTTATGCATCTCTCTATTGGCTATTGCCCACATCAGAAAGAAGCATCTTTGACCAAGACCTATTGGCATCAAGCAATTTGACAGCATAAGCATTTAACAAAATGACAACAGCAGGTTCTATTCTAAGCCTATTACCTCTGCAGCTATGGGCTTTTGACAGGATTGTGATATCAAGCATGAAATATGCTCTTGTGGAGAAGACCTCAAACTCAGTAAGTAAGCAATGAGTTATACTACTCCACAATAGTCGTCTTATTGCATCAATAGGTGTATCTTGCCTACAAGTCAGTACTAAAACATTCAGCATTTAGATCTGGATAAGAAGACTGGTGTCTTTTCTCTCTCAGCAGCCTTTATAGCAAATCTGTGTACTATGAAAGCTGTCCATCATAGAGGAAGTTTTGTGGTCAATTTAAGATTGATTTCTCTATGCCTTCCATCCAAAATACGTGTTGTTTTTAGCAATAGGATCTTACCTTGTAGTTATTGTTAGTAACCAAGGGCAATGGAAATAACCTGTGTTATCTTGGAAGACTTCTGGGGGCTCCTTGACAAATAAGAAGAATGAATGTATCACATGCCTTGTGTAACTTTTGTTCATGTCACTTCTGAGAGTAACATTTTTCACTGATGCAGGATAATTATATCCAAACTAATTTTTCTTTTTAAAATTGTACTTTGTACTTTGTAGCTTGCTAACTACTGTGTTTTTATAAGTCTTTTTCATACAGCCTTACTTTTGTTTAACCCACAACATTTCTACTGAATCCTTTAATCTTCAGTATTTTTTCCTTTTCCCCTACTCTTTTACTTTGCATGTGTTTTAATATTTACTTTTTTTAAGTTAAGCTGTGAGCTAGCAGAAGTACATATGGCTTTTCATATTCCCTTCCTCTGGACTAGCATTTCTTTTCATTCTGTGATTTTCCCCATACTCCTATACCATCTCTTACTTAAGACTTTCTATCCCCAGTATTTGTGAGGTGTAATGTTATGAGTTTTTCCAGAAATGAAGGCCATTATTTGTGCAAAGTATGTCTTAGAAAGGGGTTGGACACAAAATTTGTTGAGAATTTTGTGACAGAAATGTGGGAAGAGAAAGAAAGCTAGAGCAAAGTCAGTCTACCTAGGAGTTGAGAATCCCTCAATATAGTTCTTTAACACACAGCACAGTAATTAATACAGGTTGACACTGAACATATATTTGTGGGTTGGTTGGATGGGAAGGCTGATAAATACTGCCTTTACATATATCACACATTTTCAACTTGTGTGTCTTCTCTGCCTTCAATATCATTCAATCCCCTTGAGGGAATCTTTATGTATCCAACAAAAACCACAAAGGGACTGAATCCAGTTTGATTGGCCATGAGAAGGAGAAATACTGAGAGTCTAGTATTTGATCTCCCCTAAGGATGTAAGGGTTAGGATCTGACCTTGGATATGTCTCATGGAACTGGGCTCTTCTCTTGGATTAAAGGGATTGAAACTATATAGTGAGTCCATAGAAACAATAAATGCTCATCATGTAAGATAAAATATTTTATTTAATTAATATTTGTCCTGTACATGTGCAATGTGAGGAGGTGCTATTCATATACACACAAAAAATAAAATCTCACAGACCATAAACCTAGCCCTATTGGTTGCACCTCCTAAACTGTCCCTGGAATCTGCCTTCCTGCTTCTCATCTCCATTTCTTGTACACTAATTCATACTCTTATGGTGATATTTTATTTGTACTGAAATGTGATTTTATTTGTATGTTAATAAATAAAGTTGCCTGGGGGTCAGAGCTAAGAGCAAGGCATAGCTCAGTGATGGTGGCACATGCCTTTAATCCAGATTACATGACAGGCAGATCTCTGTGTGTTCAAGGACACAGTCAGCCTGAAGACACACACCTTTAATCTCAATACCAACCATAGAGACCTCGAGGTCTGTATAGACAGGCAGTGACAAGGAAGTCATGTGGTTGGGTTTACAACCAATGAGAAGGTAGAACAGAAAGTCAATAAAAGGACAGACACACAGGAATTAGGTCTCTTGCTGAGGGGAAAGACAGCAGTGGCAGTGAAGTGTAAGAAAGGGTTTTTAGCTCTTAGCTATTGCTCTGACCTCTTGGGCTTTTAATTCTGCAATTGGCTGTGTGTTTCTTATTTTAAAAAGACTGTTACATCTAAAAATGGTGCCCAATGGCTCAAGTTTCCACCTTAAAACTAAGCACATTTAATAAGCAATTCTAAACGGAGCCAAAACCAGGTTCCTGCTTCATGTCTAATACAAGCGGCTAGACACCCCAACATGCAGGCTTGAGCTACTCGATAGCAGGTTATGACACATGGGATTGACCTATTCCTACTAAGTTACACAGAGGTTTCTGTAAGCATGGTGCAACATGGTGCATGGTGGATTTAGTCTTTCCTAGTTAAAACAAACAAACAAAAACAAACAAAAATGGTTTCTGGGCTACATGCTGCTTTGATAGACCTGCTTCTGATAGTTGATGGAACACATGGCTCCAGACCCAGAGCTGGTGGTAAACTGTACCACCACCATGTTGGGAAGCTGATGAGGGCAGAGCTATCAGCCACAGCTGCTATTTCAGACTTAGAATGTTGCAGTTTAAAGCAATAGATTCACTATAAGGTATATTCAGATGGAACAAGACTTTAAATGCTTTACAATGTGTGTAAAAATGTACGTAGGCTTGGAAGAGAGAGAAAAAGGAATATATACAGTTATATAAAGAAACAGACAGTTTTTAAAAGTAATTTTTTTTGGTTTTTTGAGACAAGATTTCTCTGTATAGCTTTGCGCCTTTCCTGGGGTTCACTTGGTAGCCCAGGCTGGCCTCGAACTCACAGAGCTCCGCCTGGCTCTGCCTCCCGAGTGCTGGGATTAAAGGCGTGTGCCAGCACCGCCCGGCTTAAAAGTAAAGTTTTTAAAGAAACAGTAAAGGCAGTATAAAAAATAAGCCACATAAAGATGGATATTACACAGAGAATCTGGATTGTGTTGACTTTGGGATTTTTAACTGCAGAAAAACATTTGATGTAAAAGCTGTTGAGTTAAATAAATATGTATATTTTAAAGGTACATTGACTTCAAAATGTGGATGTAAGGATATGTTGCTTTGGAAAGGAGGCTCTGCTTTTTTTTTCCACAGAAAGCCAGAGGCTATGGATTTGTTCCAGATTAAGATATATCAGATTTGACCAGCCAAGACCCCTTGAAAGGTCACTGATGACACCATGGTCCAGATAATTCAACATCCAAAATGGTTTCAAGGCAACTGGCTCAGACAATACAGCCTCACGGACTACTTGATAATTCTAAAATTTTCTTTGTGTCCCCATAAGATACAGTGCTCTCCTCCAGCAGGAAGTAGTAAGACAAGCTAAGCCCAAATTCCCAAATATGCCAAGTTGGCTTTGGAGATGGAATTGGCTCACTCCTTCTCTAAACCCAAGTATACTGAAAAAAAAAAAAAAAGATTGAAAGATTCTTGTGTCCCATATCAGAAGAGCCCTCTGGTATGGGAGAGAGAAAAACCAATATGTTTATAAATGCAATCTCTTTCTAAAAAAAAAGGGTATAGTATAGACAATGATAGGATAAAAAGATAGATTATTGAACCTACTTTTAAAGAGTAACAACTTGTTTAAAATGTTTTACATTGCCATGGATTTTAGTTTATTGATACAAGTTTAAACTTAATTTTGTTATACTATATATATTTTTATTCTCATTTGAAGTATTATGTTTATGTAACTCATTTAGATTGTAATGGATAATTAAGAAATACAGATTTATAATTAGTTTTCTATGATAGTCAAACTTATAGTCATGTTGTTTTCTAGGTATGCATAGGTAAAATTCAATTAGGTAGGTAATCTTCAAACACTTCAAAGACCTACAGAATATGACATTTAAAATGTTTTAAAAATTTAGACTTTCTGGACAATGTCAGCTCCTGGCAGCACTGATTTACTTCAGAGAGGAGGATGGGCATCAAAGACACTCTATATGGAATTTATTGTCTTCTTGACAAAAATAGCCATTTGGGCTAGAAACTGTTCTTGTCTGGACTGCTTGATCGACTGGACATGCAGGACCCATAGGAAGGTGACCACTGAACTTAGCTTGAGAAAATGGTCCTTTAGGTTCATGCTTTGCAAAGGAAACTACCAGACATTCTATAGGACACAGAGAAAAGACTGAGAGACTCTAGGCCTGTGGGCTGAAAACAGATGCCCCAACTTTACAAAGGAATATTAGGTGACTGTCCAGGCTGCCAAATGTCTCTGTCTACCCTGCAAGACTCCCAAAAGTTGCATGTATCCTTCTCCCATTTCTCAGGTAAGCTTTTGATGTATTTGAAGACTAGTTATAATTTTCCTCATGTATGATAAAAGATAAGTTAGATACGAAACCTTAAACTCACAAATATAAGATAGGGTATCTTCTTTAATTTTGCCAAATACAAATAAACTAGTTGTTATAAATAGACTATATATTAACTGTAATTCTTGCTTGATAATTGTTTTGTTATCTGTAATTTTACTATGTGAAAGTTAAAACCTTCCTTTTTGAAAAAAAAGAAAAGGGGAAGTGCTGTGCAATGTTCTGTATGTTAAATGTGTCGCTCTAATTGGTTAATAAATAAAACACTGATTGGCCACTAGCCAAGCAGGAAATATGGGTGGGACAAGGAGAGTAGAGAATTCTGGGATTTGGAAGGCTGAGTCAGAGAGATGCTGCCAGCTGCTGCCATGAGAAGATGTTAAGATACCGGTAAGCCACAAGCCATGTGGCAACTTATATATTAATAGAAATTGGTTAATTTAAGATATAAGAACAGTTAGCAAGAAGCCTGACACGGCCATACAGTTTGTAAGCAATATAGGTCTCTGTGTTTACTTGGTTGGGTCTGAGCGGCTGTGGGACTGTTGGGTGAGAGAGGTTTGTCTTGACTGGGGGCCAGGCAGGAACACTCTAGCTACAGACTCTCACTTAACTTTGCTGGTCTCCCTGTACCCGTTATGCTTCTCCTGAAATCACAATCTATAATGCAGTGAATGGTAACATTTTAAGCAGAATAAAATCTCACTTCCCTACTTCAAAATGCCTCAGTAAATTTTCACTTGCTAAACTATAAAGTTCTATCAGTACTTCTTAGAGGGATCTTTGTGTTCTGGTCTTAGACTACTTTAACTTTACAAAACTCTATCCTTCTCTATTCTTCCTTGCCCCACACTCTAGCCATAAAGAACTACTTGTTATTTCTGACTCTGCTGTATGCCACTGCGTGTAAATACTGTGATTTTAGACACAGATTTAAATTCTAGCATCACCTGTTATCTCAATTTCCTTTCACGTTGCCCTCTACTTCCAGGCAAGCTCTCAGAGCTAATCATTACTAATTACTCCACATTCATTAGCCAGAGCAAGGGATTTTAAGAAATTATAATCTGTTTTAGAAAATCAAGATTTGAACAAACAATTTAAAAATAACAAGGAAAATGCTTCAGTAGAGATAGGATTCAATTTCTGAAGATTAGAGGTAGAATAGTTAATTGTTTCTGATGTGTCAGTGCAAGCCACATTCCTGTCCTTAAAGGATTATTAGAACTTTTAAAAGCATTTCTAAGGTGATTAGTGTTGCTTAAGTTCTGCTTCTTTTAAGAATTGCAAGAGTACCATTTATAATTGTCTTTCTACTGCTAATTTACAAGATCTTTAAAGAAAGGCTTTGCTGAGTTACAGGTAACTACTAAATTGTCATCAATTCCCAATTAGTAAATATTGAACCAATGAAGCCTTAATACAGTGTAAATGGAATTAAGAGGGTGAAGTTCAGCCAAGGCATGAAAACACGATAGGCAAACCTCCTGACTTAATCTTCTTTGCTTCCATTTTTCCTTCTTTTAGGTCATGATAACAATAACAGTGATTTGTTCATTTTATGTATAATGGGTTTCTAAAGTAGTCAATTGTGGTGGATTCCTGTTCCTTCTGACTTTAATTTCCTTACTTTGAGGCATATACTCTCCTATTAAGTCAGTTTCCTTATCTGAACAGTAAAGAGGAATAGCTGGACCTATGAAATTCACCCTTGTATGCTACATCGACAAGACTCTCTGCACTTTGACTTCAATCAGGCTACCCTAAGTACTCTCTGATACGTTAACTCATGATTCATTGGGATTCAATATATTTTCCAAAATTTACTCTTCTGGAAGTTGCATACAATAAAGCCCACATAGCTTTTGTGTATACCCAGTGACATTTTAAGTTATGGGGAGCATGTCCAGGACCGTGCACATTCTAGTCAAGTGTTCTACCACTGAACTCTCTACAAAACCCCTCAATGAACATTGACAAAATAGAATGGTGGAATATTACTACCCAGATAAAGATACAGAACCCTGTAATCACTTCTAGAGTTGTTTTGCTCCTTTTTGGGGTCAAACTCAATTGCTGCTTTATCTCCATCCCCTACAATCTGTTCTGTTAGAGATAGACACTAGTCTGACATGGATTTCAATAATTTAATAATAATCTTGAATTTAATATAAACAGAATCAATAAACATATAATCATTTTTTCTATATTTATGAGATTCATCTAATTCATTTCCTGTAGAAGCAGGTTATTTTTCATTGGTTTATAGTATTTTAGTACTTTGTACAGATTAAGTCACAATTTATTTGCCTAATCTACCTTGAACTACTTACAGTTTCAGCTATTGTGCAGAAAATGGCTAGGATTATTCTTGTCTTCAAGCATGTATCTTTGGGTACATATAACACCTCATTCCTTTAAGTTACCCTGTAATCTCAGGAAATTTATTTATTAATTTATTGATTGATTGATTTAAGAGAAAAGAATTCATTCTACCTTATATGTTACATTCCATCATTGAGGAAAGAGAGAGCAAGAACTCAAGATAAAAACTGTAATCAGGAGCTTAAACAGAGACCATAGAGAATCATTCTTTCTTAGCTTTCTCTCAGGCTCAAGTTCAGATACCTTTCTGTTTTTTCTTTACTTCTTTTGGTGTTTTAATATTTTCCCTTTTAATGAAAATAGATCCTTTTCTCATATAATATGTCTTGATTACATTTTACCCTCCCTCTACTCCTTCCTGTCCCTCCTCCCTCCTCTCCCATCTGTATCCACTCCCTTTCTGTCTCTCATTAGAAAAGAACATGCTTCTAAGAGATAACAACCAAACATGACAAAATAAAATATAATAAGATAAAATAAATACCATTGCATCAAAGTTGGATGAGGCAACCAACAGAAGGAAAAGATTGCTAAGATTAAGCACAAAATTAGGGACCCATTTGTTCTCACAGTCAGGAGTCCCATAAAAATGCTAAGCTAATAGCTGTAATATATACAGAGAATACCTTGTGCAGACCAACACAGGCCTTGTGCTTGTTTCTTTAGTCTCTGTGAGTTCACATAAGCTTTGCTCAGGTGATTTACAGAGACATGTTCTCCTGGTGTCCTTCATCCCCTCTGGCTCTTATATTCTTTCTGCCTCCTTTTTGTGGGGTTCCCTGAGCTCTGAAGGAAGGGGTTTGATGGAGACATTCCATTTAGAGCTGTGTGTTCCAGGGTCTCTGACTCTGTATTCTCTGTCTTTCTCTCTCTAATGTCTGGCTGTGGGTCGCTGTAGAAATTTCTTATTGTTATCAATAATTTCACAACAAGAAAGTAAAGTCCCAAGTCAAATTTTGTTAGACAAGCAGCATGTATATTGCAAACTCAATAAAGGAAACTGAAATCAGGAACTAAAGCAGAGACCACAGAGGAACATTCTTTTTTCCTTGCTCTCAGGATATGGCCACTGGTAGGTTTCCTTGCTCCAGGGGATAGTCCAGCACTACTAAACATATGGGCAGAACTATTGTACTTAGTTGCTTAAATAAAAGATGAGTGGTGGTATTGAAGGAATAAAGGGGATAATTGAAGGCAGTGTATATATCTATTTCACTGTGTAAATATATGGGATTCTCCAAGAATAAAAGATTAATAATTCTTATAAAAGAATAAAAGAACAGAACACCAAATTTGGCAGTACCTTCGTCATGGACTAGCTATCTCCACCCTTGAAATATAAGAAATGTTTGTTGTTTATAAACTTCTCTGAGGCAAATCTTAGGAACTGAAATTACACTGCATTTATAAAATAGCTAAACTATGAAAGGCTGGCTATTAAAGTAATCCATCATTTACCTAAGGAAATAGCTTTATTAAATTTTGTAGTGTGTTGGGGTTACAGGAATGAATGACAACTACTCCTTATAACCAGACACTAAGTAAAGGGGTGAGGATTCATAAAGAAAATCACAAAAGTCTGAATGTCCCTTTCTGTTTTAAAGTCCTCACTACAAATGAACTTATTACATAGTCTTTGGAGTATTCATTGATCATGGTAGAGATTGCCAGATAAGTCTTTGTAAATAGCGATCACATTTATCTTCTCTGTTATTATAGTCTTAATGCTTTATATATCCTCAATTATTATGTTATGATTATAATTCCTAATATATCATGTCATTTGTAGTTAGACCTCACAATTAAACTATAATTCTGGAACACTCATCATTTATTCCATTCATTTTTTCATACTGGCCTTAAAACTAGGGTTTCATGCATGTTAGGAAAGCCCTCTTTCACCACGCCCCTTTTCAGTCTTTATTTTGAAGCAAGGTCTCACTAACTTGCCTAGGCAGGCCTTACAGTGACTTGTTTCATGCATTTTGTAAGAATTGTCATCAGATAGCTTCCTTTTCCTTACAGGATCTTACCATCAAAGAATACCATTAGTGCTTAACCATCAGAAAAGCAGGATGATAGTTTCTACATTGTAATATCTTCTGGTTTCTTAGCCATGTGCCTCTCAGCCTCCAGAAATGGGTTAAATTAAGTAGTTGTTGTGAAGCTACAGGTTGATGTTATTTTCTTATGAAGCTTAAATGGACTAAGATACTCATGGTCTATTGGAATAAACACTCTGTAATGATCACAGAGATGCAGAAATGTATTTGGTTTTTTTGTGTAGGGGCAACATGTGCTCAGTAAGGTGGTATATCATGTTGAACAGTACAGTCAGAAAGTTTTCAACCACATAGCATCTACTCTTGTGTCTGAGTGTTTCTTGGTTCTTCTTTTATAGACTATGCAGAGTTAATCTTATAGCTGTATTTTAAAGTCATTCTTTCATCTGTTCACAAGAGAAGTGGGTAGGTAATCCAAGAGGAAAGGTAGATACTTCTTTCTACTCAAGGTAGTGCTTTACTTCAGTTCAGGTCAGCATAGGGAAGACACTGAGTTTCCCACTTCTTTCTACTCAAGGTAGTGCTTTACTTCAGTTCAGGTCAGCATAGGGAAGACACTGAGTTTCCCAATGCCTAAGGGCTGATCTGTGTGTACCTGACCTCCCAGAGACTTATATGAAACACATGATTACCTGAGTAAATGGTGTCAGTTTGAAACTATTTCTAGCAGGGCACATAAATTTCTTGGCTATAACTAGTCATGTACAAACAGAACATTCATTTCTTACTAAAGCTGAATAAGAATTAATTGTCATGGAAAGTTCTTAGAACTTTGTAAATCAGTATATAATCCTTGCCTAGGGTCAAACTGCAAGTCAGTTACCCAGAACTTAGGGTCCTTACGAGGCACAAATCTCAGTAACAGGAAATCTAAAATGAAACACTTCCTTAGAAACTCATAACATCAGAGAAAAGAAAGAAAAGAGAAAGTATGTATAAATGACTATGTGCTCATGTGATCAGGGCTGTAATGGGGATATGTGAAAATGCTTGAGTGACACAAATGAAATGTAATTAATTCTGTCTGGGACAGTTAGAGAAAATCACAGAAGGGAAACCAAATTCAAACTAGGCCTTTAGGGTTCAATGGATGTTTACAAGTTATGAAAAGAGAGAATACATTTATCATAAATTCTTTATCCGTGTGTTTATATATCTGTTTGGGTGTGGGAATTTATATTTCAAAATTTTAATTAATATTATATTAGTTTATACATCAAAACTATACATTTTTTGGTTGCATAGTAGTAAATACATATATATATATATATATGTATGTGTGTATACAATGTATAGCAGGTGAACAATACACAATAATATGCTTTTGTATATATTAAAATAACTAAAAGAATACATTTAAAGTATATCAGCATAAAATGAAAAATAAATAAGGTGATGAATGTCTTTATTAGCTTGATTTAACCATTTCATATTGCATACAATTAGACTATTTCATTCTTGTTTTGTTTGCTTCAACTTTTCCCTATCCAAATTTGGGAAGGTGCTTTGCAATAAAATTTTGACTAACCTCACAACTCTGCAGTGACTTTTTTTTTAATCTCTACTATAAGGCTTTTATTTTTTCAAAACGATATTTTATTAATTCATTGATAATTTCATACATGTATACAATGTATTTTGGTCCCATTCATCTCAATTTCTAAACCTAACTCCTCTCATATTCACCCTTCACCTTCCCTCTTTCTCTCAACTTCTTGTTCACTATTGTATCTATTGGCATATATTATCCTATTGGTTGTGACTACAGTTCACAAAGTTCAGAGCTGATTAGGATTTTTGAGAGCATTTTCCCACAGTAGCCAGTATAGCAACTTCCAGTGCTGTGAAAGTTAGCCATGAGGCAAGAAAAGCCATCACCAGTACCAACTTGACTTCTCTATGTCCTATGACCAAGTTGTGAGGTATCTTCAGTAACAGGGTCTTATAATCAAGTTCTTTGGGCAACCAAAAGAAATAGGGTACCTTACATTGTTTCGTGGGTCTCCAGGACACCAGTGACAAGCACCTTGATGGGAGGGATTCCATACCTGACACTGGGATTTTTATATGGCTTGTAGGAGGAGTATTATGACCTCAATAGAGTAGCTCCAATTGGAGTGTTGTGTGTGTGTGTGTGTGTGTGTGTGTGTGTGTGTGTGTGTGTGTGTGTGTTTATTTGGGAAGCTTATAAAATACTAGGTTTCCATATGGCTTTTTAAAATTTTCTTAGTGTTAGTTATCCCTTCCTTCACCACCTACTCTGTTTTCCTCTCTAGACCTCTCCTTACTCAAACTACCATCCTTATATTCCCTCTTTATTCTTTATATCACTAGACTTTACCCACAAATGTTTCCTTTCTTCATTCCCCTCAGGAGTTAAGCTGGCTTAGTCAGAATATGTTTGATATTCCCCTTTCCCTGTCTATTCTGAGTTTAATGCTCTAGAATGCTTTAAATGGTGAGCAGTATTTTCTCTATGTTTTGCCTAGTTTCTTGACTTTTGTGAGCCCTTTAAATCTCAAAAGTCTAGTGACAGAAAAAAAAAATATTCCTTAGGGAAAATGTGTTTGACATATCATGGCCAATTTCTGTTTTAACTGGAGTAAAATAAAACCTTATCTTCTAATAAGGAAGAGTTTTTAAAGTTAATGTGCTCTGTGTCCTTTGTTTAAATAAGTAATTGAGATTATTTATTAATACTTATAGCTGTAGCTGAAATTTTCCTGTGTCCCACCCAATCTGCAGCTAATCAGTTTGAAGTAAACACACAGAGGCTTACATTTATTAAAACTGCTTGGCTATTAGCTCAGGCTTACTACTGACTAGCTCTTACACTTAAACTCAGACAATTTCTGTTAATTTATATGTCACCACATGCTCCATGGCTTTACCTGTGTGCATTACATGCTGCTCTCTGGACAGTGGGCTGGTGTCTCCTGACTCAGTCTTCTTCTTCCCAGAATTCTCCTTGTTTGCTTATCCTGCCTATACTTCCTGTCTGGCTACTGGTCAATCAGCTTTTTATTAAACCAGTGTATGAAAGCATTATTCCACAGCATTTCCCCTTTTCTGTTTAATTAAAAAAGAAAATTTTTGCTTTAGCATAGTGAAATTATATATAACAAAACAGTTATCAAGCAAGAATTACAGTCATAATATCTAGTCTAATTGTATTTGGCAAAATTAAAAAAAAATGTTTTATCTATCCTATATTTGTAAGTCTAAAATTTTATATGTAATTTATATTTTATTATAAACAAGGAAAATTGTAACTATCTAGTCTTCAAGTACATCAAAGACCTCAGAAGGAAAAAATATTACCTAAGTAAACAAGAAATGCATTGTAAACAACTTCTAAAATTCTGGTAATGACAGAGACAGCTAGCAACCTGGACAGTTATCCAAAGTTCCTCTGTAAAGTTGGGGCATCTATCTTCAGCCCACAGACCTAGAGTCACTTCTTCCTGTGTCTGGCAGTTTCTTTAGCAAAGCAGAAACTTGGAGGACCATTTTGCCTTGCCTTCCTATGGGTCCTGCATGTCTAGTCGATACCACATTTTGTCAAGCAGTCCAGGCAAGAACAATTTCTTACCCATAAGGCTATTTTTGCCAAGAAGAAGATAAACTCCATATCGAGTATCTTTGACCCCCATCCTCCTCTCTGAAATAAATCAGTGCTGCCAGGAGCAGATGTGTCTCATAGTTCAGGAAAGTCTAAGTTTTTAAAACATTCTAAATGCCATATTTTGTAAGTCTTTGAAGTGTTTGAAGATTACCTACTAACTGAATTATATCTATATATACCTAGAAAACAACATGACTATAAGTTTGACTATCACAGAAGACTAATTATTAATCTGTATTTCTTAATTACCCATTAAAATTTAAATGAGTTACATAAACATAATATCTTGAAGGAGAATAGAAATATATATAAAGTATAACAGAATTAACTTTAAATTTGTATCAATAAACTAAAATCTATACCAATGTAAAACATTTTAAACAAGTTGTTTTTTAAAACTAGGTTCAACAATCTACCCTTTTACCTATCATATCTATATCCTATATATTTACAGCATATCCCACTTTCTTCTTTCAGAAAGAGATTGACTATGACCAATAACAATTTGTAACCAACAACCTAAAGGAAGACAAGCATCCATATTCCATTTTGGGAGATGTGGGTGTAGTTTTCTAGGCTACTCCCTGCTAATAGGGGGCACTGGTAGTCTTATGGGGATCCTGAGAAAATTTGAGATAATGGTCAAGTCCTGGAAAGATCAGCTATAACCTTTTTTAATAGGTACCATCTATTTAGGTTCAGGAGGTCTGGCTTGATCAAATCTGATCCATCTTAACCTGGTACAAATCCACAGTCTCTTACTTCCTGTGGAAACAAAAGCAGAGCCTCCTTTCCAAAGCAACATATTCTTAAATCCAAATTTTGAAGTCAAGGTATCTTTAAAATATACATATTGATTTAACTCGGCAGCCTTCACAATCAAATGTCTCTCTGCAGTTAAAAATTCCAAAGACAACACAATCGATATTCACTGTGTAATATCCCTCTTTACATGCTTATTTTTATATTGCTTTTATTTTCTCTTTAAAGACTTTATTTTTTAAAACTAATTCTTTATGTAACTGTCTATATTTATTTTCTCTATTCCAAGCCTATGTACATTTTTATACACATTGTAAGTCATTTAAAGTCTTAGTCTATCTGAATCTGTCTTATTGTGAAACTATTGCTTTGCTTTAAACTGCAGCATTACTAGGACTGAAATGGCAGCTTTGGCTGCTGGCTCTGCCCACCTTAGTTTTCCAACATGGAAGAACTACATTTATCAACAGCTCTGGGGCAATTATGCTCTCTGCCAACTCTGGGAGGCAATGGGTCTATGCTTCCATCCAGCAGTGTGTAGCCCAAAAACCTTTTCTTTCTTTCCTTTTTTGTTGTCTATATTAGCAAAAGCTGTATATGTCATGAAGCCTTGCACTGTGCGGCTTGGAGACATCACTGTGTACCATCAGGGGAATCCACCATGCTGCAGGTCAAGCCTGCATGCCATGAACCTGCCATAGAGTAGTTCAAGTCTGTATGCCAAGGCGTCTCTGTGTACCTTGGTGTTACTATATCTCAGCCCACATGAGACATGAAGTAGAAAGCTGTTTTTATTATATGTAATTTTAATATGTTAAAGTTAAAACCTTCCTTTTTGATTAGACAGAAAAGGGCCATGCTGTGGGATGTTCTGTGTGCTGTGAATGTGTGTTGCTCTGATTGCTTGATTAATAAAGTGCTAATTGGCCAGTAGCCAGGAAGGAAGTATAGGTGGAATAAGAAGACAAGGAGAATTATGGGAAGAGGAAGGCTGAGTGAAGCTATGCCAGCCAGCTGCCCAAGGAGCAACATGTAATGGGATTCAGGTAAAGCCACGGAAAATGTGGTAATGCATAGATTATTAGTTATGGGCTAATTTAAGATATAAGAGCTAGCTAGCAAATGGCTTGAGCCATGGCCATGCAGTTATAATTAATATAAGCCTCTGCGTGTTTACTTGGGGGATGTGAGTGTGAGAGATGTCCTGACTGCTGGCAGGCCAGGATATAGGAAATCTTCCAATTACATATAGCTGGGAAATATGAAATCCAGGAAGATAGTGACATAGCCAAGATATTACAGTCAGTTGATATTAGTGCCAAGACCTGTACCAATTCTCCTATCTTCCTCTCCAGGATTATTTTCATTATACAATCTCAGGATTATAGTAATTTTATTTACCACATTAAAAGCTCTTTTTGAAATCTCTCTATAAAAAATATCTAAAATATAAATAATCATAAAAATTTGAAACCACTAATCTCTGGGTTTCTTCAGTTTGACAAGGCATTGATACCTTTGATTGCATTCTCTGTCATGTTAAGAAAATAAATTAATCATTTCAGCTACTAAATATTTCATTTTGAGGCCCTATTTACACAGTATACACCTCAGTAAAATGTCTTCTGAATGAATGAACAAAAGAATGGTATATTCTTTATATAACTTCCAGAGTTGACAAATGATATTCAAAGCTCTCACACATTCCATATGTATAACTAATATGTGCTGTCTTCTGTTATTTTCTATCTTTGGAGTAAGACTCTTACAAAACTAATGCTGCCTTAGTATCTTCAATTTGAGGAAGAGTGCCGTATGTTAGAAGGGTGGCCATGGGTTAGAAGAGACAAAGTATTAGACAAAGGGGCATGGCTCTTTAAACCAGATAACAACAAAGTCAAAGGGCTTATTAGTATTACATAAACATTTCCATGTGAGAAAGAGGAAAAATAAGATAAATATACAAAACTTTTATGGAACTATGTTTCATTGAGGTAAAATAATTTACCCATGATTTAGGGGTTCAGATACAGTCACCATAAGAAGATAGTGAATTTAAAGTTAGTGAATTAATAAAATCTGAGCTTTTCTAATATTTCTGGTGGGGAAAAACACAGAGGTTCATGTCCCAAAATTTAGTCTGATTTTTGTCTTCATTTAGTTTAAAAATATCCTTCAACAGTTATGGTGATATTTTATTTGTACTAAAATGTGATTTGTATGTTAATAAATAAAGTTGTCTGGGGGTCAGAGCTATTAGCAAGCCATAGCAGAAGCTGGTAGGTATTAGCAATCCCAGCACTTTGTAGGCAGAGCTAGGTAGATCTCTGTGTGTTCAAGGATACAGCCAGCATGGAGACACATGCCTTTAATCTCAATACCAACCATAGAAGACCTGGAGGTCTGTACATACAGGCAGTGACGAGGCAGTCATGTGGTTGGGTTACAACCAATGAGAAGGCAGAACAGAAAGTCTTTATAAAGACAGCCACATAGGAAGTAGATCTCTGTCGGAGAGGTAGGACTACCGCGAGAGGAAGGGTAAAGTTTTTAGCTCTTAGCTCTGACCTCTTGGCTTTATTCTTTGTATTGGTTCTGTGTTTCTTATTTAATAAGACGGTTGGTTAATTCTACAAACTGTATTATGGCTTGAAACAGCCTCATGTTTTAAATGGTTGGTCTTCAAACCCAGGCACTAATTTAAGCAATGGTACTATTCAAGAGGATGGGTCTAGGTATGTCATTTGTCACAGGACTTGAAGGTTATGATTATTTTTCACTTTCTGTATCATGGTCTTCTTGTGCAGAGTAACATGAGCTACCTCTATCACATGCTTCTGATACCATTACCTGAATATCTGCATCATGCATTCTCTGCCATAATGAAAATATGACACAAACACAAATAAATATTTACTCCCTTAAATTGCTTTTGTCTGGTTCTGTGATCACAGAGACAATGAAAGAACTTATACAAAGGATTCTTTGTAGATTTTAGACCAAATTAATTTCTGTGTAATGAAATATCCATAAACAAGGATATTTTTCCTGAGTTTTTAAAATATTTTATGTCAATAGTTACATCTCAGCATCTCTATTATTATTCTCAAGGAGTTCATTTTAACTATGTTAAATATATACCATTGTATATGTCACTGATTCTCCATTGACCCCACTTTCTTCTATTTATTTTAAAGTGTACATACTTCACTCATAAAATACAATCATGATATGAATATTAGTTTAAAATGAAGTTAGTTTGATATTATTTGAGGATCATAATACTGATTTTTTAGGGACTATTACCAATTTCTATTTCTACAAGCAGTGTATAAGTGTTCCTTTCCCCCCACTGCATCCTTGCTAACATTTGCTGTTTTTCTGTTCTCTGGATAGCAGTCATTCAGCCTAGAGTGAAATAGAATTTCAATGTAGTTTAAATTTGCATTTCCTTAATAAGTATAGATGGTAAATATTTTTCTCTAATTTATTTTTCTTCATTTTAAATATGTATTCAGTTTATTTACAAATGTATTGACTGAATTAATTGTTCCTTTAAGTATTTAGCATTTTGAATTCTGTAATTATTTATTTAATAAATCATTTAATTAATACATTACTTAATCATTATGAATAACAATCTTTCATGAGAGATTTTTGTCCCCTTTGCAAACTATCTCTCCACTCTCCTGAGTGTTTTGTAAGGCAAATTGCTAAATGGTCTTATTAATAAAAATCCCAGAGCCAGATATTGGGGTTAAAACCTTAGAGATCAGAGGAATAGGAAAAGTCATACCAAACTCACCTTACCAGTCCTCAGTCTCCAAATAGAACTACTTCCTGTATTCCCATGTCTATATGCCTTTATGTTCTGCCATCTCATTTCCTCTCTCCAGCCAGCTCCATCACTTTCTCTTTCTGCCCAGATCTGTCACTTCCTGTCTGTCTGTACAGACCTCCAGACATTCATGGTTAGTGCTGGGATTAAAGGTATGTACCACCACACCTGGCTCTTATCCCAGTGTGGCCTTGAACTCACAAAAATCCAGATGGATCTCTGCCTCCTGAGTGATAGGATTAAATGTGTGTGCTACCATTGCCTGACCTCTATGTAGACTATAGTTGCTGGCTTTTTCCTCTGATCCTCAGATAAACTTTATTAGGGTACACAATATTGGGGGACAATATATCACCAAAGTATTTCCTTTGCTGTGCAGATGCTTTTTAATTTGATGCAATCTTATTTAAGAAATCTTCCTATTATTTTCTAAACTATTGAGAACCTTCTAGGAAGTCATTGCCCATGAGCCTATCTTCAGGCACTTTCTGTATACTTTTCTCTAGCAGTTTTAGAATCTCAGAAATTACATCAAGGTCTTTGCCCCATTTGAATGAGTTTTATGGGATAAGAGGCAGATATTAAGTATTAATGAATATGTAAACATCAAATTTCCCAGAATCAATTATTTGTGAAAATGCTGTGAACTGCAGTAATATGAAGTAGGAACTCAGGTGGCATTGACAAGGCTGACCCATTACAACCAGGGTCTCTGGTGGAGGTTGAAGTCAAAACTCAAGGAGTTTTGGTGATATTGACTTTTAAATGTATTAACTGTTTCCTGCAGTGAAATTCTTGTATGCTATTGCAGCCTTCCCATTTGATTCTTTTCCTAAGAACTTCTAACAGTGTGATTGATTGTTTATTGGGCACAACGTCCTATACATTTGGAGTATTTTGAAGATATCCCCCAGCTATGTGTGAAAAATAGTCACACAGTGAAAACCTGTTTTCCACAACCAGGTCTTTGTTCCTTTCTCCAATGTAATCTTAGAGATCTGCCTTCCTGCAATTATTTTTATTGGCAGGCATTTGGTCAATGTTAAGTGTCCACGCAAAAGTATCTCTTTTGAGACATTCTCAGTCACCCAAGGACATAGAACTGCAACATATCTGAAATTGTTGATTCACAGTCTTTAGATAGATAGAGAACAAGTGCGCCCTGGGCTCACCTCGCCAGCAGATAAGAAAGTGCTGCCCCAAGCTAACCTCACACTAACAAATTCTTAACTTCTTTTCCTTTCACCTTGGTTTGTTAATCAGCTTGTTATCTAACCATACTTAGGAATTCAGTGTTAGATACGGATTCCCCATATTCCCTTCTTAGGTTTTCCCTAATTTATTTAAGGTTTTTCTCCCTCTCATTTTGACTCTGTTCCCTTTAAGAGTTCACTCAGACTTTTACAAGTCACCCCCTACTTGAGTCATAAATAAAGCCTGACAGTCACTGCCTGGTGTAAACTCTTATCTGATTTTATGACCCTGAAAGAATTCACAAATTGTGACCTTGCTTTGGCTAGAAAATTGCTGATTGTATGTGTAAAAACTGGAGACTTCAGAGACTCAAGGTAGAACTAAGATAGAACAAAGAATAGCAGAGAAATGTAGGAGAGAGCTGAAAAGAAGCTGTAGGTTTAGAATTAACTTAGAACAATAAAGTGAATGGATGGAAAGAGCGCAGCATACAAAGATTGTTTTGATATTCTTAAGATTACATTCCCAGCTGGATATAGATTCATTCCCAGACCCTAAAAGAGTTATTCAGTGCTGGACCTCAATAGCTCTTAATATCAAAAGCCTGTTTTTCTCCAGATTATCTTTTATTCTTCATTTTGAATACATTCTTTACTCTTAAACTATATTACTTTGGTCTATTGTCTGTCTCTTTATGTGCCAATTATATGTGTGCAACAGTACATGAATGCATGTATGGATAAAGAAAATAGTGTATACGCACACATACATACAGGTGCGTGTACCTGCACACAATGGCATTCAATTCTAATATAAGGAAGAACAGAATTATATTGTTTTTAAGTAGAATTAGAAATGTTAATTCGTTAAATTAGCCAGTTTTACAAAGACAAGTCTCATGTGTGTTCTCTGTATATAGAAGATATGATGGGAAGGGACATGAAAACAAAAGGAGGAATGTAAAGGAAAGATAGAAGGGACAACTATGGGTAACACAAGGGTTACACTGTATGAAAGTGTTTAAATGTCATAGATGCATTACTCTGTAAAATCATAATGCTAATAAAATTTAAACAATAAAATAAAGGCGGAGCATACCAACAGAGAAAATTTTTAAAATATTTGGGTAAATTTTATTTTCACATAATTTAAAGGACCAAGGATATCTCCACAAACTTTACAATTCCAACAGTATGTTTGATTTTGAGCTAAAAATATCATCCAAAATGTATATTATCAGAAAAAAATGTTTGGTATCATTAATGCAGATTATCCATAACTGTGTCTCCTATAATATTTTGAAGCTCAGATGTCCAAGTGATACACACAAATAAAGAAACTGCTTTCTCAATGACCATAATTCTCCACTCTCTTGTAAGAAAACAAGATACTCTCTACTTTTATAAACATTCCTCACAAAAGTTCTAACTATAAGCATTCTTGAGATATGTACCATTAGGAAATCTTACAGAACAATTCATTGTGGAAGGTTGTTCCCAGCATTTTAACTTCAAGTTCAACTTTTAAACATACATCAGATTCTTTGTTTTTCAAAATATATGAGCTATATGTAAAAGAAAATGTAAAATTCCGGGACAAACTGGATTGCCATTGATTTTGGAAATCTTAGACACCATGTAATTTATGTATTTTATTTTGTAGATGAAAGCAGTGTAGGAATAGTCTTTGCAAAGAATACATAACTCATTAGTAAAATAACCCAGACTCTTATAATAGTGAATCCTTTCTATAGAATCTGCAATACTAGTTAGTTTTTATCACTGACTAAACACCAAGTAAGTGCATGAGTAGGGAGCTTCAATTGGGGGATTTCCCAGCATAGACTGACCTCTGGCCATTTCTGCAAAGGATCAAATGTTTGTTGATGTGGGAGGGCTTTCTGTGAGCCATGCTACCTCTGGACAGGTGGTCCTGGATTTTACAAGAAGACTAGCTGAGCAAAAGGAAGCTAAAGGGACAGTCAATAAGTTTCTCCATGGGTTTTGCTTCAAGCCCCTACTTTGAATTCCTGCTTTAATGTCTCTCAGTGATGGACTATAATTTGTAAGATGAAATAAAAAGGTCCTTTTATCTTTAAGTTGCTTTTGGTAATTGTGTTTATCAGATCAACAGGAAGGAAACTAAGACATTCTAGGGAAATTGGATAAAAAGACAGCGTGCTACAGAAGAGGTGACAATAGTAATAGTACTTGAAAACTTAGGAATAGACAAACTAATCCCTTCACTCTTTTTTATGTTTTTAAATTCTGTAGATATCTCTTTCCAGTTGGTTGAAGAGGCATTTCCAAATGTTTGATTTAATGATGTGGGAGGAAGTATGTGTGGTAGCTTAGGGATTTTGTCTCAGCATAAGGACTTTTAAATTTTTAGGAAACAAATATTTCATTGATTATTCACCATAAAGTCTATCAGTTTTCAGTATTTTCTACATGCAAGCTTTCTCAACCCTCTTGTTTTCTTACTACTCCATTTAAATGAACAACTAAGCATTTCTAGACATTTAAACAAAACCAGCAGTATGACCAAGAAAGATAAAAATGAGAAGAGAGCTGCCTCTAGAATAAACTAGTACTTTGGGAACCACAAAGCAGCCTAAAAAATCAAGTTAAGATTTTAGGGAATTTGGTAGATTTAAAGATATGTCCAAAATTAATTCATATTCTAAAGAAAAAGAAAAACACCATTCATGTTTTCATAAAAAAATATCCATATGGAGAAGAGCCAAAGTCTGTCAGAAGTCACATTAATGGGTTTAGAAGCAAGTATAAATCCGTGTAAATCCACATGGTAGTCATATGTGTGAGGCTATAAACTGATCTCTTATGGGAAGCCTTGAGATAACTGCAACTCTGGCCTATATCCTGATTGCATATTTTTGTGAGGTTTAGATCCAGAACCACCCTACTAGGTATGTATTTGGAGGCTTTGCCCACAAATACTGGGGCTACTAAATGTTTGTTGTTTAAGTTTGGGAATTACTACACATTTACAGAAAACTAACAGTGATTCAAGTAGAAAGTGGCCATTTATATAAGAAGAGGACACTTTAATTGAAGAGTGATGGGTGATGTGCCTCTGTGTGTTTACTTGGGTTTGAACAGCTGTGGGATCACAGGGCCATGGGAGCTGGGCAAGACACAGGAAAAGTTCTGTCTACAAATGGTGCCCAATATGGGGCACAATCACATGACACTGAGATTAAGAGTCTCATCCTCTACCAACTGAGCTAGCTAGGCAGGACACAGAAAAACTTATGGCTACGGAGAGAGTTTTTTTGAAATTGCATTATAATTGTCATATTTGAATTGAGTAGTAAGATTGAATCCTAGAAAAAAAACCAAAAAGACAAATTAGGGAAGAAGTAAGAAATTCAGTTTCTAATATTGTAATTAGTAGAAAATGCACAATTTTAAGAAATATAGAAAAGACAAGTATCAGGAGAATTAAATGAGCATTGTTCTATTGAAAGGGCCTAAACTTTATTAATTTGAATGATGAATTGTTAAATTGAAAGGACAAATCAAAAGGAAAGAAAATAGTGAATTTGAGAAACCTAAATTCCTTGGAGCTCCCAGAGAAAAAGAAAATAGGTTCCAGACAAAGGATGAAAATTGCTTTTAATATGCACTACACCAGATAGTAGTAATCAGTGAAGTGAAATGATGCTGTTGTGTCCTTAATGAAAGTGGCTTTACTACAGATTTCTACACCCAAGTGGTTTAACCTTGAATTTGACTTAATTGTGTCAAAACACACCAAATATCAGTGGCTTTAAATGTTCAAAGTATATGATATTCAGAGACCTAGCATTTTCTAATTAGTTTTTTGCCTGATTAGAACTATGATTGTATTCTGTAAGATGATCAAATTCATATTCTAGGTGTCAAGCTTCAAGAAGTAATGGGAAAGAAGAGGACAAATTGTTCATGTGAGCTGCATCTTCTGGATATTTTAAAAAAGCAAACACATTATAGTGCTTCTTATATTTTATTGGCAAAATATACTTACATGAGATCCTGACTCTAGCTAGTACTGTAACCAGTTAAATCCTTTATGATTATGGTAGAATAGAAAACAGACACTAACAGACTATTAGTAGTATTTACCACATAGCTATGTTTTAAAATGTGAGAATAGAAAACACTGTGTGATACTCAAGGACAAAAAAAAACAACAATCACTCCTCTAGAATCTGTCTTTGGAATGTAATATAGGAATTTAAGCCATCAAACCAAGAAATGTAAATAAAGAGGGAGTATAAATACACTAAAACTTTTTAAAAGACCCTTGTCTTTTTTTTAAAAAAAGATGTTTTAAAAACTTAGATTTTTGTGATACAGAGTAGATCTTCAGAGAAATCAGTGGAGATAGAATAAAAAAATGGAAGACTTTATAAGGAATGATTTCAGAGAAAATGAGATTTCTTTGAATGTCATGCCATTGAATTCTTAGTATCTGAGCAATGTTAAATAGACTCAGTGGGTTGAATATATGTAATAATGATAAAGAAAGAAGAGGTCATGAATTTGCCAGGAGAATGTGGAAATGAGAGGAGTTGGAGAGAAAGAAGGGTGGAAATGATAGAAATACAGTTCTCATGTAACAAGTTGTCAAAAGAGAAAGAAAGGAAGGAAGGAAGAGAAAGGAAGAAAAAGAAAAACTAAGTAACAGAGGAATAAAGAAAGAAGGGAAGGGAGGGCATCTGAATGTCCACAAAAGGAAAAAAAAAGAAAATATAGACAGATTATGTTCCAGTAGGGATCTATTTAAAGTATGGGATTCTTTTGAATGCAGAAAAGGAAAGTTTGTGGTTATTCACATCTTTATTTGTTTGTTTTAGAATAGTTACCGAGTAAATTAACCTAAAGGCAATGTCATATAAAAGGGAAAATGTCATTAAGACTCTGCTGCTGTACCTTTAACAGTCATCTGTTTTGTAAGGAACATTCTTCGTGGGAGAATTGTTATTAGTGTGTGTATGATGAGCAGAATATTCCACATGTTTGGCACTTAATTCACTGTTAAATGAAGGGATGAATTATACAGAGCACCAGATTTAGATCAATGAAGGATGCCCTGGAAAATAAAAGGAGTCATTCAATGTGTTTGGCATTCAGGAGAAGGTACATACAGAGACACCCACACACATTGATTGCTACATTATGCCCTCCAGATTAGTCATTTGAAATGAGAACATTAATTGGCTGCAGTGCCTAATTCTCAACACAACTATGAAGACACCAAAGAAGGAACCCAGAATACTTTCCTAAGTTACAGCACAGCACTCAAAAGCTATTCACAAGATCTGTGAATGTGGACAGTGACCACCAGCCACTCATTAGCTACAAATGTTCTAGTTTTTCCCATGTGAATGAAAATGCAATTTTTTTTTTGGTTTTTCAAGACAGGGTTTCTCTTGTGTAGCTTTGCTCCTTTCCTGGAACTCACTTGGTAGCCCAGGCTGGCCTCGAACTCACAGAGATCTGCCTGGCTCTGCCTCCCGAGTGCTGGGATTAAAGGCGTGCGCCACCACCGCCCGGCTGAAAATGCAATTTTTGAGAAGGAAATGCAGAGGAATTCTCTATTTGTATGAACTTCTCTTTGAACTGCTTTCTGCCTCCTTAAGGTCAGGAAATCCACTATGGGCTGGCCCCATTGACACTTCAGAGAATGCCTGAAGTTTATTGAGGGCAATATGTCTTTCTTATCCATTTCCAGGGACTGGACAATTATTTGAATTTCCCACTAAGTTACATGGGGGCCTGCTGGAAAGAAAACACCTAAGGGATTATATATCATAGGAGATGCAGCACACATGCAAAGGAAGAAAAGGAAGATATGTTCATGTTGCAGGTAAGCATCATTGATGTAGAAAATTCACAACTTTGAGATCCTGGTTAATTGTGCATTACCCCCAGTTCAAAGGCCTCCTGCTTCTGTTTAAGTAATCATTGTAAGTTATCTGTTTTTCAAATTACTTTAGAAGCAAACTCAAATAGAGAGCATCATCATATCTTAGGGCTAAGGCAGCACATTAGCTTTGCCATTGCCCTGCTGATTTAATTGGCCCAGTAAGCATGCTTGAGGTGTTTAGGATTGTAATTAAAGTTGTGGCGCTTGGAAAATCCTCCGTCTGTTATTATATTTTTTTCTAAAATAAACTCTCCTAGCTCACCAAACTTGTGGAGCTAATTACAGCCTAATTAAAGTTACTTGTTTCTATTTTAAAATCTGTCCACTGAGAGAGCCTTAAGGCAGGAGGGAATATATTTTTAAATTGGCAGTTCTATGGTCCCTGAGCTGCATTGCTCTGATTCATGCATTGATTTATTTCCAATGAAAATGAAGGCCTACCGCCTTTTTTCCCTTGAAGCTCTGCACCACTCTCAGCCCCTTCAGATTTAGCTGTGTAAAAGGATTTGTTTGATGAACAAACAAGCTTTCTTTGTTATGAATCTTCCAGCTGGAGAGGCCGACCCCTCCACTCAGAGGGGAAGTTGTCCAGAAAAATGCTCCTGACAAAATCAGGGCCAGAGAGCACAGGAATCAGTAAAACATTGAATCCACAAAGGAAAAGGACATAATGTCTGTGGATGACATATTCTAGATGTGTCTCTGGGTGCTTTGTACCTGATTTTACTTCAGTGTAAAGGAAAAACTGATGGACTAAGTATCTTGTATACTGTATTGTACAAATAATGAATCAAGAAATAAAGGCAAGTCAAAGTACGTCCCTGAGTACCAGCCTCTCTCCCTTGAGCATCTTTCTCTGCAAAATGGAGTGATAATACCTAGGTGGCCACTTACCTGAGTTGGAAGGTATATATATAGATGAGGAATCTGAAAGCTTTTTACAAAATGTAAACCGGCTTTCATAGCTTGGTCTCAGAAGAACTGTGTTCCTTTTAATATCTTTAATTATTAACCTTTTTCAGGATAACGCTTTTATATACTTTATGTAAGAGCCAACTGAAACACAAGGCTTAACCTGCTTCCATTGTCCCAAGTATTCTTTTTATAAGGGAACACTCTGTTGTATGTTACTAAAATAAGGTTATAATGTAAGTAAGTGAGCCAATATGATTGGAGCTTGTATCTTAATCTTTTCCTAGCTCCACTTTTTATGTGACCCTGCTTTTATGTGTGTGTGATTTATATTCTTGTATGTCTGTGTGTGTAAATGTGTGCCTATGGAAGTATGCACACATATGTGCATCTGCATTTGGAGGCCAGAGGTTGATATAAGTTGTGCTTTTCAATTACTCTCCACCTTATTTTTTGAGACAATAACTCTCACTAACCATGAACTTTACCAATGTAGCTAGACTGGCTGACCAAGAAGTCCTGGGGATTCTCTTATCTTTGCACCTCTAGTCCTGGATTACAGGTGCATATCGATATGTGTCTGACATTTTACATGGGCATTAGGAATCTGAATGTAGATCTTCAGACTTACACAACAAACACCTGAGACTGAGCCATACTCCATCCCCTTGTGACCTTAAATTACTAACAACTTAAACAAGACATGCTTATTTAACAAAAATGTCTCTCAAAAGCACATATATTTGAACACTTGGTACCTAGTTGATGTTTGCGGAGTTGTCTTATTTATTTTTCTATTGGCATGAGAAAACATCATGACCAAAACAATTTATAAAATAATGTGTGTAATTTGGAGCTTATAGTTTCAAAGGGTTAGAGTCCATGACCATCATGGCAGGTAGCATGGTAGCAGGCAGGCAGGCATGGTGCTGGAGCAGTACTGAGATCTTACATCTTGAGAGACAACCATGAGGCAGAAGGAGATAACTCGGAATGGTGTTGGCTTTTGAAACCTCAAAGCCTGACTACAGTGACACATTTCCCAACAAGGCCACATCTCCTAATTCTTCCCAACTGGGGATGAAGTTGTGACAAGGCAGCTTCCAGCTCCTGCTACCATGTCATGTTTTCCTTGCCTTGATGGACTCTATGCCACTGGAACCATATGTTAAAATAAGCTCTTTCTTTCTTAAAGTTTTTTTGGTTTGTGGTGATACTGTATTTGTGCTTTAACAAATAAAGTTTGCCTGGGGATCAAAGGAAAAAGCCAGCCACTCTATTAAATAAGGTCAGGCAGTGGTAGCACACTACTTTAATCCTAGCATTCAGGAGGCAGAGATTGATGTGGATCTCTGTGAGTTCAAGGCCACACTGGGAACAGCCAGGTGTGGTGGCACTTGCCTTTATTCCCAGCACTAGTTAACCACGGTCTGGAGGTCTGTACAGACAGACAGGAAGTGATAAAGCTGGGTGGAAAGAGGAAGTGATGTAGCTGGGCAGAGAGAGGAACTAAGATGGCAGGGCACAGAAAGGTACATAGGAGTGAGTTTACAGGAAGTAGCTCTCTCTTGGGCTGAGGATTTCTTAGCGGTAAGAACTTGTGGCTAGGATTGTTCTGTTCCTCTGATCTCTGAGTTTTCATCCCAATATATGGCTCTGGGTTTTTTTTTATTAATAAGACCATTTAGCAATTTGTGTTATATTGGTTCTGGTATTTTATCTCAGCAAGAGAAAAGTAACAATATACAAGCAAATTCTCTTCTAGGCCAATCTGATTTCTTGGGCATTTTCATATCATACACCAAAATCTCTCTACCTTTACTTTCTTCTTTTACCATAGTTAATACAGTCAGAATGGACACAGGGCCTGGATGTGGGTGAGTTGAGTAAAGTATCCAGGACATAAAATTAAAGGAAACTTCCATTCTCAATATTGTACAAATGCAGAAGTAGTATCTGAAAATAAGTCCCTCTTTAGATTTATTCCGTTGGTACCCTACTCAAATTTCATACATTTTCTGTGACATACTATCATATATTTTATAATAATATATGCTTCAAACATCTTAAAACATATTTGCAAACATTTTTAAAGGGCTACTGCTCATCAGTTTCTGGCTATTCCCTTTTTTAAATTTGGATATCTGTTACTTATGTGATCTGTGGCAGTTTTATATAGTATATACCACCCTAGTACAGAATCTAGATTATAAACTAAACAAAAATAGTTACAATTTATTGATTGCATACTGAAAGGCAGATCTCCAATTAGCAACTTTGCATATATCATTTTTAATCATCATAAAATCTCTTTCTTAATAAGGGAACTGTTACTCAGAGAGGTTTAATTCAGCTTAAAAAAGTCAACATTCTTTTTAAGCTAGTACAAATTTTTTGATTGATTGTAGCAGGCAGGTGATGGATGAAATTCCCATTGGCTTTGTTAATTTGTGTCATCATGTAGAAGGCTCTAAATAAAAACCCCAGGAGTTTTAAATTACAGTAAAAGATCTCTGATAATTTGATTAGGAATGAAACTGAAATTTGAGGCTAAGCTCAATAATACAGAAGTTAAGCACCTGTATTAAAAGTTTGATATGGTACTGAGATGGCTCAGGGATGAAGAACACTGGCTGCTCTTGCAGAGCACATGGATTCAGTTTCCAGAACCAACAGCAAGTGGCTCACAACCATATATAATTCTAGTTCCTGTTGTCAGAGTTTTATGTGGGGACCACTGGCTCCCAAATAACCACAGAGACTTATTATTAATTATAAATGCTTGGTTCATAGGTTAGGCTTATTATTAACTAGCTCTTACATCTTAAATTAACCCATATTTCTTATATATGTTCTACCACATGGCAGTATCATTTTTCAGCACAGCATATTGATTTCCTGCTTCCTCTGCATCTGGCTCACAACTCTCCATGCCCTCACCTCTCTTCTTCCCAGAATTCTTTCAGTTTGGCTCTCCTGTCTAACTTCTTCCCATCTAGCTACTGGGCAATCAGCCATTTTTTAAATCAATCTGAGTGACAAATCTTTATAGTGTACATAGAGATTATTCTACAGCAAGTTCAATGATGTCTTATGCCCTTTTCTGTCCTTTACAGGTGCAAAGGTGTGTGGTATTCATACATATATACATACATACATACATACATACATACATACATACATACATATTTCTGTCATATATAGATGAACTTTTAATAAAAAATATTTAATATGTAGGGAGCGTCAGAACACACTATGGATACTGTGGAACTAAGATAGGAGTTTGAAGTAGTTGAGGGAATGTTGCTTTACTGCCAGGAGTCCCAGAACAAGTATTTGTTGGTGAGTGGAAGCTAGAAGAGGGTAATTCAGTAAAGGTCAATCATAAATATAAAAAATATAACTGGAACATGAGATCACATTAGATCCCTTAAAAGGAATAGTTTTATGAAATACTAGCACAGGATAGGGAGGATAATACCAAGTTAAATATAAAGAAAATAATTTCAATAAAATAATAGAAGAAGAATCCTCAAATATAGAGATATCCAACTAAGTACAAAGGATACACAGAATATCAAACAGACAGGGACAGAAAATTAACTCCTTGTGACACATTATAGGCAAAACACTGAAAACACAGAACAAAGAAAGGACATCAAAAGTTGCAAGAGAAACGGAGGAAGTCCCATATAGTGGTAGGCCCATCAGAATAACTGATAAAAAACTTTTAAATCCAGAGGGGATTGGAAAAATATATCATAAGCTCTGAAAAACCACAAGCTAACTATTAAAAATGAAGGATCATTAAAAAATTTCAATGATAAAAACAGAATATTAGAATTTATAGCCACTAGTTCAGCTCTACAGAGGATACTGGAAGAAATACTTTAGATTGATAAAAAATATAAATACACCCAAGTGATCAGAGTGCAAAAATAATATCAGAATAGTTAGTCAAAAGAGTGCAAAATAAGCAAACTATAGGAAATCATACAAATTTTTCAATAACTCTGATTATTGATTGTCTTAATTCCCCAGTGAAAGGACAGATTAATATATTTGATTAGAGAAATATGATTTTTCTTTTTGCTATTTCCGTGAATCATATGTCACTTTCAACAACAGATATGACTTTAGGGTAGCTGGAAGAAGAAGGAAATCCCAAGTAAGTGGAACTAAGCAACAAGCAAGTGTAGCTATTCTAATATCTAACAAAATAGATTTCAAAGCAAAACTAGTCATAAGAAATAATGAAGGATAAGTCTCACTCATTAAAGAAAAACACATCCAGAGGATACTGCAATTTTAAACACATAACAACACAGCAAGTCCATTTTACAAAAAGAAATATTAGATCTAATGTCATATATATCATTTCTTAAACAGTGATAGTGGGTGACTTCAATACCTCATTTTTAATATCCTACTCATCATACAGAAAATAATAAACAGAAAAACATTGGAATTAAATAATATTATAAATAAAATGGACATAACAAACATCTACAGAACATGCCACTAAATAATACACATTTTTCTCAACATCCCCTGGATTTTTCTCTAAAACTCTACCATGTATTAACAAAAAATACAAGTAGAAAAAAATGAAATACCTTCTTACATTTTATCTGACATATATCTGAGAATTTTGAAATCTTCCTTAGAATATTTCCATATACAGAACACTTCCCCTCCCTGATGTACTATTGTCTACTGATGGATTCTGGGATAAGGACTGTCATTGTCCTCAGTTATGTGCTCACAGGTGAACCCACCATGCTCTAGTTGCAGGAGCCTACCATGTTCCAAAGTTACAGGCATGAGCATATTCTTGGTTAAATTCAGTTGATAATAAAACAAAATATAACACATAACTATGGAAAAGGGATTTATAGAGAAGAGGGTTTTGGTAAAGATGAGAGAGAACTAAGAGATGGTCAGATGTGAGTCATTAACATGTATTATATACATATATGCAATTTTCAAAGAATAAATTTAATTGATAAAGTGTATTAAAAACTTTTTATTTAAGTTTTTATACAGAATATTTGATATTATTTTCCCTAGCTCTACTCTTCCCAGATCCTTCCTACATCCCGACCTACCCATCCAACTTTATATTGTTTAATTCTCTAAAGAAAAGAGTAAAACAAAACAACAGAGAGAGAGAGAGAGAGAGAGAGAGAGAGAGAGAGAGAGAGAGAGAGAGAGAGAGAGAGAGAGAAGGCAGGACCAGAGAAACCTTCCAGCTACAAATAGATAGAAAGACAGACAGACAGATAGATAGATAGATAGATAGATAGATAGATAGACAGACAGACAGACAGACAGACAGACAGACAGACAGATAGATAGATAGATAGATAGATAGATAGATAGATAGATAGATAGATAGAGATAGATAGATAGGAAGAGCAATTATACTCTGTAGATGAATTTCTAAATGGTCTTATAAAATAAAAAAAAACACGGAGACAAATATAGGGGTGAAAGCCTTAGAGATCAGGGAAATGGTGATAGACACCAACTGTACCTCTCCAGCTCTGCAGCTACCAAAAGTGAGATACTTCCTGTCTACCTGTGCCATTATTCCTTTACTGTTCTGACAACTCATTGGCTCTTAGCCCAGCTATCTCACTTCCTTGTCACTGCCTGTCTGTACAAACCTCCAGGTCTCTATGGTTGGTGCTAGGATTACAGGCATGTGTCACCACGCTTGTTTGTTCCCTAGTGAGTCCTTGAACACACAGAGAACCTGCCTACCAAGTGATCTGATTAAGGGCATGTGCTACCACTGCCTGACTTGTGTTAATGGCTTGCTGTTTCCTCTGATCTCCAGGCAAACTTTATTTATTAACATACAAATAGAATATCACCACATTTCAGCACAAATAAAATATCAGCATAATACTCCACTGGGGAAAACTGATTTTTCCATTCCAGCAGATATAAATTGCAAATAGCTTCTTGATTAGGGATAGGAATTTATGTTCACATTCACTTTTCAGAGCTGGGATTTTGTCTGGTTTGCACCTGTGCAAGTATTGTGTGCTTGCTCACAGTTACTGTGAGTTCGAATGTGTATCATTCCTATTGTCTCTGGAAGATGCTCTTTCCTTGAAATTTTCATCATTTCTGTCTCTTACAATCTTTCCACCTCCTTTACAGAAAAGATCCCTGATCCATGAGGGAAGGGGTTTGATGAAGACATTTCATTTAGGTTTGAGCGCTCCATGACAATATGACTAGTGCTATAACCATAGTTCAGAGCATGGACCAACCCTGATCAGAGAAGCAGCTTTTTGCAGTAGAAAAAAAAATGAGCATTTTTATTTACAAAAAAAATTATATTTATTATGCCTTTACACAATTGGCAAAGAAAATCTTTTATGTTCATTTGTAATAGACACCATATGTTGGAAGTAGATCCGGGGAAGAGGAAAAGGCAGGGGGAATTAAGAGGAGTGGAGGGAGGGGAAACTGTGTTTGGGATGTATTGTATGAGGGAAAAAATCTATTTTTCAATAAAAATGACAACAAAACAGCAAAAGAACCATATGTTAACAGGATAAAGAAAATAAGAAACCAAATCTGAGCCACTCCTCATAATTACCTTTCTCTGAAAATATACATACATTTCAAGGCAGATATTTTTCTTGTAAAACACATGCAATGAAAATATAAAATATGATGATTGGACATTCCAAGCAGCATTTCTTAGGAATAAGTGCACTTGTGTATTTTTTTTACTATCATTGCAACCTAGGAATTATGTAGTGTAATTATTTTATTTACAAATAATATTGTGGACATTTTTCATATAATTATTTCAAGAAGATAGCTGAAACATGAGTTCAGGAGATGGAGAATTGGTGTCAAGAATGAATTTTATTAGGATATAAAGTCAATCATATTCTATATATTTGTTCTTTACAAGAAATTGTTTACTTTATTTGGGGTTCTAGATTTGTAAGACAGTCCTGAAAATTAGATTGCTTCACTTCTGTTCCACAAATGCTATTGAATTCTCATCAATTAAGTGGGTAAGACCTGAGGATATATACAGTAGCTATGGGACAGTCACTTCTGAGATTATCATGTAAAATGTATATTCCACTATAGCAGAATAGAACTGAATACCCCCATTGATTTTGAAGGTGTAGATAACTTTGTTGAGCAAAGTACAGAAGCTAGTATGTGAAAGTGGCTTTTAGAAGCTGAGTTATCCCCAGCTGACAGCCAACAAAACTAGGCTTCTGTGTCTTACAACTGTTCAGAAGTGGAATCTTCCAATAACCACAGAGAGCTTGAAAAAAGAGGGAATTATAATCCCAGGTAAATACTTTATTTGAACTTGTTCAAACCAGGATCAGAGAACACACCAAATGCATATTTTCACATACGAACTACAGACTCTTTAAACATATTTGTGCTTTTTTCTCTGCTGTGCTTTTTGTGATTCATGTTGGTTATCAACAGAAAACTAACACAGATTTTGTTATTTAGAAATAGGGTACACTATTGTGTTTGCTTATAATACATGCACAAACTGTGGGGGATAGCTTTTTAACTAAACAATATAAATTGTTAGGAACAATGTAGACTGAAATTAAAGGAAAGCTTAAACTATCTTTAGTGTGTATTATAGTAGAATTCTGGCCATTGGGAATGTTGAAAAAAAGACTCAGAAGAAATTGAGGAAGATGTTGCTAGAAACTGGAAGAAGGATGAAATAAATTTATTGAGGTCTTTTGTGTATCTTATATTTATACCACTTCCTCAGTTTAGACCAGCAATTCTCAACCTGTAGGCACAACCCCTGTGGGAAAACTCTGCCCCCCAAAATATTTACATTATGAATTCATAACAGTAGCAAAGTTACAGTTTAAGTAGAAACAAAAATATTTTATGGTTGAGAGTCACTACAGCATGAGGAACTGTATTAAAGGATCACAGCATTAGGAATGTTGAGATTTACTGGTTTAGACTAACCATATTGCAGAGGCTCAAAAGATACACACCATTAAATAACAAAGCTCAGAGCATAAAAATATTGCTGGCTCTAAAAACACGTCTTTGAGGATTTTTAATTTTAGCAAAATTTTTAAACCTACGCAAGGTAAACTAAATTCATAATGACAATGAATATTTGCTTTCCAATACACCAGGTAGTATGGTTAAACATATTGTTCTACATTTAATATATTAGCCTTTAGATAAAGCAATAAGACAACAGAATGTCATCAAGAGGGTGAAAATTAGAAAGGAAGAAATCAAAGTGTCTTTATTTGCAGATGATCTGACAGTATTCACAAGTGACCCTAAATATTCCACCAGGAACTCCCATAACTGATAAACATATTGAGCAAAATAGTTGGATACACATTTAACTCACAAAAATGCAGCAGCCCTCCTACATACAAATGACAGACTGTGAAAGAAATCAGGTAAACAAATTTCACAATAGCCTCAAAATATATTGAGGTAACTCTAACCAAGCAAGTGAAATATTTGTTTGATAAAACTTGATATATCTGAAGAAAGAAATTGAAAAATATACCAGGAGATAAAAAGATGTCCCATGCTCATGGATAGGCATAATCATCATAGTACAAATGGGCATCCAACCAAAAGCTGTCTACAGATTCAATGTAATTCCATAAAAATTTTGACACTATTCTTCACAAATCATTAAATAACAGCTCTCAGCTTCATATGGGAAAAAAACAAGGATAAATAGTAAAATAATCATGAAAAATAAAAGAACCACTAGAGGTCCGACAGCCTGATTTCAAGCCACATTTCTGATATATAGAAATAAAAACAGAATGATATTGGCATAAAAACAGACATGATGATCAACAAATGGTGCTGGCCAAATTGGTTGACTGCATGTAGAGGAGTGAAAATAGATCCACATTCATCACAGTGCATAAAACCCAAGTAGAAATGTATCAACAACTCTACATAAAACTGGATACACTGAACCTTATCCAGTTAAAAAATGGGATACAGACCTAAACAGGAAGTTCTCAAAGAGGATTCTCAAATGGCTGAGGAACACTTAAATATTCATCATCCTTAGCCATTAGAGAAATGCAAATCAAAACTACTTTGAGATTCCATATTACATCTGTCAGAATGGTTAAGATCAAAAACACAAGTGACAGCTCATGTTGGCAATGATGTGGAGCAAGGAGACCACCCCTCCATTGCTGGTAGGAGTGTAAATTTGTGTAGCCACTTCTAAGAGGTATAGAAGAGGTAAGAAGCTTTTAGAAGCCAATTCTTTTCTAATGATAGACATAAAGGGAATGCATCCTTATGGGAGGGGTTGTGAGGAGGAACTGGGAGAAGCAGAGGGAGGAGAAACTGTAATCAGAATATATTGCATGAGAATATAATATGTTTTTAATCAACAAGGAAATATTAACTTTATTTTCTTCTTTTATTTCTTATTTTGAGATCATCACACAGTTGCATAATTTTCCTCTTCCCTTTTCCCATCCCTTCTCTCCAAACCTTCACACTCTTTCAAATTCATAGTTAATTTCTCTCCAATCATCTCTCTCTCTCTCTCTCTCTCTCTCTCTCTCTCTCTCTCTCTCTGTGTGTGTGTGTGTGTGTGTGTGTGTGTGTGTGTGTGTGTAGCTATTCCTAAATATATAAATAACAACCTAAGAATGGGATTCTTAAGACACTTACTGGCTTATAAAGATTTATTCACTTAGATATCATATTAAAAATTAGATTTTGAATCCCAAATGCCAGTAGTTTGTCCATTGAAACATTATTCCCTAAAGATCCAGACATTCTCTCTGGCCCCTCATTTCAGAATTACTAAGCCATTTGCGGTGATTAACTCAGTATCTAGCCCCTCATGACAACCCTCTTCAGGTTTGGTATAGTAACTTCTGTAGTATGAAACTTAGAAGGTCTTATTAATAAAATCAAACCGGAGGCCAGTTATTGGGGTGAACACTGGAAGATCAGAGAAGCAAAACAAGCCACAGCTTCCTCACTTGGCCAACTTCTCAGCTGATCTTGTTTCCTCAGACTGGAAGCTTCTGAGTCCTCTTCCAAATGGATCTTAGCTGAACTGATGCTAGAAAGCCTTAAAGCTTAACCAGCCAAATGCTTCTAGTTTCTGGTTCTAATGCCTTATATACCTTTCTGCTTTCTACCACCACTCCCTGGGATTAAAGGCTCTCTTTCTGGGATTAAAGGCGTGAGTCACTATGCTTGGCTATATCCTTGAATAGATGGAGTTCTGCCTCTGGAATGCTAGGATTAAAGGTATGTTTTACCACTGCCTATGCTAAGTATCTAGTGGCTTTTCTGTTCTCTGACCCCAGATAAGTTTATTAGGGTAAACAATATTTTGGGGAACACAATACCACCACAAACTTCCTTTTATAAGTCCTCATCACTCAGATTATCAGGTCTCTCTCTTTTTTACCCTGTGACTTTTGCCTTGATTTCTGGTTCTGGTTTCAGTATGTCCTATATCAATTGAAAGAAGAACTGTATAGGTAAAACGTCTTCAAGCTTGTTTCTGATTCTGAGGTCTTCTAAATGCCATTGGTCCTGCTATTGTTATTTTTCATCTTGATTTCGTTTCACTGGTTCTTCAATGATAAACATTAAATTAAGTTTTTAAATATATGCATTCATCCATTATGGATACAGTGATTAAATATTTGTTGAATACCTATTTTTAGAGGTCTGAAGCATAGCAGTCAAGAATACCAGTGTCCATTGATTTTAAATTCTACTAGAAATGAATGTAATTATTAATAAGTAAATTATACAGTATGGAAAATAATTATAAATTGTTAGAAAAACTAATATAACTCAGAAAGGGCTAGGGGCTATTGAATCAGTGTTTCTATTTTGTATAGGATATTTAGAAAATGACTAAATAATAAAATGGCGAATAACTGGAAACCTAAAATAACTGAGGGATTAAATGACAGAGACATATGGAGGACAAATGTAAACAGAAGTAATAGTTTAGTGCAAGAACTATAACATGATTATGATGGCATTTTAGAAAGGAAAGAAAGATTCAAAGACCTTAAAAAATGAATGATAAAGAACATTGAAAACTGAGGTTCCAGAGCAGGTTATGCAGGTCACTTGTTTTCTTTCTCAAAAGAAATTTTGATTAAAATCTAATTACATTATTTCCAATCTTCCTTCCCTCCTTCTAACCCCTCCCATGTCCTCCATTCTCTGTTCATTTCTTCTCTGACTATTATTGTTGCACATACAGACACAGAGAGAGAGATGAATACACATATACACACATGTGTTTAAATATATACATTCAACCTGCTTATTTCAACTATTGTTGCTTGTGTGTATATTATTTCATGACTGGTCTCTTGGCATTGGATAACTGGAGTTAGGGGGCTCATCCCTGTGCAAATAGAGACCATTAAAGCAAACCACAAATGGTCAAAATGCAGAGATCAGAACTGAACCTCAACCACAATGGTTACATCTATAACACAACTTCTGTATCTAAGACTCAGGGAATATCTTGTAAGATGGGGAAAAGACTGTAAAAAAATCATATGAATTTTTCTGTGAAAATTTGAAATGATGGGGAACATACAAACGTGATACCTGAACAAGATGACAGTCTAAACAAGACCTGGACAATGGTAACACCAATAGACATGTTAATGTAGAAGGGGGCAGTCTTATGGGGTCTCAACCCGAGGCAAAGAATTACAAGCAACTAATGATTGATGAAAGATAGAACTTTGATTTCTACTCTGAGGAAGAATACACTATTGGATAGCAAGCACTGAAACAGGAACTTTAGTTAAGAGGCATTTGTAGTAATCTGAGTGAAAACAACATTGGCTGCAATCAAAGTACTCACAGTGAAGATGGTGCTTCTACCAGGAATTAATGTCTACTTTAAACTATATTCAGTTGTGCTCTTTGGGATCGTCTGCATGTTATAGACATGCACTAGATGTATGCATATGCATCTTTGATTGTATAAATATTATAAAGGGAAAGAATGAGTCTAAATATATAGGCTTCTGCATTGTGTTGTCAAGCCAGCTGACAAAAGTAACTGCCTCCACCCTGAAATTAGGTAACGAATAAAATCTTTGATGAGGCCTCCACCTGACAGTTGAACACAGTGTATGAATAAAAGTTTATTCTTTCTATTCCAAAGATCAGCTTGGCATGGTGATCCAGTGTGAATAAGTAGATATGGCTTCCACTATTGTTAGAATTTTGGAAAAGATTTAAAAACAGGTTATAGAATTCTAGTCTGTAAACCGTGCAAATAAATTGAATCACTGTTTTCTGAAGAAATATATTGATATAAATAAAATCTTAAAAACCCTGAACTTCAAGTTGATCTGGATTATTTTGATTCAGTCCTTTTACTTGTTGCCAGCAATTCCATGGGAAACCGTTTTTTTTTTCTTAAGAAGTGTGAAACCCATTGCTGAAAACCTCTTTGATGTGTAAATTACTATATGTCAAAAGTGGAAATCAAACTGTAGCTCTTTCACATTTTAGGAAGTGAATGAGAAATGTGGAAACCTTGAGACCTCTGTATTGATCATCAAGTCTATTTAAATACTTTCTACCAAGCTCTGACTACAGCTCTGACTTACCTGCAAGAAGGGTTATGGGAAGAATTTAGCATTGTATAGCCATTACTGAACCCATTTCATCTTTTACTTTTGAGCTAATCTATGTAACTGGGAAGCAAAGCAATACAATGAAAATTAAAACCAAAATAATAACTTGGCAAGAGATAACTCAGAATATAAGAAACATAGAAGCATATAATTTAGGAAAAAAAGAACAACTCAAAAACAAAAGGTGTTGGTTCAAATCATCAGGATTTTTCTAATTTTTTAAAAAACTTATTTTTGTTTTATGTGTATAGGCATTTTGTGTACCACATGCATGTCTCATACCCATAGAGACTAGAAAAAGCTGTGGTATCTCTTGAAACAAGGTAGAGTTGACAGTGAGCTGCCATGTGTTTTCTGGGAACTGAAACTTGGTTATCTGAATGAGTAAACAGTGCTGTTAATGAGTGAATCATTTCTCTAGCCTCAATTTTATTTATCTTAACAGTAATTTTAAAAAATAATAAAACTAAGTGACAAAGCTCACCAAAATACAGATGGATAAAAACAAATACTTGAATTCGAGAGGACCTTAATCTCACATTGAACACAATATGATTCACAAAAGTTGTGGTCATATATACAGACATGACATAAAGAACAATATAAAACTATTCCTAAGATGTCTAAAATTGTGTTTAGTCACATGCAAGGTTATACAAACATTAAACACTCTGATCATTTAGAGAAAATAGTAGAAATGAGCTTGGTTCACTTAGAAGGTATTGTTTTAAATTTATTAATTTTATTTTGTGTGCATATAAATATTTACCTGCATGCATGACCAGTGTATGTGGCTGTCCTTAGAGGTCAGAAGAAAGTATTGGATCTCCTGTAATTAAGCTTAAAGAGGATTGTGTACTACCATGTAGATTCTTGGAACTGAACCCAGGTCCTCTGAAAGAGCAGCAAATGTTCTTAATGACTAATCAGTTCTCTGGTCCACACTTAGAAAGTTTTGATAGCCTCCATTTAATAATGCAGTATTTAGCAGTGTCCATGTTATATGCCAGGCAGTGTGCATACTACTGGAAATACAGATATGAGTAATGCTCTTGGTTACATAGAATAGGACTTCTGGATACAATATAAAGTCCAATTTTAAAGTTTCTAATAACCACATTACAAAATATAAAAGTAGTAGGTAGGGTTTATAAAAATATGTTTTATTTAGACCAATATATCAAGCATGTTATCATATTAAAACATGTCATAAATAGAAAATAACTGCTGTGGATATTGCTCTGTATAAATAAAATGCTGATTGGCCAGTAGCCAGGCAGGATGTATAGGCAGGACAAGCTGTGCAAGCAAGAAGCTGTCAACTGCCGCCATGAGAAGATGTTAAGATACCGATAAGCCATGAGCCATGTGGCAACTTATAGATTAATAGAAATGGGTTGATTTAAGATATAAGAATAGTTAGCAAGAAGCCTGCCACGGCCATACAGTTCATAAGTAATATAAGTCTCTGTGTGTTTACTTGGTTGGGACTTAGCAGCTGCGGGACTGGTGCATGAGAGAGATTTGTTCTGACCATGGGCCAGCCAGGAAAAATCTGGCTATATATATATATATATATATATATATATATATATATATATATATGTATATATCATGACCATTGTGTCTATACTAGATTTCTATCTGGACTAAATACATTTCAAGTGCATAATAGTCACTGATGATGAGATATGGGAAGGACAGTTATTTTAGAAAATGGCAATCATAAAATAGCCACTATGGTGTGGATCTTTCACTATCACACACAATCGAGGGAAGAGAGATTATTTTAAAGACTGGCTTTTTTTTTTACTTTTTGGATAACCATTCAAAACAGTGTTATCTATTTATAGATTCCATTATCTTTTTTTTATTTCCCTTACCCAGCTATTGAACATCAAATACAAAAAAGAACTTCTGTGATGTTGGTCTTGGTTGGAAGTTTGACTGAATAAGAGGTGTCTTGGACAAGAGAAAACCACCTGTATTTTAACTGAGGAGTCATTTGTAGAGAGGACTGAGCTGTTAGGCAGTGGATGGGAAGGAAAGGGTCACCCTTAATTTGGGCTGAACCTTCCAACAATTGGCCCAGATAAATAAAAGGTCCAATTCATTGTACATCTGACTTCAAGTACAAGATCTGCATGAGCCAGCCAAAAGAGGGGCACAAGCAGTTTTATCTCTAGCTGAGGAGCTACTGGGGGTGGGCGAGAATTAGTTTTCTTTGGATGTCATCCTTGATACCCTGCCCATGCTCCAACAGATAGTCCTACACCCATGTATCACTGGCAGCACTAAGTGAACTCAGTGTGTTTAAAAACAGAGCAAACAGTAAATGGGAGCAAATGCAGAGATCCCCTGCTGGACAATGTACAGAGAATGAGAGACCTTACAGCACTCAGCCATAAATGGGATGTCTCCATCAAATCTCTCCTCTCTGGGTTCAGGTACAAAGATTATAAGAGCAAGTGGATCTGGAAAACATCAAGGAAAAAAGGACTAAACACTGCAGGACTGCTGCTCAAATGATCTCACAGAGACTGTGGCAGCATGCATAGGGCATACAGGAGTCTGTGACATACAGGGTACTGGTGTTGAACAAAATGGACACAAAACCCCATCCCTAACCCAGAAGCTGTCTCCAATCGATAACAGTCCACAAATAACAATTAGTTTTCTTCAAGGAAGTCTTAATGGGTAATTAATCCCCTAAGCCTCTTAAGGGCACGCCCCATGCCCAGCAGTAGATGGCTAACACAAAACAAAATCAATGGCATCTTTGTGTATACATTATGGCTTCCAATTTTGTGTTTTTATGGAAATCCTGTGTGTGTAAATGTGTGTGTCTCAGCTTCTATATGTGTTTCTTGTGCTTTTTCTTTGACTCTTTTGTTTGTTTTGTCCTGTTCTGATTTGTTTGCTTTTGTTTTACATTATTTTGTTTTATTATCATCTCTTAGATGCATGTTTGTTTTTTCAGGAGAGACAGAAAAGGTATGGATTTGAATGGAAGGAGAGGTGGGGGGATTGCACCTCTAAATATATATCTAAATAATAATATATCTAAATAATAATATATCTAAATATATTACATGAAAAACATTATTTCAATTAAAGAAAATAGAAAAAGTAGAAATGAAGAATATATTTTAGGAAACTAGTTTTTTGGATGCAAACAATATATATCAAAAATAAAAATGACATTAATATATGTTTTGTATAATTATTTTTTAAATTAACTGAAAGTTAGGAATGATAATATTGCATAAGTTAATTATCATATTGTATAAGTTAGGATGACTTATTTGAACTACTGTGGTGATATTGTGTTGCCCAATATATTGTGCACCCTAATAAACTTATCTGGGGTCAGAGAACAAAACAGCCACTAGATATAGAGGCCAGAAAATGGTGGCACACATACCTTTAATCCTATCATTCTGGAGGCAGAGATCTATCTGGATCCCTGTGAATTCAAAGTCACACTGGAAACAGCCAGGCATCATGACACATGCCTTTAATCCCAGGAAGTGATAGCAAGAAGCAGAAAGGTATATAAGGCATGAAAACCAGGAAGCTTTTAGGCTTTTGTTAAGCTTTTAGGCTTTTGGTCAGCAGTTCAGCTGAGATTCATTCAGATGAGGACACAGAGGCTTCCAGTTTGAAGAAACACGTTCAGCTGAGGAATTGGCAAGGTGAGGTTAGCTGTGGCCTGTTCTGTTTCTCTGATCAGTTCAGCATATACCCCAATACCTGGCTCCGGGTTTGTTTTTATTAATAAGACCTTCTAACAATTCGTCTACATCAGTCTCATTTCTAAATGTTTGTAAAAAGTGTTGCTATGTTTTATTTTCTATGGAGTTTCTACATTATTTCTACAAGTCAATACAATGAGAAATCTAATTCACATGGATGCACACATATTGTGCATAATTTGCATATGTCATAAATATGCAAATTTCTTAGGTAGTTTTTGAATACTAAAAATGAACTTAATCTTACACGTTGTTTTTCAAAACTATTTACTTAACTCTATAAGATGATTACATATAGAAAATGTTATACTTAAACTCTGTAGATAAAATTATTTGAAAAACATGTTCATTTTTTCATAGTTATTATTTTAATTTCATATATGTGTACTATATTACATTTCCCCTCCTTTCCTCTTCTCACTCTCAAATCCATAGCCCTCTTTAATTTAATTATTATTGTAGTATAAGAAACATAAATTATATAAGTACAAAAAGAGAGCACATGAAATTTGGAAAAGTGATATGGCAGGATGGGCTAAGGTAGGGATGGGACAGAAAAGAGTATGAAAGGAGTTGGAGCGGAGGGAGTGGGGCATAGGTTTGATCAAAACACAATGTATGTAATTCTCAAACAATAATTAAAAGGTAAAAATAAGGAGTCCAAAATAAAAATCAAAATGTATCACCTACTTTTCATTCCTTTTGAATGAGAGCTCCTTAGGTTAGATTTCTTGCTGTGAACCTCTGCTTATATGACATTCAATTTCTTTAGTTCTTCAGGGTGGAATTGATAGCAGTGACTCTCCAGAAAGCTTCCAGGATTTCAATGCCACATTGGAACTGCTGGGGCATCAAGTACTCTCGGCTGAGCAGCTCTCAAGTTTTCTGCTTATTCATTGTGCAAACAGCTAATGTTGGGTATGCATACACATATAAACACACACAGATATACACATAGACACACACACACACACACACACACACACACACACACACACAAACAGTATTAGTTCTGCTTCATAAAATCTCCTACATCTCTTAATTGCTCTACAGCAACTTTAATTCCATAACAATAACCTGGTGTTTCTGCTAAAATTTACATTCAAATACAGTAGTTCTTGGATGGGATTTTATGCTTCACTCCTAGGTATGCTGATACTAGCCCAGGAGCCACACTTTAAGAATCAAGAATCAATATCAATAAAGGTTTTCCCAGAAATTCAAAACCTCTTATAGATATTTAAGCAGATGCATGTAATCCTGGAAATTTTATGTTCTCATAATCCTTGACTTGGAGCAAATGTCCGAAAATTGAGGAAAGCAGAAAGCGATATGTGTGTATGTATGTATGTGTATATATATATATATATGTGTGTGTGTATATATATATATATATATATATATAGTGTGTGTGTGTGTATGTGATAATCTCTATTTTTAGAATGATGTAACATCAAAGTAAGATGGCTTAAAAGCCAGGGAAAATTCATGAGTTTCAGCTACAACTACTTCTTCTTCTTCTTTTTTTTCCTTTTATTTTACAATACCTTTTAGTTCTACATAACAGCCATAGATTCCCTTGTTCTCCCCCTTCCTGCCCGCCTCCCCTTCCCCCCAGCACACCTCCCATTCCCACCTCCTCCAGGGCAAAGCCTCCCCCGAGGACTGAGAACAACCTGGTAGACTCAGTCCAGGCAGGTCCAGTCCCCTCCTCCCAGATTGAGCCAAGCATCACTGCTTAAATCCCAGGTTTCAAACAGCTAACTCATGCAATGAGCCCAGGACCTGGTACCACTGCCTAGATGCCTCCCAAACAGATCAAGCCAATCGACTGTCTCATCAATTCAGAGGGCATGATCCAGTTGGGGGCCCCTCAGCCTTTGGTTCATAGTTCATGTGATTCCATTCATTTGGCTGTTTGTCCCTGTGCTTTATACAACCTTGGTTTCAACAATTCTCGCTCATATAAACCCTCCTCTTTCTCGCTAATTAGACTCCCAGCGCTCCACCCGGGGCCTAGCTGTGGATCTCTGCATCCAGATTGTTTAGTCCTTGGATGGGGTTTCTGGCACAACTATTAGGGTGTTTGGCCATCCCATCACCAGAGTAGGTCAGTCCCAGCTGGCTCTCGACTATTGTCAGCAGTCTTTTGTGGGGTTATCTTTGTGGATTTCTGTGGGCCTCTTTAGCACTTTGTTTCTTCCTTTTCTCATGTGGTCTTCATTTGCCATGGTCTCCTATTCCTTGTTCTCCTTCTCTGTTCTTGATCCAGCTGGGATCTCCCACCCCACAGACTCTCTTTCCCTCAACACTTGCCCTTCATTGCTCCCACTCATGTCCAGGTTGTTCATGTAGAACTCAGCCATTTCTCCGTCATTGGGCGATCCCCGTATCTTTCATGGGGTCCTATTTTCCAGGTAGTTTCACTGGTGATGTGAGGAGCAGTCCAGTCATCCTTGTTCCACATCTAGTATCCTATTATGAGTGAGTACATACCATATTTGTCTTTCTGAGTCTTGGTTACCACACTCAGGATGATTTTTTCTACATCCATCCATTTGCCTACAAACCTCATGATGTCATTGTTTTTCTCTGCTGAGTAGTATTCCATTGTGTATGTGTGCCACAATTTATTTATCCATTTTTCAGTTGAAGGGCATCTAGGTTGTTTCCAGGTTTTGGCTATTACAAGCAATGCTGATATGAACATAGCTGAGCAAGTGCTCTTGTGGTATGATTGAGCATTTCTCGGGTATATGCCCAAGAGTGGTATAGCTGGATCTTGAGGGAGATTGATTCCCAATTTTCTAAGAAAGCGCCATATTGATTTCCAAAGTGGTTGTACAAGCTTGTATTCCCACCAGTAGTGGAGGAAAGTTCCCCTAGGTCCACATCCTCTCCAGTATGTCTTCAGTGTTTTTGCTCTTAGCCATTCTGACAGGCATAAGGTAGTATCTCAGAGTTGTTTCGATTTGCATTTCTCTGATGATTAGGGATGTTGAGCAATTCCTTAAATGTCTTTCAGCCATTTGAGTTTCCTCTGTTGAGAATTCTCTGTTTAGTTCTATAGCCCATTTCTTAATTGGACTGTTGGTCGTTTTGATGTCTAATTTATTGATTTCCTTATATATTCTGGATATCAGTCCTCTGTCAGATGTGGGGTTGGTGACCATCTTTTCCCATTCTGTAGGCTGTTGCTTTGCCTTGTTGACTGTATCTTTTGCTCTACAAAAGCTTCTCAGTTTCAAGAGGTCCCATTGATTGATTGTTTCTCTCTGTGTCTGTGCTACCGGTGTTAAATTTAGGAAGTGATCTCCTATGCCAATGCGTTCAAGGCTTCTTCCTACTTTCTCTTCTAGCAGGTTCAGAGTAGCTGGATTTATGTTGAGGTCTTTGATCCACTTGGACTTAAGTTTTGTGCATGGTGACAGATATGGTTCTATTTGCAGCCTTCTACACGTTGATATCCAGTTATGCCAGCACCATTTGTTGAAGATGCTTTCTTTTTTCCATTGTACACTTTTGGCTTCTTTGTCAAAAATTATATGTCCATAGGTGTGCGGGTTAATTTCAGGGTCTTCAATTCGATTCCATTGGTGCACATGTCGGTTTCTATGCCAATACCAAGCTGTTTTTATTACTGTAGCTCTATAGTAGAACTTGAAGTCAGGGATCGTGATGCCTCCAGAAGTTGTTTTATTGTACAGGATTCTTTTGGCTATCCTGGGTTTTTTGTTTTTCCATATGAAGTTGAGTATTAATCTTTCTAGGTCTGTGAAGAATTGTCTTGGTATTTTGATGGGGATTGCAATGAATCTGTAGATTGCTTTTGGTAAAATTGCCACTTTTACTATGTTGCTCCTGCCTATCCATGAGCATGGCAGATCTTTCCATTTTCTGACATCTTCTTCAATTACTTTTTTCAGGGACTTAACGTTCTTATCATATAGGTTCTTCACTTGCTTGATTAATGTTATCCCAAGTTATTTTATGTCATTTGTGGCTATTGTAAAGGATGATGTATCTCTGATTTCTTTCTCAGCTTCTTTGTCCATTGTATATAGGAGGGCTACTGATTTTTTTGAGTTGATCTTGTATCCTGCTATGTTGCTGAAGGTGTTTATAAGCTTTATCAGTTCCTGGGTGGAATCTTTGGGGTCACTCAAGTATACTATCATGTCATCTGCAAATAGGGAAAGCTTGACTTCTTCCTTTCCAATTTGTATCCCATTAATCTCCTTATGTTGTCTTATTGCTCTGTCTAGAACATCAAGTACTATATTGAATAAGTATGTGGAGAGCAGACAACCTTGCCTCGTTCCTGATTTTAGTGGAATTTCTTTGAGTTTCTCTCCATTTAATTTGATGTTGGCTGTTGGTTTGCTGTAAATTGCCTTTATTATGTTTAGGTATGTTCCCCGTATTCCTGATTGCTCCAAGACTTTTATCATGAAGGGGTGTTGGATTTTGTGAAATGCCTTTTCTGCATCTCTTGAGATGATCATGTGGTTTTTTTCTTTGAGTTTGTTTATATGGTGTTTTACATTGACCGACTTTCATATGTTGAACCACCCTTGCATCCCTGGGATGAAGCCTACTTGATCATGGTGGATAATTGTTTTCATGTGTTCTTGGAGTCTGTGTGCCAGTATTGTATTGAGTATTTTTGCATCAATGTGCATGAGGGAGATCGGTCTGTAGTTCTCTTTCTTTGTTGTATCCTTGTTTGGTTTAGGAATCAGGGTAATTGTAGCCTCATAGAAGGAGTTTGGTAATGTTCCTTCTGTTTCTATTATGTGGAACAATTTAGAGAGTACTGGTATTAACTCTTCTTTGAAGATCTGGTAGAATTCTGTGCTGAAACCATCTGGTCCTGGGCTTTTGTTGGTTAGGAGACTTTTAATGAATGTTTCTATTTCCTTAGGGGTTATTGGACTATTTAAATAATTTATCTGGTCTTGATTTAACTTAGGTATGTGGTACCTATCCAGAAAATTGTCCATTTCTTTTAGGTTTTCCAGTTTTGTGGAGTAGAGATTTTTGAATATGACCTGATAATTCTCTGGATTTCCTCAATGTCTGTTGTTATGTCCCCCTTTTCATTTCTGATTTTGTTGATTTGGATTCTCTCTCTGTGTCTTTTGGTTAGTTTGGATAAGGGCTTGTCTATCTTGTTGATTTTCTCAATGAACCAACTCTTTGTTTCATTATTTTTTGTATTGTTCTCTTAGTTTCTATTTTACTAATTTAACCTCTCACTTTGATAATTTCCTGGCGTCTATTCTTCCTGGGAGATTTTGCTTCTTCTTGTTCTAAAGCTTTCAGTTGTGCTGTTAAGTCACTTGTGTGAGATTTCTCCAACTTCTTTATGTGGGCATTTAGTGCTATGAATTTCCCTCTTAGCACTGCTTTCATAGTGTCCCCTAAGTTGGGGTATGTGGTGTCTTCATTTTCATTGATCTCTAGGAAGTCTTTAATTTCTTTCTTTATTTCTTCCTTAACCCATTGGTGATTCAGTTGAGCATTTTTCAGTTTCCATGAGATTGTAGGTTTTCTGTAGTTTTTGTTGTTGTTGAAATCTAACTTTAAACCATGGTGGTCTGATAGAACACATAAGGTTATTCCAATTGTTTTGTATTTGTTGAGATTTGCTTTGTGGCCAAGTATGTGGTCGATTTTAGAGAAAGTTCAATGGGGTGCTGAGAAGAAGGTATATTCTTTTTTGTTAGGATAGAATGTTCTGTAGATATCTATTAGGTCCATTTGGGTCATGACATCAATTAAGTCCTTTATTTCTCTGTTAAGTATTGATTTTGGAGATTTGTCCAGTGGTGAAAATGGGGTGTTGAGGTCTCCCACTATAAATCTGTGGGGGTTTATATGTGGTTTAAGCTTTGAGTTTGTTTATATGGTGTTTTACATTGACCGACTTTCATATGTTGAACCACCCTTGCATCCCTGGGATGAAGCCTACTTGATCATGGTGGATAATTGTTTTCATGTGTTCTTGGAGTCTGTGTGCCAGTATTGTATTGAGTATTTTTGCATCAATGTGCATGAGGGAGATCGGTCTGTAGTTCTCTTTCTTTGTTGTATCCTTGTTTGGTTTAGGAATCAGGGTAATTGTAGCCTCATAGAAGGAGTTTGGTAATGTTCCTTCTGTTTCTATTATGTGGAACAATTTAGAGAGTACTGGTATTAACTCTTCTTTGAAGATCTGGTAGAATTCTGTGCTGAAACCATCTGGTCCTGGGCTTTTGTTGGTTAGGAGACTTTTAATGAATGTTTCTATTTCCTTAGGGGTTATTGGACTATTTAAATAATTTATCTGGTCTTGATTTAACTTAGGTATGTGGTACCTATCCAGAAAATTGTCCATTTCTTTTAGGTTTTCCAGTTTTGTGGAGTAGAGGTTTTTGAATATGACCTGATAATTCTCTGGATTTCCTCAATGTCTGTTGTTATGTCCCCCTTTTCATTTCTGATTTTGTTGATTTGGATTCTCTCTCTGTGTCTTTTGGTTAGTTTGGATAAGGGCTTGTCTATCTTGTTGATTTTCTCAATGAACCAACTCTTTGTTTCATTATTTTTTGTATTGTTCTCTTAGTTTCTATTTTACTAATTTAACCTCTCACTTTGATAATTTCCTGGCGTCTATTCTTCCTGGGAGATTTTGCTTCTTCTTGTTCTAAAGCTTTCAGTTGTGCTGTTAAGTCACTTGTGTGAGATTTCTCCAACTTCTTTATGTGGGCATTTAGTGCTATGAATTTCCCTCTTAGCACTGCTTTCATAGTGTCCCCTAAGTTGGGGTATGTGGTGTCTTCATTTTCATTGATCTCTAGGAAGTCTTTAATTTCTTTCTTTATTTCTTCCTTAACCCATTGGTGATTCAGTTGAGCATTTTTCAGTTTCCATGAGATTGTAGGTTTTCTGTAGTTTTTGTTGTTGTTGAAATCTAACTTTAAACCATGGTGGTCTGATAGAACACATAAGGTTATTCCAATTGTTTTGTATTTGTTGAGATTTGCTTTGTGGCCAAGTATGTGGTCGATTTTAGAGAAAGTTCAATGGGGTGCTGAGAAGAAGGTATATTCTTTTTTGTTAGGATAGAATGTTCTGTAGATATCTATTAGGTCCATTTGGGTCATGACATCAATTAAGTCCTTTATTTCTCTGTTAAGTATTGATTTTGGAGATTTGTCCAGTGGTGAAAATGGGGTGTTGAGGTCTCCCACTATAAATCTGTGGGGGTTTATATGTGGTTTAAGCTTTAGTAATGTTTCTTTTACATATGTGGGTGCCCTTGTGTTTGGGGCATAAATGTTCAGAATTGAAACTTCATCTTGGTGGATCTTTCCTTTGATGAGTATGTAATGCCCTTCTTGATCTCTTTTAATTGATTTTAGTTTGAAGTCTATTTTGTTGGATATCAGGATGGCTACACCTGCTTGTTTCTTAAGACTGTTTGATTGGAAAGTCTTTTCCAAGCCTTTTATTCTTAGGTAGTATCTGTCTTTGAATTTGAGATGTGTTTCTTGTATGCAGCAGAAAGATGGGTCCTGCTTTTGTATCCATTCTATAAGCTTATGTCTTTATATAGGTGAATTAAGTCCATTGATATTAAGGGATATTAATGACCAGTGATTGTTCATCCCTGGTATTTTTGGTGGTAGTGTGTGTGTACTTCTCTTCTTTGGGGTTTACTGCTGTGGCTTTATCTATTGCCTATATTTTTGAGGGTGTATCTGACTTCCTTTGGTTGGAATTTTACTTCTAGTGCTTTCTGAAAGGCTGGGTTTGTGGATAAGTGTTGTTTAAATCTGGCATTGTCTTGGAATGTCTTGTTCATTCTGTCTATGATGATTGAACGTTTTGCTGGGTATATTAGTCTGGGCTGACATCCATGGTCTCTTAGTGTCTGCATTATGTCTGTCCAGATCCTTCTGGCTTTCAAAGTCTCCATTGAGAAATCGGGTGTTATTCTGATGGGTTTGCCTTTATAGGTCACTTGGCCTTTTTCCTTTGCTGCTCTTAATATTCTTTCTTTATTCTGTACATTTAGTTGTTTAATTGTTATGTGGCAAGGGGGCGTTTTTTGGGGGTCTAGTCTGATGTTCTATAGGCTTCTTGTATCTCCATATGCATTTCCTTCTTTAAGTTGGGAAAGTTTTCTTCTATGATTTTGTTGAATATATTTTCTGTGCCTTTGAGTTGGTATTCTTCTCCTTCTATCCCTATTATTTGTAGGTTTCGTCTTTTCATGGTGTCCCAAATTTCTTGGACATTTTGGTTCATGACTTTGTTGGCTTTAGTGTTTTCTTTGACTGATGAATCTATTTCTTCTACTGTATCTTCAATGCCAGAGATCCTCTTGCATTCTGTTGGTTATACTTGCATCTGAAGTCCCTGATTGTTTACTCAGATTTTCTATTTCCAGCATTCCCTCTGTTTATGTCTTCTTCATTTTTTCTATTTCCCTTTTCAGATCTTGGACTGTTTCCTTTATATGTTTCTTTGCTTTTTCATGATTTTCTTTCAGTACTTTATTGTTTTCTTCCAGTACTTTATTGTTTTCTTCTAATTTGTTTGCCCTTTCCTCTAATTGTTTATAGCGTTCTTCCCATTTTTTGTCTTTTCCTCTACACAAGCCTCTACCTTCTTCATGATGTTATTCATAAGGCTGGTTTCTTCTGCCTCTTCCAAATTTTGATGTTCAGGTCTAGATGTTGGAGGAGGGCTAGGTTCTGGCGATGTTGTATTGCTCTTCATTTTGTTGTATGTACTTCTGCCTTGAAGTCTGCCCATCTCCTTGTGGTTTGTTCTTTGTCTTATCAGCGCACTTGTTTCATACTGAGCTGACAGATTCAGGAAGTCTCTCCTTCTTGTCCAGATTGGGGCTCTCTTTTCCAAATGGGAACTCAAGGGCAGGATGTAAGCTCTTATCTAGATGGGAATTCGGGAGCAGGATGGGAGCTTTTGTCTAGATGGGAAGTCCGGGGCAGGATGGGAGCTCTTGTCCAGAAGGGAATTCCAGGGCAGGATGGGAGCCCTCTGATGGGTCTAGAAGGGAAGTCGGGGGCAGGATGGGAGCTGGGAACTGGTCTCTAAGTCTCAGGAAGTGGCTGGGGTCTCAGGCAGATAGGTGTGGGGGCAGTGCGTGGAGATTGCAGGGGCTGGGGGGGGCGGCTTGGAGAAGGGGATCCTTCCCAGTGGGGCTAGAAGGAAACCTGGCCGGCGGCCAGAACCTGGGGCCAAGTTAGGTAGTCTTCTCTGGAGTGGCTGGTGCCCAGGGATGTGGTCCGAGCTGTACTCCTACTTCTTAATATATTTTATTTTGCATTCCTAATTTCATATAATTCCAATGTCAAGAAAGTATGGTGAGTGTAATTTTTAGATCTCAAGAAATAAGTTATGGGAATTGAGTAACCTTTGCCACATTATATTCCCTCCTCAATGTTTGATCTCTGTCTCTGATTTTGACTCTCACTCCCCCACCAACTTTCTGTCATCTCTGTCTCTCTCTCTCTCTCTTATACATACACACACACACACACACACACACACACACACACACACACACACACTTTGAATTATTATTAACTACTGTCTTTTCAAGAACTTGCAAGTCACCACTAAAGCCTGCCAACTTTGCTTTAAATTTTTTCCTCCTTTCCATTCACGTTGTAATTTTTCTGGCCTTTTTTTACATTTAAATAATAACAGTAGCTTTTTGAGCTACTTAAGGTTATCAGTTGCCAACTCCCATTCTTCATCCTCCATGTTCTGTTTTTATTAATATTTTCCCCCATCATTACTACTAGAACCTAAAAGAGTTACCAGGATCTGAATTTATTCTGTCAAAGACATCATCAAATTTTAAAACCTGACATTATAAAGAACATTGTTTAAAACAACTGTTCAAAATAATTGTTCATAAAGACATTCTAGAATAAATGAGAGATAACTGACACATACATGGGCTAGTAAACAGAACACATATGTTTTTATTTTCCTTTGCACTAACTTCCTGGGTGATTTTTATAAAAGTCACTTTCCATCTCTGAGCCTCTTTACTTCCTAATATAAAGTTGGGTGTGTTCACTAAGCTACAGATTTTCTAGTATGTTTTTGTTTGTGTTATATTATTTTCTTTTGTTTGAAGACTGAATGCATATTAAACTTACTCAGTAGTATGAGTTTCAAACTGGACATTGTGGCTTGGCTCGTGGCTGTAATCCTAGTAATCCTGAAGCAGAGCCAGGAAGATTGCCGTAAATTCAAAGCCAACTTGGCTTACATAATGAGTTTAAGGCCAGCCTGAACTAAAGTGAAACCATGCCAAAAAGCAAATCAAAATAAAGCAAAAAAAGAAAAACAATCCCATTATAACAAACAGAAAAAACACTGTTTTTATTTGACTATAAAATATATGAGAGTTTATTCAGTTTTATCATAAGGATAATAAATTAATTACACTCAGAGACTGGAGAGATAAATCATGTGTTTTCATGCCATATGTATTTTGAAATAATTTGTCATAGAAAGGGTGTATACTTTAGACCTTTTATCAATTTAAAAAAGACGTTTCATAAAATCCTTAAGGGAAGAAATATTTGTCTTAGTCCATGTTTTTGAAAGTTTCAACCCATAGTGCTTTGCTCTTTCAATTCTGAGTCTGTAGGGATACAAAAATATCATGATGCCATGAGTATATGGCAGAGGCTACTCAGGCTGTGATGGATGGGCTACAAAGAGAACAGGCAGAGAGTAGCCTAGCACAGAAACAGCCACCAAGGACATGCTCAGTGATTTCATTTGTCTGGCTATACACCAACTTCTAAATCTTCTTCAGTATTCTCAAACAGCAACATAATCTCTCATATTGTCTAGCCCTTAAGTGATTCTTATAGTGTTACAATTCATATTCAGTCTGGAACAAAGCCATATCCAGTTATTTTACAAAGTTATCAGCAAAGAACTGACAATAGACTCTTGTTTGACAAAAAGAACTTGTGCAATAGCATGTGCTTTGCTAGACTGAGAACTGAAACTATTCGAAGGTGTGTAGATTACTTATTGATTAATATGTCTGAAAAATATTTCCTCTATACTTAATAATCAATTTTCTTATTTTTCATAATGCCAGGTGCTAACTGTTGACATGGGTAAGGGTGTGTTTCAGGCTGGTATCTGACTACAAATAACACCAGGGAGAGTTTTTATTCTTTATAAATGAACAGATGCAGTAATAATAAATCTCTTTAAAAAATTGACTTCTGAAATCATGCTATTCATGCCATATAGTTCATGAGAATGTTGATGTAGAAGTTTCCAGATCACCTAAAGCAAATAGGAAAAATTCTATCATTTCTAGTCTCTTCAGTCATATTGCATCCCAGCATGAGTGTTCCCTGTATCTCTTTCATCAACTGATGTATTAAGGGTAAGAATTAATCATACATTATTTAATTGAATGAATGTAAGCATCCTTCCCAATCTTATGTTATAGTGTTTAGAGATGAGATTATTAAATGGTGATTAATGACTTCATAGAAGAGGCCTGAGGAAACATGTTTACTTCTCCATGCACATGAGAACAGTCTTCGATTAAATGAGCCTCCTCATACTGAATCTGTTGGCAACTTGACCTAGCACATCCCAACCACCAGGACTGTGAGAAATAAATCTCCTTTGTTTGTAATCTATCTGACTTCTGTTTTTCTTATCACATTCTAAATGACCTAGGACATATGATAAAGATTTGAAAAAGTTTCTGTTATGTACATTCAGAATTCTGAGGTCAGCTGATGGTAATAGGGAATGCATGGTGAGTGTATTTTTCTTATCTGCTTGGCCATTGTGTACCCACTTTCTACACATTGTAAATAGAAACCAAATATTAAACTAAAAATTGAAGCAGTTATACTGGCCACCATTACCACTTGAACCCTCAGAACACACTGGTAGATCAAAATATTTACAGAAAACACTGTCATGCACATTGCCTTTGAGCTCATCTATTTTTAACTTTTTCTGTTTGTACAGGCTTAATTACTAAATGACTCTATGAACTAGAGAGTTACAAATTATTATACCACATAGAATTTTTAGTAGCTGGGACTATTGAGAATATTAACGCCAAATGTTTTACACCCCTTAATTTCAGTTATTCTGAGAAACATTTTCCAAAGTGCAGTGACTTGTAGCCTCTCTCATCTTTTTAGAGAAGCTATTATGTTGCACTGAGAAATTGCAGGATGGGAGGAGAATAGTCCTTTGGAGTAAAAGCAGGGAGATCATGCTAAATACAAAAGAAAAGACTATTTGACATTTCTAAGGGTAAACTGAGTGATACAAAATATCAACAGGAAGTAATACTTTATCTCATAGTTATTTGATTTCTTTCTTCAATTCAAGGAAGCATTTTTCTTCATCTTTGCCTTGTGAGAAAACATTATATTGAACATGTCACCAACAATGTCAATTGATTCAGTAGTTATTTAGATATTTTAACAGGAAGCTTGTAAGAAAATATTGGCTATTTAACTACAATCTCAAAATAAACCAAGCCAGACTGAACAGCAAGTATCTAAATAAAGACTTAAAGCTATTTTCACCTTTGAAAGTTTCTCCCTAATGTGTGTATCTTTGTTCTGTATTTTCTTAGATTCTGTCTTTGCTTGGCAACTTTTAAATACAAAGCTAAGACAATGGGAAAATTTGTTTATATCTCTTTTCAATATTCAATTTTATGGGTCTGAGAAAACCACACTAAGAAAAATATTACATGTTCTAAACTTTTGTATGTGGATACACTCATATGTGTGTACACACATACATATTACATAAAGTTAGGAAGGGAACTATGACACAGGAAGAATACAATAAGAGGGATGAGGATGCAGGAACAAAAATTAGTAGTGAAATTGATGTGCCATGAGAACACAAGGGAGGGTCATTTGTCAGAAGGGGATCAGCGAGGGAAGAAGGGGGGAGGGAGAAGTGATGTGTAAATAAATATAAAGTTCAATGATATATATGTATGAAAATGTCATAAAGGAATGTAATATAGCATGTAAATCAAAAACGCAGAAAAAATTATAACTCTTTTGACAAATGCTTCAACCTTGAATCTATCACCTTTGTTATATAACTCCCATACAACAAGCCCATATTGTCCATCTTAAATCACCCTAAACCAGATACCAGACAACTAAGACCATTTATATATCCCAGAGCTAGTAATGTTATCAAATTTTCCCAACAATAAACTGTTTCCATAGCCTTTCTGGAAAACACAATAAAGGCGTTGGACCATGTTTTTCCTTTACTTCCCATTCTGGTGCTTCCTTAATAGGACTTGCAGAGTCGAAATAACTATTCTCCCCATGTAAATTTCTCAGTCACATCCATAGACTGAAGTTCCACGGGTACATTTTAATATAATCTTGCATGCACATTTATTTAACATTTTGCCTGTCTCACTCCACTGTAAATGATCTTGTCAAAGTCACCAATTATCTCCATGTGGCTAAATTCAATGATCAAATCTCATTCCCCAGCTTTTTTGAGCATCCAAAAATATCTTGTCTGGGGAGTACCTCATTTTATAGTTTCTTTTGTTGGAAGGGTAGCATTGTAGGGAGATAAGAGAGTGCTTTACTTGATTCAGGCATAAAATTTAAGGGAAATTCCAGAAACTCAGTTAATACAAAATATATTTCAATGCAAAACTTAAAAAGTCTAACTGGATTAACAAATGTCTATGACAAACAAAACATCAAACTTTAAATACAGATGGGATTTGATAATGCTTCACCAAATGACAGAGGTGACAGGGAGCTTGAAGCTCTTTACAGGTGCCTATGTGTTTCAATGTAAGTGTAGGTCAGCATGTATATACAAAATTATCTTTATATCTTATTTTCTATGACTTTTTTGGATTTGCAATTATGAAAATGCTATAGAAAAAAGCAAAGTAAGCTGGTTTTAGAAATATAGACATAATGTTCTTTAATACTTGAGTATATGCTTGTAAGAAGTTGCCAATACATACCAAATGGTAATGAGTCTTGCAATGGAGGTGTAAAATTGTGTGAATGAAGTACATTATTGGTTTACCTTGTTTCCCAAGAGTCTTCTTCATTAAAACTTGTTCTATTGTCCTCTTTCCCTTTCTCTCTATTCCTAGTTCTCTCTTCTAATACAAATTATAGATAGGTAGTTAGATAATAGTAGATGATGCATATAGAAGATAGGTAATAGGTTTCTAGGAAGACTTATGGGTGTATTCTTAAGGTACTCTTGTGACTTTACTCATTTTGTTCCCAGCTTTCCTAGATATACTAAAGTCGTTTTGATCTGTTGTTAGGGGACTACCACCAGATATTATAAAACTCAGTAGAAAAGGGCACAATTGTATCCAGATATTGTAGGACATCTAACTTGAACAGTGTTAAACAGGATTCTCTTCTCAAGTTGATTCTTCTTTTTATTGCCCCATGAGTTTTACCTTGGTGTACTCTAGCTACAGAAGGAAGACACTGGCAGATAAAGAAGCAGTCACAGCAATCATGCCCTCAATTTAAGAGAACATGAAAGTTTCTCCTATTAATTCACATCTGTATACCACACCTTTCTAAATCTCATAGTGCTCATTTTTCAGTGGACTGTAGTCAAGGAGACATTGTTCATCTATCAAAAGATCTCAACCATCTCAAACATGTAATTAAAATTTCTTGAGGTTAAGCAAAGTGAATAATGTCACACTTCACTGCAACATTTACATATAACAATTTCATTTCCAACTTATTTCTATAACATGACAAAATGTGTCTGTGGTTTTCACTTTAGTCACACAAAGATAAACCAAATATCCAACAGTGTGATATAATAGCTGGGTGTTGTTTACAATGCACTATAGGAACTTGGCACCAGAGAGGCTATTGGCCTGCAACAGATGTATAGGGGAAAGTGCACATATTGCAGGAAATGAGCACTAGAAAACTTGTATACACCATAGGAGCATTGAAGGAAATGCTCATATTGCATGATTGGGGTGGATGCTATCTACACTGCATTAGCCTAAAGAGAAAACTGACAAAACCAAACCCCAATTATTTTCTTCAATTCTGTATCCCCAGCACCCTCTATTGGCCAAACATAACCTAAGGCTAACTGGAAAGAAAAATATTTAAAGGATCTATTTTAATTTTCACAAAGCAAGAACAACAACAAGAACAAGAAAAAACAGGTTGTTTTGGAACCAAAAAGCAAAAGCAATACCCTCAATTTTGCTTGAATGTATCTACTTTTCTACTGTAGCACTGCTTTCACCCTGGGCTCAACTTCTAAGACCTCTTCTGTACTTTGAAAACAGATATATAATGCTTCTTCATGCTTCATTTCCTGCTTCTCACACCCAGCTATCCATTGTCTCCATAGGGGAGAGCCCTAATTTCTATAGTGAAAGTAAGATAATGCTGTTTCTATATTTAGGACTTTAATTGACTTCCTTTCTCTTTGAAATTAATGGTATATAAATTTACTAGGATTTATAAAGTACTGCGTTTTCTGATACATAGATCTCTCCCTTGGCCTTCTTTATCTCTTATTTTTCCACTCAGTCTCTGCCATAAGCCTTCATACCCTTCAAGAAGTCTATAGTCAGTCGATGTAACCATCTTATTAAAATAGAGCCAAATGCAGAGTTGAAAGGCCAAGAGGTCAGAGCAGTAGCTAAGAGCTAAAAACCCTTTCTTACCCTTCAGTGCCGCTGCTGTCCTTCCCCTCTGAAACGGACCTACTTCCTCTATGTCTGTCTTTTTATTGACTTTCTGTTCTGCCTTCTCATTGGTTGTAAACCCAACCACATGACCTCCTTGTCACTGCCTGTCTATACAGACCTCCAGGTCTTCCATGGTTGGTATTAAGATTAAAGGCATGTGTCTCCATGCTGACTGTATCCTTGAACATACAGAGATCTGTTTGTCATGTGATCTGGATTAAAGGTGTGCGTCACCACCACCACTTCTGTTATGGCTTGCTATTAGCTCTGACCCCTAGGCAACTTTATTTATTAACATACAAATAAAATCACATTTCAGTACAAACAAAATATCACCATATTTCCCCTTTTATATTTTAATAAAAAGAAAAAAGTTATAACTAATATAAAAAAACTATATACAAAAGCACAATCACTATATACCATATATACAAGCAATAAATACCTAAACAATGTTTAGTCCATTTGTATTTGACAAATTCAGAGAAAATAATTCCATGATCTATCCTATTCTGGTAAGTCCCAAATGTACCTGATTCACTTTCTAAGTCATTCTTTTTTCTATTTATTATTATTATTATTATTATTCATTTATTTCATATTCCAACCACAGTTTACCCTGTCTCCTCTCTTCTCATTCCTTCCCACAACCTCCTCTTTGCTAAGCCTCCAAATCCACTCCTCCTCCTTTTCTGTTCAGAAAAGGCCAGGTCTCCCATGGATATATACAGAATGTGGCATAATAAGTTGCTCCTCCCCTTGTATTAAGGCTAGGCAAGACAACCCAGTATGAGGAATAGGTTCCGGAAAGACAGTCAAAATGTTAGGGACAGGCCTTGCTCCCACTACTAGGAGTCCCACAAGTATATCAAGCTACACAACTGTCACACATAAGTGTGGTTGTGGTCTTTCTTATTGAAGAATTTATTTACTTGTTGGTTCATCTGGCTTGAAACACTCACTTCATTTTGAATTTTGTCACATGGCTTACATTGTGTCACCCTTGCTTGAGATCATATATTGTCTCTTTAGCAAATCTCTAGATCACACTGGGCCATTCACTATCCTGTTTCTTTATTTTCCTCCATACTACTTATTACAATTTAACCTACTCTACATATGTGTGATGTAAATTTATAGAATTTGTAGCATTTTATTTACTTATCTAGTGTTACCCTTCTCTCATCACTAGATAACAAACCCCAAGAACAAGAACGTTATCTAGCTTATTCACACATGGCTTGTAATTGTTACTAAATAAGTAAGTGAATTAAATTATGATATATACCTCCATTTTTCTTTTTTGAGATTATAATATAATTACATCATTTCTCATTTCCCTTTCATTCCTCCAAACCCTTCCATATACTACTCCAAAATTCATGGCCTTGTCATTCACCAATTGTTGTTTCATACACCTATGTGTGTGTGTGTATATATATATATATATATATATTGTAAGTATGACTTGCTCAGTCTGTACAATGCCATCTGCATGCATGATTTCAGGGCTGACCACTTGACATTAGGTAACCAATTGGTGTGCTCTTCCCTGGGGAGAACCACTTCTCCCTCTCTCAGCATTCCTTAGTTGCCTACAATTATTTGCATAGAGCTGAGGTCTCATGGTCTTTCCCCTATCAACCCCAGCATGCTCATTGTTGTTGTCCTTATTCAGCATATATGTAGGCAGCAATGCTAATGAGGCTTTATCAGTATAGTTTCTGACATTACTAGTCAACATGGACTCATAGCAAACTCCCTTACCTAATGACTCTTATAGTATTTCACCCCTCTCTTTTTTTTAATGTTGCTCACGTAGTTAGGCCTTAGTTATTGGTAGTAACCTGGAAAATTAATATCTTGCATCATTATGAAATATTTTGACAAATACTTGTCACCAAAAAATCATACTTGACCACTCATTACAACACAGTAAAGGAGTGCACTCTGTTATCCAACTTCTAGTGCATACTTAAGCTTTGCCTACAATGTTACCCATAAATGGTTGTCCAATGTATTTTTAAATATTTCTGTTAATATTTATTTTAAGGAGGGAACTAAATAATTGAAAGCTATTCCTACTGCTTGTCTGATATATTTTTAAATTTCACTTGATTAAGGAATCCAAAACCATAGATTAAAACCTTTCTTGGCTACCTACAATTTCTTTGGTCTGAACCAAGTTATCTAGCATGTGTGAACTTCTAGTTTTCATCTATAAAATGGGGATATCTGTCTTTACCATGTAAAGTAGTTGGTATACTAAGTGACGAAAAATATATAAACATCTAGTATAGCATCTGGCACAGAGATAGTACTGAATAAATTGCACTGGGATGATATTCCTCTCATTCCAAATTTTATTTCTGCATATGTCATATGTATATTTCTATAAATTCATAGCAGGCCAATTAAAAATGTAATTTCAATAAATTTCAGTACACCTCTTTGTTAGATGATTAAAATAAGCCTATTAAAAATATTTCCAAATGTGCTGTCAGGTAGCAATGCAATTCCTTTGAGTGTCAAATGAATATGAGACATTTGACTGATTTTATTTGACTAGGGATGTGGTGGTTTTTTTTTTTTATAAAAATGAAAGCGGTGTCATTTTTCACCTTTGAAGATTTTGGTTTCTAAATCTCTACTTCATGTTTATCTTATGATGCTTTTATGAGGTGACTGTCCCACCAGGAATATCAATCTCTTTGCTTCTATGTGATGTATCAAGAGACACAGCTTAAATGCTTTGCTATAGGATAGATTATTTAGAAATAACAATATGTTGCTTAGGAAAACTAAAAAGTTCAGGACCTATATAGAAGACGGCAGTAATTGCAAATAGCAGCATTATGTGGCTTATGTATTTATAGTAATTTGGAGAAGGAGGAAATCTTACTGAAACTGACAACTTCAGGCACTACAAGTTCCTGATACACAAATGGCTATGACCCAAAATAACATTTCTATGCAAATATACAAGGCAATTTAAACTGTTTAAACAAAAACTTGGAAATGAGTATAATCTTGTAGCCTAATTATATAGAGTAATAAAAAGTAGAAGCAACACTATCCATGACCTGATGCCTAAAGCTTTCAAAACATGGTGTACTGATACATTTGGACATCATTTGACCATATGTAGGAATGAAATCTTATAGACCATGAAGTAATTGGAGCAACATGAATGAACTTTGTGAACATTATGATAAATGAAGCTTATATCACCTGTTCTTAAACTCTATTCCCTTTTATCTGCCAGAGTATGCTGTGGAATATTAATTTAATATATGTTATATTTGTTTACACTGTGGAATATTTGTTTAATGATGCAAAGATGTGTTGCATTCTTTTATGTTGCATTTGTTTTACTCTGTAAAGCAGTGTTATTTTGCCTGTCTAAAACACCTGATTGATCTAATAAAGAACTAAATGGCCTAAAGCTAAGCAGGAAAAATAGATAGGACTGTCAGGCAGAAAGAATAGGAGGAGAAATCTACGCTCAAAAGAAGGAGAGGAGGAGCAAGAAAAGGAGGAGAAGAGGATACCAGGGGCCAACCACATAGCCACACAGCCAGTCATGGAATAAGAACTAAATGTGTGTGTGTGTGTGTGTGTGTGTGTGTGTGTGTGTGTGTGTGTGTGTGTGTAAAAAGCCCAAAGACGAAATGTAGTTAAAGAGAAATGGGATAATTTAAGTTAGAAAAGCTGGCTGGAAAGAAGCCAAGCTAAGGCTGAGCATTCATAAGTAAGAATAAGTCTCTCTATTTATTTGGGTGCTGGGTGATGAGCCCCCAAAAGTGTTTAAAAAACCAACTATGACAGTAAATATGTACAATAAATCTTTTTATACGTTCAACTATATCTTGGTTCCTGCTTCCTAGAAAATTCAGACTGAGACTCTTTGGTGTAGTCAAACAAAATCCATGATTCCAAAGATTTGTCTATCACCATTGTGTGTTTCCCACCAGAACTATCAAGAATAGTTCAGTGAGGTTACTAACTACTGTCTGAAGGTATCTTATTCAAGTGCATGTGTAGACCTATGTAAATAATTTCAATTATGTATAAAAGAACAACCTCTTGTGTCTAAATCTAATAAGATCAATATTAGCCATGCATTTGATGAAAGGAGTGAAATGAACCAGTAAGGAATATGCTGGTCAGTAGAACTCTGAATCCTTGATTTCTATGAAATATTCCTTGAGGTTTAAGTAGATTTAAGCAAAGTTCTTACATTTTCTTCACCCCAACCCTGTGTGTGTGTGTGTGTGTGTGTGTGTGTGTGTGAGAGAGAGAGAGAGAGAGAGAGAGAGAGAGAGAGAGAGAGAGAGAGAGAGAGAGAGAGTTGATGTTCATATGTGTATACATCCACTGATAGAGGCTAAAAGTCAATGTTGATTTTGAGTATCCTCCATAATCTCATCTCTTCTCTTCTCTTCTCTTCTCTTCTCTTCTCTTCTCTTCTCTTCTCTTCTCTTCTCTTCTCTTCTCTTCTCTTCTCTTCTCCTCTCCTCTCCTCTCCTCTCCTCTCCTCTCCTCTTCTCTTCTCTCCTCTTCTCTTCTCTTCTCTTCTCTTCTCTTGTCTTCTCTTCTCTTTTCTTCTCTCCTCTCCTCTCCTCTCCTCTCCTCTCCTCTCCTCTCCTCTCCTCTCCTCTTCTCTTCTCCTCTTCTCTTCCCTCCTCTCCTCTTCTCTCTCTCTCTCTGTGTGTGTGTGTGTGTGTGTTATATGTATGTATACATGTGTGCACATATGCATGCAGACACAGCTGAATGTGATTGCCAGGGATCAATTTTGAGTGTCTTCCTCAATCACTTTATTTCTTACCCTGTTAACAGAGTCTTTCACTGTACTCTGAACTCACAGGTTCAACTAAGCTGGCTGGCCAATGAGATCCAGGGACATACCTGTCCTCATCTCTCCAGCACTGTGATTACAGATGCATACTCCTGCAGCTGACTTTTTATGTGAGTACTGAGTATCTGAATTCATGTTGCCATGATTACAATATAAGCATTTCCTGACTGAGACATTTCTCTAGCCACAGAGGATGTCTTTTTATGCCCACAATGATGAAAGAAGTTCCTGAGAGTAAATTATTTCATTCTAAATGTCCCAAATGAGAACAAATACATTGATACATGGAGTTTTATACTGTGTTTCAAGTAGTAACAGGCAAGAGGTAAGTTTTAGGATGCACAGAGTACATGAAGAAAAATTATATTTCCCAACATGACATAGATAACACACCAAATCAAAAGATAATATAAATCTATGATGCTTGGTTTTTATTTTTGCCTATTTTTTTAACAGGAAGATCTTTTGTGAAGTCTTCCCCAAAGACATGCTGAATTTTAGAAACAAATAGACTTTAGTAAGCATTTACTGTATGCCAAATTCCCTATTATCAGTTACAGTGTTTCCCAAACTTGTAATCAAATGGAGACACATATGAAAATATAACCTCTACCTGCAAGGAATGGTTGGACCAAGATTTCACACAGAGTGTTACAAGTGAGAATAAGCAGAGATTGGTTCTGAAATTAATTTTATAGAAACCCTTTTAATGCAAGTGTTTTTAACTAGCTTGGTATACAAAGTGAAGTAAAGCTTAACCAAAGCTTATATTACATGAAGCCATCATAGAATGAAGACTAGCACGAAAATAAAGTTGGAATTACAATTATGAGAAATAACAAAGAATGGGGCTGGTGAAATGTCTCAGTATTTAAGAGCAATTACTACTCTAACAGATAACCCAGATTTCATTATCAGAACCCAGATTAGACAACACAGAACTGCCTGTAGTTCCAGCTCTAGAGAGTCTAATGCCTTCTCTGTCTTCTTCAGGCTCCTGCACTCACAGGACACACCTCTACACAGACATATACAAATTAAAAATATAACAAATGCATTTGAAAAAGACATAGTGAGTTATTTTGGTGTCAACTTCAGTTCATGAAGGAGTAGATGTGAGTGATGCTCAGAGGTATAAGAGTGACAAGTCGGGCTTGTCCTTGTGCTAATTTAAAAAGCATACATAGTTTGTGGGCAGCTAGGAATTACTGACACACATTTAAACATGTTTTTCAGGATGTAGATTAATATAACTAATTTGAAAATCTGAAATGTCTTGAACCTATTTGCAAAACCTTATGCAGTATATGACACATTTACATACTAGACAGAACTATGGTGAAGCAGGTAAACCTTTTCAGATTTCAGTTTTCTCATTTATAAAATGAATATAACCTCTGAGCTTCTTCCTATCCTAAACTTCTATGATTCTGTTCTTTAAAAAAAAAAAAAACATATTTATTTGTTCAGGGATGTTGTGCATGCACATGCCAATGCATGCATGAGGGGATCAAAGGATAACTTTTCAGGAGTCACTTCTGTCCTTCCTCCTTGTGTTTTGAGGCAAGGTCTCTTGTTATTTCTGTTGCTGTGCTATATAGTCAAGCTTCCAGGTGATTTCCCCTGTCTCTGCCTCCCATCTGGCCCAAGAGTGCTGAGGCTAGGATTGCAGACAAGAGCCAGACACCCCATCTGGCATTTCTGCATGGATTCTAGGGATCAAATTCATGTCATCAAGCTTGCATGGCAAGCACTTTTACAATTTAGCCATCTCGCCGATCCTGATTTAGTTCTTAATAACTTGTCTAAACACAACTTAGGTGACATCTTTGCTATGAAAATGTACTTGACTATTAATTTGAAGTATGCAAACAATTAGCAATTTAATTTGATAGTGCAATCAAGGTTTCAAAGTAGATTTACTTAAATTGAATCAACTGTATGGGTAAGACCTTTCTACTGTCTGTAAGCCAGACTATTCAGCTTATATATATTTTTAAACTCATTTTTTGGATTTGCATTTGAAATCTGATTTCTATTTTGCCTTGGTACCAATTCCTTAAGAAGCAGTAATCTCCCAGGCTGGCTGATATTTAAACATGCTAGAAATGCCTTCACTGAAACTTATTCATTCTATTTGCTGTCTTGGTGGGTCCTGGGAAGCAGCCCAGGCAGGCAGCTGCATAATTAAATGTTGCATCGTGTTTTACAAAGAGGTTGTTTCCACTTAACCATCTCTTTAGTGATGATGATTTCTTCAGCATATCATAACTGTAAAATTAAATCCCAGGGTTGTGGAAATAAGTGTCTTGTCTATGTGGGAAGTCATACAATTAAATCACTTGTGATTAAGAATGTTCTGAGTGGTCTTATCATCTAAACCACCCTCTTCCTCACAAATGAGAAACAGTTTAGACCAACTTATCTCATTTAAATTCATAGTGTCATGACTCTTCTTCGTACCTAGACTTCCTAAATCCTTGATCAGCATCATAGACTTTACTTTTTGTAAAACTGATTTTTTTGCCAGTTTAATTATCTTGATGATAACTACAGTTGAGCTTAACGATGTAACCTTGTGTGGGTGTACTGGCACGGTATTCATTTAGCTCATCCTAAAGGTCTTCTTTGCTCTTTAATACTGATCATCTATTTAAAACCTTTATGTAAAATTGTTCAACATTCAGTCAGCAGCTTTTATTGAAGCTGCTATTGTTCTTACTTCTGAAATGAGTAAGACATATTATTTGCTTTGAACAGTTCATTTGGTTTGTGATGGGTGGACGCTTTAAAAAGCAAGTACAATTTTATATGACAAGTATTATAATAGGGAATATATGTAGGCATAAAACAAGGGAGCAATTAGTTTCACCAGTGATATAAGAGATCAATGAAGAGAAAAATGACACTTGAGCTAGCCCTGTGAGGGGAAGGAGAGGCAGGGCAGGATATTTTAGGGATGCTAATGACCCAAAGTTATTGAAGCAAACACAGGTATTATGTATTCAGGGAGTGGTATAGTTAGAGTTTATGGAATTTGGATATAAAGTGAGCTGGTGATATAATTGTTGAAGATACAGTTCAATGCAAATGGAGTTTGTTGTGTTTTTTTTACCACTGTAACTAAATACTAAAGGCAATAAATTATCAAAAGAAAACATTCATTGTGTGTGTCTTTGTCACTGTGTGTGTGGAGTATTGTCTGTGTGTAGTATGTACACATATATGTACAGATATGTATACCTGTGTTTGCACATGGCAGAGTGGGGTTTACATCAGATGTTTTATCTAAATTGCTGTCTGCCTTTGTTTCCTGAGACAGATTTTTTTCATCATACCTGGATGGCCAATGGGCTTCAAGGATCCACCTGTCTTTGCCCTCCTCCAAAGCTGGGGTTTCATTATTTTTTACCTGTGTTCTGGTGATCTAAACTCAGGTAGGTCCTCATGTTTTAAAGAGTGAGCTGTCTTGCCAGGTCCCAAAATCTTCATTCTGAGTTATACTTGTGGAGGTTTTTGGTCATGTGGCAGGCAGCGAATCATGATGATAACACACAATGTTAAAAAGGTAATAGTAAAAAAAAATGACAGATGAGAATGACAAAGTGTTTTAAAATCTTCGGGGTAGAAAGGATAATGGGTTCCTTAGGTAAATTAAGCTGAATTTCTAGGAATCACTAAGAACTCCCCTGAAATTAGTGGTCATACATTTCAAGGGAATCAGTTAAATAATACTGTGCTTAACTACTATTATAAGTATAGAGTCATATTTATCAGGATCAGGATTTTCTCACCCAAATACAACAGAGGTAATTCCTGTTGAGTCTATTCAAGCTTTTCAAACTCTTTTTTTTTTTTGTACTGAGGTAGTCTTCCATTTACCTCAAAGCTCCCATATCAACTCCAGGGACTTGCCGAGTATCCCATGGGCTAAATAAGAAGGCCTGTTTTCATTAAAAAGCTTTATTATAACACTAATAAAGTACAGATAGGATGTACTCAGAAGCATATTACCTGTTACACTGTTTGTGTGTGTGTTTATGGTTTTGTAGTTGCATATGTGTGTGCATGTGGATGTACGCATGTGCATACATTATTGAGGGGACTAGAGGTTAACCTCAGCTGTCATTCCTCAGGTGCTGTCCATCTTGTTTTTTGAAACTATGATCTATTAATGGCCTGGAACTTACCAAGTGGTTTAGGCTAGCTGACCAGTAAGTTCCAGCAATCTGGAGATTCTGACTCTACAGAGCTGGGGTGGCAATATGAAGCAGCTTTTTAAATATGGGTTCTTAGGATAAACACACAAGTCCTCATGCTTGCACATAAAGCACTTTGTCAGTTATGCTACTTTCTCACTCCCTATCTATGGCACTTGTTATGCTGCAATAGCAGAGCAAAGTAGTTGTAACAGAGATTATATAGTCTAGAAAGCCTGAGTATTTATTATATTTTCCTCAACAATGATTCTTTGTGGATTAGGCTAATCTACTTTATCCTTCCTGTGAATATTTCCCCAAACTATGGCTTCAAAGTGTATATCCATCTGGGCCCAATGAAAGAAAAGCACTTTACGATCAGAAATCTGAAAACATTTTACCTCTGCTAGATCCCTCAGTACTTAAAAGTCATGTACACAGCATATTTTTGTTTAACTAATCTGTGTTAAATGTAATATTTTTTGTATTTGTTCTACAAATATTCAGGCTACTGTTATAAGGACAGGAAATATAAGCATATAATTCTGTTCTTGTTTATACCACTATTTTATCATATCATATATTTCTATCATATTTTCTCAGTGAAAAATAACAACTTCATCTAATGCATACTACCTTTCTTTCTTTAAATAATACTCAATGTGAAACTTTGTATTTAATAAAATTACATGTGAGTGTATATTTGGAAAGCAAATTCCAAACTCTAAAAATCTGCTGAAATTTTTGTAGTACATAACAGTTTGTATGGTTAGTCTATAAACAGCTCCTATTTCTAGCTCTAGTCATTACTGACATTGACCTTGAATTTGCCCTTCATTCAACAGGCATCTGATCAATTAACCTCTCAGGTGTGAACTTTGGAAAATGGTGTGACATTCACCACCCTATCAAGGCTTAGAAAAGTGAGCTGAGTATAAATTCTCAAGCTCTGTAGTTACAATTTGGATGAAATAACTTTGTTTCCACATTTAGGAGGAACTATTGAATGGACAGGAAAAAAGGAATATGACCTGGGGAAATGGAGAATGGCTTGCTATAATGAGAATATATATGAAAGTAAAGCAAAGATGCCAAAAAAATGGGAGGAGAAGACTCTTTTACAGGCCAAGTAATGATAATTTGGAGGTGACTAACAAATTTTCTATGAGCAGGATGAACTATTAGAGTGTCAGGTGAAATTAGTGTTCTGGATTCTTGAGAAAAGAAGGGACTTTAACACAAAAAGGAAAAGTAGATACTACAATGTAGGGATCACTAGCCAGAGCTTGGCCTTTCTGTGGCACATGTGACTTTTTGTGTGTAATGTGTAGAAATGATAGATATTGCGTAGTTTTCTGGGCCTTGCATTAATACATCCAGTTTGCTTGCTGCTATTCAGAAAAGGAAAGCTCAGCTGCTACAAGAGATATATAATTGCACTCATTCCAGAAGGGGGTTTCATATACTGAAACCCCAGTACTGCCATACTTAGGGAATACCACCTTTATAAAGATAGCTAATGTTAAGTGTAGCAGGAATCTTAAAAATTCTTATTAATAAAATCAAACCTGAGCCAGGTATTGGGGTGAAGCTGGAAGATCAGACATACAGAACAAGCCGCAGCTACCTCACCTTGCCAGATCCTCAGCTGTTCTTGTTTCCTCAGACTGGAAGCTTCTGTGTCCTCATCCCAATGGCTCTCAGCTGAACTGCTGCTCGAAAGCCTAAATGCTTAACCAGCTAAAAGCTTAACCAGACAAATGCTGCTAGTTTCTGGTCCTTACACCTTATATACCTTTCTGTTTTCTACCACCACTCCCTTGGATTAAAGGCTTTCTTTCTGGGATTAAAGACGTGATGAGTCACCATGTCTGTCTGTATCATTGAATACATGGATTTCTGCCTCTGGAATGCTAGGATTAAAGGTGTGTGCTACTACTGCCTATCCTTTATGTTTAATATTGTGGCTGTTCTGTCTCTGACCCCAGATAAGTTTATAAGCATGCACAATATTTGGGGGAATACAATACCACAGTTAAGAGCCACCATAAGATCTAGGAAATGCACATATAGAAATGACGTGTTTATAAGAGGGGGAAAGAACACACCATACCCTCTTTCTCAATCCATGCAAGGACACAGAAAAAAGGCAGTACTGTAAAAAACAGGAAAAGTGGTCTCACTACATCAGGAAATAATTCTTCTAGTGTCACAATCTGTGACTTTTGCTATCATAAACTTTGAGAAAATAAATTTCTGATGTTAAGCCACTTATTTGTAGTATTTCACTATAGCAAACTAAGTAGGAGATAGTAGATAATTGGTGTAATATGGTAAAGATGTTTGTCCATTATTTTTATTAAAACATTTTTTTTAATTTTTATAGTATATGAGTGATTTGCCTGCCTGCATATCTGTCTACCACTTGTGTGCCTTGTACCCATGGAAGCCAAAAGAGAGTTATAGATGGTTGTAAACAGTCATGTGGGTGTTGTAAATTGAACATGGCTTCTCTGCAAGAACATTCAGTGCTCTTCACCTCTGAGCTATCTCACCAACTCCATGCATTTGTCAATTCTTAAAGTCATATTGAAATTAATCCCTAAAGTTACATATTAGTGGAATCTTGAGATGGGACCTTTGGGAGGATATTAAGATTAGAGAGGTCATAAAGGTGAAGCTCTCATGATGGCAATTAGTGGCTTTATAAGAAGGGGAGATGACAATCACCCTAAAAAGTGTGCTTTTCATCCACCATGTTATATTGTAGCTAGGGCAGGAGTATTTAAAGCAGATGCTGACCAGATGCTTGTACCACCTTCTTTAACCTCTCAGCCTCAAGAAGCATAAGCCAATGTGAGCCAAATCAGCTTCTATTCTGCACAAATTATCCAAATTCTGGTGTTTTCTTAGAGTAACAGGAAAATGGAGTAACACATAATGTCTTCTAAATGAGGGTTAATGACAACTAAAGTGAGACACAGAAGAATGAAACTATAGTTTTCTGTTTGGACTAATTATGCATGCTTACGTTGATCTTCCTGCATCTAGGACATCCTACAATTTGTTTATTCCAGGGTATCTTTCTGAACCATGTCACATTTACAGACTGTTGTGAGCTACCAATACAGAACAGTAGTTATAAGATGAACACTAGTAGTTTGGATATGTGATTTCTCTCAGATCCTGTGTGACTTGATTCTTGTGTTGAAAACATTTGAAGGTAATGATAACTCATAGGAGTTGAGGCATAGGGCAAGATATGGGGTTGCTAGTGACAAGCTCTAAAAGGAGATTGTGGGAACCAAGACCTCTACTCCAATTCAATTCTCTTCACTGTTTGGGGTTGATGCTGGTGTCCAAACAGACAGCCTTATTTAGGTTGGACAGAATATGTATGTATTCAATCAGCAATGAGCCAAAATGATGATTTGAGCCTTATTCTCCCCTTTCAAAATTTATTTTCTTGTCTCATAGAACCAAGTTTCAATGTGAGAATATATTAAAGCCAACAACCTTTATTTTCTTCATATATCAGCATTTAAAGATTTGTTATATCAAAAGATTTTTTTAATTAATGTTCCATTTAGTTAAATGAAAGCACTGAGTCATCATGTAGCTAATGGTTGTTGGTGCCTGACTCTGATTTCTGCAAACCTCCTACCATATCACATGAACTGAATTTTTCTCTTATGATACTGAAACAGCAGTTCCAATATCAAAGAGCACCACCAACCAAAAGATAACAAGGTGGGTAGGACAAGGACTGATAGCTATTCTTAAGCTATGAGAATAGCAAGAGATTCTACACCTTCCTATAGAGCTTTGTCACCCTAATGATTATGGCTTGGAAATGTATTTATTACATTTTATCCTTGAACTTTGGTTCTATGATACAATACATAAATTTTGAAAGGGCAGAATAAGGCTCAAATAATTACTTTGGCTCATTGTTGTTTGAATAGATACATACTCAACTGCCTGATCTTCATCGAACAGTCATACATCATGTATATATAATGCTTTGCAGTTGATGGAATCCATATACACTATTGACTGTGATCTTTTAAAAGTCTTGTGAAAAGACAAGGACAAATATTTTTCTATGTCTTATCTGTAGGAGAAATGAGGTTTGTCAAGATTACATGCTTCATTCAGTGTCTCAATGCATGAAAATGAAAAATTCTTAATAGATTTGAAATTGTTCAAGAGTACTAGGGCCCTTATCCTGTGTAGTTGGCCAAGAGATATTCTGAGAAAATATAAAAATGATTTTTTAAGTGCAAAATTTAGAAAATATCAAATATGACCTTGTACATACCAACAAATAAACTTATGTGGGGTCAGAGAACAGAACAGCCACTAGATATAGAGGCCAGAAAATGGTGGTACACATGCCTTTAATCCTATCACTTGGGAGGCAGAGATCCATCCAGATCTCTGTGAGTTTAAAGCCACACTGGAAACAGTCAGGCATGGTGACTCACGCCTTTAATCTCAAGAAGTGAGCCTTTAATTCCAGGAAGTGAGGGCAGAAAGCAGAAAGGTATATAAGGTGTGAAAACCAGGAACTAGGCTGGTTAAGCTTTTAGGCTTTTAGCAGCAGTTCAACTGAGATTCATTTGGATTAGGACTCAGAGACTTCCAGACTGAGGAAACATGATCAGCTGAGGAATTGGCAACATGAGGTGGCTGTGGCATGTTTCTGCTTCTCTGATCATTCAGCGTTCAACCCAATACCTGGTTCCAGGTTTGTTTTTATTAATAAGAACTTTTAAGATTCGTGCTCAAGATAAAATATTCATTAATGGAAACTGCTTTGAAGTATAATGCTTGCATGTCCTGTTTAAGTACTAAAAGTTGCCAGTTGTTCATAATTACCATAACTCACATTTTGAGCAAAGACTAATTTGATTATGATTCATAGTGACAATTTGTTAGATACAATGACACTGCAATAAAACAGGTGATTTATTCACAATAAGCTTTGGCTACTTACCAGCACTCTAGACTAAGGATTAGGCTCACCAGTAAGCAATTGAACATACTGTGATTGTTGAACATACTGTGACTGTTGACAAAATATCCAATAATTTTTTTGTCACCTGCAAACAAATACAATTTGGTATGTATGCAACTTTTTCTTTATTTTGTAGTTATCCAAGTAAGCAGAAAAAAATTAATTATGGTTAAAAATTGCCTTTAGAATAAATGAAACCAGTGAAACTTTTAAATATATGGTTATACCTATATTTAAAAGGAGATAAAAGATATGAAGCTTAAAGAAATATAATTTTCTCAGGAGAAAGAATTAGGAAAGAAAACATCAATAATATAATTTTGCTTTATGGAAACAGTTTGTGGGTACCATCTTGTTGTAAAACATGATTTCACACAGTCTGTCTTCTATCACCATTTTCCCCAGAAACAACAATTGTGAACAATTTGGTATATGCATTCTAGCTATGTACTTGTATGAATGGGCATTTTTATATCAACTGGGCTTCATGTGTCATTTTTCTCAGTGATATATTATAACTAAATAACATATTAGAGATCATCCTATGAAAGCCCACACATTACTGAGTTTCAAAATAACATTTCAATGTCTAGTGTGCATAGTATAGAAATTTTCTTAGCCATAACCTAGTTAATAGACACTTGAGTTGTGCCCCAATAATAACATGGTACACCTTTTGTTGCATGCCTCACTTTTGGAAAAAAAACTAAATAATTTGAAACAAAACTGAGAGATTTAAAATAATCTTTGCATTGAAAAATTCATGGAGACCCTTCCAAATTGCCCTTCTAAAATACTATCATTTGTCTTAGTCCCAAATAACACGTGAAACTAAATAATCACTCACAGTAGTAAATATTGTTATAACTTTAAAATTTTATTATTAAAATAAACAAAAGATTTTTGTGGTCTTAATTTTAATTTTATAATTAAAATTATAATAACATGTTTTCAAGTATTTGTTGCCCTTATAGTCTTTCTATGAAATAATTTTTATACTTTTCACCTTTCTACTGGGTGGTTTTGCTTTCTTTGTTCTTAGTTTGCTAGAAGCTGTGTATAGATTCTGATAATTGATCTATCCATACTTTATATTTTACATATTTTTTGCCTACCTTATGGATTTAACTTTCCTTCATGATGCCTGTTGTTAAGTGGTAAATGCTTACATACTCAAATGCATTGAGCTTTTATTGTAGCCTTCTAGGTTTTGTGTTTTGCAACGAGAGCACATTTAAATATGAAAAAAAAACTTTCTTGGTTTTTTCCTAGTATATTTAAATTTTCATAGCTATTCTTAACAAATCCTTAATCACAAAATTTTTATGTAATTTAAATTTTGGACAGTCTTAAAATGAGATGGATAAAAATTGTCCTAAGGTGATTTGATAAATACTTCATTCATACCTCAAGGATTTGCCATGAATTATATTACTCTATGGGCTCATGTTTGGCTTTAGACTTTATTTACTCTTTCATTATTTTTTTAGCCTTTTGATAGTAATGCACTCTTTTCACTACTATAATTTCATGTATTGGGCAGCTTTTAACTTCCAATGTACTATATGAAGTAATTATTTTTATTCACTATTTTAAATAAAGTTTGGAATCAATCTATGCATTTCTATTACAAAATTAATATACTTTTGAAAAGTTTATAGTTTACCTTGCTATAGTTCCTTTTTCATTTCTAAACTTAAGTATTTGTGCATTTATTTCATCTTCATTCTTTCTACAGCCCTGTATTGATCTATCACAAAATTTTTGCATCTTGTATTGATTTAAAAATCTCATGCCTACTTAGGGAACAATAGAATCAAACAGGTAATTATGGTACTTGCACGCAGCAATTCTTATAACTTCTGCATATTAAAGATCATAATCAATAGAGTACAGATGCAACCTAGAACATGAAAAAGGTATTTTAAAAGAGTATGTTAATTGAAGTAGTCACACAAAGACAAATATACATGATTTCTCTTATAAGGGGTATGCAGAGAAGTAAAATTTATAGTAACATAAAATAGCATAATAGGAAGGAGTCATTTAGGGCTAATGGATATTGAGTATTTGTTTACAGAATTTCAGGTTGGCAACATTAAAAGAGTAAGGTGATTGGTGGCAAGCAATGCTACTTCATACATTGAAGTGTTCAGATATCCATTTTTGTAGGTGACATAGATGTCTTCCTGTTCATAGATAAACACTGGGAGTACCCAGAATGTTAAGCACACACGGTTATTCCTTGAAAGAAAGGAATGCAATACCTGTTATCTTCCCAGAGAACTAGTAGCAGACATACTTTCTAGCATGGTGAACTTCGCACTATCTGTGTGACTAGAGACCACATTGGACCCTCCCCCATATCCTTATTATAGGACTGTTTTTCTCCATCAATATACAGTATCCATTTTTATGGAAGGTGTCATATGTATTTTACAAAGAGTTTTGATGTAGTCTCATTCAGTCTCTATTTAGCTTACTTTGTTCTTCAAAGAAATTTATGTATGCCTTATTGTGAACATGGGATTGAGTCAATTATCATCAGGAAATTTTTCACCAATTTTGTGCTGCAGTTAAATATGCCTACAGATTCGGTAAGTCAAATAAGATATCAGATATTTTAAAGGAAAAACTATTTAAAAGAGAAAATTTTTTCCACATTAAAAAGAAATGGGTTTTATGTGTACATTGGAAGAAAATTGGGCTTTGTTTGATAAAAAAAAATAGGCAGTCTGAAAATGGAACAACTATATGAGAAGATTATTGTTGATGGGATTATGCACATTATTACTTTCCTTATCCTTATTTTACTATTTAAAAAGATAGTCAATATAAGTGCCAGGATAAAAGCTTTAGAAAAACCTGTTAAAATAATTAATAGAGAAATTCAGATTCAGACAGAAGAAATTAACAGTGAAATTGTTTCAGGATTGGATTATAAGGTTACAGAAAGAAAGCCTGTTTTCATACAATCACCCTTAATTTATCTGGTAACCATAGAGCAGCTACCTGGTCAAGTGAATGAACAAAATATTTGGACTCCCATTGAAATGTTAGATTTATGAAGGTTTAAGGAGGCAATATTATCTTATGGCATGTATTCCCCATTTATAAAGCAAATGTTAAACTCCTGGTCAACTTATAATAAGATTATACCACAGGATTGGCAAGAGCTGATAAATGCTGCACTGGAAGGCGGGACGCAGCAACAGTGGCAAATGTGGTTCAAAGAGGAATATAAAAACATAGAAATCAATGGAGGCCTAAAGTTATACAAATCTCCCAGGATCAGCTTGTTGGAGAAAGCCAATATGCTACAACACAAAGACAATGTTTATATGATATCCAACCCCTAATTCTATGTTGAATGGCAGCCTTGAATGCATGGGACAGAGTTGAGGAAGCAGGAAAGGTTATACAGGGCCCAAAAGAATCCTTCACAGATTTCTCACAAAGACTGACTTCAGCAGTAAAGAGAATGGTCCCAAATTTAGAAACTAGAAAGAAAATAATCAAAACTTTGGCTTTTGGGAATGTGAATGAAGCATGCAAGAGAAAAATCAGGCCATTAAAGGCAAGATCTGTACCGTTGGAAGATGTATTAAAGACATGTTTAATGTAGAGGCTCATGACCATGATGATATGTGGATAGGAGAAGCAATTTCAAGAGGTTTGAGAAATATCAGATGTTTTGGATGTGGAAAGCAAGGACATTTGAAAAGGGACTGTAAACAGGGCATTCCTAGAAACAATGTTTCTTCAAGGAACAATGGCAACAGACTTCCCCTTCCTTCTGGAGTATGCAGAAGATGTGGTAAGGGAAAACACTGGACTAATGAATGTAGATCAACAAGGGAAAGACAAGGTAATACTTTGCCTCAGTCTTTGAGAAACTCCCGGAGGGGCCTCAGGCAGGCAGCCACAGCAAATAGAGTTCAGACATTTCCTGCAGTCATAGAGGAATCCCCTAATCAAACCAAGTAAATAGCAAATGCCTAATGTAATAAATCGGGCTGATTGGGATGATGAAACAGCTGAGACAGTGAGAACAGAAAATTCAGGAGAAAACATAAAGAATTTTTTTTGGCAAACTTCTATTAATGAACAAAGACCAAAATTAACAATAAAAATAAATGGTGTATTGTTGTTTAGTCTGGTAGACACAGGTGCTGATGTGACCATAATTGCACCAGAATTTTGGCATTCAACTTGGCCTCTTCAGGAGGTAAGCGTTCAGCTGTTAGGAATTGAGACATTATCTCAGGTGAAAAAGAGTGCAAGATGGCTTGAATGTATAGCTCCCGAAAGACAGAGAGGAGAATTAAAACCATATGTGGCTAATATAGCTATGAACCTGTGGGGTCGAAACTTGTTGCAACAATGCAATACTCAGATTAACATCCCTCCAATCTCAGAAACAAATCATAAACTAACACATGTTTCTGAGAGAAATATTACAAGATATTATTCTAATGAGTGGTTACCAGCCATACATATTATACAAGAACATGGCATAACAACTGATAATCTCCCAAAGACACCAAAAGCTCTACTTTTAAAATGATTAACAGAAAAGAATGTATAGGTTCAGCAATGGCCTTTAACAACAGAGAAACTCCAGGCTTTAGAAGAGCTGGTAGAAGAACAGTTAAATGCTCAGCATATTGAAGAATCAACCAGCCCTTGGAATTCTCCTGTATTTGTTATTAAAAAGAAATCTGGCAAATGGAGAATGGTAACAGAGCTTAGAGCAATTAACAAAGTAATTCAGCCAATGGGCTCTCTACAATCTGAAATTCCTTTGCCTACTCTGTTACCAAAAGGATGGCCTCTCATAGTTATTGATTTAAAGGCCTGTTTCTTTTCAATACCCTTGCAAGAAAAAGACAGAGAAAGATTTGCTTTCACAGTGCCTACTCATAATAATTCTCAACCGGTTAAAAGATTTCAATGGAGGGTTCTCCCACAGGGAATGTTGAATAGCCCAACTCTCTGCCAATATTTTGTACAACAGCCATTGGAAGTGATATGTAAAAATTTCCTGAATTTATAATTTATCATTATATGGATGATATTTTACTAGCTGACTCAAAGGCAGATACTTTAGAAAGAATGTTGAAGAAGTAAAGAAAATTTTGCCTTGCTGGGGATTATAAATTGCTCCTGAAAAGATACAAAGAGGAGATTCTATTAATTATTTAAGATATAAAATAGAGCTACAAAAAATTAGATTGCAAAAGGTGCAAATTAGGAGAGATAGACTATGGACTCTTTTTTTTTTTGGTTTTTCAAGACAGGGTTTCTCTGTATAGCTTTGTGCCTTTTCCTGGAACTCATCTGGTAGCCCAGGCTGGCTTCGAACCCACAGAGATCTGCCTGGCTCTGCCTCCCAAGTGCTGGGATTAAAGGCGTGCACCACCACCGCCCGGCGACTACAGACTCTTAATGACTTTCAAAGATTATTTGGAGATATTTCTCATCTACGAACTATTGTTGGGGTAAAAAATGATGAACTGACTAATTTGTTCAAAACCTTAAAAGATGACAAGGACTTAAATAGTCCAAGGGAATTATCACCTGAAGCTGAGAAAGAATTGGCCTTGGTAGAAAAGAAAGTACATGAAAGGCACGTAGATCATGTTGATCCAAAGCTAAATTGCATTTTGGTTATTTTACCTTCTAGGCATTCTCCTACAGGAATATTAATGCAGAGGGAAGATATTATATTGGAATGGATATTTTTACCAAATAAATTAAAAACTTATTGTGAAAAAATTTCTGACTTGATTTGTAAAAGAAAATTGAGACTTTGTCAATTAGCAGGAATAGACACAACAGAAATTGTCATACCTTTAACTAAGGAGGACATTGAAAAATTATGGACAGAAAGTAAACCTTGGCAAAGAGTTTGCAGTAATTTTTGGGAGAAATTAACAGCAAATATCCTAAAAGCTATAGGATTGATCTTATAAAGAGAGCTGATTGGATCTTGCCTCCAATTGTATGGAAAAAACCCATATCTGAAGTTTGTACAATTTATACAGATGCCAACAAACAAGGAAAGGCAGGTTACAAATCAGAAAATTTAAGTAAAGTGGTTAAAAGTCCTTATAATTCAGTTCAAAAATCAGAATTGTATGCTATTCTGTTGGTATTAATGGATTTTTCAGAACCTCTCAACATAGTAACTGACTCTCAGTATGCTGAAAGAGTAGTATTACATACTGAGAGTGCATAATTCAACACTGATGCTTCAGAATTAACTTCACTGTTTATTCAGTGCAAGATACAATCAGGAAAAGGACTCATCCTTTTTATATAACTCATATCTGATCCCAAACTGGTCTGCCAGGCCCTCTTGTACAAGGCAATGATAAGACTGATAAATTATTGATAGGAAATGTGCTGGAAGCCTCAGAACTTCATAAAAAAACATCATGTTAATAGTAAAGGTTTAAAAAAAAATTTTTCCATAACCTAGCCACAAGCCAAAGAAATAGTAAAGAAATGTTCTTCTTGTTCCTTCTACAATTAAATGCCATTACCAGCAGGATGTAACCCATAGAGTACTCAGATGAATGAAATCTGGCAGATGGACGTGTTTCACTTTGCAGAATTTGGAAAATTGGTATATGTATGCCACACCATTGATACTTATTCAGTATTTCAATGGGCAACTGCTTTGAGTTGTGAAAAAGCTGATTCTGTAATCACTCATTTGCTAGAAGTTATGGCCATCATGGGTATACCTGCACAAATGAAAACTGACAATGATCCATCATATGTCTCTGTTAAAATGAAACAGTTTTATGCTTATTACAATATAATGCATATTACAGGCATACCACATAATCCTATAGGTCAAGCAGTTATAGAAAGATCAAACAGAACTCTAAAGGATATGCTAAATAAAGAGAAAGGGGTAACAAAAACCCCAGAAATAGACTACATAATGCTCTATTAACTTTGAATTTTCTAAATGCCAATGAGAAAGGAACAACAGCTGCAGAGAGACATTGGATAATAGATAAAACTACAGAATTAAATCAACCTATATACTTTAAGGATGTGCTGACCTCAGAATGGAAACCAGGGTATGTGTTACGTTGGGGACCAGGTTTTGCTTTTGTTTCTACAGGAGAAGATAAGCTGTGGGTACCATCAAAATTGATAAAGTTTCAATTTGACCATGAGAGACCTCCTAATTGGAGAAGGTGATAGTTCATCAAGCAGCATGAACATCCAATTTAAACTAACTCGTACCAGTGACATGTGTCTTTTCATTTAATCAGATAATAACTTGCCAAAAAGGAATATCTCCAAATCTAGTCTTGCAAAAAGTTTTTTGTTTTTGTCTTTTAGGAGAATGAAGGTTAAGGAATCTTAAGAACACTGGACAAAAGAGACAACTGAAGAAAAGGGACAAATCATCTATCCCAGGAAACAGTGTGAAATGGCATATGGGTATATATAATCTATAAAATTTTATATGTTTATAAAATTTCTAAATGTTTGTTTCTGCTTTTCTCTAAAGATTTAACACTATTGGTCTTCTAATAGTCTCAGTTCAATTAAAATTTAAAGCTGACTTTGGAGTTGGAGAATGGCTCTCTCCTTCTTTAAACTCAAGCATGTTGTTAAAAGGAAAATGCAAACTCTCTGTATCATTCCAGAATAAAAGAGCCATCTTCTGCTACAGGACAGGACAAAAACCAAATTAATTAAGGGACTATTCTATTAGTAATCTCAACTCTTTGATTCTACTCTCATTCTTTTAACTTTTCTTAAATTATAAATTTTATATCAAAATTTACAAGGTTAATATATATAGTTATATAGATGTATATGCATTTTAAACTTTGTTAAGATATGAATGGTCATATAGAGTACTAACTAATTCTGGAAAAAAGGCTTCAATTATCTGCATATATATGTCTTTGTGTTCAAGTCTATTATCAGTTTTCTGCAGGAAATCAAGGCCAGGCCTAACATCAACTGAAGACTCCAGAAAGAAGATGGGGCCCCACAACAACAACAATTCTACGTGGACAATAATAATGTCACTAAGCTGACAAACATCATCTACAGATCAACTTTGAACTACAAGGTGCTCAGAGCAATTTTGAGATGACTAGCTAAGATGATCCAGTCTCAAAGACTACTTGAATAAGCACTTGAGATAAACCATGAACGTTGGCATTATACACAGACTGGATAACGAAGGATATAGTTACCTTTCCTAGAATTTGACAATTAACCTAACATTTTTCTTTCTGGATAAAGATAACTTCGCTCATACCCAACAGAAAGCAATTTTAAGAATATGATGCCTACATTCTCAAAGAAGTGGTGTGGGGCGGGTGGTTTTTTGGTCTTTTTAATGGGTTTTGGATCTGGGATAATTTTCATTGTTTAGGGGAGTTGGTTACAAGTTACCTGGAAGTCTACAGACAGGCAGTGATGAGGATGTCATGTGTTTTGGTTTACAGCCAATGAGAAGGCAGAACAGAAAGTCTATATAAAGTCAAACAGACAGGAAGTAGCTCTCTTTCAGAGAGGTCTCTTGGCAGAAGAGCTAGCTGCAGCAGGAAGGGTAAGGCTCTTAGCTCTGATCTCGTGGCTTTCTTCTTTGCATTGGTTCTGTGTTTATTATTTAACAAGACAGTTGGATACATCTACAGTTATTTTATATGTAATTTCCCTTTTTTTTGTTTGTTTGTTTTTTGAGACAGGGTTTCTCTGTGTAGCTTTGCGCCTTTCCTGGAGCTCACTTGGTAGCCCAGGCTGGCCTCAAACTCACAGAGATCTGCCTGGCTCTGCCTCCCAAGTGCTGAGATTAAAGACGTGTGCCACCAAAGCCCGGCCGCAGTAATTTCCCTTTTTAATAGTACTTTTTATCATGTATGTGAATAGTTGCTGAATTTGCAACCATATATATGTCAATGACTATATATTTATTTTAATTTAGCATTATGTAACATTTATCAGTTGTTAGACACTCTTTTAGTCATTTTAAACATTTATATATTTGATTTTCAGGAAAATTCTAAAAGTTTGGTACTATGATAATTTTATATAGGAGGTAATTAAAACACAACTCAAGATAACAGAACCAATAAGTGGCATTAGACAGATTTCAGATCCCCTGCTTTGACTCTGAAATTCTGGCTCTCAGTGTGCATGAAAAGGTGATTTTCAGTCATTTCTTCATAATGAATAACACATGAACTTTATTTTATGATAATTGACAGTAGCTAGATCATAGAAAGATGGCACACTTTCTGTCTGAGGACTAATCAAAAGTGAAAGGTCAAAAATCTAAGAAACAAAAATCTGACTTTAGCAGGGATCCTGAAGACTAGTTTTGTCAAGTGGGACTGGACCATGGGACTGGGAAGACCTGTGAGGAGAACATGGTAGTAGCCTGCCGAGGAGCCAGAGAATAGCTATGTGATGAAGAGGAAGGTAGAGCTATCAACCAGACTGTGCGGAGAAAAAGCAGCAGGTGTGAGGGAGGAGTGAGAGAGAAAGGCACGATATTCCAGCAGCGTCCATCTGTTTTCTTTTTGCTTGTCTGCCAGTAGAATTTCACAGTGACTTCTGAAAGCCCTTCACCTTACAGCATACTGTTGTCAAACAAAGATATCCTTACAAGGGGGGAAGTAGAGCTGGCTTGATCAATTAGTGCTTCTCTAGGGAAATAATTTCCCTTTCAAAAACTCTCAAAATGCAGGGCAGTCATCATCTTCATTGGAGGACATCACAGACTCTAAAGCTTTGAATCCTAATGATAAACCCACTCTCCATGTCTTCTCAAACTAAGAACAATCAAAAGAAACTGCAGACAGGAAAACCATGGCCTAGAAAGCCCCTACTTAGATGATGCCAGCAATATCTAGCTTTGCAAGGAGTGTATCTCGGTCCCTATATGAATGCTGAAATAGAACAGCAGTTCTTTTTAAATGAAGAAACTACTTGGATTAACCCTTTGGATTCTCTTTTTGATAATGTTGCTTGCTTGTTTGTTTTCATTTGTGCTTCCTTTGACCAGACTGCCTCCAGTAAGTAGTCTATTATTTAAATATGCTTTGTTGAGGGAACTTGCCCTGCCGGTTAGGACAAGGAAGGCCACTTATCTCCCTCCTAGACACTTTCAAAGCCAGGTGGCCTACCCATGAGCAAATCATTCAACTTTCTAAGCTTCTCTGTTATGCTGTGGGCTTCTGCAAAGCATGCTGTGCTTTCTCAGTGAAATATCCACTCAAGTACAAAGAGTCAAGATGTGAAATCCTTTAAGCCTGCTGTGCCTGTTGCTTTCTCCATGTCTTCAGATAAGCCTTAAACATATTAGTTGAGAAGGGTGCACAGACTTACATACAGGCCTCTTATTAGCCTTCAGGTGAGTGACAAACCACTGTACCTCAAATCCATTCTTAGTTCCTATTGCAAGACACAAAAACAATGAACTTGTAAATAAGCTCTTGCTGGAACTGGACATCCCCACAACATTTTCCTCCACTTTGCCTTAGACCCAGAGCTTAGCTTACTAAGTCAAATTATTGCTCTGATTTATGCTGGCAGCATATTACTTTTATTTTATTTTTCTTAAGTTCAATATTCCAAAGAAGAATTACATTTGTCTTTCATTTGATTAACTGTTGAGTCACTTCACTATATCTTATCTTAAACCAACAGAAAAAAATGTATTTCACATAGGAGTTCATAGATGTGTTACAGGTAGTTGAAGCACAAGCACAAGTCCAAAGGAGTTGACAGGAACATGGGTTAATTGATTTCAGTATGTTTTAAAGGTCAATGCACCTTCCTTTCTGCTTCCAGTCCCCAGGTCAAAGTTCCTCTAAAGTAATGGGCAATTTTGGATTTACCAGGTATCCTTAAATACCAACCAAATGTGTTATATCTGCCCCAGGTTTCTCTTAACAAAGTGACAGCAGGTTTTAATTGTCCTGTACACACTGCAGCAGCTGTGCAAACATTTCATTAACAAAAGAAAAGTGGGAAGCATTAAACCTGTGCATAATTTGTGTAGAGCGTTTGATATTAGAAGACTTTAATATGTCCCAAAGTGAAGGCTAAATCTGTGCAACTTAAATTCTGCCTTGTTTAAAAAATCCTGGGTAGTCATCACAAAGAAATTAAATTCCATCTAGGGAATTAAAAAAACATAAGAAGAGACTGTGAATTAGTATTCAGCACCACAGTTTTCAAAAGCATATGTGGCAGAAATAATAAAACAAAGTAATTTCTAGGTAAGAATTTGTATTCTGAATAGGAAAGCTATAACAAGTGAGGTGGACAAGGCTTTAAATGAAAAAAAAATTAAAATAATATTGACATGCTGACCTTCATAAATTTTTGGAATTATGTTGGTATTTCTTCTCAAATACAAAATTGTTCAAAAGATAGCTAGAAAGTTGACACTAGAACTCTGATTTGCCTTGGTTTTATTTCCTTTAAATTAAATAGATGTATTATAATTATTTCTTAATTTTCATTGTTGAGAGTTTTAATACATTGCTGACATTTTATTAGGATTTTGATATCAGAGTATTTGCCTATGGATTTTAAGGACAAATCCTAGCTGCTATTCTATTTCATTTTTATTTGAACATAATTCACAGTATGTAAAAATAGAAATGTTTAATATCCCATCTCAAAGATACAGCCTACTGTAAATTTACATTTTTCTCTTCTTCCATGCAATCCTGTCTAATCTAAGAGTAGAAAAAGATCACATTTCTTTAAGCCTTTGCATCATCAGTTTGATATCTTATTACTGGTACTCTCAACAGTTCATTGTATTGTAGTTCTTTGCATATATGTTATTCTACCACTCCCTAGGGAACTGATGAAGACTAACTTTGGGACTGAACTGAAGTCAAGTGTACTCACCACTGGTTCTTGGTTGTAAATGAAGCTCCTTGATGGACTTTTGTCCTGTTGAATATTTTTATGCTTGTTTTGGTGATACAGTCTTTAATTGTTTTTCTTTTTAATTAAAATGTAATAACTGTACACTATAAGAGTATAGGTCCTTATTCCCAACTATATACTTGACCTGGATAAGAGTATGGAATTGAGAAATAAAAACAACTACAACAACAATGAAAATGAGTGCTAACTACAAAGAGCCTACATTTTAGGAAGGAAAACAACACACTAAAAGCAAACATATTTAGCAGACTTAATTTAAAATATCTTGTATTAATTTTAGGTTAAATTAATTTGTATTTATTTTAATAAGTTTCTTTAAAAGAAAATTTCTTGAGATTGATGTTAGAAATGTCAGTATCAATAATTATCCTTTATTCTTTGTAGATAATATTAAGTTTATTTCACAGACATTGTTAAATTTCTCCAAGGTATCATGCCTGTGCACCTAAGAACCTGCCACTGGAGAGACAACATAGAGCTAATACTTTCTAAGATTTTCAAATTCCGTTGTTCTTAGTTATGATACTTTACCATTTCAGTGACTTAAGGCCAGACATGTTTCTGTATGTCTAGCATGGGATCCAAGAGAATGACTTTGAATGAGTGCCTTGTCTTTCATCACATGCATGCACATAGACAGGACAAGTGATTCTGATATAGGTGATCCACAGAATAGAGACAGAAAAACCTTATCTCATTCCTGCTCAGACTCACGGCCTGCCTACTGGTTCATTTTCAAAGTAAGAGCATTTAGTCTCAAGAAGTGACACTTCTTGGAAGCAATGTATGGAGAAGATACCTCAAAGGAAGTGATATTTGAGCTACCCCTTAAAAGATGAACCCAGAAGAATCACAAATCTCTCCAACAGAGAAAATGGGGGTGAGGTGGGGTAAAAAGCTCCAGGGATGAGAAGGAGCACATGCAGTCATAGACTGGAACAATACAAGAGATAGGGAGATTGTCAATAGTGGTTAAATATGAGGTGTGACCAAATGCTGACCCAGCTCAATGATTTCATAGCTGAGAAACCTCAGAAAAATGAACAAACTCTTTGAAACACATTTCTTTCACCTGTGAGATGGTGATAATAAAACCTGTCAAGCTGTAAGAATTGGGAACATCATGTGTAAAGCTAATTGCATAATGACAAGCACAAAGGAGGCCTTTAGGAAATGGTAGTTTTATTCATGATTGCATGTGATTGAAATTTTTCCTTGGTAATATGAAGTACATGAGCATAAAGTAAAAGAAAGACACTGTAAAACTCAGAAAGCCACAGCTGTTTATTGATGAATTACTAGGGCAATTGCCACCCAGTTGCAGCTGGGCTTTAATCCATTCACTCACTGAACTAAATCTAGGAAAGACTTAAATGTGACCAACACTGAACAATTCTCAGTTCCCTGTAGTACGAATCTTAAAAGTCTTATTAATAAAAACAAACCCAGAGCCACTTATTAGGGTGAATGCTGGAAGATCAAAGAAGCAGAACAAGCCACAGCTACCTCATCTTGTCAGTTCCTCAGCTGATCCTGTTTCCTCAGACTGGAAGTCTCTGTGTCCTTATCCAAATAGATCTCAGCTGAACTGCTTCTCAAAAGCCTGAAAGCTTAACCAGGCTATTTCCCGACCCTCATGCTTTATATATATCTTTCTGCTTTCTGCCATCAATTCCTTGGATTAAAGGCGTGTTTGCCACCATTTTCTGGCCTCTAAATCTAGTGGCAATTCTCTGACCACAGATAAGTTTATAAGGGTGCACAATATTTTGGGGAACACAATATCACCACAGTTCTCCTTTTCCTTTTCAGTATACAGACACAGCTAGGAGGTAACTTGGTTGTATTTCATCAAATAATAAAATGTCTAAATCCTGAAATCCCAGCTTAGTCATAACCCAAGTTGCCACTGTACAAACAGGATTTTATTTCTCTGATAATGGAAACTCCTCATTGCCTGGGGGATGAAGTGAAAATTCCTTAGCATAGCTGGCACAACATCCACTGTCTGGCTGCTCTGTTCTTTCTCACCATTAATTTGAAGTAGCTCCTAATCATTTAGGAGAATGCAGCCTAATAGTACCTTGTAGTTCAAGTGTGTTCTTGCCCCTCAAAGGATAAAACTATGAACTTCAGCCTAAATATAAAATCCCAAACATTTCTTTCATGACATGATTTAATTTCATAAGTATTTTTGAACAATGCTTAGCACTTGGAGAGTGCAACACAAATAAAACATTTAAGTCTTATAAAGGTGTATACCATATTACCTTCTTACCCTGTCATTAAATCCACACCCCAAATATATCCTAGTGTTTTGGGTCTTTCTCTTTCTCTCTTTTTAATTGATTATTTCAAACTATGACTGGTAGGAAAGTTTTTCTCAGTTCAATGATGTTCCAGCATTCTGTTAATTAATGTGTCCAAAAAAAGAACAAAAGAAGCACAAAAGTAGTATTAAGCAATAAACACTCATTTATCAGTTTGCAGAAAAATAGTTGACTTCCACTGCTGTAGGAATCCTCTTTGCATGGAGGCACACACTCTAATTCTTACTTTATTATTTTCCATACTTGCTATCATAGTGGATAATATGGGGTAAAATTATACACTTCTTATAGTTAAGTACTGTTTGCACCTACTTGGATTATTGCAAAACATAGATACATATTTGAGCCTCAAAGAAATACCCACTTCTGAAATACAGTCCAGTTTGCTGGCAATGCACATGTATTTGATGAAGCAGAGAGGGTGCAGATATTTATCTGTCATAAGCCATAGTCAAGGAAAGAAAGTTACAATGTGCTAAACATTGCAAGTTCATTTAATCTCTGTACATTTTGCATTTAATAAATCATTGCAAACATCTTACTGTAGATGTAACCAACCACCTTATTAAATAAGAAACACAGAACCAATGCGGAGAAAGCCAAGAGATCAGAGCTAAGAGCCTGACCCACCTGCTGCAGCTAGCCAAGAGACCTCTCTGAAAAAGGGACCTACTTCCCGTCTGTTTGTCTTCATATAGACTTTCTGTTCTGCCTTCTCATTGGTTGTAAACCCAACCACGTGACTGCCTCATCACCGCCTGTAAGTACAGACCTCCAGGTCCTCTATGGTATTGAGATTAAGGCATTTGTCTCCAATGCTGGCTGTATCCTTGACCACACAGAGATCTACCTAGCTCTTCTACCAAGTGCTGCGATTAAAGGTGTGCACCACAAATGCCCAGCTCTGCTATGGCTTGCTATTAGCTCCGACCCCCAAGCAACTTTATTTATTAACATACAAATAAAATTACATTTCAGTACAAATAAAATATCACCATATTTGCCATGATTTTCATTAAATATGCTTACAATTTCAGCAAATGTTAGAGCCTCTTCTGAGACTGTCCTAATTCCTCATCTCACTGTGTAAGATGAGTGGGACCTTGCCTTTCGAAAGCTGTCTTCATCTCTTCATTAGAAATTTTTCCAAGAAGTTTATATTTTGCTTTATGGTTCCATAATTTTGTGTGTACAATTATTTCCTGTGAGTGTTTTGATTTCTACTTTTAAAGTTTATAAATGCTGTGTGTTTCAAATATTTGTGTAATTATTGGGGATTGTTAAGTAGACAGAAATCAATTTTCATGAAATCCTTGATCCATGGAATTTTTGACACACTTGCAACATAACAAGATAGACTTTTAAATATAAGTAAGTGAAGTGCTCATTTCAAATCCACTACACAATGAAAACTCACAAATGCTGAGCTCTGTACTGAGAACTTTTTATACAATAACTCCTAGAACCCTGTGACATAGAAACAACTGTTATTCATATATAGATGGCAAAACGAAGGCATGGAAGGGACATGTCAGGAGATTATTATTTAGTCCATGTGAGTTCCTCTAGTTTTTGCCTCAAATGTGGATACCAAGAAGTGTGAATACCCTTGATATGAAGAAAATTCTGTGATTAAAACAAGTTTGGTCATGAGGCTGTTGGCTTACTCCCTCCAGAATCTAGGAGGTCTGGTTTGCCATTATAGAAGGTTAGGGATAGTTAGTTATCTTTTGTAGTTATGTACTCAAAGTTCTGAGTGCATTATGGATTTTTCAAATTATATTGGTCAGCCTCTCATATTCTGAAGACATAGTGCCTGAGTTTGTATTATAGAGCTTCTTTTACATGTTCTGTAGTGTCTAAAGTCTTAGTCCCTTAGGTTCTTTATTTTGAATATATTGATATTACAGGCTTATTGAGGTTGGAATATGCCAGAGTAGAAAAAGGTATTCAGTATGTGTTAGTTTTCAGAAAGTTGCTCTCACTGTTCTTTTAATTTATTCCCATTTTGGCCACTAAGATTTTGTGGTAACTAGGCTTTGTGTATAACCCACCCCAAATTGTCTTCTCTGTGCACACCAGAAGCAGTCACGTTTGCTTAATGAAGTTTACGTTTTGCATTTTATCATGCTTTGTATTTGATTTATATTCACTTGCCTTTCTGCCACTGAGAAGTGTATCTGCCTAGCATATGAATGTCAATCATTCACTTGCAAAGAACATTGAAGTTAGGTAAAAAATCTGCCTATTTCTGCAGCATGGCCTTGTTACACAATTCAGAAATATGGAAGGATTTTTTTCTATGGAAGATGCTCCAGAATGAGTAACAAACATGTGTATATCAGTGAGTCATAAGAATTCTGTAAAGACTGTATATTTGACATTTTGGAAGACCTATGATATTCTAGAGTTCCCAATAAACACCGGGGACACAATACAATAATGACTAAGAAGTGAAGTATGCTAGTATAGTGAGACAAACACAAGAGTTCATTAGAATAGGGTATGGCAAATTGGACTCAGTGGGGTATTTAAAAATAAGACTTGAAATTGTGAGGTGTGGGAAGAAGTTCTAGGAGGAATTAAGAGAGGAGTGGGGGTTAAATATTAATAAAATACTGTATGGAAAAAGATCAGGGCATACCAAAAAAATATAATAGAGGCCCTGTGGGAATCATTGATGGCACCAAGCTTAATTTCCTGTCAGTGATTATTTTGGTGAACAAGAAAAACTGCAGAGAACCTGAACACTAGCCCTGCTTTCTCTCTATTCCTCTCACTCTCTTTCATACACACACACACACACACACACACACGGCATCTTATTATGCTTTATATATCTGAAAGTCACTTTACGGTGACTTTTGTCACTTTATGTCATTTATTTTTCTTACAGAATATTATTAATTTCTTCAAATGAGAGAAAAAAATTCAGTTTTTATGTGTAATATTGAGAACTTTTACTCGCTTTTAAAATTAAAAAGTTTAATTCAGTTTTAGATAGTTATGTTGGCTTGACATGATCTTCAATGTTGCATGAATTTTAAAATTTTGCCTCTGGCTCTAAGTGGATTGTCAAGAAAGAAAATGGATAAAAGCAATGTTACCTGCCATGAGTTCACTTACTAATGAATTTGATTCATCTCAAGGTTATTTTTGAACATATTTAATGTTCCTAACAGATTTTTCCTTCCATATTTTAGATAGCTTTGTGCTTAGAATTCTTTTTTTTTTTTTTTTTTTTTTTTGCTACTGGGGCTTTGTTTTACCTATTTGCTATATCAAAACTAATATGGTGGTATTGTGTTCCCCAATATATTGTGCACTCTAATAAACATATCTGGGGTCAGAGAACAGAACAGCCACAAGATATGGAAGCCAGAAAATGGTGGCATACACACCTTTAATCCTAGCATTCCGAAGGCAAAGATCCATCCGGATCTCTGTGAGTTCAAAGCCACACTGGAAACAGCCAGGCATGGTGACTCATGCCTTTAATCCCAGGAAGTAATGGCAGAAAGCAGAAAGGTATATAAGGCATGAGGACCAGGAACTAAGGGCCTGGTTAATCTTTTAGGCTTTTAGCATCAGTTCAGCTGAGATTCATTCTGGATGAAGACTATGAGGCTTCCAGTTTGAGGAAAAAGAATCGTTTGAGAAGTTGGAAAGGTGAGGTTAGCTGTGGCCTGTTCTGTTTCTCTGATCTTTCAGTGTTCACCCCAATACCTGGCTCCAGGTTTGTTTTTATTAATAAGACCTTTTAAGATTTGTGCTACAATTGTTAATTGATTTTTTGCATTTATTTTGTTCCACAAGAAAGTAAAATTTAAAAAATCAAATAATTTATGAGGAACAAGAAATGATTGTCTTAGTGTTTATATAGTTTTGAAATAGGCATGTAGTTGTATATGTTGATTTAGCAGCCATACCAAAAATGAAAAAAAATGGTGCTATAGACCATTTATTATTTGTTATTCTATGCTGTATCAGTAGCCATTTTATGTCCTCTGTCAACCTTAATTAGATAGTCCATTCTTCTAGATCAGCTACTATCAGTGAATAGAATAATCTGCCAAATAATGACCCAGATACCATGTGCAAATATTGATGTCATGGCAGTTTACTCTTTGCTTATCTACTCTCTTAATCAATTGTTTTAATCCTAAAATTTCTCATTTTCTTTATATATTTCTCCTGGATTCCAGCACTTAAAGCCTGTCTCTCACCATGCTGGCCTTTCTATCTTAACAGCAGGATGAACCTAGAATAAACTTAGCTTATTCATCATTGAGCATTTAACATAGACCTAACGGTTTGTTCATGATAAGGATACTTGTAGTACACTTAGCAGATAATAGAAACAATATCAAGCATTTTCTGCACATTACATAATACAGATCATCAATATTCTATGTGGCAGTTATGTCTTTTATACTTCTCCAGAAGTAAAAATTTAAGAAATTAGAAGAGAGTCTACTGTCTATCCCAAGAACAGGCTGAATTCAAACTCATGTTTCCTGCACTCCATCATTCTCTCATTTCTTCCACATATGTGGCTAGTCATGTTTATACTGCTCAAAGTGCTAGTTCTCCTAATGATTTATAGTTTCCAACAATCTATTATGTCAAAATATATGTAAAACATAATATTTTGATCTGTTAATTTATTAACAGAACTATTAGCAATAGTTCTGTACCAACTGGGAAGATTGTATTTTTATCACTTGCATCCAAATCTGTTAACCTCTATTTTTCTCTTTCTAAAGTTGTCCATTTGTATTACTTCATCTGAATATATTATGACATTTGTTTTCATCTGCCTGTTTTCTTTCACTTAGTATGCTGTTTTCATGGTTAGTTTATGTTGTATCAGATATCAAAACACACACACATATATATATATATATACACTATATATATATATAGTGTGTGTGTGTGTGTGTGTGTGTGTGTCTGTGTGTGTCTGTGTCTGTGTCTGTGTGTGTGGTGTCATATATGTGAGGGTACATGCTTCTCACAGTACACATGTGAAGATCATAGAACAACCTGTGGGGTCTGTTTTCTCCTTTCACCATGTGGGTCCTGTATACCTAATTCAAGTCAACGGAATCATTTTGCCATCCTATGTGGTGGTACTTTATTTGTACTGAAATGTGATTTTCATTGTATGTTAATAAATAAAGTTGCCTGGGGGTCAGAGCTATTAGAGACATAGAAAAAGCATGGCAGTGGTGGCACACACCTTTAATCTCATAGATCTCTGTGTGTTCAGGGATACAGCCAGCCTTGGAGACACACAACTTTAAGACCTCGAGGGCTGTACATACAGGCAATGACGAGGCAGTCACATGTTTGGGTTTACAACCAATGAGAAGGCAGAACAGAAAGAACATGTAAAGACATACACACAGGAAGGAGCTCTCTTTTGGAAAGCTAGGAGCACCGAAGGCGAAAGGGAAAGATTTTAGCTCTGAGCTCTGAACTCTTGACTTTCTCTTTTATATTGGTTCTGTGTTTCTTATTTAATAAGATGGTTGGTTACATCTACATCTGGTGCCCAACACAACAAGAATCCATTAAAAACCACTTGGCTTGGTGGCAGGTCCAGTTTCTCGCAAGGGCATTTGGCTCCCTAGTCCAAGAGGTCGGCTCCCTAGACCAGGCCCAGGTCTGCTTGGCCTCAGGGAAGATTAACCATGAGCTGCTTGCTTAAGTCCACTGCTACAATCAACTCAGGCCCCTGCCTGTAAAGCCAACACACATGGTCGGTGCTTAAGGAAGCCAGAGCCAAGCGTTGACTGGCCTCAAGAGGGAACACGAGGCTGGATTTAAGCTTTAGCCAGCTACACTTTCTTGCTCTCTCTCTCTCTCTCTCTCTCTCTCTCTCTCTCTCTCTCTGTCTGGCTCTCTGGATTCACACCACGGGCACTAGGTGGCTGTTTTGAAATTCCACTTGGATTTCTACTGTTCTACACAGATTTGATAAGTCACAACATATCAGATATTTTAAAGGTAACTATTTAAAAAAGAAATTTTTTCCACATTAAAAAAATGGGTTTTATGTGTATATTGGAAGAAAATTGGGTTTTGTTTGAAATTTTAGGCAGTCTGGCAATGAAACAAATATGTGAGAAGATTAGTATTGTTGGAATGATGCAGTTTATCACTATGCTTATCCTCATTTTACAATTTAAAAAGATAGTCAATTTAAGTGCCAGGATAGCAGCTTTAGAAAAACTTGTTAAACCTGTAAAAATTCAGACAGAAGAAATTAACAGTGAAGTTGTTTCAAGTTTGGATCATAAGGTTACAGAAAGAAAGCCTGTTTTCACACAGTCACCCTTAATTTATCCTGTAACTGTACAGCAGTAGCCTGATCAAATGACTACACAAAATATTTGGGCTACAATTGAAATGTTGGATTTAAAAAGGTTTAAGGAGGCAATAGTATTTTATGGCATGCAATTCCCAAATGTAAAGCAAATGTTAAACTCTTGGTCAACATATAATAGGATTGTAACACAGGACTTGAGGGAGCTGGCACAAGCTGTTCTGGAACCCAGCAAGAGGTAACAGTGGTTAACTTGGTTCAAGGATAAAGCTAAAAAAATAGAAAAACAATGGAGGTATAAAGGAATACAAGTTTGCCAGGATAAGCTTATTGGAGAAGGCCAATATGCTTCAGTACAAACACAATGTTTATATGATGTCAAAACCCTAATTTTATGTTGAACGGCAGCCTTGAATGCATGGCACAGAGTTGAGGAACCAGGAAAAAGAAACTGAGTCATGTACAAAGGTTATGGAAGGCCCAAAAGAATCTTTCACAGATTTTTTACAAAGACTGGCTTCAGCAGTAAAGAGAATGGTCTCAGATTCAGAAGCTAGTAAGATAATAATTGAACCTTTGGCCTTTGAGAATGAAAATACAGCATGCAAAAGAATAATCAGCCCTTAAAGTCAAGATCTGCATCTTTGGAAGATTGTATTAGAGACATGGTTAATGTTGAGGCTCATGAGCATGATGATATGTGGGTAGGAGAAGCAATTTCAAAAGGTTTGAGGAATGTTAGATGTTTTGGATGTGGAAAGCAAGGACATTTGAAAAGGAACTGTAAACAGGTCATTCCTAGAAACAATGTTTCTTCAAGGAACAATGGCAAAAGAATGCACCTTCCTTCAGGAGTATGCAGAAGGTGTGGTAAGGGAAAACACTGGACCAATGAATGTAGATCAACAAAGGACAAAGGACAGACAGGGTAATCCTTTGCCTCAGTCTTCGGGGAAACTCCCAGAGAGGCCTCATGCAGGCCCCCATAGCAAATCCAGTTCAAACCTTTCCTGAAGCCGTAGAGGAAACCCCTGCTCAGAGCAATTAAATAACCAAATGCCTATTGGAATAAGTCATGCTGGTCAGGATGATGAAACAGAGAGAATAGAAAATTCAGGAGAAAACATAACGAAAATTTTTTGGCAAACTTCTATTAATGAACAAAGACCAAAATAAATGATAAAAATAAATGGTGTTTTATTGTCTGGTCTGGTAGGCACAGGTGTGGACATTAATATAATTGCACCAGAATTTTGGCATCCAACTTGGCCTCTTCAAGAGGTAAAGGACAGACAGGAAAATTAAAACCATATGTGGCTACCATAGCTATGAACTTCTGGGGTTGAGACCTTTTGCAACAATGAAATAGTCAGATTAATATTCCTCCAACCTCAGAAACAAATGATAAACTAGGACATGTTTCTGAGAGAAATATTACAAGATATTATTCTAATGAGTGGTCAACAGCCATCCAGATAGTACAAGAATAGGACACAAACACTGAGGGTCTTCCAAAGACTCCAACAGTTCTACATATAAATTGGTTAACAGACAAGCCTGTATGGGTCCAGCAATGGCCTTTAACAACAGAGAAACTCCAGGCTTTAGAAGAGCTGGTAGAAGAACAGTTAAATGCTCAGCATATTGAAGAATCAACCAGCCCTTGGAATTCTCCTGTATTTGTTATTAAAAAGAATTCTGGCAAATGGAGAATGGTAACAGACCTTAGAGCAATTAACAAAGTAATTCAGCCAATGGGCTCTCTACAATCTGGAATTCCTTTGCCTACTCTGTTACCAAAAGGATGGCCTCTCATAGTTATTGATTTCAAAGACTGTTTCTTTTCAATACCCTTGCAAGAAAAAGATAAAGATTTACTTTCACACTGCCTACTTAAAATAATTCTCAACCAGTTAAAAGGTTTCAATGGAGAGTCTTCCCACAGGGAATGTTGAATAACCCAACTCTGTGCCAATATTTTGTACAACAGCCATTGGAAGTGATATGTAAAAATTTTCCTAAATCTATAATTTATCATTATATGGATGATATTTTATGTGCTGACTCAAATGCAGATACTTTAGAAAGAATGTTTGAAGAAGTAAAAAAAAAAATTTGCTCCTGAAAAGATACAAAGAGGAGATTCTATTAATTATTTAGGATATAAAATAGAGCTACAAAAAATTAGACCCCAAAAGGTGCAAATTAGGAGAGATAGACTACAGACTCTTAATGACATTCAAAGATTATTTGGAGGTATTTCTCATGTACAAACTATTGTTGGGGTAAAAAATGATGAACTGACTAATTTTTTCAAAACCTTAGAAGGTGACAAGGACTTAAATAGTCCAAGAGAATTATCACCTGAAGCAGAGAAAGAATTGTCTTTGGTAAAAAAGAAAGTATGATGGCGGAGACAAGCAGATGCGGGTAGGTCTGTGGTGGCGGCCTGTGGAGGTGGACGGGTCCGGCGGTGGCGGCCGACAGGGACATTTAGGCCCGGTGGCAGCTGGTGGAGACATTCAGGCCCAGTGGCGGCCCACAGAGGTGGACAGGCCCTGTGGTGGAGATAAGCAGACGGAGGTGGACGGGCCCAGCGGCGGCCGACAGAGGTAGACAGGCCACGAGGCGGAGACGGGCGGACGCAGGTCAGCGACTCACAGAGGTGGAAGGGCCCGGTGGCAACGGCCTATAGGGACATACAGGCCCAGTGGCAACCAGCAGAGACATACAGGCCCGGTGGCGGCCCGCAGAGGTAGATGGGCCCGGCAGCAGTGACAAGCAGAGGTAGGTAGGCCCGCGGTGGCAGCTGGCAGAGACACACAGGCCCGTTGGCCACCCACAGAGGCGGGCAGACCCAGCAGCAGCTGACAGGGACATACAGGCCTGGCGGCAGAGACAAGTGGACGCAGGTGGGCCTGTGGCGGCGGGCCACAAGGGTGGACAGGCCTGGGGACAGAGACGGGCAGACACAGGTTGGAACGGGAACACCCCTAGCCCCAACACCTGGGGAGGAGGCTATCTCCGTGGGTCAGAACCAGGGCCAGTATGGGCATTCCGTCTGGGACAACCCAGGGCCCAACTGCTGATCCTGTGAAACCCAACAACTTGGAGGTGTTGGTGAGACTACCCTGCTCAGCTGAAACCCATCTGGGAGAGGATTCAGATGCCTACAGTTTGAAGTCTGAAGAAACAAGATCAGCTGAGGAGTTGACAAATGAACAAAACGTGACCTGGGAACACAGAAGAAGGTGCTACCCAGCCACTAAACCAGATCACCAGAATCATAAGTATATAATTCACCGACTGAAATCAGCTGTCCCTGAAGAAACAGCCCAATGGCACCAATTTAACCAAGAACCCCTACTAAACCAAGACTAAAAATTAGAACAAGAGAGGCACTCTCATACACAGACACCACCTGCACCGCACAGAGGAAAAGATGAGTAGACGCCAGTGCAAAAATACAGGCAACAACATAAAGACCAATATGGCAACATCAGAACCTAGTGATTCTACACCTGCAAGACCTAAACATACCATGACAGAAGAAACAGGAGAGATCAACCCTAAAAATGACTTTAAGAAGATGATAGAGGCCCTTAAAGAAGAAATAAAACATTCCCTCAATGAGGAAATAAAAACTTTCCTTAAAGAGGAAATGAAAGACTACCTTAAAGAGGAAATAAAAACTTTCCTTAAAGAGGAAATGAAAAACTCTCTTAAAGAGGAAATAAAAACTTCCCTTAAAGAGAAAATGAAAAACTCCATTAAAGAGGAAATAAAAAACCCCTTAAAGAAATAGAAGAAAAAACGAACAAAAAATGGAAAGAAATCAAATCAAGCCAAGGAAAAGCAATTAAACAGATGAAAGAAACATTCTAAGATCTGAAAAATGAATTTGAGACAATAAAGAAAACACATGCTAAGGGAATGCTGGAAATAGAAATCCTGACAAAACGAACAGGAACTACAGAAACAAGCATAACCAACCGATTGCAAGAGATGGAACAGAGAATCTCTGACACTGAAGACACAATAGAGAAAATAGATTCGTCAGTCAAAGAAAACACTAAAGACAAAAGAGTCGTAACACAAAATGTCCAGAAAATTTGGGACACCATGAAAAGACCAAACCTAAGAATAATAGGGATAGCAGAAGGAGAAGAATACCAACTCAAAGGCACAGAAAATATATTCAACAAAAACATAGCAGAAAACTTTCCTAACCTAAAGAAAGAAAAACCTATGAAGATACAAGAAGCTTACAGAACACCGAATAGGCTGGATCCAAAAAAAAAAGTCCCCTCGCCACATAATAATCAAAACACTAAAAACACAGAACAAAAAAAAAATATTAAGAGCCGCAAAGGAAAAAGAACAAGTAACATATAAAGGTAAACCCATCAGAATAACACCAGACTACTCAATAGAGACTATGAAAGCGAGAAGATCATGGACAAATCCCATGCGGACACTAAGAGACCATGGATGCCAACCCAGACTATTATGCCCAGCAAAACTCTTAATCACCATAGGCAGAGTAAACAAAATATTCCAGGATAAAACCAGATTTAATCAATACCTGTCTACAAACCCAGCCCTACAGAAAGCACTAGAAGGGAAAATTCAACCCAAAGAAGCTAAACACATCCATGAAAAATCAAGCAATAGATAATCCCACACCAACATACACCACAGAAGAAAAAAGCTGGTGTAGCTATCCTAATATCTAGAGAAAAAGGATCCTTCAAAAGATAAGTCTTGTGGCAATGCCTCAGTGGACCAGGTAACTACCAGAACTCGGAAAAGTTGGTTGAACTTGGAATTGACTGGGAGGCCAAAGATTTAAAAAGCAGAAGATTCTCTCAAGACACAAGTTGTGTAATAATAGTGTGTTTTGTGTGTGTGAATGAGAATTTGTAAATGTTGAATTCTAGGCTTCGACAATCATTGTCAGTGCAGATTAAGGTGCAAGTATTTATGTTTTAAAACTTAAATTATAAAGCTAGTTACATCGTCTTTCTAACAACTAGTTTTGATGTTTATGAGCATATTTTACCTACATTACCTTTTCAGGATGTTGAGAAAGATGCATCACAAGCACAGGCTGGAGGCTGGGGGCTAGATGGTTTTGAGGAAGAGGTCATGGTGGACTCTTTCATAGAGCAAAGGGAAGCAATGCCTTCTGGGAAATGAGCTAAGTTTTAATCTAGTCTTTAAGATTAGAAGTCAAAAACAAAAATATTAAGGAAAGGAAAACCTAATTGATCTTTGAAGTATTGTTATGTGGAATTGAGTGGGACTTTTGAGGCCTTTCTTCCAGAAAACAAGGACTTGGTTGTCAGGCCTATATTAGGCCTAAACCTTGGTGCCATGTAGTTGTACTTAAATCATTTCAATGGAAAGTGTCTTAGTGATTGGATCTTCTAGTGCAGTTTGGAGTTCTTCCATTTGAAAAATGTGATATTTGCATGGGATTGTTTGAATCTTGTTTTCTAGTCCCTCCCCATCACCACCCTCATAGTCTGAAGGTAGATTTTTCTCTTGATAAAGGAACAAAAAAGGTGAACAACTTGTTTGTAAATAGGTATCTAGTAACTAGTGGTAAACTTGAAATGGTAGAATTCTTTAAAGCCTAATTCTAGGTAGCCTTAAGAAAATGTATCTTAATTATTTTTGAACCTGTATTCACTTTGTTTTTTTCAAATATCTTAAGTTATATTTTCTTTTTCAGAGCTGCTTCTTATTTGGGGCTACTTTTTTTTTTTAAATTGAGGCGTAATTCATAAAAGGGTATATTTTTTTGATGAGACTTTTTACAACTGTGGCTGGATGTCTTTCTTTAGTCTTCCAAGAAGGGCCATTTTACTTTTTTAGAGTTACTTTTTAAAGTCATGAGTTCAACAACTTGGACTACTATGCATGTAAGTGCTAATGCAAATTGAAGCCCAAGTTGACCTCCAGCAGCAGTTCATTCTATGTTGACAGTGAGAGAACACTTTGCCTGTTAGGATACTGTTACTCGTGGACTGAAATGCTGAAGAAACCCTCCCCCTATTTTGTTTTTTTGCCAAAATCAAGGTATATTCTAGGGTCTCCTGGTTGACCTCAACAGATAAACTGAGATGATAGTCTTAGTTCAGAAATGATCTGAATGTAGATTTACAGTCTATGTGTACAGCTGGCTAAGTGAGATCGCTTTCATAGTTCTGCATGTATTCCATCAGCTCCCCATTAGTCACTGAACTCTTAAAACTGGTATTGTAACATTATCACAATGTTTTGCGCCAATTTTATAAACTTTACAGTGCAATATGTGTTCCTTTTCTGAGGCAAACCAAAGGTATATTTCTCAAGGTTCTGCTGCTATCAGCAGCATTGATGAAGGATTTTTTATATATTTGTAATAGATAGAAATAAACCAGAAAAGAAAGAAGAAAAAAAAAGTGGTGGAGGAAAAGGTAAACACTGCAAGAATACTCAAAAGGGCTGAGAGTTGCAAACGCCAAGAATGGCTTTGCATAGTAAATGGAATAGAACAGCTCTGAACTATAGCTTACTTTTCCTGGTTTGGTCTGACAGAATGATTGAATGCTTTTGTACAAAAGTCAGAGCCTTAAAAACAAGGATTTGGTGAGATTGTAAAATGGTGTGCCACTTTGGCAAAACAGTTTGGCGGTTGGTCAAAATGCAAAACATTGTTACTCTGTTACTCAACAATTATACCCTTAGGAATAAATCCTCAAACTACTGAAAATGTGCACCTATGAAACATGTACATGAAGGTTTACAGCAGTGTGTTGCTAATAGTAAAAAAGTTAAAACAACTCAAATAGCTATCAAATACTGGAGAGAAATAAAATGTGGCTTATTCATACAACAAAATATTATTAAGACAAAAATGAATGAGAAACTGACAGATTAAATGACTTTGGTGAACATAATTTCATTTGTAGATCTTTCCATTTCTAATTTATAAATACATTTGGGGTTATAAATTATAAATGTACTGCCTCCTGTCAACATTGTATACTTCTATTTGATGATTTCTGTGTCAAACATTATATGGAAATCTTTCCAAGTATTTTCTGTATTAACTGTGAATGAATAGAACAAAATAAATTGCCTGTGATGGAAAAAAAAAGAAAGTACATGAAGGGCACGTGGACCGTGGACCGTGTTGATCCAAAGCTGGATTGCATTTTGGTTATTTTACCTTCTAGGCGTTCTCCTACAGGAATATTAATGCAGAAGGAAGATATTATATTGGAATGGATGTTTTTACCAAATAAACCAAATAAAAAATTAAAAACTTATGTGGAAAAAAATCTCTGACTTGATTTGGAAAGGAAAATTGAGACTTCATCAATTAGCAGGAATAGACCTAGCAGAAATTGTAGTACCTTTAACTAAGGAGGACATTGAAAAATTATGGACAGAAAGTGAACCTTGGCAAAGATTTTGCAGTAATTTTTTGGGAGAAATTAACAGCAAATATACCAAAAGCTATAGGATTGATCTTATAAAGAGAGCTGATTGGATCTTGCCTCCAATTGTACTGCAAAAACCCATATCTGGGGTTCGTACATTTTATACAGATGCCAACAAACAAGGAAAGTCAGGTTACAAATCAGAAAATTTAAGTAAAGTGGTTAAAAGTCCTTATAATTCAGTTCAAAAATCAGAATTGTATGCTATTCTGTGGTTTTAATGGATTTTTCAGAACCTCTCAACATAGTAACTGATTCTTAGTATGCTGAAAGAGTGGTATTACATATTGAGATGGCAGAATTTATCCCTGATGCTTCAGAATTAACTTCACTATTTATTCAATTATAAGATACAATCAGGAAAAGGAGTCATCCATTATATATAATTCACATTCGATCCCATACAGGTCTGCCAGGCCCTCTAGCAGAAGACAATGAGGAGATTGATAAATTATTGATAGGAAATGTGCTGGAAGCCTCAGAATTTCATAAAATACATCATGTCCATAGTAAAAGTTTAAAAAGGATTTTTCCATAACCTGGCAACGAGCCAAAGAAATAGTAAGAAAATGTCCTACTTGTTCTTTCTACAATCAAATGCTATTTACAGCAGGCTGTAACTCAAAGGGTACTCAGAGGAATGAAATCTGGCAGATGGACGTGTTTCACTTTGCAGAATTTGGAAAACTGATATAAGTAAACCATACCATTGATCCTTATTCAGGATTTCAATGGGCAAATGCATTGAGTTCTGATTCTGTAATCACTCATTTGCTAGAAGTTATGGCCATCATGGGTATACCTGCACAAATCAAAACTGACAATGCTCCATCATATGTCTCTGTTCAAATGAAACAGTTTTTTTTGCTTATTATAATAAAAAGCCTATTATAGGTATACCACATAATCCTAAAGGTCAAACAGTTATAGAAAGATCAAACAGAACTCTAAAGGATATGCTAAATAAAAAGAAAGGGGTAACAAAAACCCCCAGAAACAGACTGCATAATGCTCTATTAACTTGGAATTTTCTCAATGCCAATGAGAAAGAAACAACAGCTGCAGAGAGACATTGGATAATAGATAAAACTACAGAATTAAATCAGCCTCTATATGTTAAGGATTTGCTGACCTCAGAATGGAAACCATAGTATTTATTACATTGGGGATAAGGTTTTGCTTTTGTTTCTACAGGAGAAGATAAGCTGTGGGTACCATCAAAATTTTTAAAGGTTTGATTTTACCATGAGAGACCTCTTAATTAGAGGAGATGATAGTTCATCAACCAGCATGAACATCCAATTTAAACTAACTTGAACCAGTAACAAATGTCTTTTCATTTAATCAGATAATAACTTGCCAAAAAGGAACATCTCCAAAATTAGTCTTAGGAAAATGTTTTTGTTTTTGCTTTTAGGAGAATGAAGGTTAAGGAATCTGAAGAACACTAGACAAATGAGACAACTGAAGAAAAGGGACAAATCATCTATCCCAGTAAACAGAGTGAAATGCCATATGAGTATATATTATCTAAAAAATTTTATATCTTCCTAAATGTTTATTTCTGCTTTTCTCTAAATATTTTACACACAGCAACACAGGAAAAAATGGACAGGCAGGACACGAAACAAAGTACTACTGATTCTTGCCAAAACAAGTGTGGTTATAGCTTTATCAAAAGACATCTTCTGAGGCCAGGACAATATGGCACCATCCCTGAAGTGGTCTTCACAATCCGGAAAAGGTACAGTGCCCTTTTCTTCGAAGGCAGCTTAACAGGCAGTGGGCTGATGGGTTTCTGTTGTGCAATGAATCAGCAGCTGAAACCGTTATTCTTGAAGAGCAACTAAGCTCATGCCTCTCAGTAGTAGACTGGCATTTAATAGAGGGATGTGGAGAAGAAGGGGATGCTGAGATGAAGCCGTATATACACAGCCAAGAAAAATGGACAGTTGAATTAAAAAACCGTCAACAATTTCCAGAATTTAAAATCCTGAATCATGACATGACACTAGTGGAATTCACTTGTTTCTGGTTCATGTGAGGTTAAACTATTGAACTTGTGTACATCCTAATTCACAAATGAGTACGTCAGACACGCTAAGCCTATAAGCTGAAGATGATGCCCCAACACTGCAGAGAAACCTCAGGTGACTGTCCAGGCAGCTGGCTGTTTCTGTCAACTCACAAATTATTTGGAAGTTGCTTGCATGCACTTCCTGTTTTTATTTTTGTTAGCTAATATTATTTCCTTCTTGGGTCTCCGAGAGAGTTGAAGATTAGTTAGTTATAGTTGAAGATTAGTTAGTTATAATTGAAGATTAGTTAGTTATAGTTAAAGGTTAGTTAGTTATAGTTGAAGATTAATTAGGATAGAAAGTGAATTAGATACATTTTGGACTTACCAAAATAGGATAGATAATGGAATTATTTTCTCTGATTTGACAAATACAAATGGACTAGACATTGTTTAGGTATTTATTACTTGTATATATTATATATAGTTATTGTACTTTTGTATATAGTTTTTCTTTTTTTTAGTTATAACCTTTTGCTTTTTTTCTTTTTATTAAAATAGAAAAGGGGAAATATGGTGATATTTTATTTGTACTGAAATGTGATTTTCATTGTATGTTAATAAATAAAGTTGCCGGGGGGTCAGAGCTATTAGAGCCATAGAAAAAGCATGGCAGTGCTGGCACACGCCTTTAATCCCATAGATCTCTGTGTGTTCAGGAATACATCCAGCCTTGGAGACACACGCCTTTAAGATCTGGCGGGCTGTACATACAGACAGACAGTGACGAGGCAGTCAGGTGTTTGGGTTTACAACCAATGAGAAGGCAGAACAGAAAGACTATGTAAAGACATACACACAGGAAGTAGCTCTCTTTTGGAGAGCTAGGAGCACCGCAGGGGGAGGGGTAAGACTTTAGCTCTGAGCTCTGACCTCTTGGCTTTCTCTTTTACATTGGTTCTGTGTTTCTTATTTCATAGGACAGTTGGTTACATCTACAATCCTAGAATTTGTTTTTCTAGGATAAATAATACTCCAGTGTTTTTGCAAGTCACATTCTGGTTATTTATTTATGTTGATGGACAAATGAGGTTTGTATAATTCTTTTAGATATTATGAATAGTTATATTATAAACATTCATGTTAAAATGTCTATTTAGTCCTTTACTTCACACATTCCTTGTGTATGTGCTTAGCAGTAGAATTACTTGAACATGCTGTAATTTTATTTTAACTTTGTAAGGAACTGTCATACTGTTTTCATATTCTGTGTTCTAATTTTTCCGCATCCCTGTCAGAAATTAATTTTATTTTTGATAAAAGCTATGCTAATGAATATCAAGCTGTATTTCATGGTAGCTTTGGTTTACATTTCCATAATGGTTACTAATATTTAGTCACTTTTCATATGCTCATTAACCATTTACGTAAGTTCCTTTGAGGAATGTCCATTGATAAGTTCCTACCAATTAAAAGAATTGTAAAAGTCTTTTAAATATTTATTGTACTATTTAAGAAACATTAACTATATGAAGAGAACTGTTAATCACTGGGAGGGATAAAATTAAGGGCATTATGACCCTCAACTAGATAAAATGTTAAAATACCTAAGACAAAAACTATAAAGATGAGTAGATAAAGTTTTAAAAAAGTATTCTCACAAGGAAATAGAGAAAAAAATATCTCTTTTGTGTGTTTTGAGAGGTAATCAGCACCTATGAAATCCATAACCTTGGAGATCGAGTTTTAGAAGAAATGGATTTCAACAGGAATGAGCAAGAAAGAGAACAGTCAGACAGAAGATAAGGCAGGATGAAAAAAATAGGCTGTAGGAAAGTTTTGTGCACCTGCACCTAGTTCATTCTGTCTACAAGTGTTGGACAAGGGTTTGTCGTAGATGTCCTTGAATATCAGAATAACAAACTTCTAGTTAATAAGCAGTATGAGTTTGTGGTAATTTTTGAGAAAGATAGCAATCAAATAGGAACTAGATTTCAAATCTTTCTTAATTTTCATGCCTCTGTTGAGCTGTATTTTGTGTAGCCACTAGTTCTCTGCACCATTCAGGCATCCAAAAAACAAAACCTTTTGCACTGTTCTCTTTTCTGATATGTTGTTTATCTGCACACAAACACTATCAGTGAATTTTTAGCAGTGTAACTCTCTGTATAATTATTTTGTCAAAGCTACCAATGCTTTTTTAAAATAATGAATTGGTTACCTAAGCATGTCTTTTATTCCATTGGATTTCATAGGAACTACAGCTATTTTATAAGAGTATGTCTTTGCTGGAACAATTAAGAAAAATGGTGCTATTATAAACAGAACACAGGAGTCCAAAATAGTCCTCAATCATTTTCTGGCTGCTGATATAAAACTGTAGTCAGTTCCAGCCTACACTCTGTTCAGTCCTGTGATGTTAGATGTGAACAGCTGTATTTTTTGTTTTGAAAATTGAAATAATTCACATTGAAATCAACATAGGCAAGCAAATAAATCACCAGATTAAGTGACATATTTTTCTTCCCCCACAGAAGAAGATTGTTTGTGGTTTCTGAGAGCAGTAGAAATTAAAGCACTGGTGAGCTTTTTCAATGGTTTAAGTGGCCTCAGCTTCTTATTTTTTTTTTTTTTTTACTCTTTCACAACTGAGACTTTATTGGTTGAGTACACAGACATTTCAATTCTTAAAACATGGACCCAAATTCTAAGAGTCATACATTGTGTTCACGTACCCAAAAGAGCCATGTATTATTGTTTCTTTGAACTTATTCCAGTGATGTTCCATCCTAAGCTTGGCAAGTTTTCCCTAAGACCTCTCACATAACAATCGGGGGGCTAGTTTTATATCCTACAACACAAAGCATACTTGGAGTCTTGGTCGTGCATTTGTGTCTGGAATATTTTCAGTTATTTCTGGTCTCGTGTTTCTAGTAGAACTGTATCCTAAAAAACCACTCCTCGGTCCTTGCCCTGTCAGAACTGTCTCTGGTCATGGCAGTCCATTTTCCTAACAGTTGTGATAATGTGCTGTGAAAGATTGAAATTTTGAATATGTACTGTATGTGGCATAAAATTGTGAGTCAGTGGAATTAAGGATTGTGAGCTTCTTATTTTTTTAAAGAATAAACCACAGGGCAATTTGTATGTGTCTGTAACACTTTAAAACAGCTTAGAATCACTGTAAAATGTCAATATTGCTGTCACATGAAAGTATTATTTTAAAATATAGTAAGAAGAAAAGGTTCAGAAGTTACAAATAATTGCTGTGCCAAGTTGGAGATGCAGATCATTACATTTATTAAGTGTTTACACTTTTCTAGACACCGAGCTAGACATTTTATGTGTCATTCCTTTCAGTATCCTTATAGTATAGGTAATGTGTTCTTAAACTTACAAAAGGGCCCACAGTTACATAGAATTAACAATTGTTTGAGTTTCCTAATGGCTGATTCCAGAATCTATGACTTAGCAAGATAAATAGCATTTTCTCACTCCTGTCAGTGTATATAATTCAACCAATAGTGGCATTCCCATATCTGTTGTAACTGATGTGCATGGCATGAAGGAATTATACTGAAAAGTATTCTCACCAACTTCAGGGACCTTGGTGATTTTCAATCACATATTCTTTTTCTTCTTCTTGTAGGTAGCTGATGATGATAAGAAAAAATCATGGAGGATGTTTGAGCAGTAATAAGAACCTGTCTGGTTCATTGGAAATTCCACTGGCCAAAATGTAGACACATAGATCTACTTAATTACAAATGAGCAAGGGTATATTATGTAATGATACATTAAGGGGGGAAGAGAAAAAGCAGGCACTGACAAACAACAGAATTCTTTGTGTAGCCCATTGTTCACCATTTCAAATTTCATGTTGCTCTTCTTCCCCAACGTACAAAACTATATATATGTATCTTTTACATAGTTTAGACTATCCCCAAATACCACATGAGGTAAGATTTCGTTCTAGCCAATAAATCCATATGTCTTTACATGGCTCTGTATTTGAAATAACAAGAGAAAGTATACATTCCAGGATAACAACACATAGACTACAGTGTTACTATATAACAATTGTAGTATGAATCTTAAAGGGTCTTATTAATAAAAACAAACCCGGAGCCAGGTATTGGGGTGAATGCTGAAAGATAAGAGACAGAACAAGCCACAGTCACCTCACCTTGCCAATTCCTCAGCTGATCCTGTTTCCTTAAACTGGAAGCCTCTGTCTCCTCACACAAATGGATCTCAGCTGAACTGCTGATCAAGCTTAACCAGGCCCTAGTTCCTGGTCCTCATACCTTATATACTTCTCTTTTCTGAAAGGAAAGAGGAGCAGTGGATTGGGGAGAACAGTCACTGGTAGGAGTGGAGGGAGGGGAAATTGTGGTTGGGATGTAACTAAAAAAGTTAAGTAAAATATTATTACATCATTTTCCCCTCCCCTTTTCTCCCTGTAGCCCCTCCTAAGTCCCCCACCTCCACATCCTCCCAATGTCTCTCCCACTGTCAAATTGGTAGCCTCTACTTCCCCACAGACATATATGCATATATACATATATGTGTATGTATGTATTATTGCTTTTGGGCCATAGTTGGTATTTTACCTTGTCACATGGTTCAGCACCCTGTGAGTCGATTTGTAGAAGTAATAATTTATCCCAGTATTGGGAGGGGATAATCAGTATAGCTACTCAGGCTCCTGCAAATAGCTGAAGTTCTTTAGAAACTATCCAGGGCCTAAAACTTCAGCGTCTCTCTTTGCCTCAACATCTAAGAATTATATTATTCTGAGAACCTCAATTTCCTCACTGAGCTTCCAAGAGAAGGGACAGTTTGCAGTATGACAGACCTAGGGTGATCTAGTTTCATTATTCCCAAAATAATGGAGTCTGACCAGTTCCACCATCCTTACAACATTCTCATGAGGAATTTGCTTCCTACCATTAATTTTTTTCTGAAACTTTTGAGGAGTTACTCAAGAAGCCATTCCATTAAGAAGTATAAGAAGTGGCATTTTAATCTTGCCTATTTGTCTGACAGCTTGGTTTTATTGCACTACACTGAACAGTGCAGTGTTCCTCACTATATTCTATCATTCGATCATTTATATGACACACAAAACAAGAAAATGGAATATTGCTGTTTTCAATGTTATCTGGAAACACAAAGGTCAGTTGATATTTTTCCTTTACATTATGAATATGTGTGAAGGACCAAGAAAACCATACTGATATTGATTTTGGTATTACAAATAGATTTTAGTGGTAGTAGAATTTACAAATAATGAGTATCTATTAAGTCTTCATTGATCTGGCTTTCCAGTGTATTTTGGAATTCAAATGCAAAAATTTAATTTCTTATAATAGAAAGACAAAGAGGAAAGGAAGAAGGGATAGATATATGGATAGCATGGATGTTTGAAAAGGTTCCATTCAGTATCCAAATTTAATAAAACCTAATTTACATTATACAATAAACACAAATATAATTGTATAGAGAAACATATTTGCCAATTATAAAATGGAACTTCATTATTATATTTTTCATTATCCCGCAAAAACAAGAAAACAAAATAAAACCACATTTAAACAGGAAAAACAAACAAAAAATCATCAAACTCTAACCAAATAAAAGTACATTAAAAAATGAATGTGGAGTCAGATTATAAGTTGGTCAACTATTCCTAAACATAAGGCCTGCCCTGTATTGGTTGATTTACCCAATGTCACTTCATTGTAGAAAACTGATTTTCCCTCTCTTGGCAGGTATAAGTGACAGTTCAGTTGTTATCTTCTACCCTAATGTCTAGATTTTCAATCACTCATTTATTAATTTTTTAAATAACAAAATCAAATATAATCTATAAAACGAAGACTATAACATTGAAGTTGGACAAGATCAACCAATAGAAAGAAAAGAGCCCCAAAGAAGGCAAAATCGTCAGAGACCTGCTCATTTGCATACTCAGGAATCTCATTAAAAAAACACTAAACTGGAAAGGGATTTATTTATTTCATTGTTTTTATTGGAGCACTTTGAGGTTGTTTCATCTTACTAGTTAAGGTAGTAAGATTAACAAAAATGAGGTGGCAATATGATCACTTAAAACATGAGTAATTTTTTCCTTAGTTTCCACTATATTAAATATGAGAATTGAATGGACTGATATATAAGAGTAGCTCTAGATGTAACTGTATTAGCTCTTCGTGGTAGCCATAATAAATTGCATTCTTTCTGATTAACACTGTTATATATGTGGAAGAGCTATATCCCACATAAAGAGTATGGTTTGTATTTTTAGACATTTTTAAAAGTTATTCTTTCATGCAATACATCCCAGCTGTGGTTTCCCCTCCCTCTACTTCTCCCAGCTTCCCCTCCTAGGCTCTTCACTATAGCCACTCCTCCTCTATTTCCCTTCAGAGGAGAGCAGGCCTCCCAGGGGTATCAACTGAACATAGCATAACAAATTACAATAAAACTAGGCACAAACACTCATATCAAGTCTGGGCAAAGCAATCCAGTGTCTCTTTTAATTTTGTGTTGGATGATTACTTGTATATTTGGAAAATATGGAAATATAGACCTAGAATAGATAATGTTGCCTACTATAGGCTTGATTTCATGGTTGTTTTATTCTAAAAATCTTAACAAGATTAAAAATGCCTGTCTACCTGAATCAGCAACAGACTCAAAATTAAATGACTGAATAAATACAATGACCTCCTTTTCTTTGTAGCTATTGTATAAATAGACATGTTTTACCTGCATACCCAATTTCTAGGAATCATTTTTTTTGTCTTTCTGATGCCAGAATTACCTTTACTTGTATTTTTCCATTAGTTACACTATGAAAAAAAATGATTATGGACTATGAAACTGCCAATATCCTGACCTGTGTTTTCATATATTCAGACCAATTAAAACTGCAGTGTAACTAGTAGGTTCCTATTCCACCAATCAGCTACATCACATTTTAGATTACTATTACACCTGTGGCCTCAATTACCCCTAATAGTTACTTTTCTAAATTTATACAGCAAGTTTGTAATCCAGTCTCGGCTATTACCATTACCCTAAGCTCCTGAGAGAAATTTGTGTTCATCTCTACAATAAGTAGGGACATTCCTATGACTTTTCTCTGAAATTTCCATATCAGCTTTCAGAACATACTATCTAACACTGATAAACTATCTGGTTGTTAAGAACCATTCAGAATTGACTAGATGTGGTAGATATTTTCAGAGGGCATTCTCCAAGGTGATGTCTTATCTCTATTAATGATAGTAAGTAGATATTTCTTACACATACATACACTGCTTATTTAAAGATGTGACTTTCACCAGAATGTAGGTGCAATAAGAGTGTAAAGAAAATCCTGTGGATTTAGGAAGAATCAATGCCATGCTAATATAATCACAATGTCTAGTCAGGTAGAACATGAGCTTTCTAGAATACAGGATATACAAGAAAATTTCTGTGCATGGTGTTATATACAGCTGAGGCAGGGGAATTATGAGTTTCAGCACAGCTTGGGATTGGTAATTAAGCCCTTTGTCAAAGTTAATTGGATGGAGGAAGGAGAAAATGAAAGAATATGTTATAGCCAAACTATATCCTATTTCTGCATTCTTAATGAAGGTATGTTAAGATGGATATTGCACGCTAAAAGCAACATCATATGGCCATATATGCATGAGATATTGGAGAAGGAACCAGAAAGCATCTTCAATATTCATTTTTATAAAACAAAGAAAATAATTTTTCATTGTCATTTTTCAAAAGGAGCATTAATAAAATCCATGGACATAATAAGACAAGTTGCAAAGTGGAGAACTGAGTGGATAAAAAAATCCCACCATCTTTTGTTGTTAAATTTTGATCCTTCTTTTAAGGTTTAATTTAAATATTTTTAAATAAAAATTACAAATTGCAAAACACATGATAAAGTAATAAAAAGTTAAAATTGAAATGTAGTTAAATCAATACCTGTGAATTTAACTAATCATAGCTTGTGCTTTCTTGGGATTTAACAAAATTAGTGGATTAGTTTTCTTTAGAATCATCCAACAATATAACTCTGAGTCTTGATAATATTACTTACTGAACTGTAATTTAGTGACATTGTTTCTGGAAGCTGAGAAGTCATACTCAGGGTTCTTCATCCAATATTTTAGATTTTCATTTATAGAAGAGAATGATACACAAAATTGCCTGATAACTGCTAGCTCAAGATAGTAGTATCATAAGATAACAGAAAATAAGCATATATTCAAAATCAATGCTGACAAATAAGAATATATTTTTTTTCTAAACCTCAAGCCATGGAATGCACAAAAAGGCTAAAATGTCCAGTTACTAAAGATCAAATTTCCATGGGTCCTGTACTGGAAGCAAATAAGCCCTGTCTGGTCTAGATCTCAATTTGGTGTCCTCCTTCAGCATTATATAATGGCCAGCATGGAGTTGATGATGTTTAATGTCTTTTAACGTCAAAAGTTGAGTTGTCTGAATTCAAAAAAATGATAGCAAAATGAAGTGAGAGACTGATCCCCAGAAGTAATTATAAGGCAGATAATGAAAAGACCTGTATATGGGTCCAGAAAGAAAAGTATACAGCTAAAAAAAAAAAAAGCAGATTATAGCAGTTACAAATGATTAGTAAGATTGATGTTTAATAATTTTAGGATTATAAAATCATAACTGGATATACTATATTATGTATCTATTTACAACAGTAATACAAATACTTCTTCAAGTAAAGCACTTCAGAAGTATTTTTAGAGAAAGATGATAGTACCAGTATCATATGCTGATACAACTCTATTAAGTCAAAAATAGGCCTTTGGTGTACCAAACCAACTTTTAGCTATCTCATGAAAAATAATGGAGAAATTAAAGATGGTTGTTTGAGGAAAAGTGTAGGAGAACACAAGATTTGCCTTCAAATATGTAGAATATTGTTTCCATTCTCAGATGTCTTTCTTATCTTTTTCCACTCTCTTGTGTTCTGAAATCTGATTGAATTCAGCCAGTGTCTGATATTGCACTGGCGGAAGAGAAGCAAGCCATAGCATTAAGCTTGGATTTGCAGGCAGCTATACTGTAGATGTAACCAACTGTCTTATAAGAAACACAGAACCAATGTAAAAGAGAAGCCAAGAGGTCAGAGCTCAGAGCTAAAATCTTACCCCTCCTCCCGCCTTGCTCCTAGCTTCCTGAAAGAGAGATACTTCCTGTGTGTATTTCTTTACATAGTCTTTCTGTTCTGCCTTCTTATTGGTTGTAAACCCAAACACCTGACTGCCTCATCACTGCCTGTAAATTAAAGCCCTCCAGGTCTTAAAGGCTTGTGTCTCCAATGCTGGCTGTATCCCTGAACACAGAGATCTATGGGATTAAAGGTGTACGCTTCCACTGCCACGCTCTTTCTATGGCTCTAATAGCTCTGACCCCTGGGCAACTTTATTTATTTACATACAATTAAAATCACATTTCAGTACAAATAAAATATCACCATATTTCCCCTTTTCTATTTTAATAAAAAGAAAAAAAGCAAAACGTTATAACTAACAAAAGAAAAATGATATACAAAAGTACAATAACTATATACAATATATACAAGTAATAAATACCTAAACAATGTCTAGTCCATTTGTATTTAACAAATCAGAGAAAATAATTCCATTATCTATCCTATTTTGGTAAGTCCAAAATGTATCTAATTCATTTTCTATCCTAGTTAATCTTCAACTATAACTAACTAATCTTCAACTATAACTAACTAATCTTCAGCTCCCTCAGAGACCCAAGAAGGAAATAATATTAGCTAACAAAAATAAAAACAGGAAGTGCATGCAAGCAACTTCCAAACAATTTGTGAGTTGACAGAAACAGCCAGCTACCTGGACAGTCACCTGAGGTTTCTCTACAGTGTTGGAGCATCATCATCAGCTTATAGGCTTAGCATATCTGACAGACTCATTTGTGAAGTAGGATGTACACAAGAACAGCAGTTCAACCTCACATTGGGTGATAGCAGCCCATGTACCAGAAACACCTGAATTCTACTAGTGTCATGTCATGATTTAGGATTTTGAATTCTGGAAATTGTTGACGGTTTTTGAATTCAGCTGTTCATTCTTCTTGGCTATGTATGTATGGCTTCATGTCAGCATCCCCTTCTTCTACACATCCCTCTATTAAATGCCAGTCTACTATCGAGAGGTGTGAGCTTTCAGCTGCTGTTCCATTGCACAGCAGAAGCCATCGGCCCTCTGCCTGTTAAGCTGCCTTTGAAGAAAAGGGCATTGTACCTTTTCAGGATTGCGAAGGCCACTTCAGGGATGGGGCCATATTGTCCTGGCCTCAGAAGATGCCTTTTGGTAAAGCCATAACCACACTTGTTTTGGCAGGAATCAGTACTCCTTTGTTTCGTGTTCTGTCTGTCCATTTTGTCCTGTTGATTCGAGGCTACTTTGTTGTCCAGTGGTTAACTTTTGCCACAATGAAAGTTATCTCCATATGCAGTTTCTTCAATGCCCATATTTTCTCTGAAGTAGATTGGTACTGCCAGGAGCCAACATGTCTCAAAAAAGAAAAATTTTCTAAGTTATTAAAACATTTTAAATGCCATATTCTGTAGATCTCTGAAGAGTTTGAATATGATCTGTCTAAAACATCTCTGCTCAATTTTTAAAACATATCTAATATGACTGCAAGTTCTATTGTAATGTCTAACTACTAACTTTCATTTCTTTATATCCTAATAGTTGGTAATAGTAACATTCAAGGATCAGAAAATTGCATTACATTGTTAAATGAACGGTATATGTTCAATTAGAAATATGCATGTAGCATTTTCTAACAATATCAATTTCAAATATGTATACAATATAAAACAATCCAATCCAATGTAAAGTATTTAAAACTAGTAATTGTCTTCTTTTCTTTTCTTTTTTTAAAACAAGAACCTTAAATCTAATCTCATTTGCATAGCCTTTTTCCTCACCCTTGACAACAACTTGTAACCAACCCCCCTAAACAATGAAAATTATCCCAGACATAAAACCCATTAAAACGACCAAAAAACAAAACAAGATACCCCACACCACCTCGTTGGGAATATGGGCAATGTATTCTTAAAGTAGCTTCCTGTTTTGTATGGGCAAAGTTATCTTATCCTGAAAGAAAAATTTTAGGTTAATTGTCAAATTCTAGAAAAGGTAACTATATCCTTCATTATCCATATATGTATAATGCCAAAGTTCAGAGTTTATCTGAAGTCTTTATTCAAGTAGTCTTTGAGACTGGATCATCTCAGCTAGTCATCTCAAAATTGCTCTGAGCACCTTGTAGTTCAAAGCTGATCTGTCGATGATGTTTGTCAGCTTAATGATATTATTATTGTCTACGTGGAATTGTTGTTGTTGTGGGGCCCAATCTTCTTCCTGGAGACTTCAGTTGATGTTAGGCCTGGCCGTGATTTCCTACAGAAAACTGATAAGAGACTTGAACACAAAGACATATATATGCAGCTAATTGAAGCCTTTTTTTCTAGAATTAGTTAGTACTCTATATGACCATTCATATCTTAACAAAGTTTAAAATGTATATATCTATATATATTAATCTTATAAATTTTGATACAAAATTCATACTTTAAGAAAAGTTTAAAGAATCAGAATAGAATCAAAGAGTTGAGATTAGTAATAGAATAGTCCCTTAATTAATTTGGCTTTTCTCCTGTCCCAGAGCAAAAGATGGCTCTTTTATTCTGGCATGATACAGGGAGTTTGCATTTTCCTTTTAACAACATGCTTGAGTTTAAGAAGGAGAGATCCATTCTCCAACTCCAAAGTCAGCTTTAAATTTTAATTGAACTGGGACTACAAGAAAACCAATAGTGTTAAATGTCTTTAGAGAAGAGCAGAAACAAACATTTAGGAAGACTTGTAAAATTTTTTAGATGATAAACCCATACGCCATTTCACTCTGTCTCCAGGGATAGATGATTTGTCCCATTTCTTCAGTTGTCTCATTTGTCCAGTGTTCTTCAGATTCCTTAGCCTTCATTCTCCCAAAAGACAAAAGAAAAAACTTTCTGCAAGACTAGATTTGGAGATATTCCTTTTTGGCAAGTTATTATCTGATTAAATGAAAAGGTGTGTGTTACTGGTACAAGTTAGTTTAATTTGGATGTTCATGCTGTTTGATGAACTATCACCTCCTCCAATTAAGAGGTCTCTCATGGTCAAATCAAACCTTTATCACTTTTGATGGTACCCACAGCTTATCTTCTCCTGTAGAAACAAAAGCAAAACCTCGTCCCCAACGTTACACATACCCTGGTTTCCATTCTGAGGTCAGCACATCCTTAAAATATATAGGCTGATTTAATTCTGTAGTTTCTTCTATTATCCAATGTCTCTCTGCAGCTGCTGTTCCTTTCTCATTGGCATTGAGAAAATTCAAAGTTAATAGAGCATTATGCAGTCTATTTCTGGGAGTTTTGTTACCCCTTTCTGTTTATTTAGCACATCCTTTAGAGTTCTGTTTGATCTTTCTATAACTGCTTGACCTTAGGATTATGTGGTATACCTATAATAGGCTTTTTATTATAATAAGCAAAAAACTGTTTCATTTTAACAGAGACATATGATGGAGCATTGTCAGTTTTGATTTGTGTAGGTATACCCATGATAGCCATAACTTCTAGCAAATGAGTGGTTACAGAATCAGCTTTTTCAGAACTCAAAGCATTTGCCCATTGATATCCTGAATAAGTATCGATGGTATGGTATACATATATCAATTTTCCAAATTCTGCAAAGTGAAACACGTCCATCTGCCAGATTTCATTCCTCTGAGTACCCTTTGGGTTACATCCTGCTGATAATGGCATTTGATTGTAGAAGGAACACGTAGGACATTTCTTTACTATGTCTTTGGCTTGTGGCCAGGTTATGGAAAAATCCTTTTTTAAACCTTTACTATTAATATGATGTTTTTTATGAAATTGTGAGGCCTCCAGCACATTTCCTATCAATAATTTATTAATCTCCTCACTGCCTTTTGCTAGAGGGCCTGGCAGACCTGTATGGGATCGAATGTGAGTTATATATAATGGATGACTCCTTTTCCTGATTGTATCTTGTAATTGAATAAATAGTGAAGTTAATTCTGAAGCATCAGGGATAAATTCTGCCATCTCAATATGTAATACCACTCTTTCAGCATACTGAGAGTCAGTTACTATGTTGAGAGATTTTTAAAAATCCATTAATACCAACAGAATAGCATACAATTCTGATTTTTGAACTGAATTATAAGGTCTTTGAACCACTTTACTTAAATTTTCTGATTTGTAACCTGCCTTTCCTTCTTTGTTGGCATCTGTATAAAATGTACGAACCCCAGATATGGGTTTTCCCCATACAATTGGAGGCAAGATCCAATCAGCTCTCTTTATAAGATCAATCCTATAGCTTTTAGGATATTTGCTGTTAATTTCTCCCAAAAATTACTGCAAACTCTTTGCCAAGGTTTACTTTCTGTCCATATTTTTTCAATGTCCTCCTTATTTAAAGGTACTACAATTTCTGCTGGGTCTATTCCTGCTAATTGATGAAGTCTCAATTTTCCTTTCCAAATCAAGTCAGAGATTTTTTCCACATAAATTTTTAATTTTTTATTTGGTTTATTTGGTAAAAATATCCATTCCAATATAATATCTTCCCTCTGCATTAATATTCCTGTAGGAGAATGCCAAGAATGTAAAATAACCTAAATGCAATCCAGCTTTGGATCAATACGATCCATGTGCCGTTCATGTACTTTCTTTTCTACCAGGGCCAATTTTTCTCTGCTTCAGGTGATAAATCTGTTGGACTATTTAAGTCCTTGTCACCTTCTAAGGTTTTGAAAAAATTAGTCAGTTCATCATTTTTTACCCCAACAATCGTTCGTAGATGAGAAATGTCTCCAAATAATCTTTGAAAGTCATTAAGAGTCTGTAGTCCATCTCTCCTAATTTGCACCTTTTGGGGTCAAATTTTTTGTAGCTCTATTTTATATCTTAAATAATTAATAGAATCTCCTCTCTGTATCTTTTCAGGAACAATTTGTAATCCCCAGCAAGGCATTTTTTTTTTTACTTCTTCAAACATTCTTTCTAAAGTATTTGCATTTGAGTCAGCTAGTAAAATTTCATCCATATAATGATAAATTATAGATTTAGGGAAATTTTTACATATCACTTCCAATGGCTGTTGTACAAAATATTGGCACAGAGTTGGGCTATTCAACATTCCCTGTGGGAGGACCCTTCATTGAAATCTTTTAACTGGTTGAGAATTATTATAAGTAGGCACTGTGAAAGCAAATCTTTCTCTGTCTTTTTCTTGCAAGGGTATTGAAAAGAAACAGTCTTTGAAATCAATAAATATGAGAGGCCATCCTTTTGGTAACAGAGTAGGCAAAGGAATTCCAGATTGTAGAGAGCCCATTGGCTGAATTACTTTGTTAATTGCTCTAAGGTCTGTTACCATTCTCCATTTACCAGATTTCTTTTTAATAACAAATACAGGAGAATTCCAAGGGCTGGTTGATTCTTCAATATGCTGAGCATTTAACTGTTCTTCTACCAGCTCTTCTAAAGCCTGGAGTTTCTCTGTTGTTAAGGGCCATTGCTGAACCCATACAAGCTTTTCTGTTAACCATTTTAAAGGTAGAGCTCTTGGCATCTTTGGGAGATTATCAGTTGTTGTGCAATGTTCTTGTATAATATGGATGGCTGGTGACCACTCATTAGAATAATATCTTGTAATATTTTTCTCAGAAACATGTGCTAGTTTATGTTTTGTTTCTGAGATTGGAGGGATGTTAATCTGAGTATTGCATTGTTGCAAAAAGTCTCGACCCCACAAGTTCATGGCTATATTAGCCACATATACTTTTAATTCTCCTCTCTGTCTTTCTGGACCTATACATTCAAGCCATCTTGCACTCTTTTTCACCTGAGATAATGTCTCAATTCCTAGCAGCTGAACGCTTACCTCCTGAAGAGGCCAAGTTGGATGCCAAAATTCTGGTGCAATTATAATAATGTCTGCACCTGTGCCTACCTGACCAGACAACAAAACACCATTTATTTTTATCACTAATTTTGGTCTTTGTTCATTAATAGAAGTTGCCAAAAATTTTTCTTTATGTTTTCTCCTGAATGTTCTATTCCCTCTGTTTCATCATCCGACAAGCATGACTTATTCCAATAGGCATTTGGTTATTTAATTGCTCTGAGCAGGGGTTTCCTCTTCGGCTTCAAGAAAGGTTTGAACTGGATTTGCTATGGGGGCCTGCATGAGGCCCCTCTGGGAGTTTCCCCAAAGACTGAGGCAAAGGATTACCCTGTCTGTCCTTTGTCCTTTGTTGATCTACATTCATTGGTCCAGTGTTTTCCCTTACCACACCTTCTGCATACTCCTGAAGGGACATTCTGATGCCATTGTTCCTTGAAGAAACGTTGTTTCTAGGAATGACCTGTTTATAGTACCTTTTCAAATGTTCTTGCTTTCCATATCCAAAACATCTAACATTCCTCAAATCTTTTGAAATTACTTCTCCTACCCACATATCATCATGCTCATGAGCCTCAACATTAACCATGTCCCTAATACAATCTTCCAAAGATGCAGATCTTGACTTTAAGGGTTGATTATTCTTTTGCATGTACATTCGCATTCTCAAAGGCCAAAGATTCAATTATTATCTTACTAACTTCTGAATCTGAGACCATTCTTTTTACTGCTGAAGCCAGTCTTTGTAAAAAATCTGTGAAAGATTCTTTTGAGCCTTGTATAACCTTTGTAAATGACTCAGTTTCTTTTTCCTGGTTCCTCAACTCTGTGCCATGCATTCAAGGCTGCCGTTCAACATAAAATTAGGGTTTTGACATCATATAAACATTGTGTTTGTACTGAAGCATATTGGCCTTCTTTAATAAGCTGATCCTGGCAAACTTGTATTTCTTTATACCTCCATTGTTTTTCTATTTTTTTTCAGCTTCATCCTTGAACCAAGTAAGAAATTGAAACCTCTTGCTGAGTTCAAGAACAGCTTGTGCCAGCTCCCTCAAGTCCTGTGGTAAAATCCTATTATATGTTGACCAAGAGTTTAACATTTGCTTTACATATGGGGAATGCATGCCATAAAATACTATTGCCTCCTTAAACCTTTTTAAATCCATCATTTCAATTGGAGCCCAAATATTTTGTGTAGTCATTCGATCAGGCAATTGCTGTACGGTTACAGGATAAATTAAGGGTGACTGTGTGAAAACAGGCTTTCTTTCTGTAACCTTATGATCCAAACTTGAAACAACTTCACTGTTAATTTCTTCTGTCTGAATTTTTACAGGTTTAACAAGTTTTTCTAAAGCTGTCATCCTGGCACTTAAATTAACTATCTTTTTAAATATTAAAATGAGGATAAGCATAGTGATAAACTGCATAATTCCAACAATACTAATCTTCTCATGTAGTTGTTCCATTGTCAGACTGCCTAAAATTTCAAACAAAACCCAATTTTCTTCCAATGTACACATAAAACCCATTTTTTTTAATGTGGAAAAAATTTCTCTTTTACATAGTTTCCTTTAAAATATCTGACATGTTATGACTTACCAAATCTGTGTAGAACAGTAGAAATCCGAGGAAATTTCAAAACAGCCACCTAGTGTCTGAGGTGTGAATCCAGAGAGAGAGAGAGAGAGAGAGAGAGAGAGAGAGAGAGAGAGAGAGAGAGAGAAAGAAAGAAAGAAAGAAAGCGTAGCTGGCTAAAGCTTAAATTCAGCCATGTCTTCCCTATTGAGCCGAGTCAAGGCTTGGCTCTGGCTTCCTTGAGCTCCAACCATGTGTGTTGGCTTTACAGGCAGGGGCCCTGTTCGGCAGTGCATTCCTGAGTTGTTTGTAGCACTGGCTTTAAGCAAGTAGCTCACAGTTATTCCAGCCTGAGGCCAAGCAGACCTTGTCTGGGCCGGGGAGCTGACTGCTTGGACTAGGAAGCCGACCGCCCATGATAGGGAGCCGTCTGCCCTTGCTGGAAACCATACCTGCTGCCAAGCCAAGTGGTTTTTAATGGATTCTTGTCACATTGAGCACCAGATGTAGATGTAACCAACCACCTTGTAAGAAACACAGAACCAATGTAAAAAGAGAAAGCCAAAGGTTCAGAGCTCAGACCTAAAATCTTACCCTTCCTCCTGCGGTGCTCCTAGCTACCTGAAAGATACCTACTTCCTGTGTGTATATTTAAAGAGTCTTTCTGTTCTGTCTTCTCATTGGTTGTAATACCAAACACATGACTGTCTCATCACTGCCTGTAAGTACAGCCCTCCATGTCTTAAAGGTGTATGTCTCCAATGCTGGCTGTATCCCTGAACACATAGAGATCTATGGGATTAAAGGCGTGTGCCACCACTGCCATGCTCTTTCTATGGCTCTAATAGCTCTGACCCCTGGGCAACTTTATTTGTTAACATACAATTAAAATCACATTTCAATACAAATAGAATACCACCATAGCTATACTACTTTCCTTATGGTCATTGGTACTGTTGGGTTTCTTCCTCTTTGATCTTCATCTTTCTCCAGACTCTTAGCTCCAAGGTCTTTTGACTCCTTCTGTCTACTTCATTAACTGCTGTGAGCGTACCTTCTGTTATCTGTCAGACTAGTATTGAATAAATGTTTACAATGTAGAAAATAGACTAAACTATGGGACAGGAGAAATTGCTAACAAGAAGGTTATGTGGTTAGCCTCAACATTTTGGCACTAGAGTTCCTTTCAAATAAGACTATTGCATAGAAGAAGGAGACCAGTAGGAGGAAGATTAGGTACAAGAAAGAGTAATGAAGGGCAAATCTGTGTAAAGTATATTTATATACAAGGATGGCAATATCACAATGAAGAATTATTTTCTTACATTTACTAAAGAAATTTTTTAATTGAAAGGGTCATATCAGATTGTAGGTAGATCTTATCAATGGGAGGGTTCAAGAAGAACCCTAGGCTTTTTCCCCTTTGAGGAAAGAAGTGTGAGCACAGATGAGAGTTAAGAATAGATAAAATGTCATTTAACATGATGTAAGAGACAATGAATCATTTTAAATGCTTTATTTCTTCTCAACTTCCAGAGTTTGCCAATGCAAAGTAAGCAGAATTCACAAATTGAGTAATGAGCCATGCCATGTAACTGGTCTCTCCTCTCTTTTCTGAGCATCCTGTGTGAGTGCCATACTAACACATACGCTAGGTGAAAGTTAAGAACAGGAAACTGCTGTCCCTTCTTTCCTAAACACAATTGGAACATCAGATGTTTGCCTATTCTCGGGAATTCTTATGATTTCTTATAGCCCTTTCCTCCCACAATTCCTTTTCCTTCTTTCCTCTTCTTTCTTTTCTCCCTCCCTCTGTCCCTCCCTCCCACCTTTCCTTCCTTCCTTCCTTTACCAATGTTGTCCAAACTACCCTTATATAAAGCTTCCATTTTATAGATTTGGGGAGGGGCAAGACTGTATTTAAAAGGAAAAATAAAACACCTCAAATAGTCTTATAAGAGAGAAAGGCAGGCAGATCTAAAAAAATATTCTGCTCTTACTTACCCTATTTTCTACATTTTAGAATTTCTTCTTTTTAAGGGCCAATGCATTCAGCTTTCTTCAAGCCCCTCCTTCATTCTTTGTTAATCCATTCTTCAGCTTTCCACATGGTTTTCAGATTCTGAAACACCACCACTAAAGCTATTTCTTTGTACTTGATTTTTACTGCCTGTTTATTCTCTTGAATCTCTTCCATAATGTGAAGGATGACACTTATTGAACAAAGGGAAATTCACACATATTTTTATCTGCTTCCAACTGAAAAAAAATATGAAAATTTTGTGTCCTGTTTTACCTTTGAGAAAAATCCAGTTAAAAACAGAATCAGGGAGATTTCCTATCAATGCATCATTGTAATAAAGGTCATTCCACACTGAGTAATTAAAGTTTAAAATAAAATAAAGTAAAATGTATTATATTATATTGTACATAAATACATAATAAGAAAGCGTGCATCTAGAATCTTTCAAACATCACTAATTATATCAGAATTTCCTTTTTTTGAACATTTTAAGGAGTGGTAATCAGGTTACTATGCTTTTCAAATACACTGTCAAATTTTATTTACTTATGTTAGCTCTTTTAAGTGGTTTCTGAAGCTTCATATACTTACCAGTCCCTAACAGAAGACTTTATTTACAGACACTGGTTTATAGATTCAGAATTTAATAGAATCTTTTGATCATGTGTTTAATAAATGTGTATTATAGGAACAAAGTATGAATTAAAATAAAAATTGCAAAAAGCCAAGTTAAATAGAATTTGTTCTACAAAAGACGTTATCCTCTTTCACCGCCCCTGGTGCTCTGAGGATGAAAATGTGGTAAACACAGTACACTTTTGGTATTTACACACACAACACCTTCCCCATTTGTTGGATGGAAGCCAGTGCATAAACACACACTCTGACAGCTAGAACGCACATTATATTCGCCATTTTTATCATTAATTGCTGAGTGAAAGATCTTATTTAAATGCATCTGTGTATTATACTACTAAACATGCAATATAAACTGACATGGCATAAAAGTGTGGAATCTACTCTAATTTAGAAAGGAATGATTTCAAGTTAGATTAACTTTCTTACCATTTTTTTTTTTTTACTATTTCAGAATCTTATAAATGCATGTTTCTGTGTTCCAGAGCACAGATGAAGAAAATATAACTAAGAAGAAAATATAACTATGTACTTATTTTGGTGTCTCTCTTTCAGTACAAAGTTGATAAACCTTAAAGTAGATGGCAAATATGAATGTTAATTGTATAGACTCATAGTGTTCCACATTGAAGCCATAGGGTGAACATTACAATTTCAATTTAAATTAATTAAAATGAAATAAAGAGCCAGACTCTTCTCATCATGTTAATGTACTTTATTTACACTTAATTAAAATGAATAACATTTTGATGCATAATAATGCATTCTCAAACATTTTCCTTACAATTTTTGCACCATGTTTATTTTCCTTCAATTTACATGGACAGTAAGTTGATTTTACTCCTGCGACTACAGGAACTTCCAATACTACTTTAGCATTATCTAGGCACATCTTAAAAATAGCATGCTTGAGGAGGTATGAACTCAAATATCATATACCAAAAGATCAATTTGATTATAGCTTTTAAACAAATATATACCTAATTACTAAGTATAATGATGAATATGTGGAACATTAGACATTTCACTAATATTTTATGGAATTAGAAGGATGGCTCAGCATTTAAGAATACTTGCTACTCCTCCAGAGGATCCAAGAAGGCTTCCCAGCACACAAATTGGGGGGCTCACAATTTCTTGTAATTTAGCTCCGGGTCATCTGATACTCTTTTCTAGCCTCTATAGGAACCTCCACACACATACACACATATGACACCTCCACACACATATACACAAATGCACACATTCACATAAATAAAACTAATATAAATCTTTAAGATTATGACTCACTCATAGGACTGCTGTCTCTGGTAATTGGTAACCTGAATGTTACCATGTAGCATTTCAAGGAAGAAAGATTATGATTTATTTTTAGCAGGTGTAGAAATAAACATCTTATTCAATAAGAAACACAGAACCAATGCAAAGATGAAAGCCCAAGAGGTCAGAGCTAAGAGCCTTACCCTTCACTCTGCAGCTATCCTCTTCAGCCAAGAGAGCTACTTCCTTTTTGTTTGTCTTTATAAAGACTATCTGTTCTGCCTTCTCATTGGTTGTAAACACAACCACAAAACCACCTCATCACTGACTGTCTGAATAGACCTCCAGGTCTTCTGTGGTTGGTATTGAGATTAAAGGCATGTGTCTCCATGCTGGCTGTATCCTTGAACACACAGAGATCTACCTAGCTCTGTCTACCAAGTGCTGGGATTAAAGGCATGCATCACCACAGTCCAGTTTCTGCTGTGGTTTGCTAATAACTCTGACCCCCAGGCAACTTTATTTATTAACATACAAATAAAATTACATTTCAGTACAAATAAAATTCCACCATAAGCAGGAGTCAGGATAGTTCCCTTCTTTTATAGAATTTAATTTCAATTTTAGTGTTCTATGTACAGTTAACAGTGAACACAAGATGATTATTAAAATAAACATATCACCAGCATATAATTATCACCAAAATAATTGTTCATATAAAAATCCAAGTGTTTGAGTGCTTGGCCTTAAACAAAGAATATTAAGAAAGAAGACAAAGAAAGAATGTCAGAGCCAGTCGATAATGCGGTTTGCTGGGCATGACAACATTGCTGTTGTACTCAATAACTCACTACAGCTATGGTTACCTGCACATGACCATGTGCATCAGTTTTTCACCATGGATTGGGGGGGGGGATGCATGAAGCCCTATCTCTCTATGAGATGGTGGCTAAAGTTTTTTGGAGAAAGGATGTCCCTTTCTTCAGTGGTATATACAATTGTGAATTTCTCCTGTTCTAGTAATAACTTCACACACAAGTATAATAAATCCTGATTGAATCTACTTGGACACACACACATATGGTTTCTCTCTCTCTCTCTCTCTCTCTCTCTCTCTCTCTCTCTCTCTCTCTCTCTCTAAAAAAAAAAGAATGTCAGAAGAGGAATTCAATGGAAGAAGAACTGTTGCTGGAGGGCTTCTCTCCAGGTTCCCCAAGCCCCGCAGTTCCACAATCCACGTATAAAATAATCACTCAGACGCTTATATTACTTATAAACTGTATGGCCATGGCAGGCTTCTTGCTAACTGTTCTTTTATCTTAAATTAACCCATTTATATAAATCTATACCTTGCCATGTGGCTGGTGGCTTACCACAGTCTTTACATGCTACTTGTCCTGGCGGTGGCTGCAGTGTCTCCCCCCTCAGCCTTCTGCTTCCCAGAATTCTCCTCTCTCCTTGTCCTACCTACTTCCTGCCTGGCAACCTACTTCCTGCCTGGTCACTGGCCATCATTGTTTTATTTATATAGAGCAATATCCACAGCACTTACCCTTTTTTTCTTTTTTTTTTTTTTTTAAAGGAAGGTTTTAACTTTAACATGGTGAAATTACATATAACAAAAGAATTACCGAGCAAGAATTATAGTTACAATATTAAAGAAGATGTCCTATCTATCTTATATTTGTGAGTTTAAGGTTTTATATCTACCTTATCTATTATCATAACTGAGGAAATTACAACTATCTAGTTAAGATTATTTCATATGCAGAGGAAGCTGCCAGACATTCTACAGGACACAGAGAGAAGTGACTGAGAGACTTGAGGCCTGTGGGCTAAAGACAGGTGACCCAACTTTACAGAAAAACATTAGGTGACTGTCCAGGCTGCCAGCTGTCTCTGTGTACTCTCACAAGACTCTTAAAAGTTGCTTGTGTCCTTCTCCTATTTCTTAGGTAATAGTATATCCTTCTGAGTTCTTTGATTTAGTTGAAGACTAGATAGTTATAATTTTCCTTAGTTATGATAAAAGATAAGTTAGATATGAAACCTTAGACTCACAAATATAAGATAGATATAATATCTTCTTTAATTTTGCCAAATACGAATAGACTAGATATTATAGAGTAGATATTGTAACTGTAATTCTTATTTGATAATTGTTTTGTTATTTGTAATTTTACTCTGTGAAATTTAAAACCTTCCTTTTTTGAAAAAAGGAAAAGGGCAAGTGCTGTGGGATATTCTATATGTTAAATATGTTGCTCTGATTGGTTAATAAATAAAGCACTGATTGGCCAGTAGCCAGGCAAGAAATATAGTTGGGACAAGGAGAGAGGAGACTTCTGGGAAGTGGAAGGCTGAGGAGATAGGCTGCCAGCCGCCACCATGAAAAGTGAGATGTAAGGTACCAGTAAGCCACAAGCCATGTGACAATTATAGATTAATAGTAATGGGTTAATTTAAGATATAAGAACTCGATAACAAGAAGCCTGCTGTGGCCATAGAGTTTATAAGCAATATAAGTCTCTATGCGTTTACTTGGTTGGGTCTGAGTGGCTGTGGGACTGGCAGGTAATAGAGATTTGTCCTGACTGTGGGCCAGGCAGGACTGGAAAACTCTAGCTACATAAATATATCTTGTTTATTTATTTTTTGGGTCTTTGATGCACTTGACCTTGAATTTTGTGCAAGGAGAGAAGTATAGATCTTTGCATTCCTCTACATGCAGCCATATGGTTTGACTAGCACCATTTGTTAAAGATGCATTATTTTTTCCAGGTTGTATTTCTGGCTCCTTTATCAAAAATCAGTTTTCTACAGGTGTGTGGATTTATGTCTAGTTCTTCCAGTCAATTTCCTTGATCAGCAATAGAGAGGTTCTAAAGAGGCAAGTTTATAACATTAAGTACCTACATAAAATTGCTGAAGAGATCACATATTAGTAACTTAACAGTGTAACTTAAAACTCTAGAACCAAAATTAATAAATATATAAGCCCACAAAGGAGTGAATGGCCAGAAATCATCAAACTCAGGCCTGAAATCAATACAATATAAACAGGTAAACAAGCAAACAAAAATAATACAAAAAATCAATAAAACGAAGAGTCAGAAAAGGGCTTCACTGTAATCTAACAATATTGTTACCTTGACCTCTGATTTCTAAACTCCAGAACATTTCTCTTGCATATATCTAGTGTAATATTCTATTTTAGCAGTATGAAGAAAGAAAGAAATGAACAAATAAATATATTTTGGTTCATCAATTTAATAAAACATACATAAACAAAACCTAATTAATGTAACTTTGTGGATAAATCTTAGCACACCTACTCCCTAGTGTGTTGTTCTATTTATGGTAAATTTGAAAAAAATAATTCATTCTAGAAGCCAGATAATTATTTGCCTACTGAGAAGCTGCCTACTCATTTTAAGGAGAAATCTTCTGAACACTAGTTATAGTTTCCTCTTCTTCTAAAACAATTTTGGCCTAGTTTTGAAAGACCTTCAACATAATCAGTCTTTATAAAGTATCTTAAAATACATCCCTTCAAGATCAAATACTGTCTTGTTTACATTGTTTCAATAGCACTAGGATACATCACTAGACTTAAGTAAGGCCACAGAACTTTTTTCTTTTCCCATATTTTTCAATGACTCTGTACTAAATATCATACCACTTCATTGATTTGTAATTATGTATTTATTTAAGTGATCATCTCATTACTTTATATATATATATATATATATATATCTTCACTTCTACACTTACTAGCCCTCAAATCTAATAAATTCTCTTTTGGTCTCTATTGTTGAGCACATAGTCAGTGATTAATAATTATTCGTCAGATATTTTTTTCATTTTACATATTTGTTTAAATATGAGTTTATAAAGAAACAAACATACCATATTTATACATGGTAATGAATTATCATAGTATGAAATAATACTCATGAAGAAATACAGAATATTACTTGTCTGTCCCTCTAAACTCCTATGTGCCTCTTGATTTTTTGGGGGTGATTATTTATTATAAACACTATATAACCCTTTGTCATATGTGTAGATGGTAAAGATTTCATCCCAATCTTTAGACTGCTTATACACTTAAATTATGGTTACTACCAGTTCTCCTCACTACAAATAATAAATATTTCCTTCTTACCATTTTCTACTTTCACACTTATGTAAATGGATTTAAACAGGGCATATTTATTTTTACTTTTTTCGATCAATACTATGTTTCTTAGTATCTTCTATAATGATTCCTGAAACAGGAACTCACTAATTTTTGTTGTAATTTTTTTCATTGAAGGACTAAACCATAATATAGGTATGTTTAATAAAACATTTGTCCCTGAGAAAAACAACTTAAGAGTTCAAATATTTATATTGGTTCATGTTTTGAAAAATGTTAGTATACTATGACAATGAGTGCATGGCAGAGTGGAACAGCTCATATCATGGAGGTAAGGAAGGAGGGAAGGAGGGAAAGAGACAGAGACAGAGAGACAGTGAGAGACAGAGAGAGTATATATACTAGTAAATATCTTTAAAAAAAGAAACCTCTCTGAACCACTGAGTATTGAGTGATACTACCTAAATTCAGGATAGGTATTCCTCTGGAAACACTCTCAAAGATCAGGGACCCCAATATAACACCTAATAGAAATATGCTGAGTGTATCAGAGGAGAAAGTGGGAAATGTGCTTTAACTTAAAGGCACTGGACTTTCTGAACAGAATTTCAATGGCATAGGCCATTGAACAACTGAAAAAATGAACAACTGATAAATGGGACCTAATAAAACTAAAAGAGCTACTATACAGGAAAAAACACCATAATTTAAGCAAATAAGCAGTCTACAGATTGGGATGAAATCTTTACCATCTACACTTATGACAAAGGGTTATATAGTGTCTATAATAAATAATCACCCCCCAAAAAATCAAGAAAACTTATAACCATAATTAAAAATTGAGGAATGGAACTAAACAAGAAATTCTCAAAAAAAACAGAGATATTTATGAGAAATATTTTACAAAATATTCAACCTCCTTAGTTATCAGGAAAATGCAAATTAAAACTACTTTTGGATATTATCTTACCCATGTTAGAATGTCTAAGTCAAAAAAAACAAAACAAAGCAAAAGACAAATGCTGGCATGGATATGATGACAGAGGAACACTTATTTACTGTTGGTGTAAGTGTTACAGCTCTGAGGGGAATGGCTTCCCCAAAATGTTACACTTCTGAAGGGAAAGGTTTCCCCAATGGAAATGTTACAGCTCTACTGGGATGGGATGGGAGAGAAGTTTCCCCCCTGCAAGTGTTACAGCATTCCAATGCAAGTGCTGTTTCCTCAGTGCAACTGTTACAGCTCTGCTCTGGTTGGGCATGGTTCCACCAATGCAACTGTCTCTCGACCATTGCCAGCAGTCTTTTGTGGGGGTATATTTGTGGATTTCTGTGGGCCTCTTTAGCACTTTGTTTCTTCCTTTTCTCATGTGGTCTTCCTTTACCATGCTCTCCTATTCCTTGTTCTCCCTCTCTGTTCTTGATCCAGCTAGGATCTCCCGCTCTCTTTCCCTCGACCCTCACCCTTCATTGCTCCCACTCATGTCTAGGCTGTTCATGTAGATCTCAGCCATTTCTCCGTGTCTTTCTTGGGGTCCTGTTTTCCAGGTAGCCTCACTGGTGATGTGAGTAGCAGTCCAGTCATCCTTGTTCCACATCTAGCATCCTCCTATGAGTGAGTACATACCATATTTGTCTTTCTGAGTATGGGTTACCTCACTCAGGATGATTTTTTTCTAGATCCATCCATTTGCCTGCAAACCTCATGATGTCATTGTTTTTCTCTGCTGAGTAGTATTCCATTGTGTATATGTGCCACAATTTATTTATCCATTCTTCAGTTGAAGGGCATCTAGGTTGTTTCCAGGTTTTGGCTATTACAAGCAATGCTGAGATGAACATAGCTGAGCAAGTGCTCTTGTGGTATGATTGAGCATTTCTTGGGTATATGCCCAAGAGTGGTATAGCTGGATCTTGGGGGAGACCAAACACTAAAATTTAAAAATTTTGTTGAATATATTTTTCTGTATCTTAGAGCTGGAATTCTCCTACTTCAATCCCTATTATTCTTAGGTTTGGTCTTTCCATAGTGTCCCAGATTTCCTTGATTTTTTTTTTTGTTAAAAATAATGGATTTAACACTTTCTTTGGCCAAGGAATCTATTTCTTCAATCTTATCCTCAATGCCCGAGATTCTGTCTTCCATCTCCTGTATTCTGTTGGTTAAGCTTGCATCTTCAGTTTCTATTCATTTATTCAGATGTTCCTTTTCCAGAATTCCCCTGGTTTGTTTTCTTTATTACCTCTATTTAAATTTTCAAGTTTGAACTGTTTGCTTTACCTGTTTGAATGTTTTCTTTTCTTTCTTTCTTGGTTTTCTATAAGGGCTTTATGTATTTCTTCCAGTTTTTGTTTGTCATTTCCTCCATTTCAATAAGGAAATTTTTTATTTCCTCTTTAAGGGCCTATATTATCTTCATAAAGTTATTCTTAAGATCATTTTCTTCTGCTTCATCTGTGTTGAAATGTTCAGGTCTTGCTGTTGTAGAACTCCTAGTTTCTCGTGGTGCCATATTGCTCTTATGATCTACACATTTCTTCCTCCGATCCATACAGGTGGATCCTATGCCTCTGGGAATCTCTCTTCTTCCAATCAGTGCAGGTGGGGCCAGTGGCTCCTGTGGTCACTGCTGCCAAGAGGGTGGTTTGCTCTTCCCAAAAATTTAATTTTTTTTAATTTTATTTATTTTATTTTATAATACTATTCAGTTCTACACAACAGCCACAGATTTCTTTGTTCTCCCCCTTCCTGCCCCCTTCCCCTTCCCCCCAGCCCACCCCCCTTTTCCCACCACCTCCAGAACAAGGTCTCCCCCGAAGACTGGGATCGACCTGATAGACTTAGTCCAGGCAGGTCCAGTCCCCTCCTCCCAGATTGAGCCAAGCGTCCCTGCATAAGTCCCAGGTTTCAAACAGCTAACTCATGCAATGAGCCCAGGTCCTGGTCCCACTGCCTGGATGCCTCCCAAACAGATCAAGCCAATCAACTGTCTCACCTATTCAGAGGGCCTGATCCAGTTGGGGGCCCCTCAGCTTTTGGTTCATAGATTTTTTTAAGTGAAATTTTTCTATGTTTGAAATACACTTTGAAGTATCAATGAAAATGGATTTTCAATATTTGTGAATGTTTTAAGGATTCAATAGGCTACCACATAAGAATTGCTTTCTTAAGTTCATTTCTTATAATTCTATTTTTGAATATGTATTTGGGAATACTTTAAGCTTACATGTATCATAATAAAATAGTTGAAGTAGCCCTTTGGGAAAGCACCATAATGTTGGTATTACAATTTTAGTGCATACATAATTGAATGAGAGTGAAGAAGAGCCATAAGTTTGTGTTTCTTAATACATAAAATCTGCTGATATAATACAAGTTGTTATAATCATTATATTTTGTTATCACCGTAATGATGTGGTGTTGTGTGGCATTAATAAGAAAATTCTCCCTGCCTTATTGATGTCCCTACCTTCAAAACATAAGTCAGTTCACTGAGGCATAGTTCAATTTTTCCCATTGGAAAAGATATTCCCAAGGAAAAGTAACACCTTTAGGCTATTTTTGCTTTGTGGCAAAAAAGAAAGCCCTGCTGGTAATCAAAAGACAACGATCTCAAAGCAATTTTGTCAATGTGTTGTTTTAAGTAAAGTACTCCGTCCTGTCCAGCAAATCTCTTTTTATTATTTAAAAATCAGCAAAAATGAAAGTAATACAATGGTTTTGATTCAAATAAACCTTAGGTGGAATTTCCCATAAATGATGGAACCATATTGTGAATTTAGTGAGCTGTAAAATTGGAAATTTCCTCCTTAATTAATCATAAAGTACACAATAAGAAATGTAATAGTCTTTATGTAAGGAAAAAGTATGATAGAGGAGTATTTAAAGTGAAAGTCATCACTGATTATTAGCATTACTAAATATTATATTAATTATCTATTTTATTTAAATGGAGAATCAATACTTATAAGTGTTTTTACTAAATATAGCAGCTTTTATTTTCCATCAGAGTAAATAGAAAACACAACTAAGTGCTGTCATGATAGTCCTTGAAGGGTCAGGTGGTAGACAAAGAGAGAGATAAATTTAAGTGGAGGGGGGTATATTATTCCATGATGATAGCAGCTTACCAAGCAAAAGAGATATTTTCAATAAATATCTCTGCTTTAAAATTTCACTGCTACTTACAGTTGAAGAATCATTGCATTTCTTCATTCATATGTTCTCTTTATATAGATGAGTATGCCACAATGATTCTTCTTGATGGAATATATAATTTATTAAATGATTCTGAGTTTACTATGGATGTTACAGAAAAAAGTCTTGAAGTTTATTTTGTAAACAATATGGTTTCGAATTTGTGAAGAAGAAAATGTAAAGTACATATTTCACAATAATTATCAATAATAGGTCTTTGATGTTGACCAGTGTTTAAAATAGCTGTTTCCTAGTATCTTTAAACAACTGAGGATATTATCTGCAAATTATTTTATGAATTATTATAGAGTCATACAATTTTGGAATTTACAGCAACTTCATGAGTAATTTTTTTTTTAACAATTACTAGTGAAAATAAATGTTCTTTTGTAAGAATATTACAAAAACTAATTTAACACAAGATAGTCCTAATGCTTATCTCTAGCTTAATCAGTGGAGGCATTCACAAATACTGATGATATAAAGAGAATGAGTACTAAGAATTAGCAAAATTATAGTTTTAAATAATCCATCCAGTTACTAACTCTCAAAATCCCTTACTTGTAAGTAATATAAAAATGCAAAAAATTAAAAACATCAATATGCCCAGAGATTAATGCATCTCTCAATCCTCATCAGAAAAGCTTATATTTGCAATTGATAGTGATTAGCACAGAGATCCACAAATGGTTAAAGTGATGAGAATTAGATTGTGGAATGGCCAATACTAAATAGGACATCTATAGTTTACTGCCCTGCAAGGTTCAGTAATTGTTGTGTAAGAGAATGGAAAATAATGTAAGAGCCAGAACATTATATGTCTAAAAGGAAAGAGCACCTTTTGAATACAGCATGGAAGCCATACATATGAACTCACAATAGTTGAGACAATATGCACAAACCCACAGACCAATTAGGGCATGTAGAGAGGAGTCAGGTATGAAGTCCCATTCTGGATGAGGAGTTATTGGCAATTGTTAGCTGCTGGGAGAGGGAGAATAGATTTTCTCTCAGAATGTATCCCATGGTAAGTTGACCATGCTCCAGTGGAAAGCCACACATTCATGAATATTTGGGCAGCACAGATTATCTTGATGGTTTATTTTTTTTAATTGGACATAAAATTGAGTGGGTATGGAAGGGCAGTGTATCTGGGAAGATTTAGAGTGAGAGTGAGAGTCACTGAACATGATAAAAACATGTACAAAATTCTTAAGTAATACATAAAAATATTTTCAAATAGCTAGATTAATCCTGAGTCTGTGTACACTTAAGAAATTTCTTAGTTCAATGGGTCCATATTCTATAAAATGAGTTATACTAGAACAGTAATTTTCAAGTTGTTTCAATTGTAGAACAATTTATTCAAGTAAGCCTCATAAAGGAGTTAATTATTTATCACCAATCAAAACATAACTGTTTTGATTAAAGGCTGGAGGAGTTGTCTAGCCTATTGTCATTGCAGTATACTTCCACCACCCTGTGTAGTCCATTATAAAGCATTTTTAATCTACTGGTCCAATATTTTCTATTACTCCCACTTTTGAAGCACTCACTTATTATTCCTATCATTATAATAGATAGCATTTTATTTGCTATTACTCTACATAAGTGATTATATTACTACAGAATAAAATAAATGTGTTAATTAGTATATTTAAAACATGAAAGTCTCTTTTCTCTTGATTTTTATAATCTTATTGTTTGAGAATTTCATATATGCATATTGTAGCATGAAACATAAAATGTTCTTATTAATAAGATCAAACCTGAGCCAGGTATTGGGGTGAATGCTGGAAGATCAGAGAAGCAGAACAAGCCATAGCCACCTCACCTTGCCAGTTTCTCAGCTGATCCTGTTTCCTCAGACTGGAAACCTCTGTGTCCTCTTCCGGAATGAATTTTAGCTGAACTGTGCTGCTCAAAGCCTAAAAGGTTAACCAGCCTCTAGTTCCTGGTCCTCATGCCTTATATACCTTTCTGCCCTTACTCCCTGGGATTAAAGGCTCACTTTCTGGGATTAAAGGCGTGTGTCACCATGGCTGGCTCTTTCCAATGTGGCCTTGAACTCACAGAGATCCAGATGGATCTCTGCCTCTGGAATGCTAGGATTAAAGGTGTGTGTGCCATGATTTTCTAACCTCTGTATCTAGTGGCTGTTTTGTTCTCTGACCCCAGATAAGTTTATTAGGGTGCACAATATCTTGGGGAACACAATATCACCACAGCATATAACATGTTTTAATCAAATCTAATTCTGTAGTCTGTCTCCTTAGTTTGTTCCATATTCCACAACACTTTACTTTCACAACTTCATGTGTTCTTTTCTTTTAGAACAACAACAACAACAAAAAAAAAACAACTCACTGAGTTCACGTAGTTCTATCTATATGTGCCTGTGTTGGGGACCATCTATGCCCTCAGGAGACACATTCCTGAAGAAAACTGGTTCTCCCTCCCTTAGCAGCCACCAGTTGTCAAAAGTTCCTCAACTAGAGGTGGGGCTTCATAAGGAGCTCTCACATCGATGTTAGGATTTTGGCTGGCATGATTTATTATGGACCTGGTACATGTAGTAATGGCCATTGTTATTCCGTGTGTACAATGGTCCTGAGATGTCTAGCATATACTATTTCACTGAACAATCACTTTGGAATATATGCTGATTGGTTTCTCTCAACTTGATACATATTAGAGTCACCCAGGAAGGAGGAACATCAGTTGAAGAATTACCTCCATCAGGTTGTTCTGTAGATAAGCCTAGGGGACATTTTCTTGATTAATGATTGATACAGTGAGGCTCAGGCCACTATGGGCAATGGCAGTCCTAGGCAGGTGGTCTTTTGTTGTATTAGAAAGCATACTGAGCAAGCCAGTAAGCAGAATTCCCCCACAGTCTCTGTTTCATTTCCTGCCTTCAGATTCCTGTGTTGAATTCCTACTGTGGCTTCCCTTAGTTGTACTGTAAAATGTAAGCTGGAATAAACTTTTTCCTCTTGCAAGTAGCTTTTGGTCATTGTATTATCAGTGCAACAGAAAACGGTTAGAAAAGAATATAACTAAGTCATATATTTGCAAAGATGCAAACTTGATGTTTATTTTTCTTTTGGAAAGTGGGCCAATATGTTGCACTGGGAAAAAGGAAGATAAGACTTTCTCCATATTGAATTTGGTCAAATATCGGAATGGGGTGTTGTTAAAGTGAACAACAATTAAGTCAATGGGATATTCTCATATTTTCCTAGTTTAAAATGCATATCCCAATTTCATTTGTTCAACCCTAAAATTCTATAGATACTAATAGATGCAAACTATATGGTTATGGGAAAATGTCTCTGACCCACATTTTACTTGTCTGTAAAACCATTTTGAAATGCTTGACAGTGTTAAATGAGGTAATATATTCAAAACTTCTTGACTCATAGGAGTTAATAAGTTGTTTAATACCTTTTTTAGTTAGAAATATTTGTGTTTCTTTTTTATGAAACTCTAACAACTTAAATTATTTATGTGTTTCTGTACTGTTGCATAAAAGAATACATTAATGTAAGATTATATCTTAATGAAAAAAGAATTTACTGGGCTGTTTATTTAAGCCCTTCATCATTAACCTTTTCTTCATGCTTATGGGGAAGATATTAAGAAGAACAAGCTTGGTTGCAGTCCCAACACTTCATTTTGGTGTATAACAATATTCATATTTGCAAGAAAATATATTCAAAATACATACATAAAAAACTAACCTGAATTAGAAATTATTTTTTATTATTCTCATTATATTTGAAAGATGACCAACAGTACAGGCTGGTAGGAATATGTCCCATAATCAATATCATCATAGCAAAAAGGAACTCAGATTTATGTAGACTGAAACTTAGTAAAGTCAGTCTACCAATTAAAAGGATTGTCCATGATACACCCAATATTCCCCAGGTTAAGTATATCTTTCATTTGCATTACTTTTGGGGTATTTGTCTTAATAGAAATATGTAAGGCAAGTGGGAAAGTATTAGAAGAGCAAATTAAAATATGTTTACTGTTCTCAGTCCAACAGCATGTCAATTTATATGACATTTATTTTGTTTCTTAGAGCACAACAGACTATTTTATCTGGGGCAGAAAGCAGTACAGAGATTTTGAGCTAATTTAAATTACATTTTCAAATGTCAACAGTGTCATATGACAAAATGAAAAATAAAAATAATGTAGTTAATTCACAAAAAAAGATAACCATGAGAATCCATCTTATTTTACTAATATATTTCAATGTCATTGGGAGACACCTTTTTTTCAGTATTCTATATGACTTTGTATTGAAATGTCTATAGCTTGTTTTAGCATTTCAGAATGAAAGTGGCAGGACTACAATCTCTCTCAAATGCAGCTATTATTTCTTATTTAATTAATACTGTCTAGGAGTGCTAAATTCTCATCACAAATGGGTTTTTCAGAGCTAAGATTTTACCTGCCTGATGCAGTGTAAATCTCACAGTATCTGGGATGTCAATATTTGAAGATGCTGTTTGATATATCATTAGGATCATGCAAAGGTATTTATTAACATTCATAGAGAGAAATGTTGTGGAGTTATTGTGTTTCCCAAAATATTGTGCACCTTAATAAACTTATCTGGAGTCAGAGGACAGAACAGCCACTAGATAAATATAGAGGCCAGAAAAAGGTGGCACACACACTTTTAATCCTATCACTTGGGAGGCAGAGATCCATCTGGATCTCTGAGAATTTAAGGCCACATTTAAAACATACAGGCATGGTGACACATGCTTTTAATCCCAGGAAGTGATGGTAAAAGGCAGAAAGATATATAAGGCATGAAGACCAGGAACTAGAAGCATTTGGCTGGTTAAGCATTTGGCTGGTTAAGCTTTTAGGCTTTGGAGCTACAGTTCAGCTGAGACCCATTCTGGATGAGGACTCAGAAGCTTCCATTCTGAGGAATCAGGATCAGCTGAGAAGTTAGCCAGGTGAGGTTAGCTGTGGCTTGTTCTATCTCTCTGATCTTCCAGTGTTCAAGCCAATAACTGGCCCCAGGTTTGTTTTATTAATAAGAACTTTTAAGATTCCTGCTACAAAATGTGACATTTTCAGACTTCTTTCCTTTGAAGGCAATAACATAAGAAAAGGATGAAAAGATTTCAGTCACAATATAACAGAGTTTGGGTAAGAATAAAACTGTTTTAATTTAATTTGGAATAATAGATAATTTTATTATAAAATATCAAACAGAAAATGCTGCAGAAAATTTTACAATGCTCAGATACTCTGAAAACAAGCAATAGTGCTTTGTCCCATATTTACTCCAAAGAAATTTCTTTTTTTTCTTTTAAATAATATATAATATATAATTTTATTATAAAACATCAAACAGAAAATACTGCAGAAAATTTTACAATGCTCAGATACTCTGAAAACAAGCAATAGTGCTTTGTCCCATATTTACTCCAAAGAAATTTCTTTTTTTAAAAAAATATTTATTTATTTATTTATTATGTATACGGAAGAGGGCACCAGATCTCATTACAGGTGGTTGTGAGCCACCATGTGGGTGCTGGGAATTGAACTCAGTACCTCTGGAAGAGCAGTCGGTGCTCTTAACCTCTGAGCCATCTCTCCAGCCCCAAGAAATTTCTTAAGAAATACACTTAAGTGGTTGTACAAGCTTGCATTCCCACCAGCAGTGGAGGAGAGTTCCCCTAGTTACACATCCTCTCCAGCATAAAGTGTCTTCAGTGTTGTTGATCTTAGCCATTCTGACAGGAGTAAGGTGGTATCTCAGAGTTGTTTTGATTTGCATTTCCCTGATGATTAGGAATATTGAGCAATTCCTTAAATGTCTTTCAGCCATTTGAGTTTCCTCTGTTGAGAATTCTCTGTTTAGTTCTATAGCCCATTTCTTAACTGGACTGTTGGCCAATTTGATGTCTAATTTTTTGAGTTCCTTATATATTCTGGATATCAGTCCTCTGTCAGATGTGGGGTTGGTGAAGATCTTTTCCCATTCTGTAGGCTGTCGCTTTGCCTTGTTGACCGTAACCTTTGCTCTACAAAAACTTCTCAGTTTCAAGAGGTCCCATTGATTGATTGTTTCTCTCAGTGTCTGTGCTACTGGTGTTATATTTAGGAAGTGATCTCCTATGCCAATGCGTTCAAGACTACTTCCTACTTTCTCTTCTAGCAGGTTCAGAGTAGCTGGATTTATGTTGAGGTCCTTGATCCACTTGGACTTAAGTTTTGTGCACGCTGACAGATATGGATCTATTTGCAGCCATCTACACGTTGATATCCAGTTATGCCAGCACCATTTGTTGAAGATGCTTTCTTTTGTACACTTTTGGCTTCTTTGTCAAAAATTATATGTTCATAGGTGTGCGGGTTAGTAATGAAGGGCGAGGGTTGAGGGAAAGAGAGCCTGTGGGAGCAGGAGATCCCAGCTGGATCAAGAACAGAGAGGGAGAACAAGGAATAGGAGACCATGGTAAATGAAAACCACATGAGAAAAGGAAGAAACAAAGTGCTAGAGAGGCCCACAGAAATCCACAAAGATACCCCCACAATAGACGGCTGGCAATGGTCGAGAGACAGCCGGAACTGACCTACTCTAATGATGGGATGGCCAAACACCCTAATAGTCGTGCCAGAAACCCCATCCAAGGACTGAGGAATCTGGATGCAGAGATCCATGGCTAGGCCCCGGCTGGAGCTCCGGGAGTCCAATTAGCGAGAAAGAGGAGGGTTTATATGAGCGAGAATTGTTGAAACCAAGTTTGGATAAAGCACAGGGACAAATAGCAAAACAAATGGAAACACATGAACTTTGAACCAAAGGCTGAGGGGCCCCCAACTGGATCAGGCTCTCTGAATAGATCTCTGAAGTATTTGAAGGCCACCTGGCCAAACATCTTAATTGTCATGCTAGAAACCCCATCCAATGACTGAGGGAACCGGATGCAGAAATCCATGGTCAGGCCCCAGGTGGAGCTCCAGGAGTCCAATTGGTGAGAAAAAGGAGGGTTTGAGTGAGTGATAATTGTTGAGACCAAGGTTAGAAAAAGCACAGGGACAAATATCCAAATGAAAGGAAACACATGAACTATGAACCAATAGCTGAGGAGCCGCCAACTGGATCAGGCCCTCTGGATAAATAAGACAGTTGATTAGCTTGATCTGCTTGGGAGGCATCCAGACAGTGGGACCAGGTCCTGTCCTCAGTGCATGAACTGGCAGTTTGGAACCTGAGGCTTATACAGGGACACTTGGCTCAGCCTGGGAGGAGGGGACTGAACCTGCCTGGACTGAATCTACCAGGTTGAACTCAGTCCTGGGAGGAGTCTTTGCCCTGGAGGAGATGGGAATGGGGTGTGGGCTGGGAGGAAGGTGGGGGTGGGGTGGGAGGGTGGAGAACAAGGGAATCCGTGGCTGATATGTAAAATTAAATTTAATAAATAAATTTAAAAAATGAAAAAAAAAAGAAATACACTTAAATTTTTCTTTTCAAATGTTTTCCTAGAAATGACAGTAAATCTAAAGTTGAGCTGATTGTAGGCTATGCTTTTTAAATTTAATATGCATTCATGAAGTTATTGTTTATATAATATATTGTTTTATTCATGTAAAATGTACATAAATAGTAAATCTCACTTTTTATAGCCGTTTACCTTCCTTCTACTGTATTATTTGGTATATCTATAAGATTTAGCATGTCCTGTTTTCTTACTTTCTTTCATTACTTTCCCCCTAGCTTCCTAAGATCCATTGTTGCTTTCATCCACCTCTATGTTCCTGTTTGCACACTGATTAGGCAAGGTTAACAAAATAAGGAATTGTATATAATCCTGAGGAAGCTTATACCGTGCCTAAGAGGCAAAATGAACTTATTAATTCTGAGAAACAAGCTAAAACAGCTGTTCACAGGTCAGAAGGTGAAACATCTGTAGGAGATACCCATTCACTAGGAGCTGCGACTTTCTTTTTTATTTATTAAAAAAAAGCTTTCCTTTTATATACCAACCTCTATTCTGCCTCCCTTTCCTTCTCCCTCTCCCCCACCACCTATGCCCATCCCACCCCCCACCCTCATCATAGAGGTTAAGGCCTCCCTTGAGTAGTCAGCACAGGGTGGCATACCAAGTTGGGGCCAGACCTAACCCCTCCTCCTAGCATCAAGGCTGTGTAAGGCAGCGCACCACAGTGAATGGTCTAATAAGCCAGTTTGAGTACCCAGAATAAGTCCAGGTACCATTAAGGGGATGGGGAGAAATCTGAAGATAGGAGCTGTGGCTTTCAATAGAGGAACATAGTTTCTGCCAAACCAAGAAATTGCAGGACATGAAAGCCAAGCTAATATGTGTGGAGCATTACAGAGAAGAGTAGAGAATGGTGTGTGTGTGTGTGTGTGTGTGTGTGTGTGTGTGTGTGTGTGTGTACTAAATGCATAAATAAAACCTTTTCAGTCTGCTCAGTTCCAGTATTGTCTCATTTCTCAGCCTAAGAATTTCACTATCCAATGGCTGGGATTCCATGTTATAAGGGTCACTTTTTTTTTCATCTAAGGTGGTAAGAGTGTGAGGGTAGGGTAGACCTGGATAAGAAAGAGTACTTGTCTTGTCACTGGGCCTATGAGAATACTTTTTACTTTAGCTATTCTTCTAATAGTAGACTTTGTTTAGTTGTCTTCATTCTGGAAGCTGGGCTACGGCTTCTTCGACACAATCAGTTTATTTCCTGGAGATAATCTATGTCAAGCTTGCATTTAGGCTTTGAGGTCCTTCATTTTTGTTACTACTGTTTCTTCCCTTTTCTTGCTTTTCGACTGAGGGATTTGTTCTCTCTCTCTCTCTCTCTCTCTCAATATATATATAATATATATATTCAAAAATTTGAGATTATAATATAATTACATCATTTACCCATTCACTTTCTTCCCTCCAAATACTCCCGTATTACCCTCCTTGTTCTCTTTAAAATTTATGGGCTCTTTTTTCATTGATTGCTGTTACATACATATACATACATGAATATATATATATATATATATATATATATATATTATACATATTCCTAAATTCATAAGCAGAACCTACTCAGCCTGTATAGTTTTATTTGTACAAATGTTTTCATGAATGGCCATATGATATTGGATAACCAATTAGAGTGCTCTTAAAGCTTTTGTGCAGCATCATCATTGACTATAATGAGTAGAAGGTTCCTGGTGATTATTTGTGCTCTATAATTCTAGGAGGAGCATTTCTGTCTTACTTTCAGGCTCAATTGCCATTTCATCTACCTTTGCTATTTGCTTTTATTTCCAAGGTATTTTGACCATATTTGGCTTATTTTTTATATATATTTTCTTATTTCAACTTGATTCAGATGATTTTTTCTCATGCCGCAAGGGAATAGAAAGCTGTTATTCTTCTTTTTGCAGCTTCAATTCTATTTTAAGCTTTTCTATAGTTGTCTCCTAAATCACATTTTGCTCTTTGCTGTCTCCACTCAATGGATGTGTCCACAATTTCTTCAGTTAGTCATATTTCACCATCTCTCATTATGCTTATGGCTAGATCATGTCACTTGCTGATCCATCTCCTCAGCTTGCAGTATTTGGGGAGTTGCCTGGAGACAACTTTGGGGCATTTTTCCTCTGTTTATCTAGGATGGCAACTGAAACCACTGTAAGATTATCTTTTATGGAAATAATGTCTTCTAATATGTATATTTAATTGCCGCCAATTTATGGGAGTAAATAAAGATCTTACTTTGAGATTTTAAATAATAAAAAATATATACTATAAAATAAGCCAATATGGATGTAACTTGTTTGTAGTTACTATAGTATGGTAATATTTTATTTTACTGAAGTGTGATCTTTTTTTTGAGACAGGGTTTCTCTGTATAGCTTTGCTCCTTTCCTGGAACTCACTCTGTAGCACAGGCTGGCCTCGAACTCACAGAGATCTGCCTGGCTCTGCCTCCTGAGTGCTGGGATGAAAGGCATGCACCACCACCGCCCAGCTTGAAATGTGATATTATTTGTATGTTAATAAATAAAATTGCCTGGGGGTCAGAGCTAATAGCAAGCCATAGCAGAAGCTTGGCAGTAGTCATGCAAGCCTTTGATCCCAGTACTTGGGAGGCAGAGCTAGGCAAATCTCTGTGTGTTCAAGGATACAGCCAGCATGGAGACACACACCTTTAATCTCAATACCAACCACAGAAGACCTGGAAGTCTGTACAGACAGGCAGTGACAAGGAGGTCATGTGTTTGGGTTTACAACCAACGAGAAGGCAGAATAGAAAGTCAATAAAACGGACAAACACACAGGATGTAGGGCTCTTGCTGAGGAAGACAGAAGTGGCAGTGAAGGGTAAGGTTTTTAGCTCTTAGCTTTTGCTCTGACCTCTTGGGCTTTCTTCTTTGCATTGGCTCTGTGTTTCTTATTTAATAAGACCATTACATCTTATACTATAGGAACCTAGAATACTTTTATGATATTGCTAGTACAACTGTAGAAGAAAATCAGTACTGAGGTCTCATTGTTTATATTAACCAGGATTTTTAAATGATAATTTTTAAAATCATGAGACTCAACTGAATGATGGTGGTGCATGCCTTTAATCCCAGCACTTGGGAAGTAGAGGTAGGGAGATCTCTGTGAGTCTGAGGCCATCCTGGTCTACAGAACAATTTCCAGGGAAGGTTCCAAGGATACACATGAAACCCTATCTCAGAAAGCAAATAGTAATAATAATAATAATAATAATAATAATAATAATAATAATAGACTCATATGCTTTTGCAAGAATAAAACAGATATTCTTTTGCAGCTCTCTTTTTCTGTCTGAGAGTATTATAGATGGAAGTTTTGCTATGTCCTTCCCAGCCCACAGTATCTTATTAAATAATCACTCAGAGGCTTAACATTAATACAAACTGTTTGGTCTATAGCTCAGGCTTACTGCTAACTAGCTCTTTTATCTTAAATTAACCCATTTCTATTAATCTGTGTTTCACCATGTGGCTGTGGTGTTACCAGTCTGCTGACATGTTGCTCCTTGGGCAGAAGGCTGGTATTTCTCCAGACTCCACCCTTCTTTATCTCTGTCTTCAGTTTGAATGTACTGCCCAATCTTATCTTGCCTTGTCATTGGCCAAACAGCTTCATTCATAAACCGATGAAAGCAACACATATTCACAGCATACAGAAAGACCATCCACAGCAGAGTATTGTGGTTGATATATTGTGTACCCTTATAAACTTATCTGGGGGTCACAGAACAGAACAGTCACTATATTAGACATTCAGGCCAGAAAATGGTGGCACACACGTCTTTAATCCTATCACTTGGGAGGCAGAGATCCTCTGGATCTCTGTGAGTTCAAGGCCATTCTGGGAACAAAGCCAGGCCTGGTGGCACACACCTTTAACCCCAGCAATTGAGATCTCATGTCTTTGCTTTTGTAGGACACACTTCTTACATTCCAATAGTAGTTAACCTTAAAGGTCTGGACGTCTGTACAGACAGACAGGAAGTGATTTAGCTGGGCAGAGAGAGAAATTGATGGCAAGAAGCAGAAAGTTATATAAAGGCGTGAGGACCAGGAACTAGAGGCTTTTAGCAACAGTTCAGCTGAGATCCATTTGGGTAAAGACTCTGTCTGAGGATCTGTGAAAACAGGATTGGATGAGGAGTTGTTGAGGTGAGGTTGGCTGTGGCTTGTTCTGCTTCTCTGGTCTTTCAGAATTCACCCCAATATCTGGCTTCAGGGTTTTTTTAATAAGACGATTTAGTGATTCATCTTACAGAGTATACTATATTTCTCTTTGTTTTTCCAGTAACATATGCCTTTTAATACAGCAACATGCTTATAACATCTGAACAAAAACAGCACCTCTTTCATCACAGATCTCAATCTGACACTTCAGGTGAAGCAGTGTTCTAAATCTTTGACCTGTATCCTCTATAGTTTACTTTCATGTTTCTAAGTAATAGTAAGGTGTTTATATGCTCACAGTATGCATTAGTTACTCTTCTGTTGCTATGATAAAATACCATGATCAAAATCACTTAAGAATGTGTTTGTTTTGCTTACAGTTCTAGAGTGCTAGCATTGATACTCCATAATCAAAATCTTCATAGCAAAAATGGAACTCAGAAGATTTGTGTAGTCTGAAACTTTCTAAAGTCAGTCCACCAATTAAAAGGATTTTCCATTACACACCCAATATCCCCCAGGTTAAGTATATATTTTATTTTTAAGACTTTCAGGGCAATTTGTCTTCATAGAACTATGTAAGACAAATGGAAAAGTATTAGAACAGCAAATTAAAATATGTTTACTTTCTTCAGTCCAACAGCATGCCAATTTATATGACATTTATTTTGTTTCTTAGAGCACAACACACTATTTTATCTGGGGCTTATAATGGCATAAAAGGCAAGAGACGGCATAACTGAAGGAGAAGGAAGCTGCCTGATCACATTTTTCCACATACCAGCAGAGGAGAGAAAGAGGGGGGGGGGAGGGGGAGCAGGTAGTGGGGAGAGACTATAAATCCTCAAAATGGATATACTTCCTTATAGCAAGGCTCTAGCTCTCAAAAGTGAACATGTTCTCTCCAATACCAACAACAACTGGGGACTGAGTGTTCAAATACATGAGCCTATGTGGCACATTTTTCATTCAAACTAACACACAGTACTTAATATTTTTCAATGTTAGATGGTAGACATATTCTCCCTAAGGAACGTATAAATAGAGCACTCTGGCCCATATCTATGTACTATTTGTTTTCATTCCCTTGATCCCCAAATACTATCAGAAAATTTTGTTTTATTAACTGTCATCTTTATAAGAACTCTTTACAAAAGGACTAAAGCCTTATATCTAAACTGCTGTAAATTTTTCCTTAAATTGATAATTGCTTTCACTTTGCATTTCCTTACTTTTCAATATAGTCATTATTTTCCCCAAACTCTTCTAAATAACCATGGTTTTTCACTATACTTCAATAGTTCTACTAGTTTCATTTTTTCTTTCTTCTTGGTACTTCTGCCTTCCAGTTTGATGCACATTGGAATTCCATTCTTTTTATTTACTTTCATCTTAGGGATTTTATCCATTATCTCCTGGAGCAGATTTCCTAAAGTGATTTTCTTCTGAGTTAACTGTTTTTTTCTCATACTATTCAGTCAACTACTTTGTGGATGCATAGAGCTTTTACTGTTTAAGTGAGGGTGAGTTGATATTTTCTACCTATTTTAAGAACTAACACACTATCATTATTCTCATACTCCACTGACAAGAAAAAAAATCACAGGCCAGCAGAGAGTCAAGATCAAGAAATTACAAGAGAACCTGGGTGCCAGGAAATATGGTTCTTTCTTTGCTGCAAATGGAACAGGATACTTCAGTAACTGTTGTTTTCAGGTTTATTTCTTTTAGGCCCAACCCATTTCAATCTAGCACATACTGTCCATTTCCCTACTGTTTATAGTTTTCTCTTCTTGCCTATTTTTCTTTATACTGTCATTTTTCTCAAGGATTTTTAAAGGGGTAGTGATAAATGTATTCTAGGTAAAACCACTGTTTTAAAAGTAATTTTCTATTTCTTTGTATGTGTTTTAGGAATGAGTTTTACTTTACCTAAGCTGTTTTGGAACTTGATATTTCTTCAAGAATGACCTTGAATTGCTGTTCCTTTCGTCTCTAACTTTCAAATGCAGGAATTAAAAACATGAACTGTCATGCTAAGGATCCCGTGTGTGTGTGTGTGTGTGTGTGTGTGTGTGTATGTGTGTGTGTGTGTATGTGTGTAAATGGTATCTCCAATTATTACCCTTTTAGAAACAATATTCCAGAAACACAGTGATTTATTTCACAAAATACCAGTATTTTGTAGCAGGCTGTTTAGTCAAGAGCTTATAATAGAAAAAAAGAGAGGAAGTAACCAAAATATTTCTTAACAAGGAATTGATTTTGTAAGTGATATCCCATTCATAATAAGGAAGCTGTGTGCCAATTTTCAAAAGCATAAGGCAGTTTTGTTCTTTTAGGCATACAGTATAGTTATCAAGAATAGAAAAAAGTTTACATTTTGCTGAGCCAGTCAGTCATGAATGACCTTGGATAAGATGCTTAACCTTCTGTATTCTTATATTTTATTAAAGACTGGACAATAGTATTAGCCAATTCACTGGATAATGCACTTAGAATATCGACTGTCATATAGTAAATGTCATATGAATGTTTTCCATCATCATTTTTAATCATTGACTTTCAGATAACAACATGTAAATGTTAATGAATTTTCAGACAAGTTTTCATCACTTGGTTTAATTGCAGTCTCTAAAATTGTGTTGTATTTCTTAGCATGCTTTCTGTGTCAATTGAAGTACTATGTTCAATAAGGCACAGACATTTGATAAGGGGCAGACAATAGGAAACATGTACTGGGAGCATAAGTGCCTACTTATTCCAGAACACTACTGACTCCATAAACATTTCTTAGAGCAGATGTTCAGTAATACATCTGACTTTGGGGAGAGAAAAATATGTATTTATGCAGAATGCATATTGCCAACCTGGAAATCATCCTTGAATAAATTCATAGTTAAGTGTAACATGAATCTTAGAGAGTCTTATTAATAAAATCAAACCAGAGGCCAGTTATTGGAGTGAAATGCTGGATGGTCAGAGATACAGAACAAGCCACAGCTAACCTCACCTAGCCAACTTCTCAGCTGGTCTTGTTTCTTCAGGCTGGAAGCCTCTGAGTCCTCATCCAGACTTCATGAGACCAAGGGTCTCAGCTGAATTGCTGCTCAAAAGCCTGAATGCTTAACCAGGCCAAATGCTTAAGCAGCCAAATGCTGCTAGTTTCTGGTCCTCACACCTTATATACCTTTCTGCTTTCTACCACCACTCTCTGGGATTAAAAGCTTGCTTTCTGGCATTAAAGGCGTGATGAGTCACTATGCCTGTCTGTATCCTTGAACACATTGATTTCTGCCTCTGGAATGCTAGGATTAAAGGCGTGTGCTACCACTGCCTATCCTTTATGTTTAAAATTGTGGCTGCTCTGTCTCTGACCCCAGATAAGTTTATTAGCATGCACAATATTTGGGAGAATACAATACCACAGTTAAGTTGCTTGATTTTTGTATTATCACAATGAAATATGGAAACATATAAAATTGACTATAGTGTTCTGAATCACAGCTAAAAAGTACAAACAAAAATCTTTGTTAATTTCTATGTTCTTGGAAGGGTCAGTTAATAGCCGATGCTTTTGCAATTGCTGAGTCTCTGACCGGTAAATGCATTAGACACTTCAACACTGAATGCTGGATTTAAGATCCATGTTTATGGCTTCTAAAATTCTGTTTTATGTTCACTTATGCGATAGCCTCATGAATTCATTGTGGTAGTTTATTCTCCCTTTATAGAAAAGAGAACAGACATTCCTGATGAAAAGTACTTGTGATAATAAAATCATGTAAATGATAAAACCAAGATTTTAATGTTGATCATTATTTGTTTCAGCTATTAAAAATTATATATAAATCTTCAGCAGCCATTTCTGTTTTAGGTTTCCACATACACACACATCTGTGTGTATGTAAATGTGTGTGTGTGTGTGTGTGTGTGTGTGTGTGTGTGTGTGTGTGTGTGTAACTATGTAAGTATCAATCACTTGAGGAAAACACTTAATATGATTTCTAGGTAACCTTGTTAAGCTATGCTTAGTTTTGTATGCAAGTGTCAAATATGATTAGCTATACCCTCTATCATTTTGCATGCATTTGACAGTAATAAGTAACTGTCTTTATTTTCCTTGCATCTTAACAAGCTTTTGATGTTTTCAAGAATCTTTATTTTTTTCATATTATACCTATTTCTGTAACAGCATGCTATATTTCTGAACTTTTATATTACTTATTTGAGTAAGTATGTCTTCTTTGAGGAGGTTTCTATTGAAATATTTTATGTATTTTTACTAACCTCCTTTAACTGGCCCAATAAAAAGGTCTTGGGAAACAGCTGTATTCAGTGGAATTCAAGTAAGTAGAAAGCAATCCTTGTTCCATATATTCTGTTAATTTGATTAAGGAGAAAATGACTAAAACAGAAACTATTATATGTAATATGAGAAATGGTTGTTTTGTGTGTAGTGATATTTTATTTGTGCTCTAGTAAATAAAGTTTGCCTGGAGATCAGAGGAAAAATCCAGCCATTAGAAGTAAACACAAAAGTCATGCAATGGTAGAAAATGGTTTTAATCCTATCAGTTGGGAGACAGGGATCGGTCTGAATCTATGTGAGTTCAAGGCCACACTGGGAACAGAGACAGACATGGTGGCACATACCTTAAATTCCAACACTAGTTAACCATGGAGGTCTGTAGGTCTGTACAGACAGGAAGTGACAGAGATAGGCAGGAAAAGGAATTGATGTAGCTTGGCAGAGAGAGCAAATCAGATATCAGAACAACAAGGCATATAAGCATGGTTAGACAGGAAGTATCTTACCTTTTGGAAGCTGTGGAGTTGGTGAGGTGAGGTTAGCATGTGGCTTTTCATATTCTTCTGATTTCTCTCAGGTTATCACCCCTATATTTGGCTCCATGTTTTCTATTAATAGGACTGTCTAGAAATTCATGTACAGTTCTGACACCATGATTGTCCATAATGTTTTAACAGAACAAAGTGTATGTTGCATTGTCCTAGAAGTAATTATGAGGTTTGAGATAATCAGGGAACTTGATGAAAGGTGACACGCAATAGCAGCAGTAGCAAAGGTAGTGAGAACACATTAAACATATCTCCTTTAGAGATGGCAGAAAGAAAGGAAGCAAGAAGTGATGAGTGAACTAGTGGATTATGCAGATGAGGTTAGTGATATGTAGCACTGTGGGTCTGGTTAAGGTATTTATCAATGATGTCCCGAGAAGTAGGAGATGATGTTTGATAGACAAATAAGATGGCAAAGTTTAAGGAGAATCAAAATGACAGCAGTAGAAAATAAATTGGAAGATTTAAAGCCAGAGAGATATAAGGGGAAAGTGATACTTAAATTATTCATCACAAATGTAACATTTAAGTAATAAACATAGAGTAGAGAAGTGAGCATTTTGCCATATAATTGTTTTCTTCCATGAGGTAATTCGAAGTAGAGGAAAATTTAATAGTGCAATCTCAAAAGCAACTATATAGGGAAGAATTTTGTAATAAAGCAGGAAATTACCTTTCCACTCTCACCCTCAACATATTTTCAACATCTGAAATAGTTGATATCAAGAATATTTTACTCATATCACAAAAGCAACACATGGGACACTCAAAAGACATTTTATTGAGGGTAATATCTTGAATTCATACAGAATCTTGGTCTGACTTCTGAAGTTTTAGAATATGCATGTAGTCATATTAAATAGCAAACAAATACACAATGTTTAAATGACATTGATATGATTAAAGACAAAGGTTTTAGTGGTTTGAATGATTATTTCTTCCACAGCGTTGGCCTCTGGTGGCAATATTTGGGAAGGCTTAGGAAGAGTGGCCCTGTTGGAGGAATTAGGTCCATGGGGGTGGGCTTTGAGAATTTAAAGACTCAGTGTCACTTCCAGTTTGTGCTTTTGACTTCATGCTTTTGGTTCAAGATATAAGCAACCAGTTCTTGCCAACATTTTGCTACTTGGTGCCATACATCTCCACCATGATGGGATTTTATCCCTCTGGCACTTTAAACCAAAATAAACTATTTTAAGTTGCTTTGGTCATGTTGTTTTATCACACCAACAGAAAACATATCTAACACACTTTCTATACCTAAATTCTAAATGCTAACAGTAAGGGAATTTTCTAAATATCTTATCTAGTACATGGATATAAATACGTTGCATGGACCAATAAGTGATGGAAATTGGGAGGATTCTGAATAGAATTGGAAAGGAAGTAAAGGACTCCGGCCAAGACAGATGGGAGAGAATATACTTGCATTTTCTTATTCTTCTACAAAACAATAGTCACTAATTAGCACAGAAACCATAGTATTGTTATGATTCTGTTGTTTTTAATTATGATGGTAACAATGATTTCCAGCTATATGTGTTACATGTACATACTGTTTACTTTCATACACATTCTCTATGCTCAATCTAAGCATTCTCATCTTTTTTGGTTTTATTTTTAGTTTTAATCATCGATTTCACATCCCAGCTGCAGACCCTCCCATTTCTCTGTCCCCTACCTGCTCCCCCCAATCCCTTCTTCATCTGTCTCCCTCCAGGAAAGGGCAGGTCTCCCATGAGTATCAATAAAACATGGCATATTAAGTTGCAATAAGACTAATCACCTCCCCATGTAGTAAGGCTAGGGAAGGTGACCAAGTATGAGGAGTAGGGTCCCCAAACAGGCAAAAGAGTCAGAGATAGCTCCTGCTCCCACTGTTAGGAGTCCCAGAGGCGTACCAAGCTACACAACTGTAACATACATGCAGAGTGCCTAGGTCACTAACATGCAGACTTCCTGGTTGTCTGTTCAGTCTCTGTAAGTCCCAGCAGTCCTCCTCAGCACTCTCCCCCTTTGTGATCCCCACAACCTGATCTCTCATGTTTCCCATCCCACTCTCAGTATGTTCACAAAATCTGATATTTCCCCTTTCCAGGGAGATCTGGGTGTCCCCCCCCATGAACCCTCCAAATGGATGGAACTAGAAAAAACCACCCTGAGAGAGGTTACCCAAACCAAGAAAGACAAACATGGTATGTACTCACTCATAAGTGGATATTAGCTGTAAAATAAAGGATAACTATGCTACAATTCACTGTCCCAGAGAGACTAAACATTCCCATCTTCAACTTAACTCTGAATACTCTCCTGATTCAACATATAGATTTGATAATGTAATTAAATTCTTTTTTCTTAATAGTATCCAAAGAAAGACTAGTTTGGGGTTCTTTTTCAGGGAAGCATATAGACAAGTGATGGTATCAGCAATGGAGGAAAGGTAAGGGTTTTCAAAGAATGACCAACATGTGTAAGTGACTGTTTTGATATTGTGGTCAAGGCAAAGGAGCTGCTCAGTAAGATTATCCAATATCCTTAGGGACGTAAGAATGATGATGCCTTCTGTTGTTGTAGCAGCAATCACTAGAGTATATAAATGCAGGTCTTTCTTGAATAACTTCCTGCTTATATGTTATATATCTTTAACAATGGACACACACTTCCACATAAATAAATACTTGTAATGTATTTTAATCTTCAAAATCATTTAAATCCATTATATTGTTGATTTCAAGTAAAACTGTGTTTGGAAGATTGCAGTACCAAACTAGCAATGGTAATTACCTGGGTCAGATACAAAAATTGTGAAAGTTGCTTTTTTAATATGATAAACTTTTTATATCAAAATACTGGATTTCATTTTGTTATGTCATTTAAAGTAGATATACTAGATTCACATTGAGTTGTGCATTCTTATGCTATCCTAGGTCTTACTGTACCTTCAAATATGAAACACACACACAAAATTTTGAATGATTTAAATTGATTTCTTTTAAGGGAAACCAGACATGCATATGGTACACACATATATGTGGAAGCAAAATACTCATACATGTGTAGTAATTTAGATAAACCCTTAAAAGATACGTTTTTCCTTTCCTTTTTCTTTCTGTCTTTTTCTTTTCTGTGTTGTTTGTTTGTTTGTTAGGTTTTATTTTTCTGTTTTGAGAAAAATTACAGTCTCACTATGTAATTTTGGGTTTTCTCAAACTTGCTATGTAGACCAGACTGGACTAGAACTTACAGGGATCTGTCTGCATTTGTCACCCAAGTGCTAGAATTTATGACCAGCCTTAAAAATGTAAAGATAGATTTCTTTCTTATTTTATTTTTAAATATTATTTTTGATATTAAAATACAATTGCATCATTTCCCCTTTTCCTTTCCTCCCTTCAAACCCTCCAATGTTTAAGTCCTTTCTCTATTTAAAATTCAGTACTTCTTTTTCTTTATGTTACAGCCACATGTGTATATAAGTTTTCAGGGCTAACTATTTCATATTGGATAACAATTTGTTGTGATTTTCTCTAGGGAAGATTACTTCTTTCACTCTCACATTCCTTAGTTGCCAGAAGAATCTCAGGTCAATGGCATAGATAAATTTTAATGACAAGTTTTGATCTCTTTTATGATATATCAAGGATAATATTCATTGTATTACTAATTATAGTTAAAATATATAAAATAATAATTGATATAGAAAAATCTAGACATAATTTAATAGAATGTTATTGAGTTGCTAAATGACTTTTATCTTTAAGTAATGATCAATACACAATGTAAAGGGGATAAAGAACATGGCTCAGTGGATAAGAGCACTTACTACTCTTGCAGAGCTTCTCAGCTGATAGTCATCTCTAACTAGAAAACCAGAGGACCCAGTGCCCTCCAAAGCTACACAGAGAAACCCTGTCTTTAAATATATATATATATATATATATATATATATATATATATATATATATATGTGTGTATATATATATATATAATAAAAAATAAACTTTTCATAAGCTGTATCTAATTATGATGCTTAGAAAGAATATATAATGAGAAATTAAAGACACAGTATTATCTAGGCTTTAAACACTTGAGAAAAAGAAATGCTTGCTGTGATGGACAATTTTGTTTGTCAGCTTGCATTTGCAATAAACTGAAATCCAAGATTCTAGGTATGCCTATAAGGGATTTTAAAAATCAGATCATTTGAATTAGAGAACCAACCTAAATCTGGGACACACTTTTAGGTGGCAGCCCACATAAAAGGACACTGAATGAGGACACTTTTCTTTTTAATCTGCTTACCCTCACCCAAACTGGCATGTTTCCCTGCCCTGCCAATACCTATACATGTAGCTAGAGTTTTCCTGCCTTGCCCACAGTCAGGACAAATCTCTGTCACCCGCCAGTCCCACAGCCGCTCAGACCCAACCAAGTAAACACAGAGACTTATATTGCATACAAAGTGTATGGCCATGGCAGGCTTCTTGCTAACTGTGCTTATAGCTTAAATTAGTCCATTTCCATAAATCTATACCTTGCCACGTGGCTGGTGGCCCACCGGCATCTTCACATGCTGCTGGTCATGGCGGCATCTGGCAGTCAGTCCTTCTGCCTTCCTGTCCTTTTATTTCTCCTCTCTGTTAGTCTCGCCTATCCTTCCTGCCTAGCCACAGCCGATCAGGTTTTATTTATTGATCAATCAGAACAACTTGACATACAGACCATCCCCCAGCACAGCCAAGTGCAGACCATCTCAGACACCTGCACTCAGGCCCATGGTCCTAATCATCCTCTATGCGGACCTGCTGGGTAATGCCACAAAGAACCCAAGAAGGGCTCCCACAGGACATACAGAACATCCCACAGCATATACTGTCAAATTGACAGACTCTTTTTCTTTGATTCTTAGTGTTACACACACACTCACAGATATGTATATGTCTACATAAATATATAAATAGAACTTGCTGAGTCCATTTTTGTTGTTTGTATTTATATGGTTTCAGAGCTGACTACTTTGTATTAGATAACCAGTTAGGGAGATCATCACTAGGAGAGGCTTATGCCCTTTTCCTAGCAGTCATTAGTTTCCTATAGTTCTTTGTCCAGCTTTGGGATCCCATGAAATTTTCTCCCTTCCACATTATTATGTCTTATGTTACCATTGTTATGGTCTTGCTTATGCAGCCATTTCTATGAGCCACTGTTTCACAGCAGAGTTCCTGGTATTTTAGCTCTTAAAATCTTTCTGTCCCCCCTAAGTGATGCTTCTGTTCAAGTAAGCAAAAAGTCAATCAAAAGAAAAAACCCACAGAATGGGAGAGAATCTTTGTCAACTATGCATCTGACAAAGGATTAATATCCAGATTACACAAGAAACTCAAAAGCAAAGTAAAAAGGGACAACTGACTCAATTAAAAATGAGCTAGAGATCCAAACAGAGATATCAATAGAAGAAATAATAATAATTGCTAAGAAAATAAACAAAAATTGTTCAGCAATTAAGAAAATGAAAATTAAGACAACTTTGAGATTTCATCTCACCACAGTCAGAACAACAGACAACAAATGCCAATGAAATTATGGAGAAAAAAGAACCCTCATTCACTGTTGGTGGAGTTGCAAATTCTTGCAGACACTCTGGACATTAGTGTTGAGAATCAGAAAGGAGAAGGAAAAATAATGTGTTTATATCATAATCTCAAAAATAAAATAAAAGTAAAAAAAAACAAATAATGCATTTAAAAATAAAAACTACACTAAAATAAATCTACCAGGTGGCCCAGCTATACCACTTTACTGCCAAATGAGGAAAGGATGTATTATTTGGATATTTCTGAAGGACAAGCATATGGAAACTTCCTTGAAAAAAGGAAGAAATATGTTATGGAGCCACAAGGGGGTTATTGAAACTTCAAATCATAAAATTATAAAAATAAAGGAATGATGGATTCATATGTGATGGTTGACAATTCTTTGCCTAATCTCTCATACAACAGGTCTCCCTCCCTCCCTCCCTCCCTCCCTCCCTCCCTCCCTCCCTCCCTCCCTCCCTCCCTCCCTCCCTCCCTCCATGTGTATGTGTGTGTGTGTGTGTGTGTGTGTGTGTGTGTGTGTGTGTGTTTTCAATAGTTTCTAGGGGATGATCTATGCTCTTTACTTCTCTTAACACTTTATTAATATTTATGAAATGTAGTCACCACAAAAACAAAAAGACAGCAACAATAAATAAACTGCTATCAGTGTTCTCCATGTCCAATATCATTAAACATCTTGCCTTATACCCTGAATGTACATGAGGAAAAAGATACTAAGTGTGGCTCCTGACAATATCCTTTGTAGGACATGAATCTTAAAACATAGAAAGACATAATAAAAGAGCTTTGCATCATGGACAAATGCTCATAGGAGCACACAGTTCACATGGAGGGTTATAGGCACCACTTAATATGTGTAATTATCATGTTATAGGGTAAAAGATGAAAAAAAGAGCTCTAGCTTTTTTGAACTAAGATTAGTCGGGGGAGGTACAGAGTTAACGTGTACATGGTATTTTACATTTATAAGAGGAGATATAGCTAATTTGAATTAATTTATGAACATTGATGAAATTTATACAGTTTGATTTGTGTTGATAGATCCACATTTCTTGATTATAGTTTGTATTTCACAATAGCTGATTGTAGATCAGTAATAGAATTGTTTCTAACCAACTGTACTGTCACTCTGTCACTAAGGTTTTATTACAAGCAATATAAAAGTATATACTGTAGAAAGTATTCCATTTAGATAAGTATTTGCTCTGTTATTCTAACAAGATGCACTGTTTTCTTCTTCTATGGCTTTTCTCCACCAGTGGGAAGTTGAAATGAGCACTGCTTTTCGAAGTAATAGCAGAAACGTTGACATAAATAAATTTGCCACTTGGCTGAACTTATTGATAAAATTCACAAATTAATTGGTAGAGTTTCTACTTCACTGCCTGGTTACATGTGGGTCAGTATTCATGCTTACCAAGAGCATATTAATATGACAGTTTATGGCAAATTTATTCTTTGGGGATAACTGTCAATAAGCAAAGACATATTTGTGTACACAAATCAAGTGCATGTATTTACATGTATGGTTAGACGTGCTTGACATTTTCATATATATTTGGTTGAAATTCTCATCATTATGTTCCTTATAAACACTGTAAAACAGCATGTTAATGGAAAAATGGGGGGTGTGTAATTGTCTTTTCAGTGTGTGCATCATTTGGACTACAGTTATTACACTCTCCTCTTTGAAATACTAAGTCAGAGATCTCAAGTTTTTGTCTTCAAGCAATTGAAAATTCATCAAGAAAATAGCATTATAGCTATAACTGTAGTTGTGTTATAATTAGTACCATAGCACTGTCAAAGTAAAGGTGATAGCAAACACATATCATCAGACAGAGAAAAGATTCTGAGACGTTTCAGATAGCAAAATAATGTGAAAATAAGTGTGGCATGTGAATGATTAATTAAATATGGGCAAGCCTATACTCTTCCACAAACACATAGAACACACACAAACATAGCACTGAATTCTAAGAAATGATCCTAAACAACAACAAGAATATTTAAATCTCAAGTAGTGACTCTAAATTGTAATACAGAGATTCTTGTACCAGAGTGCATTGGGAAGAGCCAGAAAGACTTATGTGTAATAATCTATTTTTTTTTTAATTTATAGCTAATATATTTTTAAAAAGATAAGGCCCAAGTGAGAAAGTGATCTTATACATTGAACTAGCAAAATTACAGAATATTTTAACATTGCAACAGGTAGAAGTAATGACAAGTATTGAAATCTAACTTAGTGAAACTATACAATCATATCCAACCATAAATTTGAAAAGAGATGGACACAGAGTAGAATATGCTGGATAACTCCATTCACATTAAAGTCAAAGGTAGGAAAAGAAGTTAGGATGGAATGATCATGGTATATGTATAGGTTAGTTCCTATAAAGTCTTAAAACAAACCAAAATAACGACCAAAAAAGAAACAAGGATCATTAAAATTTGTTTAGAGTCCCCTTGGAAAGGAAACACAAAGCTATTTGTAAGGGAAATATTTTGTGACTGGTTGCATAAAAATCTCATAGAAAAAAAAAACAATCCTAAACATGGAATTATTTTCATGAAAAAGAAATATGGGGATAAGGGCTAGAACAGGAGGATCATGTAGGGAGGTAGAGAGAAAATTGGAACAGGGGACTACCATTTGAGGGGTAGTATGGTGGATTAGTCAGTCAGTGTTCTATTGCTGTAAAGAGACACCAAGACTAAAGCAAGTCCTTTTTTTTCATTTTTTATTAAGAAATTTTCTACTCACTCTACTTACTACCCATAGATCCCACCTCCTCCATCGTCGCACCCCCCAGCCCTCTTCCCAAGCCACCCCACATTACTACATCTCCCAAAGCAAGATCTCCCATGGGGAGTCAGCAGAGCCTGGCACACTGAGGCTAGGCAGGTCCAAGCCCCTTCCCACTGCACAAAGGCTGCACAAGGCATTACATCACAGGCACTGGACTCCCAAAAGCCTGCCCATGCAGCAGGGATGGATCCTGATCCCCTGCCTGTGTGCCCCCAAAACAGTTAGAGCCAAACAACCATCTTCCGCATCCAGAGGGCCTAGTCCAGTCCCATGGGGGCTCCACAGCAACTGGTCTACAGTTCATGGTCTTCCACTAGTGTGGCCAGTCATTTCTGCACGTCTTCCCATCATGATCTCAATGTTCCCCACCTGCAGAATACCTCCTCTATCTCATCAATTGGATTCCAGAGCTCAGCCTGGTGCCTGGCTGTGGATCTCTGCATCTGCCTTCATCAGTCACTGGAGAAAGGCTCTATGATGACAGTTAGGTTATTTGCTAGACCAGTCCAGGCACCCTCTGGACCACTGCCAGAAGTTCAAGGTGGAGTCATCCTCTCAGATTCCTGAGATCCTCCCCAGCACTCTGCCTCTTCCTATTCCCATGATGTCCTCATGTATTATGGTAACTTCCTCCCTGCCCCCCAACTCTGTCCCTGTTCCAGCTAGACCCTCCCATTTCCCTATGTTCTCATGCGCACTCCTCACCCTCTGCCACACCCCCCACATCTAGTCAGCTCATGTAGATTTCATCCACTTCTCCTCTGCAGGGTCATACATGTGTCTCTTCTAGGGTCTTTCCCTGTTAGCTAGCCTCTCTGGAGCTGTGGTTTGCAGTCTGGCCATGCCTTCCTTCACATTTAGTATCCACTTATGAGTGAGTACATACTATGTTTGTCCTTATGAGTCTAGGTTACCTCACTCAGGATGATATTTTCTAGTTCCATCTATTTGCCTGCAAATTTCATGATATCATTGTTTTTTACTGTTGAGTAATATTTCATTGTGTATATGTGCCACATTTTCTTTATCCATTCTTAAGTTGAGGGGCATCTAGGTTGTTTCCAGTTTCTTGCTATTATGAATAATGCTGATATGAACATAGTTGAGCATGTGTCCTTGTGGTAAGAATGAGCATTTCTTGAATATATGCTCAAGAGTGGTATAGCTGGGTCTTGAGGAAGACTTATTCCCAATTTTCTGAAAAACATCCATACTGATTTTCAGAGTGCCTGTACAAGTTTGCATTCCCACCAACAGTGGAGGAGTGTTCCCCTTGCTCTACATCCTCTCCAACATAAGCTGTCTTCAGTGTTTTTTATCTTAGCCATTCTGACAGGTGTAAGGTGGTATTTCAGAGTTGTTTTGATTTGCATTTCCCTGATGACTAAGGATGTTGAGCAAGTCTTTAAATGTCTTTCAGACATTTGAGACTCTTCTATTGAGAATTCTCTGTTTAGCTCTGAAGCCCATTTTTTATTGGATTGTTCAGTATTTTGAAGTCTAGCTTTTTAAGTTCTTTATATATTTTGGAGATCAGCCCTCTGTCAAATGTGTGGTTGGTGAAGATCTCTTTCCAATTCTGTAGGCTGTCATTTTGTCTTATTGACCACGTCCTTTGTTCCAGAAAGCTTCGCAGTTTCAGGAGGTCCCATTGATTTATTGTTTCTCTCAGTGTCTGTGCAACTGGTGTTATATTTAGGAAGTGGTCTCCTGTGCCTATGCGTTCCAGACTACTTCCTACTTTCTCTTCTATCAAGTTCAGTATAACTGTGTAGCATGAATCTTAGAAGCTCTAATTAATAAAATCAAACCTGGGAGCCAGGTATTGGGCTGAATTCTTGAAGAGCAGAGAGACAGAACAGACCACAGCTAACCTTACCTCCCAACTCCTCAGCTGATCCTGTTTCCTCAGACTGGAAGCCTCTGTGTCCTCATCCAAATGGATCTCAGCTGAACTGCTTCTAAAAGCCTAAAAGCTTAACCAGCACTACTTCCTGGTTTTCATGCCTTATATACCTTTCTGCTTTGTGCCATCACTTCCTGGGATTAAAGGCTCTTGTTACCATGCCTGGCTGTTTCTTCCTACTTTCTCTTCTATTAAGTTTAGTGTAACTGGATTTATGTTCAGGTCTTTGATCCACTTGGACTTGAGTTTTGTGCAAGGTGACAGATATGGATCTATTTGCAATCTTCTGCATGTTGACATCCAGTTATGCCATTTGTTGAAGATACTTTCTTTTTTCCCATGGTACTGTTTTGGCCTCTTTCCCCAAAATCATATGTTCATAGATATGTGGATTAATGTCAGGGTCTTCAATTCAATTCCATTGGTCCATTTGTTGGTTTTTATGCCAGTACCAAGCTGTTTTTATTACTATGGCTCTATCGTAGAGCTTGAGGTCAGGGATTGTTATGTCTCCAGAGGTTGCTTTATTACACAGGATACTTTTGGCTATCCTAGGTTTTTTAGGTTTTCCATATAAAGTTAAGTATTGTTCTTTCCAAGTCTGTGAAGAATTGTGTTGGGATTTTGATGGGGATTGCACTGAATCTGTAGATTGCTCTTGGTAAGATTGCCATTGTTACTATGTAATTCTACCTATCCATGAGCATGGGAGATCTTTCCATTTTCTGACATCTTTGATTTCTTTCTTCAGATATTTAAAATTATTATCATACAGGTCTTTCACTTGCTTAGTTAGAGTTAACACATGGTATTTTATATCATTTGTGGCTATTGTAAAGGGTGATGTTTCTTTTATTTCTTTCTCAGCCCCTTTATTATTTGTATATAGGAAGGCTAATGATTTTTTTTTTAGTTAATCTTGTATGCTGCCACATTACTGAAGGAGTTATTCAGCTATAGGAGTACTGTGGTAGAATTTTTGGGGTCACTTATGTATACTATCATATCATCTGCAATACTGAAAGTTTGACTTCTTCCTTTCCAATTTGTATCCCCTTGATCTCCTTTTGTTGTCTTATTGCTCTAGCTAGAACTTCAAGTACTATGTTGAATAAGTATGGGGAGAGTGGACAGCCTTGTCTTGTTCCTGGTTTTAGTGGACTAGCTTTGAATTTCTCTACCTTTAACTTGATGCTGGCTGTTGGCTTGCTGTAAATTGCCTTTATTATGTTTAGGCATGTTTCTTTTATTCCTGATCTCTCTAGAACCTTTTATCATGAAGGGATGGTGGATTTTGTGAAAGGCTTTTGCAGCATCCAATGAGATGATCATGTGGTTTTTTTTTTCAGTTTATATGGTGTATTACATTGACAGATTTTTCGTATGTTAAACTATCCTTGCATCCCTGGGATGAAGCCTACTTGGTTATGGTGGATAATTTTTTGATGTGTTTTTGGATTCAGTTAGACAGTATTTTATTGAGCATTTTTGCATCAATGTTCATGAGTGAGATAGGTGTGTGATTCTCTTTCTTCGTTGCATCTTTGTGTGTTTTGGGTATCAGCGTAACTGTAGCCTCATAAAAAGAATTTGGTAATGTTCCTTCTGATTTTATTTGTGAAACAATTTGAAGAGTATTGGTATTAGCTCTTCTTTGAAAATCTGGTAGAATTCTGCACTGAAACAATCTGGTCCTGGACTTTTTTTGGTTGGGAGACTTTTAATGATTGTTTCTATTTCCTTAGGGGTTATTGGTATATTTAAATAGTTTGTCTGGTCTTGATTCAACTTTGGAATGGGGTACCTTTCCAGAAAATTGTCCATTTCTTTCAGATTTTACAATTTTGTGCACTACATGTTTTTGAAGCATGACCTGATGATTCTCTGGATTTCCTCATTTTCTGTTATTATGTCACCTTTTCATTTCTGATTTTGTAAATTTGCATGCTCTCTCTCTGTGCTTTTTGGTTAATTTGGATTAGGGCTTATCTATCTTGTTGATTTTGTCAAAGAACCAACTCCTTGTTTCATTGATTCTTTTTATTATTCTTTGTTTCTAATTTATTTATTTCAGCCCTCAATTTAATTATTTCCTATTGTGTGTTTCTCCTGGGTGAACTTGCTTCTTCTTGTTCTAGAGCTTTCAGTTGTGCTGTTAAGTCACTAGTGTGAGATTTCTCCAACTTCTTTATGTGGGTGTTTAGAGCTATGAATTTTCCTCTTAGCTCTGCTTTCATGGTGACCCATAACTTTGGGTATGTTGTACATTCATTTTCATTGAATTCTAGGAAATCTTTAATTTATTTCTATATTTCTTCCTTGACCCATTGGTGATTCAATTGGGCACTATTCAGTTTCCATGAGATTGTAGGCTTTCTGTAACTTTTGCTGTTGTTCAACTCTAACTTTAAGCCATGGTGGTCTCATAAGAAACAGGAGGTTATTTCAATTTTTTTTTGTATCTGTTGAGATTTGATTTGTGACCAAGCATGTGGTCAATTTTGGAGAAGGTTCCATGGGGTGCTGAAAAGAAGGTATATTCTTTTCTGTTAGGGTGGAATATTCTGTAGATATCTATTAAGTCCATTTATGTCATAATGTCTGATTGTTCCCTTATTTCCTGTTCAGTTTCTGTCTGGCACATCTGTCCATTGGTGAGTGTGTGGTGTTGAAGATTCCCACTACTAGTGTATGGGCTATGTTGTGCGATTTAAGTTTTAGTAATGTTTCTTTTACAAATGTAGGTGCCCTTGTATTTGGGGCATAAATATTCAGAATTGAAACTTCATCTTGTTGGATTTTCGCTGTGATAAAATATGTAGTGTCCTTCCTGATCTCTTTCAATTGATTATCGTTTGAAGTCCATTTTATTAGATATTAGGATAGCTACACCACCTTGCTTGTTAAATCCATTTGTTTGGAAATTTTTTTCCCACCTTTTATTGAGAGGTAGTGTCTGTCTTTGAAGTTTAGGTATATTTCTTGTAGGCAGCAAATGGATGGATCTTGTTTTCATATCCATTCTGTTAACCTGTGTCCTTTTATAAGTGAATTGAGGCCATTGATATTAATGGATATTAATGACCAGTTATTGTTAATTCCTGTTATTTTTTTGGTGGTAGTGTTGTATGTTTCACATCTTTGCTATTTGTTGGTGGGAGACTATCTATTGCCTGTGTTTTCATGGGTGTATCTAACTTCCTTAGGTTGGGTTTTTCCTTCAGGTGCTTTCTGTAGGGCTGGATTTGTGGAGAGATATTATTTAAATCTGTTTTTATTATGGAATATTTTGTTTACTCCATCTATGTTGATTGAGAGTTTTGCTGGGTATAGTAATCTGGGTTGCCATTCATGGTCTCTTATTGTCTGCATAACATCTGTCCAGGACCTTCTGGCTTTTAGAGTCTCCATTGAGAAGTCAGGTGTTATTCTTATGGTTCTGCCTTTATATGTTACTTGGCCTTTTTACTTTGCAGCTCTTAATATTTTTCCTTTAATCTGAATGTTTTGTGGTTTGATTATTATGTGGCAAGGAGGCATTTTTTTGGATCCAGTCTATTTGGTGTTCTGTAACCTTCTTGTATCTTTATAGGCATTTCCTTCTTTAGGCTGGGAAAGTTTTCTTTTATGATTTTGTTTAATATATTTTCTGTGCCTTTGAGTTGGTATTCTTCTCCTTATTCTATCCTTATTATTCTTAGTTTTGGTCTTTTCAGTGACCCAAATTTCCTGGACATTTTGACTCATGATTTTGTTGACTTTAGTGTTTCTTTGACTGATGAATCTGTATCTTTCATCATATCTTCAAGGCCAGAGATCTGTTCTTCCATCTCTTGCATTCTGTTGGTTATGCTTGCACCTGTAGTTCCTGTTTGTTTACTCAGATTTTTCAACTTCCAGCATTCCCTCAGTTTGTGTCATTTTTATTGCCTTGCTTTCAATTTTCAAATCTTGAACTGTTTCCCTCATTGTTTAATTGCTTTCTCTTGGCTTTCAAGGGAATTACTGATTTCTTCTCATTTTTTGTTTGACTTTTCTTCGAATTCTTTAAGAGATTTTTTATTTCCTCTTTAAAGATCTCTCTCATCTTCTTAAGGTCATTTTTAAGGTTGATTTCTTCTGTTTCTTCTGTGTTGGGATGTTCAGTTATTGCTGAGGTACGTTCTGATAGAGCAATATTTTTTGTTATTATTGTTTTTGTTGACTATGTTTTTGCACTGGTGTCTACCCATCTCTTTTTCTATGTGGTGCAAGTGGTGTCTGTGTCTGAGGGAGTCTCTTTTGTTCTTATTGATACTCTTGGTCCAGTGGGAGCTCTTGGTCTAGTTGATACTGATGAACTTTTTTTCTAAGGGAGCAGCTCTTAGTCCGATTGGCTCTCGTGGCCTCTGTCTCAGGGAGTAGCTGCAATCTTGGTACATGAGTGGGTTGGTAGTGGTGGGGTTTGTGGGTTATAGGGTCTGGTGGCAGATGGTGGTAGTCTGACTTGTCTGCAGTAGGTCTATCTGCCAACTGGCCTTAAACTGGGACTGCAATGGATGGTGGTGTAGGGGCTCAGGGTTGTGCCACTAGGCCCAAAGTCTAGGGTCTGGGGTGTTTGGATATGAGGATTAAGACTCACCTCTTAGTCCAATTGGGTGCTGGCAGGCTCTATCTCAGGGAACAGTTCAACTACCACAACTCTTATAAAAGAAAGCATTTAATTGGGGGTTTGCTTACAGTTTCAGAGGTTTAGTTCATTATCATCATGACAGGGTGAATGTGAATGGAGAAGTAGCTAAGAGTGGCTGGAGAAGTAGGTCAGAGTTCTACATCAAGATCTGCATGCAGCAGGACAAGACAGAGAGTCACCTCAGCAACACACTTCCTCCAACAAGGCCTCATCTACTATAACAAGTCCACACCTTCTATAACAAGTCTATGCTTCATAATCTCTTCCAAGCAGTATTACTCCCTGGTTGCTAGGCATTTAAATATATGATCCTATGAGACCATTCTTATTGAAACCACGAAATATGGAAATCTAATTCAGTAGAAGCTTCCTAAAATATAAACATATATGAAGGCTACTTAAATGAAGTTGCCAAATAATGGCAAGACAGAGCCCCAGCACAACATATCTGGTCACCAAAAGAAGCTTTTAGTACAGGGAATTGGTTACTTCTAGTTGAGTTGTTGATCAAAGGGGTTCCATTGGAACCCACAAGGAAGCCAGACTATTGCCAAAGGTACAGGTTGCTCTCTGCAAGTTGATGGCAAGGCCTTACTGATGAAGAGAGCACCTACAAATCTCATTAAGTACATGGAGAAGTCAAGCTGGTGCCAACCTAGAGGCTTCACTCCTATGAGCTAACATATTTGATATAGGAAGCTACTCTACATATATGTTTATATTTTAGGAAGCTTCTACTGTACTAGATTTCTATATGTGGTGGTTTGAATAAGAAACATAAACCCCAACTCATCCAAAACCCTTTGTTTTACAATGGTGCCCTGTGGTGGTATTGTGTTCCCCAAAGTATTGTGCACACTAATAAACTTATCTGGGGTCAGTTAACAGGACAGCCACAATATTAAACATAGAGGATAGACAGTGGTAGCACACACCTTTAATCCTAGCATTCCAGAGGCAGAAATCACTCTGGATCTCTGTGAGTTCAAAGCCACATTGGAAATAGCCAGGCATGGTGACTCATGCCTTTAATCCTAGAAAGTGAGCCTTTAATCCCAGGGAGTGACGCAGAAAGCAGAAAGATATATATAAGGTGTTAGGACCAGAAACTAGCAGCATTTGGCTAGTTAAGCTTTCAGGCTTCTAGCAGCAGTTCAGTTGAGCTTCATTCTGGATGAGGACTCAGAGGCTTCCTGTCTGAGGAAACAGGACCAGCTGAGGAATTGGTAAGGTGAGGTAGCTGTGGCTTGTTCTGCTTCTCTGATCTTCCAGCATTCACCCCAATAACTGGCTTCAGGTTTGATTTTATTAATAAGAACTTTTAAGATTCATCTACAGTGTCCTGTCTGCAAGATATGCTAGTGCAATCATGGTACAAAGCTTGTAGGAGTAACCAAAAATATCTAATTTGTCTTAAAGCCTATTCTTCCATGATATTGGACTGCTGTGGGATGTTCCATATGTCCTGTGGGAGCCTGTTCTCGGGTTCCTCGTGGCTTTACCCAGCAGGTACCCACAGAGGATGATTAGGACCACGGGCCTGAGTGCAGGTGTCTGAGATGATATGCACTTGGCTGTGCTGGGGATGGTCTGTATGTCAAATTGCTCTGATTGGTCAATAAATAAAATACTTATTGGCCAGTGGCCAGGCAGGAAGTATAGGCAGGACTAACAGAGAGGAGAAATAAAAGAACAAAAAGGCAGAAGGAGAGACTGCCAGGCACCACCAGGACAAGCCGCATGTGAAGATGCCCGGTAAGCCATGAGCCATGTGGCAAAGCATAGATTTATAGAAATGGGTTAATTTAAGCAATAAGAACAGTTAGCAAGAAGCCTGCCATGGCCATACAGTTTGTAACTAATATAAGTCTCTGTGTTTACTTGGTTAGGTCTGAGTGGCTGCGGGACTGGTGGGTGAGAGATTTGTTCTGACTGTGGGCAAAGCAGGAAAACTCTAGCTACATTGGACCATACCCAACACTACTTGTGTGACCAAGAACCTGAGAATAGATAGCCTTGGGACCTAGGGCAAAACCAAATACTACTGTTCTACTACATAAATATAGCATTAAAATGACCCCTTAATGACATTCTGTCATACACATATATCAGTGCTTTGCTCAGCCATTATCAGAGAAGCTTCCTTCTATAGCAGGTGGGACCAAATACAGAGACCCACAGCCAATTTGCAGACAGTAAAAGACCTCAGAACAATCAACCCTAAATAGGAAGTCTCCATCAAATCTCTACCATCAGGGCTCAGGGAACACTCAAGAGGAGACTAAAAGAGTGTAAGAGCCAGAAGAGATGGAGGGCACCAAGGAAACAAGGCTCTCTATATCAACAATCTCAATGCACATATGAACTCACAGAAACAGCAGCAAACACAGGGTTTGTACAAGTTTGCAACAGAAGAGTCCTAGAGCTAAAGGAGCAGTAGAAACATGCACCCATCCCTAACCCAGAAGCAATCTCCAACTGATAACCACTTGCCACTTGGGAGAAAATTTAGTTTCCCCCAAGGGACTTTTAATCTGGAAACAAACTACTCTTAAGTGCAGCCTGCATGCCTGGCTGTAGATGGCCAACAGAAAACAAGCTCAATGGCATTCTTGGAGGTTCTTTGTCTCATAATGTCATGTCAGAGATTATATTTTTCTTTATATATTTTATTTGTACTGTCATTTATTTATGTATTTATTTTTTCTCTCTTTCTTAATCCCACAGATTCTTTGCATGCACATTATACCTTCCATTTTTGTGGGTTTTTTTTTTTTTTTGGATTCTTGAGTGTACAAAGTAGTGGGTCTCTGTCTATATCAGTTTCTCATACTTGGGCTGTTTTCCTTTTTTATCCTGTTTTCTCCAATGTGTTAGTTTTTTTTGTTGTATTTTATACTTTATATTATTATTATCCTTTAGAATCTCTGCTTATTTTCTAATGAGAGACAGAAACAGGATGGATCCAGATGGAGGGAAAGTAGTGAGTGAGTGCAAGGAGTAGAAGAGGGGGAAACTGTAATCAAGATATACTATATAAGGAAAAAAAACCATTTTGAATAAAAGGAAAAATAATAAAATAAAGTAAGATAAATATAAATTATCCACTAAAGCCACAAATGAGAAAGAGCTAGGTTGTGTAACTATTTACTGCACAGCAAGTGTCAAAATGTCAAAACACAGATGAAATGATCTAGAAAAGACTATATGACAATATGTTTGAAATAATGAAGATGGTATGGTATAAAGAACATTTTTTAAAGATCATGATGAATGAACTAGAGAGTGTTTGATAGAGAATATGCAGAACATCAGTTAAATAGAAAATAGTGTATATACAGATAACTTTGTCAACACCATTGCAAAACTTTAATAGGCAGAAATGGAATGATATACACATGCATACATTTAAATATGCATGTACCAACAAAAATTCACATGTGCACACCTAAATATACACATGTATATGGTGAGATATTGTGTCCCCCCAATATATTGCACACCCTAATAAAGCTTATCTGAGGATCAGTGTAGACAAAATTCAAAACAGTCTTATTAAATAAGAAACACAGAGCTAAATACAGAGTCAAAAGCCCAAGAGATCAGAGCACTAGCGAAGAGCCAAGACCACTTTTTCTTACCACCTGGCTGCCAGCACTTTCCCAGAGAGAGAGAGAGAGACCTTCTTCCTGTGTGACTTGTCTTTTTATCACCTTTCTGTTCTGCCTTCTTATTGGCTCTAAACCCAACCATAAGACTTCCTTGTCATTGCCTGTCTATACAGACCTCCAGGCCTCTATGGCTGGTACTGAGATTAAAGGTTTGGGTCATCGGGCTTGGCTGAGTCATCAACCACACAGAGACTATGCCTGTCATGTGATCAGATTAAGGGCATGAGCTACCACCACCTGAATTCTGTTCCTGGCTCGCTAATGACTTCTGATATCCAGGCAAACTTTATTTTTTAACATACAAATAAAATCACATTTCAACACAATTAAAATATCACCACAGATCAGAGGGAAAAGCCAGCCACTATGCTAAACATAGAAGTCAGTCAATGGTATTCTAGCATTCAGGAGGCAGAGATCCATCCAAATTGTGAATTTAAGGCCACACTGGGAACAGAGCCAGGCATGGTGGTACACACCTCTAATTCCAGTGGAGAACCTGGTGGAAAGAGGAGACTAAGAATATAGCACAGTAATGTAGGGCTCATGGTATGGAAATTTCCCAGGAACAACCTCTTAGAGAAGGCGATTATGCTGATATACAAAGACAATCTTTATATGATGACCACACCCTAATTCTAGACCACGTGGCAGCCATGAATGCATGGGACAGAATGGAAGAAGTAGGAAAGAAATTTGAGTCATTTACAAAAGTTATACAGGACCCAAAAGAAACCTTCACAGATTTCTTACAACGGCTATGTTCAGTAATAAATAGAATGATACCAAATTCAGAAGCTATCAAGATAATAATGCAGCATTCAAAAAGGTAATTAGACTGTTAAAGACAAGATTGGCACCCTTAGAGGAATGGATGTGGGATATAGTTAATATTGAATCTCATGATCATGATGATATGTGGATAGGAGTGGTAATTTCCAGAGGTTTAAAGAAAAATAATAATGTCAGATGCTTTATAATTTTGGTTAAAAAAGGCCACCAAAAAAGGGATGCTTCTTCAAGGAACAATGGCAACAGAATCCTGCTCCCTTCTGGATTGTGCAGAAGGTGTGGTAAAGGCAAACAATGGACTAATGAATATAGATCAACAAGGGACAGACAAGGTAATGCTTTACCCTTGCCATTGGGAAACTCCCTGAGAGGCCTCTCACAGAACCCCATGGCAAGTTCAGTTCAGTTCTTTTCTGTCATGGTATAAGAAACCTCTTCTCAGACCAATTAAATAACAAATGCCTATTGGAAAAAACATACTACTTAGGGTGATAGGACAGATATAGCAAAGAGAACAGAAAAATCAGGAGAAACCATAAAGCAAAATTTTTGGCATATTTCTTTAAATGAACAAAATAAAAATTAATATTTTGAATAAGTGACATTCTCATGGAGGGTCTTGTAGACACAGGTATGAATGCAACAATAATTGCACTAGAATCTTGGTATCCAAATTAGACTCTTCAGGAGGTAAATGTTCAGCTGTTAGGGATTGGAACATTATCTCAAGTGAAAAAGAGTGCAAGATGGGTCGAATGTATAGGGCCATAACAGAGAGGAAAATTAAAGCCATATCTGGCTAATATAGCTATGAATTCATGGGGCCATGATATATTACAACAATGTAATAACCAAATTAACATTCCCCCAACCTCAGAAACAAACCATAAAATAGCATGTAGCTGGAGATTTCCTATGTCCTGCATGGATTGCAGCTGCTGAGACCCAGGTAAACACACAGAGACTTATATTAATTAAAACTACTTGGCTATTACTTCAGGCTTAGTATTGACTAGCTATTACATTTAAACTCAGCCATTTCTGTTAATCTATATGTCACCACATTTTCCATAGCTTTACCTGTGTGCCATTACTTGCTGTTCCCTGGGTGGTGGGCTGACATCTCCTGACTTGGCCTTCCTCTTCCCACAGTTATCCTTGTCTGCTTATCCCACCTATACTTCCTGCTCAGCTACTGGTCAATCAGCATTTTATTAAACCAGTGTACAAAAGCATTATCCCACAGTACTAACACATGTTTCTCAGAGAAATATTAGAAGATATTATAAATAACTGTTATAAATAACAGTCTCCAGACATCCAGATTAAACAAGAACAGGATACAACAACTGCTGATCTTTCAAAGACACCAACAGCTGTGCCATTAAATGTTTAACAGATAAGCCTGTATGAGTTCTGCAATGGCCTTTAATGACAAAGACACTAGACACCTTGGAAGACCTGGTACAAGAGCAGTTAAATGCTCAGCATATTGAAGAATCAACCAGGCCTTAGAATACTCCTATGTTTGTTATCAAAAGGAAATCTGGTAAGTGGAGAATGGTAACAAACCTAAGAGCATTTAACAAGGTAATTCAGCCAACGGGCTCTCTAGATTCTGGAATTCCTTTGCCTACTCTGTACCTAAAGGATGGCCTCTTATAGTTATCAATTTAGAAGGCTGTTTCTTCTCAATGCCCTTACAAGAAAAAGACAGAGAAAGATTTGCCTTCACAGTGCCTATTTATAACAATTCTCAGCTAGTTAAGAGATATCAATGGAAGGTTCTCCCACTGTGCCAATATTTTGTATTACATCCAGTGGAAGTAATATGTAAACAGTTTCCTAAATCTATAATTTATCATTACATGGATGATATTTTACTAGCTGAGTCAAATGCAGATACCTTGAAAGACTATTAGAAGAAATAAAGAAAGACTTGTCTTGTTGGGGATTACAAATTGCTCCTGAAATGATACAAAGATTATATTAAATAATATAGTCTGTGATAGGCACAGAATATTAATTTTGACAGTGGTTATCACTGTAATATTTAGAAATAGCACACTTTAAAGTAAGATATTTTGAATATAGAGTAAAGTAAGTTATTATTTAAGTCAATCAAGAATTATTTAGAAAAGTAGTTGTACTAAATAAAAGTGAAAATGTTACTAGTAGAATATGATGAGCATGAGAAAATTCTGCTATAATAAAAGAACCAGGAATAGCCTTTACATGGGGAAGAGAATGTATAAAGGTACTAAAAACCATCATGACATACTAATAATAAGTCTGAACTAAAACTATAAAAATGTCATTTTCATATAATTAAGGAAGAAATTACCTGAAGATGACCAATCAAACACATCAGGAGGATGACATATATTCATTTTCACATTTCTATTAGAGCTACTTAAACATTTGATTATTTGATAATTACTGAGACATAGGAATTTCTTTTTGCATTTCTATATGCTCTTTCACAGTGAATTATAAACAATGTTTTTTTTATCAAATTCCACCATCTTTAAAAATTGCTGTCTCTTAAGACTGTAAACTTCTCCATATTTTGTGAATTTTGAGATCTGTGTGGATTTTACCTTTATAATTATGTACCATGAATTTATTATGTTCTCAAAGAAATATTTCCTATTTAACTGAGGACCCTATGCTTTTTCAGTTTTGTATTGGTTTTGATTCTTTGGAATATTCCACTCTATGACTTTATATATTTTTAAATGTAAATTCTTAGATAGTTACAATTTTTTGTCAGTCTTGTGCATGTGTTTAAATAATGTAATTTCAGATTCCAGCCTTCCTGGTTTTTCATTCTAGAGTCTAAAGAGTAAAAATAATGCAGAATTACATGTAATTTTCCTTGGGTATAGAGATTGGGTCCTTATTTCAACCCTCAAAGAAGGAGAAAGTTGTAAATTCATCTATTTCAAGGTACCAAACTTTTAATGATGGGTAGAGATACATGTCTTGTTCAATAGTCTGAGGAATTTTTGCTGAATGAGGTAAAAAGAGAGGTGTTGTTTGTCATTTTCTCTGTCTCTCTTCTATTTGTTTGGCAGTTGAAGTAGCTGGATCTTTCTATTATTGCACATCAGAGCGTTTGAACAAATGCTTCATGTTGTTAGTTGCTTTTTTCTGATAGAGATTTCTTTGATAATTTTTTTTCTTCAGCCAAGAGTTGAGATGCATGTATGAGTTTAGGACAAAAACAAACAAAGAAACAAGCAAAAAAACCCAAAACAATTCCTAAGTTGATCCCTAAGATGATCACTAGACCAACTTTGTTTGAATTTCTTTCAGTCTAATCAGTTAGGCAAAAGGAGAAGACTGAGGGTTCAGGTTTTCTTTCATGATGTTGACACCTTAGATGCCTATTCAAGTATTTCCCATCTCATTTTCTGAGAAAAACTCCATTGTGTTCAGATTCCAAATCATATGATGCATTTTGTAACTTCATCATGTTCAATGTATATCTTAGCTGTGGGGGTAAAGAGACTCAATTTCTTTCTCTTTCTTTTTATTACTCCATATTCCAGTTCATGTGAATTCATGTTTTACATTTGTACTATGCTACTGTTTGCTCACTAGCTGGAGGATGATGCCAGAATATGGAAGAGTGAAGAACTAAAGAATCACAGAATGATTCCCAGTTTTCTAAGATGAACTATTAACCAAAGGCTGAGGGACACCCAACTGGATCAGGCCCTCTGAATAGGCAAAACAGTTGATTGGCTTGATCTGTTTGGGAGGCATCTAGGCAGTGGTACCAGGTTCTGTGCTCATTGCATGAGTTGACTATTGAAACCTGGGGATTATGCAGGGACGCTTGGAGCAGCCTGGGAGGAGGGAACTGTACCTGCCTGGACTGAGTCCACCAGTTCGATCTCAGTCCTCAGGGGAGGCTTTGCCCTGGAGGAGGTGGGAATGGGGGTGGGTTGGTGGAGGGGGGCAGGAGGGGGGAGAACAAGGTATTCCATGGCTGATATGTAGAACTGAATGGTATTGTAAAATAAAAGGAAAAACAAAAAAAGAAAAAAAAAGAATCACAGAATGAAGCTTAACACCTGTAACTAGAGAATGACTATGATTTACTCTTATTTACAAAATGCCACTAAGTTCTGAGCTAATTTGATTCCAAGAATTTTGCTCTTTACACATGTGTACCCACCTGATATACTAAAAATAAACATTGAAGTTTGCTACTTGGTTGCAGTAGCTAAAGATCAAGCTATCAATAAATAAGATGCTGTCAGTCATGTCTTTTAAGCATATAATTCAATCTATTTATGGAGAGAAGGGATAATCAATGGCTGCAGGTTTTAGGGTTTCCTAAATTCCCTGAACAAATAGAATGAATAAAAAAATCATGTTCTAGTTCTTTATTTCAATATTTCCATTATCAAACAAGGAACAACCAGACCATCCATTAGTAAAAGAAAATATATCAATTTGTCTTAAATTTAAAAAGAATGTGGAAGGAATGACAGACCTTGGAGCACTAAGTCTTAAATAGGGTGTCTTCATCAAATTCCTCCCCTCAGGGTTCAGAAGGAGAGACAGAAAGATTGCAAGAGCCAGAGGGGATAGAGGATACAAAGGAAACATGGTCTTCTAAACACAGCAGGATTGTTGCCCATATGATCTCTTAGAGACTGTGGTAGCATACATAGGGCCACAGGAGTCTGGGACAGATGGGGTCCCAGTGTTGTGAGGGTAAGGAGACACAAGCTCCCATTCCTAACCCAGAATCTATTTCCAAGTGTTAACCACACATATATAAAAAACTAATTTTCTCCTATGGAGTTTCACTGGTTATACAAACCACTCTTTCAGGCAGGCAATCCCTATGCCCAGCAGTAGATGGCCAACACAAAATGAACTCAAATGATACTTGTGGAGATCCTTTGTCTCATAATGCTTGTACATATCTCATTTGTGTATATACTATGGTTTCCAGTTTTGTGCTTTAGTGAGATGTCTGTGTGTCTCTGTATCTATATGTTTCTTTTTAAAAACATTTTCTTCCTGTTGTTTATTTTGTGCTATTGTATTCTGTATTTTTTGTCATGTTTTTTTTTGTTACTGTAGATGCCTAATTATTTTTTAAGACAGAGAAGTAAAGGATGTAAATATGGATGTGAGGAGAAGTATGGAGGATCTGGGAGAGTTTGGGGGAGGGAAAACCATAATCAGAAGATGCTGTATGCAAAAAAAATCTATTAAATAAAAAAGAAAAGAAATTTAAAAAGAAAATACCTGAAACAACTCTTAAATTAGTTCATCCATCTATGTATTTCTTTTTTTTTTTTTTTTTTTTTTTTTTTTTTTTTTTTTTTTTGGTTTTTCGAGACAGGGTTTCTCTGTGTAGCTTTGCGCCTTTTCCTGGAACTCACTTGGTAGCTCAGGCTGGCCTCGAACTCACGGAGATCCGCCTGGCTCTGCCTCCCGAGTGCTGGGATTAAAGGCGTGCGCCACCACCGCCCGGCCAGCATCTATGTATTTCTTAAGCAAAAGTTATCCATCAGAGATCAATCTATAAGGTTAGTACCAGCTGAATTTCTCCATGTTCTATGATTTAAGTATATGGTATCTTCAATAATGGTGTCTTAATGTCAATTGCTAGAGGATAATCAGAAGTATTGGCAACCTTCTGTAATACTTGGGCACAAGGCATTGTATGGCATATGGGGAAACTCATTGGTCAGCCATCCAAAAAAATGTAGCCCATTCCTAGATAGCAATGAATTTTTTTTTTGTTTGTTTTTTTTTGAGACAGGGTTTCTCTGTGTAGCTTTGCGCCTTTCCTGGAACTCACTTGGTAGCCCAGGCTGGCCTCGAACTCACAGAGATCCGCCTGCCTCTGCCTCCCAAGTGCTGGGATTAAAGGCGTGCGCCACCACCGCCCGGCGTAGCAATGAATTTTTAATTTGTTACCCTGTGGAATTTAAAAAGGATATTGCCATCCCACATCTACAATACACAAAGAACTCATCAAGCAAGCAAGCAAACAAACAAACAAACAATTGAAAAATAGGGCATGAAACTAAACAGAGTTCTCATAAGGTGAAATTCAGATGGCTGAGAAACATTTACAAATATGTTCGCCATCATTGGTCATTAAGAAAATTCAAATTAAAACTACTTTGAGATTTTTTTTCTTACCCTAGTCAGAATGTTTAAAATTTAAAGAAAAATAGTGATGAATTTTGGCATGGGTGTTAGAAAGATTAACATTCACTTCTGTGTAGATGTATCCAACCATCTTATTAAATAAGAAACACAGAACCAATGCAAAGAAGACAACCAAGAGTTCAGAGGTAAGAGCTAAAAACCTTACCATTCTTCTTGCGGTGGTCCTACCTCTACGAAAGAGACCTACTTCCTGTGTCTGTCTTTTTTTTTTTAATAGAGTTTCTGTTCTGACTTCTCATTGGTTGTAAACCCAAATACATGACCTCCTAGTCACTGCCTGTCTGTTCAGACCTCCAGGTCTTCTATGGTTGGTATTGAGATTTAAGGCATATGTCTCCAATTCTGGCTGTATCCTTGAACACACAGAGATCTACCTAGCTCTGACTACCAAGTGCTGGGATTAAAGGCGTGCACCACCACCGCCCAGCTTTCCTATGGCTTGCTAATAGCTCTGACCCCCTGGGAACTTTATTTATTAACATACAAATAACATTTTAGTACAAATAAAATATCACCATATTTCTCCTTTTCTATTTTAATAAAACGAATGTAGGAAAAAGGTTATAACTAACATAAGAAAACACTATATATGAAAGTACAATAGCTATATAAAATATATGCAAGTAATAAATACCTAAACAATGTCTAGTTCATTTGTATTTGACAACTTCAGAGAAAATAATTCCATTATATATCCTATTTTGGTAAGTTCAAAATGTATCTAATTCAATTTCTATCCTAATTAATCTTCAACTATAACTAATTAATCTTCAACTCCCTCAGAGACCCAAGAAGGAAAATACTATTACCTAATAAAAAGTAAAAACAGAAAATACATGCAAGCAACTTCAAAAAAAATTGTGAGTTGACAGAAACAGCCAGCTGCCTGGAAAGTCACCTGACGTTACTCCACAGTGTCAGGGCATCATCTTCAGCCTATAGGCTTAGCGTATCTGACAGACTCATTTGTGAAGTAGGATGTAGACAAGTTCAATAGTTCAACCTCATATTGGGTGAGAGCAGTCCATGTACCAGAAACACCTGAATTCCACTAGTGTTCTGTCATGATTCAGGATTTTAAATTCTGGAAATTGTTGAAGGTTTTTTTTTTGTTTTTTTTTTTTTTTTTTTTTTAGTTCAGCTGTCCATCCTTCTTGACTATGTGTGTGTGTGTAGCTTCATCTCAGCATCCTCTTCTTCTCCATAACCCTCTATTAAATGCCAGTCTACTATTGAGAGGTGTGAGTTTAGTTACTCTTCAAGAGTAACTGTTTCATGTCATATAGGTCCTTCACTTGTTGGTTAGTGTTACCCCAAGGTATTTTATGCCATTTGTGGCTATTGTAAAAGGTGATGTATCTCTGATTTCCTTCTCAGCTTCTTTGTCCATTGTATATAGAACGGCTACTGACTTTTTTGAGTTGACTTTGTATCCTGCTATGTTGCTGAAGGTTGTTATAAGCTTTATCAGTTCCTTGGTGGAATCTTTGGGGTCATTCAAGTATAGTATCATGTCATCTGCAAATACGGAAAGCTTGACATCTTCCTTTCCAATTTGTATCCCTGAAAAAAGAAATTGAAGGAGATGTCAGAAAATGGAAAGATCTCCCATGCTCATGGATAGGCAGGACCAACATAGTAAAAATGGCAATTTTACCAAAAGCAATCTACAGATTCAATGCAATCCCCATCAAAATACCAACACAATTCTTCACAGACCTAGAAAGAATAATACTCAACTTCATATGGAAAAACAAAAAACCCAGGATAGACAAAGGTATCCTGTACAATAAAACAACCTCTGGAGGCATCACGATCCCTGACTTCAAGCTCTACTATAGAGCTACAGTAATAAAAACAGCTTGGTATTGGCATAAAAACTGACATGTGGACCAATGGAATCGAATTGAAGACCCTGACATTAACCCGCACTCCTATGGACATATAATTTTTGACAAAGAAGCCAAAAGTGTACAATGGAAAAAAGAAAGCATCTTCAACAAATGGTGCTGGCATAACTGGATATGAACGTGTAGAAGGCTACAAATAGATCCATATCTGTCACCATGCACAAAACTTAAGTCCAAGTGGATCAAGGACCTCAAAATAAATCCAGCTACTCTGAACATACTAGAAGAGAAATTAGGAAGTAGTCTTGAATGCATTGGCATAGGAGATCACTTCCTAAATATAACACCAGTAGCACAGACACTCATAGAAACAATCAATCACTGGGAACTCTTGAAACTGAGAAGCTTTTGTAGAGCAAAGGATACAGTCAAGAAGGCAAAGCAACAGCCTACAGAATGTAAAAAGGTCTTCACCAACCCCACATCTGACAGAGGACTGATATCCAGAATATATAAGGAACTCAAGAAATTAGACATCAAAATGACCAACAGTCCAATTAAGAAATGGGCTATAGAACTAAACAGAGAATTCTCAACAGAGGAAACTCAAATGGGTGAAAGACATTTAAGGAATTGCTCAACATCCCTAATTATTAGGGAAATGCAAATCAAAACTGCCACACCAATTCCAGTGTCGTCCTTGTGACATGAACAATTATGTCAATAATAACGAACAGGAGATACGTGTCCCACGAGACTAAGCTCCCTGGAGGTCCCTGGCAGAGTGCCCGTATTATTGCCTCCTTCTCGAAGGAGAAGTGCTTCACAGATCATGAACTCCCTGGGCTATGGGTTCTGTATAACTGCTTTTCTCATAATGTTCTAATTAATTCTATAAAACACAGCCAAAATTAATGAATGCTTGGGTTGTGAACTATGGAGAAAAGGGGAAGCTGGACATGGACCTTATTTAGTTATAGCAGAATGAACTATTCCTTAAAGACATCAAGCCTCAAGCCGCTAGTTAAAAGTATAATAGTTCAGGCCCTTCTAGGGAATGAACACTCACCCACGAGGAATCCTTTAGGAATCCCAACTAAAGTGATTTATGGCAGAAAATATTATCTCATAGGAGGCAGTGGTGGGACCCTCTGTTGAGGAAGTTCAGCATGGAAAACTTAAGGACTACAACAGAACCCCTTCCCTTTACAGGTGTAAAAGTACAAGAGTCCATATTCCAGCAGGTAAAAAGGTTTTATATTAGAAGAGATATATGGTAAAGAACTGAAGAAAGACTTAGGGAGGATCTGCAGCATCCAACTTGGCTAAATGGGTCATGAGAACCAGAAAGTAAAAATGAATAATAAACTATCAAGCAGCTGAGGTAAAGATTAAGGACACAACTGCAAGAAGCCTTCACAAGTCTAGGGACTGTACTAAGTTTAAAAAACACAGACTGCTCTTTGGGTCATAAAGTTCTTGTGAGTGAAGGGATGTGTCTAGTGCTGATTAGTAACTGTGTGCTTGATTTTTTTTTAAAAAGATGATGTAATTGAATTACTGCCAAGATTTTGTTGTTCCCTGTATGACTTGATAGTTTTCTTTTTCTGTATATAAACTACTGATTTGCAGAAGTAAAATTGCAGGAGATTCAAATCACTTTTGAGTGTGTTGTCTGTCTGTCAGTCACTGAATCCTTGCCTTCCTGACTACCCAAGCCCTGATTCTCCTACGGTCGTGGTACTCCCAGTGGGCCAGTCCATGGCACAAAACCACTCTGAGATACCACGTTATGCCTGTCAGAATGGCTAAGATCAAAAACACTGAAGATACCTTATGCTGGAGAAGTTGTGGAGCTAAGGGAACTCTCCTCCACTGCTGGTGGGAATGCAAGCTTGTACAACCACTTTGGAAATGAATATGGCACTTTCTTAGAAAATTGATAATCAATCTCCCCCAAGATCCAGCTATACCACTCTTGGGCATATACCTAAGAAATACTCAATCATACCACAAGAGCACTTGCTCAGCTATGTTCATATCAGCATTGTTTGTAATAGCCAAAACCTGGAAACAACCTAGATGCCCTTCAACTGAAGAATGGATAAATAAATTGTGGCACATATACACAATGGAATACTACTCAGCAGAGAAAAACAATGACATCATGAAGTTTGCAGGCAAATGGATGGATGTAGAAAAAATCATCCTGAGTGAGGTAACCCATACTCAGAAAGACAAATATGGTATGTACTCACTCATTGGAGGATACTAGAGGTGGAACAAGGATGACTAGACTGCTACTCACATCACCAGTGAGGCTACCTGGAAAACAGGACCCCCAAAAGACACAAGGATTGCTCAATGATGGAGAAATGGCTGAGATCTACACAAACAACCTGGACATGAGTGGGAGTAATGAAGGGTGAGGGTCAAGGGAAAGAGAGCTTGTGGGAGCAGGAGATCCGAGCTGGATCAAGGACAGGGAAAACAAGGAATAGGAGACCATGGTAAATGAAGACCACATGAGAAAAGGAAGTAACAAAGTTCTAGAGAAGCCCACAGAAATCCAAAAAGATACATCCACAATAGACTGCTGGCAACAGTTGAGAGACAGCTGGAACTGACCTACTCTGGTGATGGGATGGCCAAACACCCTAATAGTCATGCCAGAAAACCCATCGAAGGACTGAGGAATCTGGATGCATGATCCATGGCTAGGCCCCGGGTGGAGCACTGGGAGTCTAATTAGCGAGAAAGAGGAGGGTTTATATGAGTGAGAATTGTTGAAATCAAGGTTGGATAAAGCACAGGGACAAATAGCCAAATGAATGGAAACACATGAACTATGAACCAAAGGCTGAGGGCTCTGCCCAACTGGATCAGGCCCTCTGAATAGGTGAGACAGTTGATTGGCTTGATCTGTTTGGGAGGCATCTAGGCAGTGGTACTGGTTCCTGTGCTCATTGCATGATTTGGCTGTTTGAAACCTGGGGCTTATGCAAGGATGCTTGGCTCAGTCTGGGAGGAGGGAACTGGACCTGCCTGGACTGAGTCTACCAGGTCGAACTCAGTCCTCAGGGGAGGCTTTGCCCTGGAGGAGGTGGGAATAGGGGATGGGCGGAGGGAGGCAGGAGGGGGGAGAACAAGGGAATCCGTGGCTAATGTGTAGAACTGAATGATATTGTAAAATAAAATAAATGGGGGAAAATAAGAATAACTGTTTCAACTGCCATTCCACTGCACATCAGAAGCCATCGGCCCACTGCCTGTTCAGCTGCCTTTGAAGAAAAGGGCACTGTACCTTTTCCAGATTGCGAAGGCCACTTCAGGGATGGTGCCCTATTTTCCTGGCCTCAGAAGATGCCTTTTGATAAAGCCATAACCACATTTGTTTTGGCAAGAATCAGTAGTCCTTTGTTTCATGTCCTGTCTGTCCTCTTTGTCTGCAGTTGATTCGAGGATACTTTGTTGTCCAGTGGCTAACTTTTGACACAATGAAAGTTAACACCATATGCAGTTTCTTCAACACCCATATTCTCTCTGAAGTAGATTGGTACTGCCAGGAGCCGACATGTCTCAAAATCATAACAAAAAGAAAAATTTTCTAAGTTATTAAAAAATTTTAAATGCCATATTCTGTAGATCTCTGAAGGGATGACCTGTCTATCTAAAATATATCTGCTCAGTTTTGAAAACATACTAATATGACTACAAGTTCTATTATAAGGTCTAACTACTAACTTTCATTTCTTTATATCCTAATAGTTGGTAATAATAACGTCCAAGAATGCGCAATTTGCATTACATTGTTAAATGAATGGTATAAGTACAATATCTTGAACAAGATGAAAAATATGTATGGCATTTTCTAACAATATCAATATCTATCTATCTATCTATTTATCTCTCTCTCTATATATATATATTATACAATATAAAATAATCCAATCCAATGTGAAGTATTTAAAACTAGTAATTGTCTTTTCCTTTCTTTTTTCTTTTTTCTTTTCTTTTTTTTAAACAAGAATGTTAAATCTAATCCCCTTTGCTTAGCCCATTTCCTAACCCTTGACAACAACTTGTAACCACCCCCTCCAAATAATGAAAATTATCCCAGACCCAAAATCCATTAAAGACCAAAATAACACCATCCCCACACCACCTCTTTGGGAATGTTGACGTCATATTTTTAAAATTGCTTCCTGCCGGGTATGGGCAAAGGCATCGTTATCCCGAAAAGAAAAATTTTAGGATAATTGTCAAATTCTAGGAAAGATAACTATATCCTTTGTTATACAGTCTTTGTATAATGACAAAATTTAGGGTGTATCTCAAATCCTTATTTAAGTAGTCTTTGAAACTGGATCATCTCAGCTAGCCCTCTCAAAATTGCTCTGAGCACTTTGTAGTTCATAGCTGATCTGTATATGATATTTGTCAGGTTAGTGATATCATTATTGTCCACGTGGAATTGTTGTTGTTGTGGGGCCCCATCTTCTTCCTGGAGACTTCAGTTGATGTTAGGCCTGGCCATGATTCCTGCATAAAACTGATAAGAGACTCGAACACAAATATATATATATATATATATATATACACACACAGTTAATTGAAGCCTTTTTTCTAGAATTTGTTAGTACTCTATATGACCATTCATATCTTAACAAAGGTTAAAGTTTATATATATCTGTATATATATATATATATATATATATATATATATATATATATATATAAATCTTGTAGATTTTGATATAAAATTCATACTTTAAGAAAATTTTAAAGAATCAGAATAGAATCAAAGAGTTGAGATTAGTAGTAGAATAGTCCCTTAATTAATTTGGTTTTTCTCCTGTACCATAGCAGAAGATAGCTCTTTTCTTCTGGCATAGTACAGGGAGTTTGCATTTTCCTTTTAACATCATGCTTGAGTATAAAGAATGAGTGAGCCATTCTCCAACTCCACAGACAACTTTAAATTTTAATTGAACTGGGACTATTAGAAGACAGATAGTGTTAAATTTCATTAGAGAAGAGCAGAAACAAACATTTAGGAAGACCTATAAAATTTTTTAGAGGATATACCCATATGCCAGTTCACTCTGTTACCAGGGATAGATGATTTGTCCCTTTTCTTCAGTTGTCTCATTTGTCTTGTGTTCTTCAGATTCCTTAACCTTCATTCTCCAAAAAGACAAAAACAAAAAACTTCCCCAATAGTAATTTTGGGGATGTTCCTCTTTGGCAAGTTATTATCTGATTAAATGAAAAGGCATGTTTTACTGGTATAATTTGGTTTAAATTGAATGTTCATGCTGGTTGATGAACTACCACCTCCTCTAATTAACGGGTCTCTTTTGTTAAATTGAACTTTTATCAATTTTGATGGTAGCCACAGCTTATCTTCTCCTGTAAAAACAAAAGCAAAAACTTGTCTTCAATGTAACACATGGTTTCCATTCTGAGGTCAGAACATCCTTAAAGTATATAGGCTGATATAATTCTGTAGTTTTTTCTATTATCCAATGTCTCTTTTCAGCTGTTTTTCCTTTCTCATTGGCATTGAGAAAATTCAAATTTAATAGAGCATTATGCAGTCTATTTCAGGGGGGTGTTACTGCTCTCTGTTTATTTAGCATATCCTTTAGAGTTCTGTTTGTTCTTTCTATAACTGCTTGACCTGTAGGATTATATGGTATACCTGAAATATGCTTTATTCTGTAATAAGCAAAAAACTGTTTCATTTTAAAAGCACATATGATAGAGCAATGTCAGTTTTGAATTATGCAGGTATACCCACGATGGCCATAACTTGTAGCAAATGAGTGATTATAGAATCAGCTTTTTCAGAACTCAAAGTAGTTGCCCATTGAAATCCTGAATATGTATCAATGGTATGGTGTACATATTTCAATTTTCCAAATTCTGTAAAGTGAAACACATCCATCTGCCAGATTTTATTCCTCTGAGTACCCTTTGGGTTACATCCTACTGGTAATGGCATTTGATTGTATAAGGAACAAGTCGGACATTTCTTTAATATTGCTTTGGCTTATTGCCAGGTTATGGAAAAATCCTTTTTTAAACCTTTACTATTGACATGATGTTTTTTATGAAATTGTGAGGCCTCCAGCACATTTCCTATCAATAATTTATCAATCTCCTCATTGCCTTGTGCTAGAGGGCATGGCAGACCAGTATGTGATCGAATATGAGTTATATATAAAGGGTGACTCCTTTTCCTGAATGTATCTTGTAATTGAATAAATAGTGAAGTTAATTCTGAAGCATAAGTGATAACTTCTGCACTCTCAATATGAAATACCACTCTTTCTGCATACTGAGAGTCAGCTACTATGTTGAGAGGTTCTGAAATATCCATTAATACCAACAGAATAGCATACAATTCTGATTTTTGAACTGAATTATAAGGACTTTGAACAGCTTTACTTACATTTTTGGATTTGTATCCTGCCTTTCCTTGTTAGTTGGCATCTGTATAAAATGTATGAACTCCAGATATGTGTTTTTGCCATACAATTCGAGGCAAGATCCAATCAGCTCTCTTTATAAGAACAATTCTATCGCGTTTGGGACATTTCCTGTTAATTTCTCCCAAAAAAATTACTGCAAGCTTTTTGCCAAGGTTCACTTTCTGTCCATAATTTTTCAATGTCCTCCTTAGTTAAAGGTATGACAATTTCTGCTGGGTATATTACTGCTAATTGATGAAATCTCAATTTTCCTTTCCAAATCAAGTCAGAGATTTTGTTCACATAAGTTTTTAATTTTTTATTCGGGTTATTTGGTAAAAATATCCATTCCAATATAATATCTTTCCTCTGCATTAATATTCCTGTAGGAGAATGCCTAGAAGGTAAAATAACCAAAATGCAATCCAGCATTGGATCAATACAATCCACGTGCCCTTCATGTCCTTAATTTTCTACCAAGACCAAGTGGTTTTTAATGGAATCTTTTCATGTTGGATGCCAAATGTAGGTGTATCCAACCGTCTTATTAAGTAAGAAACACAGAACCAATGCAAAGAAGAAAGCCAAGAGGTCAGAGCTAAGAGCAAAAAACCTTACCCTTCCTCTCGTGGTGGTCCTACCTCTCCAAAAGAGACCTACCTCCTGTGTCTGTCTTTTTTTTATAGAGTTCCTGTTCTGCCTTCTCATTAGTTATAAACCCAACCACATGACCTCCTAGTCACTGCCTGTCTGTTCAGACCTCCAGGTCTTCTATGGTTGGTATTGAGGTTAAAGGCATGTGTCTCTAATGCTGGCTGTATCCTTGAACACTCAGATATCTACCTAGCTCTGAGTACCAAGTCCTGGGATTAAAGGCATGCAACACCATAGCCCAGATTTCCTATGGCTTGCTAATAGCTCTGACCCCCGGGCAACTTTATTTATTAACATACAAATGACATTTTAGTACAAATAAAATATCACCATACTTCTGGTAAGAGAGCAAACTGATATGGCTACTATGGAAATCAGTGTGGCAGTTCCTCTAAAAGCTAAAATAGATCTATCATATCGTACAGCTAAATCACTCTTGGGAACATACTCAATGGACTCTATCTTATTGCAGAGATACTTTCACATCCATTTTCATTGCTGCTCTATTCATTATTGCTAGGCTATGGAAATAATGTCCATCAACTGATTAATGGACATTGATTATGTTGTACATTTACACAATAGAGTACTAGTCAACTACTAATAAATATGGAATTATGGTGAGTGGCAATTATCAGAGTGAGATAACATATCCCAACATGACAAACATCACATTTTCTCCCAAATATGAATGGTAGATCTGAATTTTAAGATATGTGTGCTTCATTTGGATTACTCACAGTGTAATTCAGCAAATGAATTAGATGACATGGTAAGCATAGATAGAACAATGTGGTATAAAGTCCTAAAGTGAAATAATGGAACAGGGAGGGTTAAATGGGGTGGGATGTGGGATGGCAGAGTAGAGCAGTTAGTACTGAGAGGGACAGATAAGACCACAGAACTTTAATAAACGTTATAGAGTAACCTACTACTGTAGAAGCTTATGTACAGTTGCTATGAAATGCAGCCTTCAGTCAGAAAGATTTGTCTTATACCAGCATGATTGTTTATTTCAGGTAAGGGAACAACCAAGTGTGAGTGACAACAGTTGTTCTAACTTAGCTGCCTCTGCTGCCAACCAAACTCATTTAAGGCTTCAACATGATGTCAGGTGGATCATAATTGGTCATTTCCTAGGAAGTGTTAAGCTCTACCTCAAGGCTACCATCAAATATCCATAGCAAGTGAACAGCATGATTAGAGTCTCTGGGTTTTCCTTCCACTATCAAATTTCAATAAAATCCTTTCATCATGCATAAGAGATATGTAGATGAATTTCTAAAGAGTCATATTAAATAAGAAACACATAGCCAAATACAAAGACATAGAGATCAGAGCAATAGCTTCCAACTAACCTTAGTTTATCACCTCACCATAGCTTCCCAAGAGAACCTCTTCCTGTCTAACCTGTGCCTTTATTGCCCTCCTGTTCTGCCTTCTCATTGGCTCTAAGCCCAGCCACGTCACTACCTTGTCTGTCTATACAGACCTCCAAGTCTCTATTGTTGGTACTGGGATTAAAGGCATGTGTTACCACACTTGGCTGTATCCTTTAACACACAAGGATTTTTCCTGCCATATGATCAGATTAAGGGCTTGTGCTACCACTGCCTGACTTCTGTTTATGCCTTTAATCCCAGAAAGTGAGCCTTTAATCCCAGGGATTGAGGCAGAAAGCAGAAAGATATATAATGCGTGAGGACCAAAAACTAGAAGCTTTTAGCTGGTTAAGCTTCAGGCTTTCAAGCAGCAGTTCAGCTGAGAGCCATTGGAAAAATGTGGGCAGAAAGTGAACCTTGACAAAGAGCTGCAGTAATTTTTTGGGAGAGACTAACAGCAAATATCCCAAAAAGTGATAGAATTGAACTTTATAAAGAGAGCTGATTGTATTTTGCCTCACATTGTATGGGAAATACCCATATTTGGAACTTGTACATATTATACAGATGCAAGCTCTTTGTTAAGGTTCACTTTCTACCCATATTTTTCCAATGTCCTCTTTAGTTAAAGGTATGACAATCTCTGCTGGGTCTATTTCTGCTAACTGACAGTCTCATTTTTTAAATGAACTCAGAGAATTTTTCCACATAATTTTTAAATTTTTTACTCTGTTTATTTGGTAAAAAAATCGATTCCAATATAATATCTTCCCTCTGCATTAAAATTACTGTAGGAGAATACCTAGATATAAAAAACCAAAATGCAATTCAGCTTTGGATCCACATGGTCTACATGTCCTTCCTTTACTAACATGATGAAAGGCCTATATTCCACCTCCAGGACAACAAAACAAACAAATGAATAGCGTCATGACCTTAACTACTCTTGATGTTAGGCATTTCACTACAGATTCAATTTTTTCATGAATATCAAATTTCATCACTACCACCACCACCACCACCAACAACAACAATAACAAAATTACACAGTAATAATGAATAATGATATAAGATAAATGTTGTGGGGATTATTAGAGGATGTTTTGAGCAACTTTTAGACAAAATATTTGAAAATTTGTTACACAGGAACAAATTCCAGATTAGTCAATGACATTGAGAATACTATTTTCATATTAGATTTTTATCAATAATTTTAAGAAGATAAGCATATGCCTTACATTACTGAAAGCAGTCATCAAACACCTTGACACCTCCACTACTGCCATCTTATAGAGGCTTCAGTAGAGTGTGGCCCATGAGCCAATTCTAGTCTATTACCTGCTTACACATTACTTTTGTGAACTAAGTAAAATTTTTAAAAAATTCAATATTTGAAAATCCTGAAGGTTTAAATACATCAAGATTTGGAGGGATTGCTAAGTGGTTAAGAACATTTGGTGGTCTTATAGAGGACTTGAGTCTAGTTTCACAAACCACATGATGGTTTACAATCATCCATAATTGTCATACCAGGGGATCTGATGCTTGATTCTGACATCTTCCCAAAAAAGGCACACACGTGGTACCCATACATACATGCAGGCAAAACACTCATGCACATAAAATTAAATAATTAACAAAAATTATACAAAATTCTAAATGAATTGTTTTCAAGTAGTTTTATTAGAATATTAACATGCATAGTTGGTTATGTATTGTCTACACTGCTTTTGTGTAATAAGAAGGCACAGAAACACTTTTATTTATTGAAACACATGGCATTGGTGTGGAAGCCATGCTACTGACCTCTAGTTTCCTCTGCCTCAATTATTCTTGTAGTGATAAACATGGCTCACTCACCATTGTGTAATATTATACCTAGTGACACATGAACAAATGAGAGCCAAAGAAAGGATGCTAGCAACGTTCAACTTGGTGAACCAATGAGTTCTATTGGGGTTGTTTCATCATAGTATAGGTGAGAGATTTCTTGTAGGAGCAAAAGTGACTTAAAAGTAGCCGTATCACCAGAAAGTCACCTCATCCTGGATGACTCACCAAAGCTGCAATCCTAGAGCTCAGTGCTCAACTTGTATGTAGCTCAATGGATTAGAGAGTATCTCTTATAAGCAGCCCAAGTGGTCTTAGCCTCTTCCAGGTAGCTTATTCTTTTTCTCAGCTGATTTTTGTCTCTACGAGGCAACTCAGCTGTTCTCTGCTTCTTCCAGGGAGCTGGCTTGTGTGAGAGTGTCCAGCAGCAGGCTTTACTGCTTATATATGCTTGATAGGAGAGGACTAGGGTATCTGGTCAGGAGCCCCTGAAGCCTTTGAGTTCTCTATTTCCTGAGCTTAAGAAGCTCCCTGCAGGATTAAATGTTGTATTTCCCTTCAGAAAACCATATACAGTGAGCTTCCCTCTAAGGTTTTATCTTGAAGGAAATTGTTTATATAACATCTTTTCTTCATCTCTTTCAGGCCATATTATCATGAGTTCTTTCTTGAAAACTCTATAAAGTTGAAACTGCTGTTCCTCTCCTAACATTGGCATTCATATTTTATATTTTGTGATTTATTTTCTGTATCATGCTTATAAGGAGTTGGCATCTTCAGTATAATTTACTTACAGTTTTGGTCTCACAAAATAGAAATTTACTTTGTTGTTTGGTTTGGTTTGGTTTAGTTGCTGGCCAGACACACAGGAATTTTTCAAAAACCATTGATTAAATGAATGCATGAGTTGATGAATATTAAAATGATTTAATATTTGGTGTAAGTTAGATATTTTCCTGTATTTTAATTATCTTTAATTTTCAAATAACCATTCAGTGTATAACTCAGGAGCCCCACTGGTGAACACTTTATCATTCACAAAAAGATAATCAAGAGTAGTAGAGGTTTTCATCAGGCAATCCTAAGCTGGTTTAGTTCCTCTGCTATCTAGGAATATTTATATATTTAAGATATTTTCTTGGTTTTGGGAATGTTTTAAACTGGGACAGACAATGCTAGTCTTTTTTCAGTAAAGTAAATCTGGTTCTATAGCAAATGAAAAATAATTTAATTTTAGAAAGAGACCTCTAAATAAATCATCGACTAGGCCTTGCGATAGCAAATATGCTTATCATGCTGTCATAAGTACCACCTGTCAGAGTCGTATCACAGATGATAGCTATAAAATAAATACCACACGGAGTTAAAGAGAGCCATGGAGATAGACTGCATTGCTAAGATCTAAAAACTAGTGCAAGTGAAATATTTTGTAGTATAAAGATGAAACTAATAACATTCATTATGGATCAATACTGCTCCACTTAGGGACTCAGATTCCATTTGCTGTGAGGACTGAAGAATCTGATTTCATAGTTGGTAATTTTGCAGCTGCACAAGGTTTCTTTATGACACTGTGTAGCAATATTTAGTGTTTGAGAATCAAATATTGTATTTATTTGTTTCCCTTGCTCCTGGGCAAATAAAACTGCAACTGTTCGTACCAGAGATGTCAAAGTGAAGTTATCGAAATGTGGTTTCTATATTATCTTTTGACAGTAAATATTCATTAGACAAGTCAAATACATTCATGGGGTAATACCCATGAGTGACTCTGATCTCTTGTTTTGCACTGAAATTTCAGTGGGTTGGAAAGGTCTCTCAGTGGTTAAGAGCAGTGGTGACTTTTCCAAAGGAACATCTTTGATTCCCCACATCCACATGGAAGCTCAGGGAAATCAGACGACATCTTCTGGCCTCCACTAGCAGTAAGCACACAGTGGTGAACAGATATATACATGCAAAAAAATCTATACACATAAAATAAGAATAAAAAGTCTTGGAGACATAAAATATACCTATGATTGTGGCAGTGAGAGGTTTTCCTATAATTACTCTCTGGGATAGTCTGGGCATTGGTACTTAAGAAATTTTCCTAGGTAGTAGTACCATGATTTAGAGTCGTTCCTTTAGAGCTATATATTATTTGCTTTTCTGTTGCTGTGCTAAAATACCATGGCCAAGGCAACTTACATAAAGAAGATTTTATTTGTGCTTTCAGTTCTACTGGGATAAGAGTCCATCACGGTTCAGGAGTATGGAGTCATAGAAATAAATGTCAGGCATGATGGCAAAAACAGGAAGATGAGAACTCACATCCTCAATTGTAAGTGTACCATTTAGAGAACTGGGAGTAGGGTAAGGCTTTAACCTTGTAAATCCCATGACCAATGATGTTAAGGCCACATTTCCTAAACTTCTCAAAACAGTGTTATCTACTGAGGACTAAGTATTCAAATTCTGGAACCTATGGGTGACAATCCTCATGTAAACTACCACAAGCTAGATATTCATACTAAGAGAAAAATAACAAATCTCTGCGTATAATGGGATTATGTTTCTATATAACATAGTTCTAGTTTGTGCTGCAAAATGAAAATCCCAGTTACTACATTATCTTGGAGAGTTCTTTGATTAACTCTCAATTCATTCTTTTCTCAGACTTCAGGTTGTGTTGTAGCCTATGTGATATAAATGGCTATAAACTAAGATGAAATGTAGAAGTAGCCTTCTGATTCAATAAGAAACACAGAACCGCAAAGATGAAAGCCCAAGAGGTCAGAGCTAAGAGCCCTATTCTTCACTCTCCAGCTATCCTCTTCAGCCAAGAGAACTACTTCCTGTGTATTTGTCTTTATAAAGACTATCTGTTCTGCCTTCTCATTGGTTGTAAACACAACCACATGACCGCCTCATCACTGCACGTCTGTACAGACCTCCAGGTTTTCTATGGTTGGTATTGAGATTAAAGGCATGTGTCTCCATGCTGGCTGTATTCTTGAACACACAGAGATCTACCTAATTCTACCTACCAGGTGCTGGGATTAAAGGCATGCACCACCACTGCCCAGTTTCTGCTATGGTTTGCCAATAGCTCTGACACCCAGGCAACTTTATTTATTAACATACAAATAAAATCACATTTCAGTACAAATAAAATAACACCATATTTCCTCTTTTCTATTTTAATAAAAAGAAAAAAGGAAATGGTTATAAATAACATAAGAAAAACTATATACAAAAGTACAATAACTGTATCCCATATATACAAGTAATGAATACCTAAACAATGTCCAGTCCATTTGTATTTGAAAACTTCAGAGAAAATAATTCCAATATCTATCCTATTTTGGTAAGTCCAAAATGTATCTAATTCATTTTCTATCCTAATTAATCTTCAACTATAACTAACTAATCTTCAACTCCCTCAGAGACCCAAGAAGGAAATAATATTACCTAATAAAAAATAAAAACAGGAAGTGCATGCAAGCAGCTTCCAAAAAAATGTGAGTTGACGGAAACAGCCAGCTGCCTGGACAGTCACCTGAGATTTCTCCACAGTGTTGGGGCATCATCTTCAGCCTATAGGCTTTGCGTATCTGACAGACTCATTTGTGAAGTAGGAAGTACACAAGGTTAATAGTTCGAACTCACAATGGGTGAAAGCAGTCCATGTAACAGAAATACTTGAATTCCACTAGTGTCCTGTCATGGTGCAGGATTCTAAATTCTGGAAACTATTGAAGTTTTTTTGTTTGTTCATTTTTTTTAATTCAGCTGTCCATTCTTCTTGGGTATGTGTGTATGTAGCTTCATCTCAGCATCTTCTTCTTCTCCATTTCCCTCTATTAAATGCCAGTCTACTATTGAGAGGTGTGAGTTTAGTTACTCTTCAAGAATAACTGTTTCAGCTGTTGTTCCAGTGCACATCAGAAGCCATCAGCCCATTGCCTGCTCAGCTGCCTTCAAAAAAAGGGCACTGTACCTTTTCCGGATTGCAAAGTCTACTTCAGGGATGGTGCCAAATTGTCCTGACCTCAGAAGATGCTTTTTGATAAAGCCATAACCACACTTGTTTTGGCAAGAATCAGTATTCCTTTGTTTCGTGTCCTGTCTGTCCTGTTTGTCCTGTTGTCATCAGTTGATTCAAGGATACTTTATTGTCTGGTGGCTAACTTTTGCCACAGTGAAGGTTAACTCCATATGCAGTTTCTTCAACACCCATATTCTCTCTGAAGTAGATTGGTACTGCCAGGAGCCAACAGGTCTCATAGTCATAATAAAAAGAAAAATTTTCTAAGTTATTAAAACATTTTAAATGCCATATTCTGTAGATCTCTGAAGGGTTTGAAGATGATCTGTCTATCTAAAATATATCTCCTCAATCTTGAAAACATACTTAATATGACTACAAGTTCTATTATAATGTGTAACTACTAACTTTCATTTCTTTATATCCTAATAGTTGATAATAATAACATTCAAGGATCAGAAAATTGCATTACATTGTTAAATGAACATTAATAAGTACAATTAGAAATACACATATAGCATTTTCTAACAATATCAATTTCAATATATATAATTTGTATATAATATAAAACAATCCAATACAATGTAAAAGTATTTAAAGCTAGTAATTGTCTTTTTCTTTTCTTTTTTAAAACAAGATCCTTAAATCTAATTTTCTTTTCTTAGCCCTTTTCCTAACCCTTGACAACAACTTGTAACCAACCCCCCAGAAACAATGAAAGTTATCCCAGACTCAAAACCTATTAAAAGACCAAAAAATACCACCCACCCCATACCACCTCTTTGGGAATGTAGGTGTCATATTCGTAAAATTGCTTCCTGCTGGGTATGGACAAAGGTATGATTATCCTGAAAAGAAAAATTTTAGGATAATTGTCAAATTCTAGGAAAAGTAACTATATCCTTCATTATCCAGTCTGTGTATAATGCCAAAGTTCGGGGTTTATCTCAAGTCCTTCTTCAAGTAATCTTTGAGACTGGATCATTTCAGCTAGCCATCTCAAAATTGCTCTGAGCATTTTGTAGTCCAAAGCTGATCTGTAGATGATGTCTGTCACCTTAGTGATATTATTATTGTCCAGGTGGAATTGTTGTTGTGGGGCCCCATCTTCTTCCTGGAGACTTCAGTTGATGTTAGGCCTGGCTGTGATTTCCTGAAGAAAACTGATAAGAGACTGAAACACAAAGACATATATATCCAGCTAATTGAAGCCTTTTTTCTAGAATTAGTTAGTACTCTATATCACCATTCATATCTTAACAAAGTTTAATATATATATATATATATATATATATATATATATATATATATATAATTTATATATCTTGTAAATTTTGATATAAAATTGATACTTTAAGAAAAGTTTAAAGAATCAGAATAAAATCAAAGAGTTGAGATTAGAAATAGAATAGTCCCTTAATTAATTTGGTTTTTCTCCTGTCCCATAGCAGAAGATAGCTCTTTTCTTCTGGCATGATACTTTTTGCATTTTCCTTTTAACAACATCCTTGAGTTTAAAGAAGGAGAGAGCCATTCTCCAACTCCAAAGTAGGCTTTAAATTTGAATTGAACTGGGACTATGATAATACCAATAGTGATAAATTTCATTAGAGAAGAGCAGAAACAAACATTTAGGAAGATTTATAAAATTTTTTAGAGGATATACCCATATGCCAGTTCACTCTGTTACCAGGGATAGATGATGCATCCCTTTTCTTCAGTTGTCTCATTTGTCCAGTGTTCTTCAAATTCCTTAACCTTCATTTCCCTAAAAAACAAAAACAAAAACAAAAACCTTTCCCCAATAGTAATTTTGGGGATGTTCCTTTTTGGCAAGTTATTATCTGTTTAAATGAAAAGGCAGTGTGTTACTGGTATAAGTTAGTTTAATTTGGATGTTCATGCTGGTTGATGAACTACCACCTCCTCTAATTACGAGGTCTCTCTTGTACAAATTGAAACTTTATCAAATTTTGATGGTACCCAGAGCTTATCTTCTCCTGTAGAAACAAAAGCAAAACCTCATCCCCAATGTAACATATATCCTGTTTTCCATTCTAAGGCCAGCACATCCTTAAAGTATATAGGCTGATTTAATTCTGTAGTTTTTTTTTCTATTATCCAATGTCTCTTTTCAGCTGTTGTTCCTTTCTCATTAGCATTAAGAACATTCAAATTTAATATAGCATTATGTAGTCTATTTCTAGGGTTTTTTGTTACTCCTTTATGTGTATTTAACATATCCTTTAGAGTTCTGTTTGATCTTTCTATAATTGTTTGACCTGTAGGATTATGTGGTATACCTATAATATACTTTATACTATAATAAGCAAAAAACTGTTTCATTTTAAAAGAGGCATATGATGGAGCATTGCCAGTATTGATTTGTGCAGGTATACCCATGATGGCCATAATTTGTAGCAAATGAGTGATTACAGAATCAGATTTTTCAGAACTCAAAGCAGTTGCCCATTGAAATCCTGAATAAGTATCAATGGAATGGTGTACATATAACAATTTTCCAAATACTGCATCTGCCAGACTTCATTCCTCTGAGTACCCTTTGTGTTACATCCTGCTGGTAATGGCATTTGATTGTAGAAGTAACAAGTAGGACATCTCTTTACTATTGCTTTGGCTTGTTGCCAGGTTATGGAAAAATCATTTTTAAACCTTTACTATGGGCATGATGTTTTTTATGAAATTCTGAGGCCTCCAGCACATTTCCTATCAATAATTTATCAATCTCCTCATTGCCTTGTGCTAGAGGGCATGGCAGACCAGTATGGGATAGGATGTCAGTTATAAATAAAGGCTGACTCCTTTTCCTGAATGTATCTTGTAATTGAATAAATAGTGAAGTTAATTCTGAAGCATCAGGGATAAATTCTGCCATCTCAATATGTAATACCACTCTTTCAGCATACTGAGAGTCAGTTACTATGTTGAAAGTTTCTGAAATATCCATTAATATCAACAGAATAGCATACAATTCTGATTTTTGAACTGAATTATAAGGACTTTGAACCACTGTACTTACGTTTTTGGATTTGTAACCTGGCTTTTCTTGTTTTTTGGAATCTGTATAAAATGTATGAACTCCAGATATGTGTTTTTGCCATACAATTCGAGGCAAGATCCAATCAGCTTTCTTTAAAAGAACAATTCTATTGAGTTTGGGATATTTCCTGTTAATTTCTCCCAAAAATTACTGCAAGCTCTTTGCCAAGGGTCACTTTCTGTCCATAATTTTTCAATGTCCTCCTTAGTTAAAGGTACAACAATTTTGGCTGGGTATATTCCTGCTAATTGGTGAAATCTCAATTTTCTTTTCCAAATCAAGTTAGAGATTTTGTCCGCATAAGTTTTTAATTTTTTATTCGGGTTATTTGGTAAAAAATGTCCATTCCAAAATAATATTTTCCCTGTGCATTAATATTCCTGTAGCAGAATGCCTAGAAGGTAAAATAACCAAAATGCAATCCAGCTTTGGATCAATAGGATCCACATGCCCTTCATGTACTTTGTTTTCTATAAAGGCCAATTCTTTTTCAGGTTCAGATGATAATTCTCTTGGACTGTTTAAGTCCTTGTCACCTTCTAAGGTTTTCAACAAATTAGTCAGTTCATCATTTTTTACCCCAACAATAGTTCGTAGATGAGAATTATCTCCAAATAATCTTTGAAAGTCTGTAAGAGTCTATATTCGTTCTCTCCTAATTTGTACAATTTGGGGTCTAATATTTTGCAGCTCTATTTTTTATCCTAAATAATTAATAGAATCTCCTCTTTGTATCTTTTCAGGAGCAATTTGTAATGCCCAGCAAGACAAAATTTTCTTTACTTCTTCAAACATTCTTTCTAAAGTATGTGCATTTGAGTCAGCTAGTAAAATATCATCTGTATAATGATAAATTATAGATTTAGGAAATTTTTTACATATCACTTCCAATGGCTGTTGTACAAAATATTGGCACAGAGTTGAGCTATTCAACATTCCCTGTGAGAGGACCCTCCATTGAAATCTTTTAACTGGTTGAGAATTATTTTAAGTTGGCACTGTGAAAGCAAATCTTTCTCTGTCTTTTTCTTGTAAGTGTATTGAAAAGAAACAGTCTTTTAAATCAATAACTATAAGAGGCCATCCTTTAGGTTCAGAGTAGGCCAAGGTATTCTAGATTGTAGAGAGACCATTGGCTGAATTACTTTGTTAATTGCTCTAAGATCTGTTACGATTCTCCATTTACCAGATTTCTTTTTAATAACCAATACAGGAAAATTCCAAGGGCTAGTTGATTCTTCAATATGCTGAGCATTTGAATGTTCTTCTACCAGCTCTTCTAAAGCCTGGAGTTTCTCTGTTGTTAAAGGCCATTGCTGAACCCATACAGGCTTGTCTGTTAACCATATTATAGGTAGAGCTCTTGGTATCTTTGGAAGACCCTCAGTGTTTGTGCCCTGTTCTTGTACAATCTGGATGGCTGGTGACCACTCATTAGAATAATACTTTATAATATTTCTCTCAGAAATATGTTCTAGTTTATGATTTGGTTCTGAGGTTGGAGGGATGTTAATATGAATATTCCATCGTTGCAACAGGTCTCGACCCCACAGGTTCATAGCTATGGTAGCCATATATGGTTTTAATTTTCTTCTCTGTCCTTCTGGACCTATACATTCAAGCCATCTTTTACTCTGTTTCACTTGAGATAATGTTCCAATTCCTAACATTTGAACATTTACCTCCTGAAGAGGCCAAGTTGGATGCCAAAGTTCTGGTGCAATTATGGTAACGTCCGCACGTGTGTCTACCAGACCAGACAACTAAACACCATTTATTTTTATTGTTAATTTTGTTCTTTGTTCATTAATAGAAGTTTGCCAAAAAAAATTTCTTTGTTTTCTCCTGAATTTTCTATTCTCTCTGTTTCATCATCCCAACCAGCATGATTAATTCCAATAGGTATTTGGTTATTTAATTGCTCTGAGTAAGGGTTTTCTCTACAACTGCAGGAAAGGTTTGAACTGGATTTGCTATGAGGGCCTACCTGAGGCCCCTCTGGTAGTTTCCCAAAGACTGAGGCAAAGGATTACCTTGCCTGTCTCTTTTTGATCTACATTTGTTAGTTCAGTGTTTTCCCTTTCCACACCTTCTGCATACTCCAGAAGGAAGGAGCATTCTGTTGCCAGTGTTCTTTGAAGAAACATTGTTTCTAGGAATGACCTGTTTACATTCCCTTTTCAAATGTCCTGGCTTTCCACATCCAAAACATCTAACATTCCTCAAACCTTTTGAAATTGCTTTTCCTACCCACATATCATCATAGTCATGAGCCTCAACATTAACCATATCTCTAATCCAATCTTCCAGAGGTACAGATCTTGCCCTTAATTGCCTGATTACTCTTTTGCATGCTGCAATTGTGTTCTCAAAGGCCAGAAATTCACTTATTAACTGACTAGCTTCTAAATCTGGGACTTTTTACTGTTGAAGCCAGTCTTTGTAAAAAAAAAATCTACGAAAGATTATTTTGGGTCCTGTATAACCTTTGTAAATAACTCAGTTTTCTTTCCTGGTACCTCAACTCTGTCCCATGCATTCAAGCCTGCCATTCAACTTAGAATTAAGGTTTGGACATCATATAAACATTGTGTTTGTACTGAAGCATATTGGCCTTCTCCAATAAGCTGATCCTGGAAGACTTGTATTCCTTTATCCCTCCTCGGTTTTTCTATGTTTTTGCCTCCTCTTCAAACCACACTTTCCATTGGAGCCTTTGTCTTGGTTCCAGAACAGCCTGGGCCAGCTCCTGCTAGTCCTGTGTTATAATCCTATTATAAGTTGACCAGGTTTTTAACTTTTGCTTTACATATGGGGAATGCATGCCATAAGATACTATTGCTTCCTTAAATTTGTAAATCTAACATTTTAATTGGAGCCCAAATATTTTGTGTATTCACTTGATCAGGTAACTGCTGTATGGTTACCAGATAAATTAAGGGTGACTGTGTGAAAACACGCTTTCTTTCTGTAACCTTATGATCCAATCTTGAAACAACTTCATTGTTAATTTCTTCTGTCTGTATCTGAATTTCTCTATAATTCATTTTTACAGGTTTAACAGGTTTTTCTAAAGCTTTTATCCTGGCACTTACATTGACTATCTTTTTAAATAGTAAAGTGGGGATAAGAAAATTAGTAAAGTGCATAATCCAATCAACAATAATCTTCTCATATAGTTGTTCCATTGTCAGACTGCCTAAAATTTCAAACAAAGCCCAGTTTTGTTCCAATGTATACATAAAACCCATTTTTTAATGTTGAAAAGAATTTCTCTTTTAAATAGTTTCCTTTAAAATATCTGATGTCTTAATTGACTTACCAAGTCTGCATAGAACAGTAGAAATCCGAGGGAATTTCAAAACAGTCACCTAGTGTCAATGGTGTGAATCCAGAGTGAGAGAGAGAAAGAGAGAGAGAAAGAGAGCGAGAGCGAGAGCGAGAGCGAGAGAGAGAGAGAGAGAGAGAGAGAGAGAGACAGAGACAGAGACAGAGACAGAGAAAGAGACAGAGCAAGAAAGCATAGCCACAAGTTCTGGCTAAAAGCTTAAATCCAGCAAATGTGTTCCTGCTTGAGTCGAGTCAAGCCTGGGCTCTGGCTTCCTTAAGCGCTGACCATGTGTGTTGGCTTTACAGGCAGGTGCCCTGTTCAGAAGAACAGGCCTGATTTTTTGTAAGCACTGGCTTTAAGCAAGTAGCTCAAGCTGCAGCTAACTGCTTGGGGCTATGGTCAGTCAGGCCTGAGACCAAGCCGGCCTGGGCCCGAGCTAGGGAGATGGGCCTCCCATGTGGGAACCTGGACCAGCTGCCAGGCCATGCCAAGTGGTTTTTTAATGAATTCTTGCCACGTGGGTGCCAAATATAGAAGTAACTGTCTTATTCAATAAGAAACACAGAACCAGTGCAAAGATGAAAGCCCAATAGGTCAGAGCTAAGAGCCTTACCCTTCACTCTCCAGCTATCTTCTTCAGCCAAGAGAACTACTTCCTGTGTGTTTGTCTTTATAAAGACTTTCTGTTCTGCCTTCTCATTGGTTGTAAACACAACCACATGACCACCTCATCACTGCCTGTCTGTACAGACCCCCAAGTCTTCTATGGTTGGTATTGAGATTAATGGTGTGTGTCTCCATGCTGTCTGTATCCTTGAACACACATAGTTCTACCTAACTCTACCTGCCAAATGCTGTGATTAAAGGTGTGCACCACCACTGCCCAGTTTCTGCTATGGTTTGCTAATAGCTCTGACACCCAGGCAACTTTATTTATTAACATACAAATAAAATCACATTTCAATACAAATAAAATATCACCATAGAATTCAGGAGTGTCATACATTGGTCTCTAAACAATGAAGAACCAAATATTCATTTGAAGCAATTTCATTTTATTTCATTTGGTTTGGAAGTCAGCAGAACTGCCTAATAGGACTTAAGAGTACAGGCACTGTAGGCAAACTGCCTGATTGCAGTTTACAGCTCAGCCAAAAATTACCTCTGTGGATTATAGTCAGTTACTTTCTCAGTTCCCAGGTTGGCTCATGTTTAAAGCAGTGATAGTAACAATTTCTAGTGTAAGGATAATAAAGGTGCCTTCTAATAAGTATTATTTGAGTTGTTTAGGTGGAATGGAGACCATAGTTGAAAGTCCCAGTAAGAATTATGGGGTGGTTTAACATTAAAAGAAATCTTTGGGTCCTCTATAATACTCCAGTTGGTGACCTCACTGACTCCAATTAAAATAATTCTTATCCATACATAAACCCTTCTAAATTGATACTCCTGTTTTTGAAACTGTCCTAAACTCAATTACCATGCTTAAGAGTCCCTCTGCATTATTTCTCACTGGTTATTCCATGGGCTCTTCCAATATATAGTGCTTAAAATGAAACTTTTTCTTCCTCGGGATTCTGGATTACAGACTCACCACTTAAACAGAAAAGCCTTCTATTATTCACCCACACCTTTGACCAAACATGGATTTTTAGTTATTTCCAAATACTTTTATTCCTCACCATTCTTCCATACCAACCTTTTCCCAAATTTGGAGGCAACATGGCAGGAAAAAAAAGAGATTGAATAGTGTCTTAACAGTTATAAAAACAATATGTAATATCTGCCTTTCAAACCTATAGAAATAAATAAATAAAGTGGAATGTATACAGGCTATATGGATCAGTTCTGACAATACTTAATTGCTATGTTATTTTGGCAAACTATTGACTCTTTGACCCTAATTTAATCATCTATAAAATTATTCATTTTGTTTTTTTTTAAAAATTCAAATAAGTAATCTGCTAATTTGTTTTATAGAATTTAATTGCTTTGTGTAGATATATAAATTATATGTGAAATATGGCATACATATACATAAATATTTAAATATGACCTGCTGAGTCCATATAATGTTACTCTTATGTATATGATTTCAGCAATTACCACTTGGTATTGGATAAGCAAATATAGGGTTCACCCATTGGGAATACAAATTCTCTTTCCCTCAGCATTCCTTAGTTGCCTGTATGGTGCCTTTAAATTTCCCCCATACATTATATATATATATATATATATATATATATATATATATATATATATATATATATATATATATCCATTTTTCAAGACAGGTTTTCTCTGTGTAACTTTGTGCCTTTCATAGAACTCACTCTGTAGCCCAGGCTGGCCTTGAACTCACAGAGATCCACCTGCCTCTGCCTCCTGAGTGCTGGGATTAAAGGAGTGTACCACCACCACCACCTGGCGCCCCTTATATTTTAGAAGGTTTTTTGGTGTTCTTCTTGTTCTGGACTTGTTTAGGCAACCATATTGTTGTTGAAAATATCATCATAGGTGAATTTTCTCTGTCATTTTTTTTTGAAGCACAATCTTACAGGAGAGTTCCTGGTCCTTTGGCTCTTACAATCTTTCTCCTGTCTCTATAATGTAATTGGAGTTCAGGCCTCTTAAATAGGATGGAAAACATTCTTAATACCTTAAACCTAAACATATACCTAAGGCAAGTGAGGTCACAGATCTTAGAAGAGCACCTCCTACCACCAATTTATTAAACTAGTATAATTCTTAACTGCATTCTAAATATATATTCTTAACCCCACAGATAAATGCAGCTCTCATCGTTTATCATCAAAAAATAAAAGCTTTTCTTTGCAACAAGGAGGCCATTGCAGAAAAACATAACTGGTCAAAATGCAGAGAACAACTGATCATGGGGTTCCTAGCTCCAATGGATACATCCATAACACAACTCATATCCCTAAAATGATGACCTTAATAGATATTAGGCTTAGGCATTAACTTTAGTGTAAGAGCTAATGTAATGTAACTGCAAGATGTTTGTAAAATAGCAGCATCTTTTTCACATCATCTGATTTTGAGAAAGGGAATTTGGCAGTGACTGTATTCTTTACTAGCATCTCTTAAGGAGTTGTGATATGTAATTCAATTCATGTTTCATAGTAACAAGCCTTAAAATCTCTTTCTTTCAAATAATCTCCCATTCATTTTATTATCTTCCAATATCTGTTTCAAAAACATCCCAATGTCTAAATTTTCTCACAAGCTCCAAACTGTATTTGATATGATTATAAACATGTGAGCAATGTAAATCCTGCACTTTATGCCATTATTGGATCTTTAGCTTATTGTTCTAAAATGAATCCATACTGTTGTTTTACCTTACTGGAAGATCAACTTATTTGTTTTTCTTTATAAATTTTTTGTCATTTTTTATATGTATGGGTGGTTTATCTGCATGTATGTTTGTTCAAGATGTGTGCACCTGGTACCTATAGTGAACAGAAAGGTGTGTTGACTTGCTGGTACTGGAGTTATATATGATTGTGAGTTGATATGTATGTGTTGAAAATCAAAATTAGGACCTCTGGAAGAGCACCCATCTCTCTGATGAGCCATCTTTTCAGCTTCTGTTTGTTTTTCTATTTGTTCTTGGATTTTCATGCCATATCATACTGAGAAGCAAGAGGCCTTCATAGAATTGTCTACTTTTGAAATTTTATAAAATGCATTTATTGAAAAACAAATTTCAAGAACCTTTTTGACCTAAGACATTTAGATTGGCTAGAACAGATCCAGGAGTAAAAATTCTGTTCCCCTTTGCCTTGCAGTTGTGTGTTACTTCCATTATACCATGTTGTATTTTAAGTCCCAGATGCCGTGTCAAAAATTAATGACAGAATTATCTTAGAATATGCAAGTGTTAGGAAATTCCTCTAGGAAATACCATATATACTTCACTTAGTTTGTAACTAGAGATTTATGATGCTCTTTAATTCAATAAGGCAATAGAGGTCTAATTCGGGCTTACTCTCATGTTTTTCTATAACTGCATCTCATCCTATCAGGCAACAGAATTAGCCAAGACAGAGACAAGATATCTGTTTTTCTTGTACCTAAATGCATGCTTTCCCATGACCATTGGAAGTGCATGTATAATTTTATTATGTTTTCTAGGCATGGAAAAATTAAAATGACCTTGTACAGCCTCTGGGAGGAGAGCGGATAAAACCCCAGCTGTAGCAGAAAGTTCCAATTTACTGCCACTCTGCTGATTATATGCTTGCATATTTCCCAAAATAGTGAAAAGCTGTTGATGCTATAAAATAAATCAAAGACAGAAAAGATGGTTGTTGCTGGGGAGGTTTGCAATATCATAATATATGGTGAAGGGAGCATTGGGTAGGTGGATTAATGCTGTCATGATTTAGGAGGTAATCACACAAGAAAATATGTTTTCTTCTTCAAATATTCTTGTTTCAAAATGAAGAGATGAATAGAGGCAAGCTACCATAAGCCAAAACTAGAAATATCCAAATGATCAAAGTATTTGGAAAGTCTGTGCTTATAACAGCCATGCTTATTTTAAATATTAGCTTATATGTTTTCAAAAATAACTGAGTTGGTTCTAGTGACAACTGTAACATACCAATTATTACCATTGTCACTATCAGCTAATGGACTCACATTGTGGAGATGATTTGGCTAATATCATATATTTTATCAGTAGTAGGAGTTCAAGGGTGTCCTTCCACAATATGGCACTGCTGCATTTTTCTCAAATTGTGTTCTTTATGGGATCAGAGAATTGGTTAGGAGAAGAGAAGGTAGCAACCAGCTTCGAACTTTCTTTGTGAGCTATGTATCATGCTAGATGGTTTTAATTTTCATTCATTTTAACCCATGATCATGCTATGTCATCTCTGTAACCTTGTAACTGAGGAGATGTTTAGAATACTAAAACCAGGACAACACGGTATCAGGAATTCTACTGAACAGAAACAAAACTGAAGCTTTTTGATAACTTCTTTTCATCCTTATAGAATCTTTGTACATGCACAGAAAAGTATTTTACAACTATGGTTTCAAAATAAATCATGTATTAAGGAAATTTTTTTGGAAAAATGAATATTTAGACATGAAAAACCTATATTTTATTTTTGATATTATAGTATAATTACATGTTTCTTCCTTCCCTTTCCTTCCTCCAAACTCTTCAATATACCCATCCTTGATCTTTTTCCAATGCATGACCTCTTTTTCCATTAATTGCTTTTACAAGCATATATGTATGTGCATATACAGTCCTAAATGTAAACTGCTCAGATTGTATAATGTTACTCTTTTATATGTTTTCAGGAATGACCATTTGGAATTGATACTCAGTTGGTGCACTCATCCTTAGGGAAGACTATTTCCCCTACTCTCAGAAATGTTAGTTGCCTATAGTTCCTTGTGGGCTTTCTCCCATACACTTAAAGGCACATCTATTGGAATCCTTGTTAAGCCTATACTTAGGCAGTAAAACTTTATTGGTTTTATTGGTATTATTTGATATTACTAGGATGCACAACCTCACAGCAACTCCATGAACCCCTAGACTAGATCAATTTTAAGAAAAAATGCATTGAAATATATTTAATTAAATCATAAATATTTGTAATACATATAACGATATTTTTCTTTTATTGAAAATAGAATTTTTTCATACAATATATCCTGATTATGGTTCCCCTCCCTCTATTCCTCCAAGTTTCTCCCTACCTCCCCTCCTATCCAGATCCACTTCCTTTCTCTCTCATTAGAAAACTAAAAAATTAAAAGGGACAATAATAAAATATAATACATTATAATAAGATAAAAGCAAATACATCAGAATAGGATGAAACAAACAAATAGAAAGAAAAGCACCCAAGGAAAGGCATGAGAAGCAGATAAAGACAAAGAGACCTACACATTTGCACATTCAGGAATCCCATAAATGGCAAAATAAGAAGCCATAACATACACACAAAGGACTTATAGGGTACAACAAAGCAGAAAATAATTAAATAAAAATTGTATAGAAGATAAAATTAAGGAAAAAAAGATAATAACCCTGACAACACTATGAGACAAGGAACCTCTGAAAAACTGCATTGATTTCATTTTCTGTTGACTGGGCATGTAGCCTACTTTTAGGAGTAGTTTGTTTTAAGCAAAGGATAATCAGACTACAAGCCAAAGCTCCAGAGAAGCTAGCTAACAAGGAGGACCCTAACAGGAACACATGGAATGCCCTGGGAAAGGAACTAGATGACATATCCTGAGTACATTAGGGGTGAGGGGGGCAATAGAGGGTAGGGGATGAGGGATGAGGACATAAAGGATCAGGATGGTTGAGCTGGAACAGGGATGAAGTGGGAAAGCAATGAAAAAGATATCTTGATAGAGGAGTTATCATGGGGATAGGAAGAAACCTGGTGTTAGGGAAGTTCCCAGAAATCCACAAGGATGACCCCAGCTTAGACTACTAGCAGCAGTGAAGAGGGTGCCTGAACTGGCCTACCCCAGGTATTCAGATTGGTGAATACCCTGTCATCATAGAGCCTTCCTTCATCCAGTAACTGATGTAGGCAGATGCAGAGATCCACAGTCAAGCTCCAGGTTGAACTCCAGGAGTCCAGTTGAAGAGAGAGAAGAGGGATTCTATAAGCAAGGGGTATCAAGATCATGATAGGGAAACATAAAGAGACAAACAGCTGTGGAGCCTCCATGGGACTGGACTAGGTCCTCTGCATAAGTGAGACAGTTGTGTAGATTGTTCTGCTTAAGGGGCCCTCAGGCAGTAGGATCAGGGTCTATCCCTCATGCATGAGCAGTGCCTAAGATGGCACAACTTGCACAGCCTTAATGCAGGGGGAGGGGCTTGGACCTGCCTCAACTGAATGTACCAGGCTTTGTTGAATCCCTACAGAGGAGAGAGTGGAGGGTGGGTTGGGGGTAAAACCTGGGGGGGGACAGGAGGAGGGAAGAGAGGGAGATCTGTGGTTGGTGTGTAAAATGAATAAAAAATTCTTAATAAAAACAATAATAATAAAGAGTAGTTTGTTTCCCCAGTGAGAATCCCATGAAGAAAACTAAATTTTCATTTGAAAGTGATTATCAATATAAGATAGCTCGAGGTTCAGGATTTGGGCCTGTGTCCACTTCTTTCAGCTCTACGACTCCATCTGGTGCAGACCCATGAAGGCCTTGTGCATGCTGCCTCAGTTTCTGTGAGTTCATAAGTGCATTGATATGGTTCATTTTTAGGTGTCCTCCATCCCCTCTGGCTCTTATACTCTTTCTGCCTCCTCTTCTTCAGAGTTCCCTGAGTCCTGACGGGGAGGGATTTGATGGAGACATTCCATTTAGTGCTGAGTGTTCAAAGGTCTCCGACTTTTGGGTAATATCTGGATGTGGATCTCTGTATTTGATCCCATCTACTGCAGGGAGAAGTTTCTCTGATGATGGCTGAGCAAGGCACTAATCTGTGAGTAAAACAGAATGGTGTTATGAGTAATTTTATTGTGATGTCTTTTTTTTTTTTAAACAGTAGTACTTGGTTTTTCCTTAGGTCTCTGGGCATTCTAGTCTCAGGTTCTAGGTCTCCTAAGCAGTGTCAGTATGGGTGACATCTGGTGAAGTGGGCCTTAAGTCAAATCAGATATTGATTAATTACTCCCAGAGACTATATAGTGACTTTTAGCTATAGAACTTAAATTACAGAATAAAGTAACGTGGTGATATAATACAAAAATCAAACATTGAAAAGACAGGTGATAAAAACAAGGAGTAAAACTCAATATATTAAGAGAAAGCAAAAAGTAAGAAAAAATTGATTCTTTGAATTAAGATCACTCTATATAGACCAAGCTGGCTTGATTTTTGCTATTCTTCTGTCTCATCTTCTTGATTGTTAAGGTTTTTATAGTATGTCACTATATCTGGGCAAAAGTGATTTTTTTTTAAAAAATAAATTATGGCTTCAAAAGTTACTGGTGAAATAAAATGTAGGAAAATAGAAAATCTTATGAAACAAATATCTGAAAATATGAAACAAATCTTAGAAAACATTTTCAGGAAGAAAGGTGTGTTTGAGGGTGGTGGGAACTAGCTGAGCAGCTGGTGAATGATACATTACCAAAACCACACCAAAATAAGGAATGAATACAGTAATTAGAAAGGAAATAGCCTGCCATTGGAAGAACTGATGATGGATTGTAGTATACAAACAATGTGTGAAGGTTGATTTTGATTGAAAGGTGCTTTTCTGGTAAAGAAAGTTCTATTTGAACATCTGCATGGTCACTGCTGATATTAAGCACTATAAAACTAAAAGGGCACAGAAGCATTTATGTTATGAAATATTCATTCTGAAACCTCAGACATGGAGGGCAGAGCCGAAACTCACCTAACCTTTCATTGGGGCTGTGCATGAATTTAAGTTATAGCTAGTAGTGCTTAACTATAAATGTTAACCCTTGGGTGCTTTCTTGCCACGCAGAATCTGCACGAGTTTTATTAACTTTGAAAGAGTAGTTTGGGCATCTAGGGAATTTATAGAAAACTTTTTTTCTGAAGAAATTTAGGTAAGTGAAAAGGGACTGTCAATTTATACCAAAAATTGAATTATTTATAAACTCCAAATGACATTTAAATCTAAGAATGTCTTAAATAATACATTTTTGGGAATTTCTTATGAATAGAAAGAACTTAGTAGAGCTACTTTCAATGTGAGATATTCATATGTACATAATAAAACAAACTATTTAATAGTCTTTATTTTTCTTCTTTTCTTTAAATTTGTAGGTAACACTGTTATAGTTCACAGATTTATGTATAAATTAAGCTCTTGTTTCTTCATCCAAGCATATTCTGACTGAGCCGACATGTCTTTGAACCATTAAAATGCAGACACTCCCTTAACCCAATAAAGGGAGCATTATGCTAATTAGATTATGTGTAATTTCTTTTCCATTCCAATCAGATTCAAGCTTAGATATTTCCATTCCTTCAGTCACATTTCTGGTGTTTTCTTTACCTGTTATCTCCCTGGAGTGTTCCTGACAGTTTTCTTCATCCTCTGTCACAAAGTGGAGAGCAGCTCCCTCACCTTTTCCTTTATCAGCATATTTAACATAATATTACTAAAGAATGTAAGAACCTGAGGTTCTTGGTTTCAAATAATTACACCACATATGATCAAATACTTTGTTTACCTCTCTTAACATAGTGAAACAGTAAATAGTCCTTGACTGTATATTAAAGTCTATAAATGCTTATCTTGGCAAAATCTACCTCTGACAGCTTGATACATGGAGTGGACTTATATAGGTGCAAAGTTAGCAGTCTGGCATAGAGAAAAGACTAGGTTACATTTTTTTTTCTGTTGGATGTCTGTATGTGGCAATACCCTAAACCTATAATATGCTAGAATGACACCCTGAAACAAATGCATGGGTTGTAACTAAGGTTGAATAAACAAATGATGATATTCTGAGTGGCTCCCTTCTGTGAATTTGAAAGTTGGCACTTGAATTTAACTCTGACATACATAGAGTATTACCACTTTGTTTACTTTGTCTCTTAAAGCTCAAAGAGGGTAATCCAACATCATTATAAATTGAATATGGCACACAGTGGGCACACATAACGGCTTAGCAGCCAGTTGGAATTAGAAAGAGTAGTGTGATTTAAGGATGATTTATATAATGCTACATCTTATACTAAAAGTGAACTTGAAACACTAGAAAACAGTATTTTACATATGTGTCTTAAATCTCCTCAGAATGTGTCAACACTGTGTTGTCTTACCACAGCAGCAGGTGAATTCTATGTGGATTACTGAGATGTAGAATTTCAGATTCATAAGGCTTTACACAACAAATTTATTCAGAAGAAAGAAAGAGGGTACACTAGAAAATTTTAGATATTTGGATATTTGTCTCTAGTGTTGCTGGGATAAATGAAACATATGCAAAATAGGAAAACAAAGCATTATTCAAGTCATGCCTTTTTGTTCCTGGGCAGCATCAATGACTCCTGGTATATTCCTGGTCAGGGATCTAGTGTTCTTATTGCTATGGTCTTTCATTATTTGCCTTCCCAGTGTGGGCTTCTACTTGACTGTGTGAGTGATGGAGCAATTATTCATTTTTTATTTTTAGTATAATGTATCAGAATGGGAATTATTATTTGTTCCTGTTTGGACCAAGTTTGCTGTATGTGTTCTCTGCCCTCAAATTAATTATTTAGTAAAGTTGGATAAAATATATGAAGTCTTTCACTTATCATTTGTTGCTTAATTTGCTTGTTTGAGTTTGGTTCTATATCACACTGATGTTTATTCTTACGTTTCAAAATTTATACTTATATTTATTGGTTTGTTACAAGACTATTTGGTTCAGTAGCTCATATCATCAAGATAGATTTTACTGTTTCTCTCTTTCCTCAGATGAAGTCTAACTTATATATTCAGAGAAAACACTATGCAAAAATTATCTTATTTAATGTCTTTATTAAAACATTAAAATTTCTAAATTCACAGAGAACTTACACATATAATCCAAATGTTCTTTTCTCTTATTTCTTCAGAACAGCCATATTCTCCTTTATAAATTCAAACCAATGTTTTTCCATTTTTTGTGACTTTATTTAAGCTGCCTAAGGTTAAAATACCAGATATGGGAACTAAAAATTAAATATTTTACTACTCTTTCTACTCCACTTATATTTTTAGTTCTTGTAACTTTATCTTTATTATGCCTAATTATTAAATTTGGTATTCAATGCAAATGAGAAAAGCTATGAAGAAAATACATTTCCATAAAATCTGTTTTCAGTCCTGCAACTTAACATGATTGTTGTAGGATATTTTTACACTGTATGAAAATGTATTGCTCTGATTGATGTAATAAAAAGATGAATAGCCAATAACTAGGAAGAGGTAAGGAGGGACTTCCAGGGAGAGTGAGCACTCTGAGAAGAGAGGCAGAGAAGCTAGCCAGAGGCAGAAAAGTCAGACACACAGAATGGGATAGAGGTAAAAGCCATATAGTAGAACATAGATTCATAAAAATATTGGTTAATGTAAGTTATAAGAGCTAGTTTAAAACAAGCCTAAGCTATAGGCTGAGCATTCATAATTAAGAGGTCTCCATGTCATTATTTGGGAGGTAGCTGGAAGAACAGAGAAAGACTCCTTACACACCAGCTGCAACCTTCCTCTCCCCCTGCCTCAATCTCCCATGGATCCCACAGACCATACCATCCTAACCACCCTTCCCCCATTTATCCCTGTATCTCAGCTCACAACTCCATCAGCCAGGCCCTCCAGACCTAATCCCCCAGTCTCAAGCCCTGCTTTGCAGCATAAAGCCCATGGCAGAATTTCTTGCCCCCTGCTCCTATCTCTTGCAGATTCTACAGATCTATGCCTTTTAATCTTCCTCTCCCCACTAGTTGCTTTGTCCCAGACTCCAACTTCAGCAGGCACTCCCTGCTAACCAAAGGGTCCCTCCTCCCATAGCAACAAGTAGGTTGAAGGCAGACACACTTCTACTGCTCCTGAGATCCAATCTCCCCCCACTCACACCTCACCATTTCATTCCCAGCTCTGTAGCAGGAAACATGCTGTGTTCTCCATTTCTTAACTGACTCTATCCCCAATGCATCACAAAGACTATCTCCTCCATCCTTTCTTCCTCCAAGTTTTCTTAATATCCCAGTGTCCAACGCCAGCATATGTTCCCTGTGAAAACACCAGATGAATAGGATAGGAAATCAGGCAAAACACAGCAATCACAGTTTTCAAAAATTAGAGAGGATACAGAAACTAAGGGACAAAAATCTTACCCAATAAAAACAAACCCAGAAATTAGCACCTAGACCTATAACTCATCCCAAACTCAATGCTAAGACACTAACATAAAAAACACAATCAATAGGAGTGATGGCAAAGGTATGTCTCCACTACAGCCCAGCTATCCTTGCAAAACAGGCTGTGAATATTCAAACATAAGTGAAACACAAGGAAAAGACCTTAAAACAGCTTTTAGGATTATGATACAGGTCCTTAAAAAGGAAATGAATGAATTCCTTAATGAAATTCAGGAAAACACTAAGAAACATTGTAAGGAAATAAATAAAATTGTTCATGACCTAAATTGGAAATAAAATCAATAAAGAAAATCCAAACTGAGGAAATAAAAAAATTAGAAATTTAAACAGAAACTACAGAGGCAAGCTTGACCAACAGAATATAAGAGATAGAAGAGAGAACTCTTTCTCTCTGAAGTAGCATCTTACAAGCTATTTGATCATAATGATGAGAAAAGGAAGTAGTATTCTATTGGTTCCAACAGTGGGATCATTGCTGTGACAAACATGACAATTTTGGAATTGTGAACTGTAAATATCTTAGAAAGCTACAAGAAAAGCTGACTGAATCATTCCTGTGGGAGTCTGGAAAACAAGAATACTGTGATAAATACAGACTATGGCATGCTGGCTTTATGAGGTATCAGAGGGTACAAGGACTCCACTGGGAACTGATCTAGATAACATTCATATATTGGATCCTGGCAAAGAGTTTGGCTTCATTATGTCCATGTCCTGAGAAATTAAGAGAGGCTGAATCCAAAAACTTGTGGATTGACTCATTAGGCAGGGTAAACTTAAAAGATAGTACGCAGGCTATATCTTGGTTGCTGTTCACCAGTTTAATTCAGGTTTACAGTAGAAAGAGCAAAACATGCTACAGAAAGATAAGATAAATATGATATTTGATTTGGAAAGGTACGTTTGGACAAGCATTTCATATGAGAAAGTACTGATGACAAAGCATCTGTAAGTGTTACAAAATATAACGCCAATAAAGAAAAAAATACGGCACAGGGCAAGGAGAAAAGTATATCCTAATTGGAAGGCTCCTACATATCTAAGGCTCTATTTAGTGAAAATGCAAATTTATTTCAATGGAGATAGCCAAAACTAAGAATAAAGCTGAGGGAGTTTCTTTTTTGAAAACAAGAACCTTTGGAAGTGTTCTACCAGGATCAGCAAACAGGGGGACAATGCAACTGTCAAATAAGGACGACACACTAAATTTAAATTGGCAATGGAACTTATAAGCATTGCATAGGGCCTTACGTGCATAAAAGATTCAACAGTAAGGGGTCATGGATGTTTGTGTCAAGGTTCCTAAAGACTATTGAGGCAGGTGAAAATGTGGCACAGATGTGAAGAAAATGTGTGCATATCTGGACAAAGAACACTATGTAATAGGGCTATATAGTTAGCAAAACTTTGTTCTTGTAACAAAGCAGGAACATATATATTGCCTGTGAATAACAGCAAAAGTAAATAGTTTTGCAGGAATTGCTGGAGCAAAGTAGACAAGTAGGGGGGCATGAGGTCAAAGTGAAGAGGCAGGAGACTGCAACTGTTCCCTGAGACAGAGCCTGCCATCACCCAACTGGACTAAGAGGTGAGTCTTTATCCTCATACCCGAACACCCCAGCCCCTAGGCTTTAGGCCCAGGGGCACAACCCTGTGCCCCTACACCTCCACCCATTGCAGTTCCAGCTTCAGGCCAGTTGGCAGGAAGACTTCCTGTACACAGGACAGACCACCACCATCCACATCAGATCCTATAACTCAAGCCCCACCACCCCAAATCCCACCCACCCTCCAAGACTGCAACTGTTCCCTAAGACAGACCCTGCAAGCACCCAACTGGACTAAAAAGCCAGTTGGCAGGCAGACATCCTGCAGACAGGTCAGACTACCACATTTACCATACAGTAAGATTGAAGCTACTCCTTGAGACAAAGCTCACTAGCACCAGTTGGACTAAGAGCTGCTCCCTAAGACAAGAAAGAAGTCCATCAGCATTGACTAGACCAAGAGCTCCCACTGGATCAAGAGTATCAATAAGACCCAAGAGAGGCTCCCTCAGACACAGACACTGCTTGCACCAAGTGTCGAAAGAGATGGGTAGATGCCAGTGCAAAAATACAGTTAACAACATAAAAATCAATATAGGTCTATCAGAACCTACATCAGTAAGATCTGAACATCCCAACACAGAAGAAACAGAAGATATCTACCATAAAAATGACTTTAAGAAGATATTAGAGATCTTAAAACAGGAAATGAAAATTTCCCTTAAAGAAATTGAGGAAAAGTCAAACAAAAAACATGGGAAGAAATCAGTAAATCCCTTGAAAGCCAAGAGAAAGCAATTAAACAATTGAGGGAAATAATTCAAGATTTCAAAACTGAAATGGAGTCAGTAAAGAAGACACAACCTAAGGTAATGCTGGAAGGGGAAAATTTGAGTAAATGAACAGGAACTACAGATGCAAGTATAACCAACAGAATGCAAGAGATGGAAGAGGGAATCTATGGCATTGAAGATACAATAGAAGAAACAGATTCATCAGTCAAAAAAAAAAACACTAAAACCAACGAAGTCATGACCCAAAATGTCTAGGAAATTTGGGACACTATGAAAAGATCAAACCTAAGAATAATAGGGATAGAAGAAGGAGAAGAATACCAACTCAAAGGCACAGAAAATATATTCAACAAAATCATAGAAGAAAACATTCCCAACCTAAAGAAGAAAATACCTATAACCTTCTAGAAGGTTACAGAACACCAAATAGAGTGGATCCAAAAAAAAAAAATCCCCTTGCCACATAATAATCAAACCAGTATACATACAGAACAAAGAAAAAAAATATTAAGAGCTGCAAAAGAAAAAGGCTAAGTAACATATAAAGGCAGAACCATAAGAATAACACCTGACTTCTTAATGGAGACTCTAAAGGCCAGAAGGTCGTGGTCAGATGTTATGCAGATACTAAGAGACCATGGATGCCAACCCAGACTATGATACCCAGCAAAACTCTCAATCAACATAGACAGAATAAACAAAATATTCCATGATAAAACCAGATGTAAACAATATCTCTCCACAAATCCAGCCCTATAGAAAGCACTTGAAGGAAAAATCCAACCTAAGGAAGTTAGATACACCTATGAAAACACAGGCACTAGATCTTCCCATACCAACTAATACCAAAGAAGGGAATCATACAACACTACCACCAAAATACAACAGGAATTAACAATAACTGGTCATTTATATCCATCAATATCAATGGTCTCAATTCACCTATAAAAAGACACAGGCTAACAGAATGGATACGAAAACAAGATCCATCCATTTGCTGCATACAAGAAACATACCTCAACTTCAAAGACAGACATCACCTCAGAATAAAAGGCTGGGAAAAGACATGCCAATCAAATGGATTTAAGAAGCAAGCTGATGTAGCTATCCTAATATCTCATAAAATAGACTTCAAACTAAAATCAATTGAAAGAGATCAGGAAGGACACTACATATTTATCACAAAGAAAATTTGACAAGATGAAGTCTCAATTGTGAATGTTTATGCTCCAAATACAAGGCACTGACATTCATAAAAGAAACAATACTAAAGCTCAAATTGCATATCAAACCCCATACACTAGTAGTGGGAGACTTCAGCACACCACTCTCACCAATGGATGGGTCTGCCAGACAGAAACTTAACTGAGAAATAAGGAAATTAACAGATATTATGACTCAAACAGACTTAATAGATATGTACAGAATATTCTCCCCTAACACAAAAGAATATATCTTCTTTTCAGCACCCCATGGAACCTTCTCCAAAATTGACCACATGCTTGGTAACAAATCAAATCTCAAGAGATACAAAAAAAATGAAATAACCTCCTGTGTCTTATCAGACCACCATTGCTTAAAGTTAGGTTTCAACAACAACAAAAATTATAGAAAGCCTACAATTTCATGGAAACTGAATAATGCCCAATTGAATAACTAATGGGTCAAGGAAGAAATAAAGAAATTAAAGATTTCCTAGAATTCAATGAAAATAAATGTATAACATACCCAAACTTATGGGATACCATGAAAGCAGTGCTAAGAGGAAAATTCATAGCTCTAAATGCCCACATAAAGAAGTCAGAGAAATCTCACAGTAGTGACTTAACAGCACAACTGAAAACTCTAGAACAAGAAGAAACAAACTCGCCCAGAAGAAACAGGTGCCAGCAAATAATCAAATTGAGGGCTGAAATAAATAAAATAGAAACAAAGAGAACAATACAAAGAATCAATGAAAAAAAGAGTTGGTTCTTTGACAAAATCAACAAGATAGATAAGCCCTTATCCAAATTAACCAAAAAGCAGAGAGAGAGAGAGAGAGAGAGAGAGAGAGAGAGAGAGAGAGAGAGAGAGAGAGAGAGAGAACATCCAAATTAACAAAATCAGTAATGAAAAGGGAGACATAACAACAGACAATGAGGAAATCCATAGAATCATCAGGTCATACTTCAAAAACCTGTACTCTACAAAATTGGAAAATCTGAAAGAAATGGACAATTTTCTAGATAGGTACCACATACCTAAGTTAAATCAAGACCAGGTAAACTATTTAAATAGTCCAATAACCCCTAAGGAAATAGAAACAGTCATTAAAAATCTCCCAACCAAAAAGAGCCCAGGACCAGATAGTTTCAGCACAGAATTCTACCAGATTTTCAAAGAAGAGCTAATACCAATACTCTTCAAATTGTTCCATACCATAGAAACAGAAGGAACATTACCAAATTCTTTTTATGAGGCTATAGTGACACTGATACCCAAACCACACAAAGATGCAACAAAAAAAGAGAATTACAGACCAATCTGACTCATGAATATTGATGTAAAAATACTCAATAAAATACAGGCTAACTGAATCCAGGAACACATCAAAAAATTATTCACTATGACCAAGTAGGCTTCATCCCAGGGATGCAAGGATGGTTCAACATATGAAAAATCTGTCAGTGTAATACACCATATAAACAAACTCAAAAAACCACATGATCATCTCATTGGATGCTTAAAAAGCCTTTGACAAAATCCAATATCCCGTCATGATAAAGGTTCTAGAGAGATCAGAAATACAAGGAACACACCTAAACATAATAAAGGCAATTTACAGCAAGCCAACAGCCAACATCAAATTAAATGGAGAGAAACTCAAAGCAATTCCACTAAAATCAGGAACAAGACAAGGCTGTCCACTCTCCCCATACTTATTCAATATAGTACTTGATGTTCTAGCTAGAGCAATAAGACAACAAAAGGAGATCAAGGGGATACAAATTGGCAAGGAAGAAGTCAAACTTTCACTATTTGCAGATGATATGACAGTATACATAAGTGACCCCAAAAATTCTACCAGTGAACTCCTACAGCTGATAAAATCCTTCAGTAAGGTGGCAGGATACAAGATTAACTAAAAAAATCAGTATCCCTCCTATATGCAAGTGAAAAAGGGGCTGAGAAGGAAATCAGAGAAAACTCACCTTTTATAATATCCACAAATAATATAATATACCTTGTGGTAACTTTAACTAAGCAAGTGAACAACCTGAATGATAAGAACTTTAAGTCTCTGAAGAAAGAAATTGAAGAAGATATCAGAAAAATGGAAAGATCTTCCATGCTCATGGATAGATAGAATCAACATAGTAAAAATGGCAATTTTTTCAAAAGCAATATACATATTCAGTGCGATCTCCATCAAAATCCCAACACAATTCTTCACAGACTTGGAAAGAACAATGCTTAACTTTATATGGAAAAACAAAAAACCTAGGATAGCTAAAAGAATTCTATATAATAAAGCAACCTCTGGAGGTATCATGATCCCTGACCTCAAGCTCTACTATAGAGCTATAGTTATAAAAACAGCTTGGTACTGGCATAAAAACTGAATCTAACCAAAATAGGCCTGTCAAATTTTTAATATGAAGAACAGATGTGTTTTCGAACAGTTCTAAAACTTCTGGTAGATTCTTATGACACAATAGAGAACCAAAACAATAGATACATATATCTGGTCATTTGAGTTTTATAAAATTTCTGTTCAAGATTAGGATTATCAGGCCAATAATCTATAATTTCTTGGCTAATTATATATTTTTACTTCTAAAATTTTGACATTTTTTTCGTTCAAAGAAGCAGAATGTTGCATGTTGTTTTTGACACTATTAAAACAAGATGAAGAAGATCCATAGATAATTCAAGTATGCTGAAAATGAGAAATCATACTTCTCCGTCACAGTATTCAAACAAATGTTAACTGAAGAGCAATGTGTGAGGAAATCCACAGTTGCTCTACTGAGAAAAAATAATCAAACCTTTTCTGTGTACTTGGTAACACAATGAACATATTTTAAAATAAAATTTATGCAGGATGACAAAAAAAGTGAAGAGGCACACAAAAGGAGAATTTTGTGTTCTATTATAAGGCCTTGTATTCAAAGCAGTGAGTGTGATGTAAGTGATCAAATTTCAGGCAACCTATAAAAACATAGCCATCAGGATTTGTTGGCAAATTAAAAGTTGGATATGAAAGTAATATAGAAGACAATGAAAACTTTGCAGATTAAAATTAATTAAAATAATATCATTAACCAAAAATATCATAGAAGGTGATGATTTATTTGGAGAAATCAGGACTTTGCTTAAGGTATATTAATTTGGAGTTATTAAACAGACATCAGTAAATAACTGTGTGTAATAATTAAGAGTTTAGTATTAGGTTGGGCATAGTGGGGCATGTCTTTAATCCTAGCAGTTGAGAGGCAGGGGCAGAGGCAGGTAGATGTCTATGAGTTCAAGGTCAAACTGTAGTAAGTTCTAGGCCCACACATGGCTAAAAAGTGAGACCTTGTGTAAAAGAAACAAAGAATTTAGCATGGGATTTCAGTAGGAAATATAAAAGCAACAGTCATTACAATGTAGGTAACTTGTAAAGCCCTAATAATGAATGGCATGATGTCAGGGTATCCTAAAAGTAAGAAAAAAATATTCAAGGATCAAGACTTCAGTATTTTAATATTTGGAAATAAGGGATATGAGGAAGACTCAACCACAGAGACCCATTAAAATTAAGCAAAATCAATTAATAATATTATACTAGGAAAGAGAAAACAATCAAATATATCCATTTCTATTGAAGGATCAAGTAACAAGACAAATGAGAACATAGCACAGGATAGAAAAACAAGGAAGTAATTTGTTAGCATTACATAGCTGCCTCAGGGAATCAAATGTTTTAAACAGGTAACAGTCATGTTATATAAAAAGAAGGAATATAGAAATAGATATACATCCAAGCGTTGAATCCAGGTTACATGGCTCCTAACAACAATTGATACAGATTTTGCCTAAGCACTTTCAGTATAATTATTCTCTATTATCTTAACAATGACAAACAACCATTCCCATTTTTGGTGAAGTGCTCATGTTCCCTTATTGTTAAATATGTAGACATATTATTTCCTAATTATCATTTAAAGTTCTGCCTTTGTGGTCACAAAATATAAATTACTATTGCAGATGTCATTTGTAGTATTTTTAAAAGCTCATTTTTTTCTTTACATTCACTAGACATATCCATTTTAGGGATAGCAATTGCAGATATGATGAACATCCCACAGTAGCCACTACCCAGGTTCTGAACTCTCTGCTTTAGTCAGTCTCCTTCCACTTCTCTATTCTCCAGTGACACATGATATAAAAAAAATTACTTTTTTTGTTTTTTGGGACAGGGTTTTTCTGTGTAGCTTTGTGCCTTTCCTGGATCTCACTATGTAGACCAGGCTGGCCTCGAACTCAAAAAGTACTCTTACGTTCATGTCTCTTTTCTCTACTATTTAATATAAATACTACTTCTCTCCTCCAGGTTACTGTTCTGACTTGCTGTGGCTCACTCTTTTCATGTTTCATATGTCTACTACCAAGCTTCTGTAAGTCCTTTATCAGAAACAATCAAAGGTCTGAGTTTTATTATTTTCAAGACTGGACACTTGATCTCTAGCTCTAAACTAAGTGCCCAATCAGTAAAACCTGGGCACTTTCCTAGTACTCCTATTAGTAAGTGATAAATCCAGTGCTACTCCAAATTCCATCCCATAGCCAGTATTAACCCACCCTAAAAATGAGTTCAGCATACAATGTCAGAAAATATAATTATCCCATTATAAAACAGTATTGCTTCAATGTCACTCAAGTATCCATGATGATGAATTTATCAGAAATATCAAAATTACCTGCCACTCATGGGTAAGAGAATGTTTCAGAAAAAGAAGAAGCATTAAGAAAAATTGAGTGGCTAAAAGTCACCAATTGTCTAATTTCCTGTACATCCACAGTAACCTTCAGAGGACTCATCCAGGTCATATTTCCACTGGTTAGCTTTGATTTGTAAATGATGCACTTTGGGCACATTGAACAACATGTGCCAATTATTTTTTCATGTCTTTCCAAAGTTTATTAGAATACCACAATCAATTTTAATTGTGTACTTAATTTGGCCCATGGTGGGGAAGAACAAATGCAATCTGAAGAAGTTCTATGCTGCGTAAAATATTGTCTTATATTCTTTTCTGATAGACTGACTATTCCCCCATCTCAATATTCACTGTTTGAAATGAAACAAAAATCCCCCTTGTACAACTTTCTGTAAATTACATATATCTAACTTTCTGTCTTGCTGTGCTAGTGAAAGCTTTTCTCTGTAAGGAATGATCTTGCTACTTATATCCGTATATCATCTTATATCTGCTCATCAGGTTCCAGTCTTAGAAGTCACTCTCCTTGTTCCACATCCAATACTTACAACACTTTACTTTGAACTAAATAGGCTCTCAGTGTTGATACCTAAGTTCTGATTTAACCAGACAATAGTTTCCTTTAATAACAGTATGTCATAAAGGAACATAAACATTAGAGCAGAAAATATACATGTTACTGATGTTCTCCCATTCCCAAAGCAACCACTGTTACTCATTATATTACTATTGTCTTAGTCATCTTTCATTTGCTGTGATAGATCACTCTAGTATAAGCAATTCATTGTGCCTATCATTAAGATTAGTAGATTCTCTAACTCAACATGTCCTGTATGTTCACTCCATTTGTACACATTGTAGGAGCTGGGGAACTAAGGGAAGAAATGAAATAAAACACAATCTAAAGGATACCCACTACAGAAAAAGCAGATACATAAAGTATTGATGCCAATGCACTAGCCAGCATGTTAATATTCTGGGAGCACAGTGAGAGATAACATTAACACAGGTAAATATAATCAAGAAGAGCTTTATGAGAAGATGACACATAAGTTGATTTTTGGAGACTAAGCAAAGACTAGACAACATCAATGGGTCAGTTTCCAGACTATATGGGAAAACCAACTAGAGTATAAAGTGGAATGTATGAAGAATTTCAATCTGGGTGGTGGTGGCGTACACCTTTAATCCCAGCACTTGGGAGGTGGAGCCAAGCGGATCTCTATGAGTTCGAGGCCAGCCTGGTCTACAAAGTGAGTTCCAGGAAAGGCACAAAGCTACACAGAGAAACCCTGTCTCAAAAAAAAATTTCAAGCTATTTAGTATTGCTATGCTTGGTGGTTAATACTGATCGTCAGCTTGACAAGATCTACAATTACCTCAGAGAGAAGCTTTTTAACATACCCATAAGGGATTATATATATATTAGTCTGTGGGCAAGCCTTGGATGAATCATCCAGGTTGGGTTAAATGATATGGGAAGACCCACCTTAACTGTGGGTAACCCCATTCCATTGGCTGGAATCCTACATTAAATAAATTAAGTGAGCTGAACAATAGCATTCATGTTTCCATGCTTCCGGGCTGTGTATGAAATATGCCTTAAGTTCCTCTCCATGAAGAAATGTATCCTCTTGAACTATTAGATGAAATAAATCTTTTCTTATGTTGATTTTGTCACTGTAGCAGTGAGAAAAGTGATTAATACATATTCCAGCATGGGTAATATATTGCTACATAGGGCAAAAGATGGGCCAAGTTGAAATTGAGGAGGAAAGAAAAAAATCATCTCAAATGTTCAGGGGTGATTTAGTACAGAGGTAGAATTTAAAACTAATATTGCTTTTAATATGTACTGAGGCTATAAAACTGCTTCCACAGACTTTTGTAGGCAAGCTTTTCTGTCCCACCAGGCAGTTCTGTCCTGTCAGTCAGCTCCCAAATAACCACAATGAGACTTTTTGTTAAATCCAAATGCTCAGTACATAACTTAGGCTTGTTATTAACTAGCTCTTACAACTTAAATTAACCAATAATTCCTATCTACGCTCTACCTTGTTGTGGTAACTTTTTTTTTTGACATAGAATGTTCATCTCCTGCTTCCTCTCTTTCTCACTGGTGATTCTGCCCCCCTCTTCTTCCCAGTGTTCTCTCAGTCAGGTTCTCCTACATAATCTTTTCCTGCCTAGCTATTGGGCAGTTGGCTCTTTATTAAACCAATGAGAGTAACACATATTCACAGTATACAAAAGGATTATTCCAAAGCATTTACTCCTTTTTGTAGAATTCAAAAGGAAGGTCTTAGTGATAACACAGTAAAATGATATTGCCATTTCTTTTACCATTTATTATAAAACAATACTTGGAGATAAATATCAAAGATAAAAACCAAAAATATTCACAAGCAACCATGACATATACTGTCATTATCCACTTCCTGGCTCAAAAGGCCACTCAACCCCTTTAGCCCACCACATCATTTTCCAAGGGCCTTTATTTATCTTCTCCCAAGTCTGTCAGGGACAGACTGGCCATTTTGGCCAGCTGCATGTGAACCTTGCCTCCTGAACCAAGTGCTCTATTCCATTGGACATCAGATAACAACCTAGACAAAATTCCCATAACATTTCCCCCTTTTAACTAGTTAAAAAGGAAAGATTCTAACTCTAACACAGTAAAACTATATACAATAAAGGTAAATATCAGGTGTTGTGAAAATACAAAGGAAAAACATTAACCTCAACAAAATAAAACTATATACAAGAACAATTATCATGTAATAAATATATTAACAATGTCCAGTCAATTTGTAGTTGGCAATTTAGAAAAGTTACTCCATCATCTGTCTTTTCCTGAAGAGTCCAAATTTTCCTATCTAATAATGTTTTACCATGATTAAGGAGAACTGTAACTGTCTAGTCTTCAACCCCACCAAAGACCTAAGAAGGACATAATAATATCTAAGTAAACAGAAAGTGTAGAGCAAGAAAGTTAAGAAAAATAACAAAAACTGCTGTCCACCTGGATAGTAACTCTAGGTTCCTCTGTGATGTTGGGGCATGCAACTTCAGCCTACAGGCCTAGAATATTTGACACAATTCTGAGAAGTAGGAATTTTGAAGGATTATCCCATGTGGTCTTGGCAAAGTTCAGCAGTCACTTTTCCTGTTAACTTGATTGCCCAGTTTGGACAGCATATTGTCAGCAGTTGAGGCAAGGGCAGTTTCTTGCATAAATGGCTAGCTTTTATAAAAAGAAAATAAAATCCAAATGGGGCAGTGGTGGTGCATACCTTTAATCCCAGCACTCAGGAGGCAAAGGCAGGTGGATATCTGTGGGTTAGAGGTCAGCCTGGTCTACAAAGCAAGTTTCAGGACAGGTTCCAAAGCTACACAAAGAAGTCCTGTCTCAAAAAAAACAGAAAAAATATAAAGAAAATAAACTCCAATATGGAGGTTCTTCAATGCCCATCATCCTTTTTTAAAGTAGATCCGTGCCTTGAGGAGCAGGCATGCTTCATTGTCAAGAAAAGCCTTGTGTTATTAAAACATTTTAAATGTCATATTCTCTAGGTCTTTGAAATGTTTGATGATCACCTATCTGTCTAAAATATATCTCTGTATAACCTTGAACATACCTAACCTGACTATAAGTTTGATAGTTATGGGTGATCATTAACATGTATTTATTTATTATTTATTATCCTAAATATCTTTCAAGGACTAAAACTTTATATTACATAATTAAACAAGCTGTATAGATACAATACCTTAAACAAAATAGAAACATCTGTACAGTATAACAAAAATCACCTCAAATATGTATCAATATAAAAAAATCTTAAACAAAAGTAGAAACATACACACAGTATAACAAAAATAACTTTAAATTGTTATCAATATACAGAAATCCATACAAATGTAATTTTTTGAGATTAATAGTTGCTTATGGGATTAAAGTAGATTCAATAATCTACACTTTTTTCTTATCATCCCTGTACACTCTCTATAGTCCATGATTTTTCATGTTTTAATGTACAAATAAGTCACCCATAGAGCTTCTTTAAAATGAAAATTCAATAATAACTCCTGTAGATAGTGTGCTTCCTCAGATCTAGGTAGTATTTAGTTAGACAGATTTCTACAGATGACATCTAACTCTGATACTGGTATCAGCCAGAGCATGTCAAAAGTGATCCTATCTACAAAAACATGTTTAGTCTCAAGATATAGGGTAATCATCTCTTATGGTGAATCCATTTCAAATATTCCAATAGATGCTTAAAACTACAGTACCAGGAGACCGGCCCCCAGCTCCCATCCTGCCCCGGACTTCCCTTCTGGACCAAAGAGGGCTCCCATCCTGCCCCAGAGATCGATCCATTCTAGACCAGAGAGAGCACTCCCATCCTGCCCCGGACTTCCCTTCTGAAGCAGAGAGAGCTCCCATCCTGCCCCGGTCTTCCCTTCTGGACAAGTGCTCCCATCCTGCCCCAGACTTCCCTTCTGAACAAGAGCTCCCATCCTGCCCCAGAGTTTCCATTTGGACAAGAGAGCTCTCATCTAGACAAGAGAGAGAGAATTCCTGAATCTGTCAGCTCTGTCTGAACCAAGTGTGCTGATAAGACCAAGAACGAACCACAAGGAGATGGGCAGACTTCAAGGCACAAGTACATACAACAAAATGAAGAACAATACAGCATCACCAGAACCTAGCCCGCCTCCAACATCTAGACTGGAACACAAAAATTGGAAGAAGCAGAAGAAAACAGCCTTAGGAATAACATCATGAAGAAGGTAGAGGCTTGTGTAGAGGAAAAGACAAAAAAAAATGGGGAGAACACTATAAAAAACTAGAGGAAAGGGCAAACAAATTAGAAGAAAACAATAAAGTCCTGGAAGAAAACAATAAAGTCCTAGAAGAAAATAATAAAGTCATGGAAGAAAACAATAAAGTACTGAAAGAAAATCATGAAAAAGCAAAGAAACAAATAAAGGAAACAGTCCGAGAACTGAAAAAAGAAATAGAAAAAATGAAGAAGACACAAACAGAGGGAATGCTGGAAAGAGAAAATCTGAGTAAACGATTGGGAACTTCAGATGCAAGTATAAACAACAGAATGCAAGAGATGGAAGAGAGGATCTCTGGCGTTGAAGATACAGTAGAAGAAATATATTCATCAGTCAAAGAAAACACTAAAGCCAACAAAGTCATGAACGAAAATGTCCAAGAAATTTGGGACACCATGAAAAGACCAAACCTACGAATAATAGGGATAGAAGGAGAAGAATACCAACTCAAAGGCACAGAATATATATTCAACAAGATCATAGAAGAAAACTTTCCCAACTTAAAGAAGGAAATGCCTATGAAGATACAAGAAGCCTATAGAACACAAAACAGACAAGACCCCCCAAAAAAGTGCCCTTGCCACATAATAATTAAACAACTAAACAAACAGAATAAAGAAAGAATATTAAGAGCAGCAAAGGAAAAAGGGCAAGGAACCTATAAAAGCAAACCCATCAGAATAACACCCGATTCCTCAATGGAGACTTTGAAAGCCAGAAGGACCTGGACAGATGTAATGCAGACACAAAGAGACCATGGATGTCAGCCCAGACTAATATACCCAGCAAAACTTTCAATCATAGACGGAATGAACAAGCCATTCCAAGACAAAGCCAGTTTTAAACAATACCTATCCACAAACCCAGCACTACACAGAGCACTAGAAGGAAAATTCCAACTGAAGGAAGTCAGATACACCCTCAAAAAAAAAAAACAAAAAAAAAAAAACAGGCACAGCAGTAAACCCCAAAGAAGAGAAGTACACACACACACTACCATCAAAAAATAACAGGGGTGAACAATCATTGATCATTAATATCCCTTAATATCAATGGACTTAATTCACGTAAAAAAAAGATATAGGCTTACAGAATGGATACGAAAGCAGGACCTGTCTTTCTGATGCATACAAGAAACACATCTCAAATTCAAAGACAGACACTACCTAAGAATAAAAGGCTAGGAAAAGACTTTCCAATCAAATGGTCTTAAGAAACAAGCAGGTGTAGCCATCCTGATATCCAGCAAAATAGACTTCAAACTAAAATCAATCAAAAGAGATCAAGAAGGGCATTACATACGCATCACAGGAAAGATCTACCAAGATGAAGTTTCAATTCTGAACATTTATGCCCCAAACACAAGGGCACCCACATATGTAATAAAACATTACTAAAGCTTAAACCACATATAAAACCCCACACATTAATAGTGGGAGATCTCAACACCCCATTTTCATAACTGGACAGATCTCCCAAATCAAAACATAACAGAGAAATAAAGGACTTTCCTGATGTCATGACTCAAATGGACCTAATAGATATCTACAGAACATTCCATCCTAACAAGAAAGAATATACCTTCTTCTCAGCACCCCATGGAACTTCCTCTAAAATGACCACATACTTGGCCACAAAGCAAATCTCAACAGATAAAAAAACAATTGGAATAACCTCCTGTGTTCTATCAGACCACCATGGTATAAAGTTAGATTTCAACAACAACAAAAACTACAGAAAACCCACAAACTCATGTAAACTGAATAATGCTCAGCTGAATCACTAATGGGTTAAGGAAGAAAAAAAGAAAGAATTAAAGACTTCCTAGAGATCAATGAATTTGAAGACACCACATACACAAACTTATGGGAGACTATGAAAGCAGTGCTAAGAGGGAAATTCATAGCACTAAATGCCCACATAAAGAACTTGGAGAAATCTCACACTAGTGACTTAACAGCACACCTGAAAGCTCTAGAACAAAAAGAAGCAAAGTCTCCCATGAAGAATAGACGCCATGAAATTATCAAAGTGAGAGGTGAAATCAATAAAATAAAAACTAAGAGACCAATACAAAAAATTAATGAAACAAAGAGTTGGTTCTTTGAGAAAATCAACAAAATAGACAATCTCCTATCCAAATTAACCAAAAGACAGACAGAGAGAATCCAAATCAACAAAATCAGAAACGAATAGGGGGAACATAACAACAGACATTGAGGAAATCCAGAGAATTATCAGGTCATATTTCAAAAAACCTCTACTCCACAAAACTGGAAAACCTAAAAGAAATGGACAATTTTCTGGATAGGTACCACATACCTAAGTTAAATCAAGACCAGATAAACTATTTACATAATCCAATAACCCCTAAGGAAATAGAAACAGTCATTAAAAGTCTCCCAATCAAAAAAAGCCCAGGACCAGATAGTTTCAGCACAGAATTCTACCAGATCTTCAAAGAAGAGTTAATACCAATACTCTCTAAATTGTTCCACACAATAGAAACAGAAGGAGCATTACCAAACTCCTTCTATGAGGCTACAATTACGCTGATTCCTAAACCAAACAAGGATACAACAAAGAAAGAGAATTACAGACTGATCTCCCTCATGAACATTGATGCCAAAATACTCAATAAAATACTGGCAAACAAACTCTTAGAACACATCAAAGCAATTATCCACCATGATCAAGTAGACTTCATCCCAGGGATGCAAGGGTGGTTCAACATACGAAAGTACATTAATGTAATATACCATATAAACAAACTCAAAGAAAAAAACTACATGATCATCTCACTAGATGCAGAAAAGGCATTTGACAAAATTCAACACCCCTTCATTATAAAAGTTTTGGAGTGATCAGGAATACAGGGAACATACCTAAACATAATAAAGGCAATTTACAGCAAACCAACAGCCAATATCAAATTAAATGGAGAGAAACTCAAAGCAATTCCACTAAAATCAGGAACAAGGCAAGGCTGTCCACTCTCCCCATACTTATTCAATACAGTACTTGAAGTTCTAGCCAGAGCAATAAGACAACATAAAGAGAGTAAGGGGATACAAATTGGAAGGGAAGAAGTCAAGCTTTCCCTATTTTCAGATGACATGATAGTATCCTTGATTGACCCCAAAGATTCCACCAAGGAACTGATAAAGCTTATGAAAACCTTCAGCAACATAGCAGAATACAAGATCAACTCAAAAAAATCAGTAACCCTCCTATATAAAATGGACAAAGAAGCTGAGAAGGAAATCAGAGATACATCACCATTTACAATACCACAAATGACATAAAATACTTTGGGGTAACACTAACCAAGCAAGTGAAGGACCTATATGACAAGAACTTTAAGTCCCTGAAAAAATAAATTGAAGAAGATGTCAGAAAATGGAAAGGTCTCCCATGCTCATGGATAGGCAGGATTAACATAGTAAAAATGGCAATTTTACCAAAAGCAATCTAAATATTCAATGCAATCCCCATCAAAATACCAACACAATTCTTCACAGACCTAGAAAGAATAATACTCAACTTCATATGGAAAAACAAAAAACCCAGGATAGCCAAAAGAATCCTCTACAATAAAACAACCTCTGGGGGCATCATGATCTCTGACTTCAAGCACTACTATAGAGCTATAGTAATAAAACCAGTTTGGTATTAGCATAAAAACCAACATGTGGACAAATGAAATTGAATTGAAGACCCTGACATTAACGCACACACCTATGAACATATAATTTTTCACAAAGAAGCCAAAAGTGTACAATGGAAAAAAGAAAGCATCTTCAACAAATGGTGCTGGCATAACTGGATATGAACATGTAGAAGGCTACAAATAGATCCATATCTGTCACCATGCACAAAACTTAAGTCCGAGTGGATCAAGGACCTCAACATAAATACAGCTACTCTGAACTTGCTAGAAGAGAAAGTAGGAAGTAGTCTTGAACACATTGGCATAGGAGATCACTTCCTAAATATAACACCAGTAGCACAGACACTGAGAGAAACAATCAATCAATGGGACCTCTTGAAACTGAGAAGCTTTTGTAGAGCAAAGGATATGGTCAACAAGGCAAAGCAACAGCCTACAGAATGGGAAAAGGTCTTCACCAACCCCACATCTGACAGAGGACTGATATCCAGAATATATAAGGAACTCAAGAAATTAGACATCAAATTGGCCAGCAGTCCAATTAAGAAATGGGCTATAGAACTAAACAGAGAATTCTCAACATAGGAAACTCAAATGGCTGAAAGATATTTAAGGAATTCTCAACATCCCTAATCATCAGAGAAATGCAAATCAAAACAACTCTGAGATACTACCTTATGCCTGTCAGAATGGCTAAAATCAAAAACACTGAAGACACTTTATGCTGGAGAAGATGTGGAACTAGGGGAACTCTCCTCCACTGCTGGTTTGAATGCAAGCTTGTACAACACTTTGGAAATCAATATGGCGCTTTCTTAGAAAATTGTTAATCAATCTCCTCCAAGATCCAGCTATACCACTCTTGGGCATATACCCAAGAAATGCTCAATCATACCACAAGAGCACTTGCTCAGCTATGTTCATCTCAGGATTGTTTGTAATAGCCAAAACCTGGAAACAACCTAGATGCCCTTCAACTGAAAAATGGATAAATAAATTGTGGCACATATACACAATGGAATACTACTCAGCAGAGAAAAACAATGACATCATGAGGTTTGTAGGCAAATGGATGGATGTAGAAAAAATCATCCTGAGTGAGGTAACCCAGACTCAGAAAGACAAATATGGTATGTACTCACTCATAATAGGATACTAGATGTGGAACAAGGATGACTGGTCTGCTCCTCACATCACCAGTGAAACTACCTGGAAAACAGGACCCCATGAAAGATACGGGGATCTCCCAATGACGGAGAAATGGCTGAGTTCTACATGAACAACCTGGACATGAGTGGGAGCAATGAAGAGCAAGGGTCCAGGGAAAGAGAGTCTGTGGGGTGGGAGATCACAGCTGGATCAAGAACAGAGAAAGAGAACAAGGAATAGGAGACCATGGCAAATGAAGACCACATGAGAAAAGGAAAAAACAAAGTGCTAAAGAGGCCCACAGAAATCCACAAAGATAACCCCACAAAAGACTGCTGACAATGGTCGAGAGCCAGCTGGGACTGACCTACTCTGGTGATGGGATGGCCAAACACCCTAATAGTTGTGCCAGAAACCCCATCCAAGAACTGAACAATCTGGATGCAGAGATCCACCGCTAGGCCCCGGGTGGAGCTCCAGGAGTCTAATTAGCGAGAAAGAGGAGGGTTTATATGAGTGAGAATTGTTGAAACCAAGGTTGGATAAAGCACAGGGACAAATATCCAAACGAATGGAAACACATGAACTATGAATCAAAGGCTGAGGGTCCCCCAACTGGATTAGGCCCTCTGAATAGATCTCTGAAGTATTCAAAGGCCACCTGGCCAAACATCCTAATTGTGGTGCTAGAAATCCCATCCAATGACTGAGGGAACCGGATGCAGAGATCCAAGGCTAGGCTCCAGGTGGAGCTTCAGGAGTCCAATTGGCAAGAAAGAGTTGGGTTTGTATGAGCAAGAATTGCTGAGACCAAAGTTGGAAAAAGCAAAGGGACAAATATCCAAATGAAAGGAAACACATGAACTATGAACCAATAGCTGAGGAGGCCCCAACTGGATCAGGCCTTCTGGATAAATAAGACAGTTGATTAGCTTGATCTGCTTGGGAGGCACTCAAACAGTGGGACCGGGTCCTGTCCTCAGTGCATGAACTGGCAGTTTGGAAACTGGGGCTTATACAGGGACACTTGCCTCAGCCTGGGAGGAGGGGACTGGACCTGCCTGGACTGAATCTACCAGGTTGAACTCAATCCTCGGGGGAATCTTTGCCCTGGAGGAGATGGGAATGAGGGGTGTGCTTTGGGAAGGCGGGGGGCGGGAGAACAAGAGAATCCATGCCTGATATGTAAAATTAAATTTAATAAATTAATTTAAAAAACTACAGTACCAAAGCATATATAGTGTTTTTATTAAACTGTATAGTCTATTCATATGTGTATGATAATGTTTAGTTTATGAACTAACCCAATAAATGATTAACAGCAATAACTCAATAAAATAAAATGTTATAGTAATATGCTCTAATAAAATTTCTGAATCATTTATTTCTGGAATTGTTTTTTTTATATCTTTGGACCATAGTTTACTACCATAGGTAAGTAACTGGAACTCCAGAAAAGGAAAATGTAGATAAAGGGGACTATTGCAATACTGATTTTAAAGCCTGTGTTTCCAATCCAATCTCCTTTCTGAAAGCCAATATTAACTATTCATTTTCCTACCAAAAAATATCTCCTGAATGTCCCACAGGTACCTCAAATTCAAAAAGCTCAGCAACAAACTATTATTTTTCCTTAAACCAATTTAGTACCAGTTAATAATCATATTCCAGTTCTGACAGCTACCTAATGAGTTTCCCTAGTAGTCGAGGTAAAACCTAGTACTCACATGATAATCTATCAGACCTCAGAGTAACCTGGGGATTTTCACCTCTACCATGGTGAGAATTCTATGCTCAGTGTTATGTATTTAGTTTAATGTTCTTCAAAGTTTCCCTTTCTCTTACTAACTTGTCTGTCATGGTGCTACAGTATTTCATGTCCCTCCTTTTTTCAAACTCAGTGAATGTCATTTCAATTGCATTATGTACTGTTTTTTATAAGAACAATAGTAGTTGTTATATTTCCACCTAGTAGGCTGTAGTCTGGTTAAACTCTGAACTCACAAAAAGAGGAATGCTTGTTTTCTATTCCAATTCTAGTCTCTTCAATGCCTAATGTGATGTCTGACCAATAAGGAAAATGATATTCAAAGAAATGAAAAAATAAAAGAAATGGCACAGGACAGTAACTTATGCTAAAGAAAGTCACATATTTTGGATGTATTTTGATATACACAGATATTAATCAGAAAGGTGATTATCTAAAAGATAGAGGAAATATTCCAATGTTCATTAATAGGAATCCAGTATAAATTTATGAACTAATCATATGCATACATGATAAAATTGTTCAGTTGCCAAATATTCTATATTTAAATGTCCAGTTTCACACATAGCAACTTTTGATTAAATGGATAGTGCTGGAAATGCTATGTCTCAGAAAATTATAGGAGAAAATGAGAACTGTTTCTACTTAGAATCAATCAGATTAATCAGGTAAACAGATTACTCAATGTATTCTTAATTAAAAACTATTTGTTTTTCTCAGATTTAGGGAAGTAAATGGAAATTAAAAGTTTTGGGGAAGGAAAAAATGAAGAAATTACTACATGATAAGAGGTAGCCAAACACTAAAGCGTGTTGTTTTTAAGTGCATTACTAGATTATGTGTGATTCTTAAACTGTTTATTAAGTGTCTTAAAATCCAAGATCTGTTCATATGTGCTTACACTTATCTCCTAAAAATAGTGCTTTCAAGTTATCTTGTGCATTACCAATGGTAAACAAGTAACATTCTTGTTGGTGGACTTTATCTTGGCTCTATAATGAGTGTGGAAAGAATTTTGAGTTAAGCAGAATAGTTGTGCTGGCTTTTCATCTAAAATGCAAGTGAAATGGAAGGAAATATAAATAACAACAAATGAATCAGGCTAATAGTCATTTGAGTAGATTTCTAGCATTAGTATTCAGATCTTTTTGAAGGTGTTATAGTTTACTGGAAAGAAAAACAGACTGAAAACATGAAGATTCATTCAGGTCTTAATTCCACAATTTATTTTATGTGACCTTGAGCTTTTTTCTGAACTCAATGCAATGTATTCAGCTGTACAAAGTGGGAAATAATATATTTTCACCATCAGATACTATTAGATATTTGAAATATTTTATCAAATATAAAGCATTACATATTGTCTATGCTTATTAGTGTAGCTAAGCAATGTGTTTCTCATCTTCTGATAGGAGCCATCTAAAGAATAATTCAAATTGATGGAGATATATAGCTCAGTAATAGGAAACTTGCCTGGAGTGTAGAAGACCCTAGGTTTAATCCCCAGAGCTGAAAAACAAATAAAATGAAAGAAGGCAGTAATTCAACAGAATAGTAATGTAGTAATGATTTAACAAGTAAAAGTCCCAGACTAGTATTACAAAATTATATACTTAAGGCCAATCCTCTTCCATCGTAGGTTGATCATTATGGCAAATGCCAGTAACAGAGGGCTGAGTGTGGACTATGAAGGTTATTGGAAGCTGGCTAAAAAGCAATTTGTAAATCAGTAAATGCTTAAAACCTACTGAGAAGATGGTGAAACCCACAGCTGCATGAAATTGGAATTGTTAAATCCCAAATTGTTTGTGAATAAAGATTTTAGAAAATGTGCTGTGATTTCTAGTTCAGTGATTTCATAAAGCCAGCTATGGTTTTCAAGCAAACCACTTGACCACACTTCATATCATTACTGCGAAGAAGTTATCCCATTTGCACACTTTCAAAGAATTGAAAAGATTATGACAGAACATGATACAATGAGTCTCCTAAGCAATGTGCTTGAAAGGAACATTATTTTATTCTGACAGAGTGTAATTTGCTCCATCCTCTTTAAAGCAAGCCTTTTCTTTCAAGGATATGGTACTGGAGTCTTAACTTTTCCTACTAATCTAAAAAAATAATGAGCAAACTTAAAAATACAACAACAAATGCAAGTCACCTACATTTAGTAAATCAATGTCCTTCCTGTCTTCTGCTCCATGAAGTATAATTATCCATACGTGTTCTAGAACAGAGCAGTTGATTATTTAGTGGAAATGTCAAAAAAAATAGAATAGGGTTTCTAAAACAACAATAATGTATGTAGAAATCACCAGGAGAATAGGTGAAAATGCAGAATCTGACAGTGTATGAGCTGGGCTAACATGCTGCATGTCTAATAATCAACAAGTGGATGCAGATCCTGATAGTCTGGATCATATTTTGAGTAACAAGATATTCCATCTGTATTTACTCTCATATGACTTCTGGATCAATTACCTGTAGCAACTGCTAAAAATTTAAAATCAGATCCTCCAGATGCAATTATTCCTAAGGGTAGGCAAAGACTCATCATTACACATCTGGGTGGTATAACAAGTCTTCTATTCTGAATCACAGTTTACATGATGTCTGGTCATAAGAGGAAACAGCTTCAGAGATGAAATAATTGATTGTGTAAACTTTGGGTACATAAGCTACACTAAAAAGCCCCAAAGACATTTCTTGAATTTTGAATGCTGAAGAAAAACTTCCCAACTAGAAGTGTGTCTTCTCATCACCTGTCATCCTTGAATGTTCAGACATTTCATCAGAAAAATCCTAATTACACAACTCTCTTCAGATCCACACATCGCAATAAAACTTCCACTGCATACTGCTCGTTTGCTGTGGGCCTTGGTGTTCTCTCTTGTGCTAGAAGACCACACCAGTAGTGACTTAGTTATTTTAATAAAACTTTCTGGGCATTTAAAAATGACATTGCTTCCAAACATCTTTTCCTCGAAATAGTAAGTCATTTGGTTTGTTTCTTTCCATTTGATTAGTAGAATCACCTTCTTTATGTATTCCTCTCTAATGATCTTCAAGCAGATCAGCAGAAAAGAAAAAAAAACAGACAAATTCAATAGATTCTAAGTCACTTCTCAAACTCCTACAAAGTTGCTTTTATAAAGAGGCAATAGGTAAAATACAAAACCCACATAGCATTTAACTTATATTATATTCTTCTGATTCTTATTCACATGTCAGAAGTATTAGTATTAAAGGGGGGCTTGTTCCAAGCAGGAGTCATACCGGAAACTATGTAACGAGTTCCCTTGGCCAACTCACAATAATTTTGGCATAAGATATGATGATGCTTGTCTTTAACACTTTGCACTCATTTCTATTCCCCCAGAAGACTATATCTAAAAGTAAAATGTATTCTTATTATGGTGTTATATTCCAGTGAATATCCTAACATAGATTTACATTATCTTGAGGTCTTGGTATGAGGAAATTTCTTTAGCAGCATTATATAAACCACTTACCAGCTGATAAATTACAGTCTTGAAATTATCTCTATGTAAGAATCTCAATGAATTGTTATTGGAACTGCTTCACAACTAACTTTGGAATTTCAAGTGAACTTGTTGACCATATTAGATAAAATCCAGTTATATTTCATGTTTAGTTTTCTTTTAACTTAACATAGATAAATAGACAATAGTGAGGAGATGTTAAAACAAGTAAGCTATTGAGGTTTTTTCTCCACTAGTACATGATTGATTTTTCATGTATTGACACAATGTTTATGGCTGGTGTAAGGTGAGCAGTGCCATCAAATCCATCCATGGCCCAGGAATAAGTATCTGGTCCCATCATCTACTATCCCTGTGATTTGGCAATGCTGTTTAAGACTTGGATTCATGAACATTTTATAAAATAATGAAATTAAGAATCGCATCTCAAAATTAACAATGGTGAGAATATTTACACCAAAGAAACCACCAAACACTACAAATTGGGTTTTTTTGTGATATTTATTTCCTCCTTCCCATCTTTCATTTTTCTGTCTTTTTCCTCTCTCTCTCTCTCTCTCTCTCTCTCTCTCTCTCTCTCTCTCTCTCTCTCTCTCTCTCTCTGTCTCCTCCTCCTCTTTCTTTTTAGAAAAACTGTTTACCATGATAACATGATTAGGTGTGTGGTATATTGTTTTATCTCTCAGCTCTAGTTTCCTCATGTGTAAAATGAGGCTAATAGTAGCTATTTTGCTTGCACAGGACTGTGGTATAAAATGAGCTCTATAAAAGTCATAATTAAACCTACTAAACAGTTAAATAATATTTTATCTATTATTGATAATATGATAAATAAATAAAGAAACTCTTGTTTACTGTTAGTTGGGATGAAAATTATTGCAGCTCCCTATGGAAATCAGCATGAGGGTTCTTGCCAAAACTCAAAGCATGATATTAAATAGCTAAACTGTGGTGGTTTGAATAGGCGTGACCCCCATAGGTTCATATACTTGAATGCTTAGTCACCAGGAAGTGTCACTATTTGAAAGGATTAGAAGAATTAGGAGATATGACCTTGTTGGAGGAAACATGTCACTGGTGGTGGGATCTGATGTTTCAAAAGCCCGTATCATCAGGCCTAATCTCTCTCTGTCTCTCTCGGTCTCTCTGTCCCTCTCACTCTGTGTGTCTCTCTCTCATTCTTCTCTATCTCTCTTCACCTCTACATCTCAATATCTTTCTGCCTGTGTATGAGTATGTAGAACTCTCACCTCCTCCTCTAGTACCATGTCTGACTGCCTGCCACTATGCTCACTGCAATGATAATAATGAGCTAACTCAGTGAAACTATAAGCAAGCCTTCAAATAAGTGTTTTTTTTTTTTTATTAAGAGTTGCCTTGGTCATGGTATCTCCTCAAAACAATAGAACAGTGACAAAGACATTTGTCATTCCTGAAGATAAAGCCAGGAGAATCAAAATCAATACACAACAGAGAGCCTTACAGAGAAATATTTATTGCTGTGTTATTCACAAAAGCCAAGATGTAGGGTCAGCTTAAATATCAATCAACACATGAATGCATAAAAGTAATGTGATCCTTATAAACAATGACATTCTAGTCACTCATCAAGAAGAATGAAATTGGGACTGGAAAGAGAGTTCAGTGTTCAAGAGCATTTTCCACTCATGCAGAGGACTGGAATTTGGGTCTCACCTTCCTTATTGGGAAGCTCACAACCACCTTTAACTGTAGTTCCAGGGGATCTGATGAACTGTTCTGGACTGTAAGAGCACATTTACATGTATACACACACACACACACACACACATACATACATACACACACAAGAATATACATAAATATATTTAAAACTTATTCTTCAAAAGAATGAAATTATGCCATTTGCATGAAAATTAAAGATGGATTTAGAGATATAATGTTAGGTAAAATAAGCCAAACACAGAAAGAATATGTCATTTTTCTTCTTGTAAGACCAACCTAGATTGTAGACATACACATAATTACCTGCATGTGATAAAACAATAGAAAGGGAACTATTTGGAAAGAGGAAGAGAGGAAACAGAAGGTAATTGAAGATGAATAGAGTCAAAATCTATGACATATTTCACAAAATGTCTTTATGAAACTCATTAATCTGTATGATTATACACTAATATAAATTATTTTAAAAATCAAAATTTGCATAAGATTACAAAGTTTTCTTGATTAAATGTATCAAAATCTGACAAATAACTAAAAGACTGTCAAAGAATTCTGGATAGTCTGTTGATTCACTAGCAGAGATTAGATAAATAATAAAATAAATATATACTTAACTCATAAATTATTTTCTATTTATTTAAGCAGATTATTTCCTACTTTATTTTAGGAAAATATTTTTGTTCTTATCAAGATTTTATGTGGCTTATGTCACTTGAAAATAATAAAAAAATTTAAAAGTCATTTATTTCACTTAAAGTATGTAAAATCTTAGGCATTTTTAAAAATTTCAGTTTTCACATATATTACTTTTATAAAACATTTTAGCATTGTTATAAAAGTAACTTTCATTTAAACATTCAAAATAGCTTCTAAGAAATTGAACTCTGGGGAAATTTAAATAAGTCATAAAAGCTTGAATCACAAAAATATTAAATCAAACTTTGCCTTCCTGCCTTCTCTGTACTTGTGTTTGTGCATGCAAAGAATTAATACAGAGATTCCCTGGGAACCCACAGGCCACTCTTGCCAAGGAAGCATGTAGGCCTACTGCAGATCATCACCTCTCTCTACATTTCTTCAAGCCAAATATCTCAGTCTTATCCTTAGCTCTGTAGAAGATTACCTGCTATGTCCTCTCCTCAATATTTTCTCCAGTTCCCTGGAAACTAAGCAGATCCTGGTGGAACACTGTACTTCCCTCCCTCTTCTCATTAATCTCCTAGCCCATTCCCATTCCTAAGTGTCAGCTGCCAATATCTAGAAACACATTTTTCCTGGAAACCCCAGTGGCCACATCTTATCAGGATCCCAGTAGAATTTTCTACCAGGCAAACCATATCTCAGGAAAGGCAACAGAAACCAAGAAATAAATATTCCACACAACAAAGACAAGACTAGATATCAGTACCTAAAATTAAAATCTTCCCAATCCCAGATGCCTAGATACCATCAATAAAGCCAAAAGCAATAACAGAAAGGAAACTATGTCAACATTAGAGCCCAGGAGCACTACCACAGCAGTCCCCGAGAATTTCAATATAACTGAAAAACAAGAAAAAGACCTTATAATGGCATTTATGAATATGATAGAAGTCATAAGGAGGAAATGAATAAATCCTTTAATCTGTGAAAACACAAAGAGTGAAAGAAAATGAATAAAACAGTTCAAGACATGGAAGTAGAAATAGAACCAATAAAGAAAACCCACCCTGGGCTGGAGAGATGGCTCAGAGGTTAAGAGCACTGACTGCTCTTCCAGAGGTCCTGAGTTCAATTCCCAGCAACCACATGGTGGCTCACAACCATCTGTAATGAGATCTAGTGCCCTCTTCTGGCCTGTAGTCACATATGCTGTATACATAATAAATAAATAAATCTTTAAAAACAAACAAACAAAAATAAATAAAAAAAAGAAAAAAAAGAAAACCCACCCTGAGAGAGATATAAAACTTAAAAATTTAGGAATTCAAACAGGAACTACAGAGGCAAGCTTGAGCAACAGAATAAAAGAGATGGATGAGAGAAATTTCAGGTGTTAAAGATACAATAGAAGAAATAGATACATCAGTCAAAAAATGTTAAATCTAAACACCCTCTCATTTCCACTGACAATTACCTTCACAACAGTGTGATAGACCCATGAACGCATAAGCCAAAGCTATCAACATTTGTCAAATAAACATATGTCTATCATTCATTGATTGCACCCCACGCTTGTCTTGTTGCTGTGACAAAATAGCATGGCAAAAGTAATTTAGAAAGAAAGGGCTCATTTTGGCTCCTAGTATAAATATATACTGTTCATCACAATGGAGAGAAATAATGGTGGCAGGATCATGAGGCAGCTGCTCACATTCCATTTAAATTAGGAAGTAGAGGGAGATGAATGCTTGAGCTCAGCTCAGTTTTTTCCTTTTTACTCAGTCTGGAAACATAACCTATGGAATGGAACAGCATTTAGGGTGGGTTTTCCTATGCTAATTAATCTAATCTAGATAAACCTTCACAGGCATGCCTTAAAAGTCTACCTAATCTAGGGAGATAAAAAAAAAAACAGAGGTTTGTCTGCTAAGTGGTTTTAGATACTGTCAAGTAGATAATAAATATTAATAATCACATCTGTACCTAGTAGCATAACTTTATAACTAAAGGAAATGTGGGTGAGAGTAAGGAAGATATGATCAAATCATAAGTAGTGATATCCTAATTTGTTCCAACACTTATCTATGCTACTTTCTTCACAAACCTGAACAAAGAGTAGGGTACATAAACAAAGGCTCTTGCTTAGGGACCCCAGGCATATTGTGACTTAGCTAATTAGTTTAACTGTAGAAGAGACTTGTTTCTTATGTTTTAATAGTATATAGAACAACTAAATATCTGAAGTACAATAAAATTGTGAAATGATTAATATAAAAAAAGCAAAACAATCAAGCAAATACTAAATACTTTTTCCAAAATAGTCTGACAATCATAAGCATACCAGAGTGTTCTAATATACTTTTGGCTTTGAATAATTTATTCCTTTCTTTTGTTACTATTTTAAAATTAACATCTTTATTTGGAATAAAACATATACAGTTCTTTTCTGTGATCTCTAATTAAATACAGAGACTTTATAGTAATGAAGGACTAATCAGAAAATATCTTTAGTCACTTAGAGATTTCAGGAGAATTCAGCACCTTTGTTTCTTTTTTAATTTAAAACCACATATCTTGGAGATCAATTTGTATTGACTTAAATTTTTCAAGTGTCTGGATAATTAGTTATGGCAACAAAATTCAAATCTGGAAATTTGTATTGCAAGACGACATGACAGAATATATAAGTGACCCCAAAAATTCAACCAAGGAACTCATACAGCTTATAAACACCTTCAGTAAGGTGGCAGGATACAAGATTAACTCAAAAATCAGTAGCCCTCCTATATATAAATGGAAAAGTCTAAAAAAGAAATCAAAGTAACATCCCCCTTTACAGTAGCCACAAATGATATAAAATACCTTGGGGTAACTCCAACTAAGCAAGTGAAAGACTTGTGTGGCAAGAACTTTAAGTCTCTGAAGAAAGAAATTGAAGAGCTCAGAAATTGGATCCCTCATGCTCATGGATAGGTAGGATTAACATAGTAAAAATGGCAATCTGACCAAAAGCAATCTAGGGTGGTATTCTATTTGTACTGAAATGTGATTTTAATTATATGTTAATAAATAAAGTTGCCTGGTGTCAGAGCTAAAAGAGCTATAGAAAGAGCGTGGCAGTGGTGGCGCATGCCTTTAATCCCATAGATCTCTGTGTGTTCAGGGATACAGCCAGCATTAGAGACATATGCCTTTAAGACCTAGATGGCTGTACTTACAGGCAGTGACGAGGCAGTCAGGTGTTTGGGTTTGCAACCAATGAGAAGGCAGAACAGAAAGATTATGAAAAGACATACACACAGGAAGTAGCTCTCTTTTGGAGAGCTAGGACCATCACAGGAGGAAAGGTGAGATTTTAACTCTGAGATCTGACCTCTTGGCTTTCTCTTTTACATTGGTTCTGTGATTCTTACTTAATAAGACTGTTAGTTACATCCACATCAATCTACAGATTCAATACAATCCCTATCAAAATCCCAACACAATTCTTCACAGACTTGTAAAGAAAAATAATCAACTTCATAGGGAAAGACAAAAAACCCAGGATAGCAAAAAGAATCCTGTACAATAAAACAACCTCTGGAGGCATCACAATCCCTGACTTCAAGCTCTACTATAGAGCTACAGTAATAAAAACAGCTTGGTACTGGCATAAAAAACTGACATGTGGACCAATGGGACTGAACTGAAGACCCTGACATTAATCCATACACCTATGAACATATGATTTTCGACAAAGAAACCAAAACTGTACAATGGAAAAAAGAAAGCATCTTCAACAAATGGTGCTGGCATAACTGGCTATCTGACCCGTCCAGCAGGCCAGGTTATTCGAGGGTCTCGAGGAGGGACCACCTGTGAATCAATGGGGGGGGAGAGGGAAAGGAGACCAAGCGCGTGAAGAAAGACAAAGCAGTCTGAGTTGCGTCAAGGCCTCGTTTATTGACTGGGTGTTAGAGCTTATAAACAGGGCTTCAGGTAGGGAGGGGGAGCAGGAGTGAGGAGAGGACAAAGAAAATTCCTAAGGAGGGTCAGCAGGAGGTCGCTTTGGTCCCAGGCCCCTGCAGCTAGCTGATTTAAAGAGGTTTATTCAATCCTACATTCCTAGGTTAGACTAAAAGCCTCCTATTTACACGAGGCTTGATAAATCGTGGCAGGTAACACAAGGTTCAAGACACCACTGTCCAGAGTCGGTCTCCAACAGTTCCCCCTCTTTTCTCAAAAATGGACCAAGTCCATGTGATCGGGGTTGCGGAGGTCCGAGAGAGCCTCTGTCTTAGGCTATACAGGGGGACTCCCACGCATGGCAGGTGCCATGTTGAACCGGTCTCAATGACCTCTGTATGCTGTTGACTCCGGCGTGGGCCCTGTACTATTCCCGTCATTGAGTACTCTCTAGCAAGATCGTGGGGACGTTAGGGCTTTAGGACACTGAATCTGAGTCCTTGATGGGGCTCCTGGCCGGCCTCCTCGGAATCTACTCTGTGATAATGAATCGAGACGTGTCGTGGTAAGGCTGAATCAATCTGATTTTTGATAAACTGAGTCAACTGCTGAAAGGCCCAGGGACCAAAGGTAATGAGAAGGAGAAGGAAAATAATCAGGGGTCCAGGAGGGTGGGGATCAGGGTAGAAAGCCAAGGGGATTCTTTAAAGCTTTTGTATAGAAGAGCAAACCCTGCTCCTAAGAGCAAGAGCCGCATCTTACTGAAGCCCCATAAAGGCTAATAAAGGAAAAACCCACAAGATTACAATTCCCATACAATTTCGTTTCACAAGATCATGGTCTGGGTACAGAGTGATCACAGACGGGTAATTTGCATCAACAGGTACATTTTTCCTGAAACCTCAAGGGAGGGGTATCAAGGCGGGAGTGGAGTTTACACAAAGGTCACAGTGGTCCTTCCTGGAACACCTGCAACTATCCCAGTCACAGTTGAGCACATCTCTTAGCAGAAATCTCTTTACATTGTTATATGGTTGCAGGGGAGATTCAACAATGGCTAAGTCAGGTTGCCCTTGGAACTAGATCTTTAGTTTCTCATTTCCTGGTGCTTGAAGTTTCTCTTTTCCTGAGGCTTGGGGGTGTAAGCCTGAAGGGCTAGGGTCTTTCATTCCCCCGTTTTCTTTTTGGCAAATTTTAATCTTAAAATTATGACATTACATTTGGTAACTCATGGCCTATTTTAGTAACTCATGGCCTGTAATGGCCATGCATAGTTCATTTACAATTAGCCATCTTGTCTCTATGCTAGGGAGTTTTCTTTTGACCCAGCATTTCAGCCTCTTTTTAGAACAAGGAAAATGGGATGATGTATTCTCTTCTGGAACTGCTTCAAGCTGGCATTGGGGTGTCGTTATCAGGGCCCCTCCCCCAAAAGGCTGAAAATCTGGTCAAAGACTGGGCAGTGGGCATTCGTCAGTAGCATGTAGCTGCCTGACACCATAGTGACAGAGAAGAATCATGTTAGCTGGGCTGGTCCACGTTAGCCTTTAGCACGTCGGAGTCCACAGTCATCTGGAGTGGTGGAGTCAGCAACTGAAACTTGGAGGTGTCTGACAGCCAAGTAGAAATCTGTTGAGACAGATTTAAACTAGGAACAGAGGTTAAAATTTGTGAACTTATTTGGAACCCTTAGGTTTATACCCTTAGTAATAGGAAAAGCACTAATCCCAAGACCATGAGAGAGGAAAAATACCATCTTTAGGAATACTTATCTTGGTTCTTTCGACCTCTGTGGAGTGGGTCTATGTTTTTATGACTCTTTTGATCCTTTGAGTCCTTTTTGCAGAATGACATAAAAGTTTTAGATACATTAGTATTACCAATCTGTACTGAGATCCATATTGTAGACAAAGCAGATAAAGGGTATCTGTAAAACAGCAGAAGTAGACTTATACCTTTGAGTCCCAACAAGAACTACAGATTTGGGCATTTTACTTCTGTCCAGAAAGCCAGGTGTAAGTTGGACAGAGATTTTAAGCCTGGTGAAAAGCACTTTTAGGCTTACATTAGACATATCTATATGACATCTAAAACAAATCCAAAATGTTGAACTTGTGACTGAACAGTAAGTGGTCATTGCTCTACCAGCTCATCAGGACTCCTAAATGTTAAGCTCTGAACCATAGAACAGGAGAGTAATCTGAAACATATCTTATTTTAGACTCATATCCGAACCTTTATGATTTATTTAAATTTTTACATCTTAGAACATTTTCTTAAAAGTGAGCTTACAAGCTAGCTATGGCCTTGCAGAAAGATCTGGTTGTCTGATGCTGCCATGCTGACAAAATTAGAGCTAGCCTAGTCATCAGCACTGTCAGAGATCTGAGAAGGATAAACTATATCTGAGTGCAGACCAAGAAGCTTCCAATCCTATAAATTACAGTGATCAACCCCTTACCCAGGTTTCTATAGTGTTGGAGGTACCAGTCAGAACAACATCAATCTTTTACCACCATCAAGCCCATAAGGCAGAGTACCTTTTCTGTGGAATAGGGACACGGAAGACTGACAGTGTCCTACTACTTGTCCACAGTCTGGGCTGGGTCCTGGAGGCAGGTGTTGCATTGGGGCATCTTGCCCTGTGGTCAGTGTCTTTCGAAATTCAGGTGGCATCTTTTTGTCATTCCATATCTTCTTTGGAGACCTTGGGAGTCATTGCTAGGAGCTGGGGAGCTAGGAGTCTCTGTTTCTGATAGTAAGTTTTTAATCAAATAATTTAAATGTCATATTCATCAGATCATTGACAGGTTTGAGGACAATTATCTATTAAATGTATCTGAGCCAAATAAATCTAGGCCTAATCTTGAAAATATCTCTAAGTTTGGTAATAATGACCAGGCTAATTTGTTCTCCTATAGATATATTAGTCAAATATACCTCTCAGTTTGTTTTATTTTAAATAGAACCGTTTATGCTTTAAACTAGTATCTGGATAGCCAGATGACTAGTATTAACTTGTATTCCTAAACACAAAGGACATGCATGCAAACTCAGACATTCAAAACCAAACATACATGTGGCCACATTTTCATTCATACCTGCAGAGTAGACAGACATTTTTAAAACTATGACCCTTTGGAGTCTCCATGTAACAGCAGAATAGCAAGAGAAAGAAATCTGAAACATGTTTACTTAAACTTTAAAGTTAGACCTTAAAGTTTCATTATATTTTTTTTAAACTGTCATGACATGCTTAAGCCTTTAAATTTTTACATCTTAAACTGCTTCCTCAAGTCAAAAATTCATTTATTTAAACTTTTATTTTAACCAACAATAATTTGAAACCAATTTTCTTAAATGATGGCAAGTATTTGTAACACATTCAACTCAAATGACCAAAACCCATGTACATTTTTATTTTTCCTGTGAAAACAAAAGCATAATTTCCCCAGTATCTTGAACTGGTAATTTAACATTTCTTTATTAAGCAATATCAGTGTTATGCCCAGATCGCGTCCCCAAAGAAGCCACTGGAGACCTCAGGTACAGAATGCAAAAGCAAGGTTTATACAAATGAAGTTTACAAGCCTCGGCAGGGGGGCTAGTTCCAAACTTCTCACACACAGCAGGGAGGTTGGAAGGAGCACATGTCTTTCTTTGTAAGGCTAGCACAGACCACATAATTCATCTCCCACAGCCCACATCCCTCTTTTAGGTTCATATCAGTAGTTTTTTATGTTATGTTGGTTCATATCAGTAGTTTTTTATGTTATCTTTATTTCTCATTAGTTTAGCAACCGTGTTTAGGAGTTTTATGAGCTGTCTCCCGGGTTTGGGGAGTTTGGGGAGTTTGGGATGTTTTATGACCACTTAGTCTCTGTCAGATGGTCATATATCCTAACTCTGTGTTTTCTTAAGTTTCTGTAGTTGATAAAGCCACCTGGAAAAAGGCGTCTAAGTTCTTATCTACATTTAAGAATCCTGGTTTTAGCTTCTCTTTGTCTGTAGGGGATGAAGTTGTGGGGGGGGAGGTTACTGAGGTTTCACAATCAGGACAGAGAAGGGTTAACAAGAGAAATTCCTAGCTGGCAGAAGAGACTTTGAAGTTATCACAGTAAAGGAAGGGAGGGGGAGCAGTGGTCATAAAGTATCTCCTTGACTGCCAGTGTTCCTGAAAAAAAAGTTTTGTTAACTCCTCTGACTAAAGTCAGATTCTCTGTTCAGTGTTCACACAGTTTTGTCAGTTGCAGGCAGCCATTGCCCTGTCCAGAGCAGGACATGAGAATCTTAGCCCGCCTGTACCCAGAGCACGCACCCCCACCTTCGTGAGAGCAGCCAGCTGCCTGCAGTCCTGATAGCAAGAGAGCTAGGGAGGGAGGGAGTTGGCCCTCGCTGTGCCTCTCTCTCCTTCTCCCCAGAAAAATAAGGGAGGTGAGTAGCAGAAACATGACATTTACACAGACAATCCAAGTGCCAGCACATCAGCACTGAGATGATGATGGCCTCACTCACAGCAAGCAAGCCCCTCGATTGTGGCTCGCACATCCTTCTGGTGGGCTAGGCAAAGGTCTAGTGGAGAAGAAGGGGACTGTCCCATAGCGTCCGTCACAGTCAAGTCAACAATGAGAACAGTTAACACACTACACACAAGACCAAGGGCACACGAAAGAAAAACTTTGCCCCAACGAGACAACCAACAAAGCTCCAAGAACAATGACAGCCTGATGTGCTCTGTAGAGAGTGACCCTCCAGGCTCAATCACACCAAAAACAATCCAGATCAAACAGACATCAGGGGGCTTTCACATCCCTGTTAGTCAGACATGCACCTTATTTCTTGGAAGAGAAACAGAGTGTAAAGTAACAATGACCACAATAAAACATACAAAAAAACCCACAAAATGTCTCTAACAATTTCCCGGGACAAAATACAAAGTGGCACTTCCTCCCACCATGGGGAAAGGTACCCAAAGATGCTCCTCTCCTAAGCACTCCCTGGAGGAGACTCCTAAAATCAAATGGTCAACTCTGAGGTGGCCCCAAATGGCTCAGGACTAGGGGGTCCCTTGCCCAAATCAGGGAATGAGACATCTCTCTTTCCCTCCCAGGATCACTGTCCGGACACGTCTGTCCCAGTGAGAGCCTGCAAAGTACAAATCAGTAGACTGGCACAAAACGTAACGAGACAAGACAGAGACAGAGACAAGACAGAGAGCGCTCTCACCGGTAGATGTCAATAAACCTCTGGACCCTTGAGGGTCCCGGTGGGGTCTTTTTGGTCTTTTGTTCAATGTGATTTGTGGCAACCTCACTCTTACCGTCTTCTGGGACGGACACATCGTTTAATAGGTCCTCAGAGATGTGACACCCTACTATCTTTTTCTGAATCCTTATAAAACATCTCTGATTACTCCATAGAAACTAAAGACTGCATCGGGAACATTCTCTCCATCCTTAAGCAAGTTATTGATATCCTTTCTGACTTTATTCCACGTCAAAGGGTAGATGCCCGGGCCATTAATAACCAGCCAGGGACATTTTTCTTCCACAAAATAGAAAAACTTAATTAAATCTTTTTTTCTTTCTTTCTTTTTGACTCTTATTCCCCTCTCCCTGATTTCTTCATTTCCTTAATGAAGAGAGCCTCTTTAGAGAGTGCTTTACCCATTGATTGATGAACGGCACTTACCTCAAGGCTGCCCACGGCGCACGAGTGATGCTGTTGGGGCACCTCTACCCTAGTGAGTCTGGCCAGACCACGTTTTCTCTTTGCCATCCAGTAGTGAGCCGCCGTGCCTCGAGCCCCACGTTGGGCGCCACTTGACCCGTCCAGCAGGCCAGGTTATTCGAGGGTCTCGAGGAGGGACCACCTGTGAATCAATGGGGGGCGAGAGGGAAAGGAGACCAAGCGCGTGAAGAAAGACAAAGCAGTCTGAGTTGCGTCAAGGCCTCGTTTATTGACTGGGTGTTAGAGCTTATAAACAGGGCTTCAGGTAGGGAGGGGGAGCAGGAGTGAGGAGAGGACAAAGAAAATTCCTAAGGAGGGTCAGCAGGAGGTCGCTTTGGTCCCAGGCCCCTGCAGCTAGCTGATTTAAAGAGGTTTATTCAATCCTACATTCCTAGGTTAGACTAAAAGCCTCCTATTTACACGAGGCTTGATAAATCGTGGCAGGTAACACAAGGTTCAAGACACCGCTGTCCAGAGTCGGTCTCCAACAGCTATCAACGTATAGAAGGCTACAAATAGATCCATATCCGTCACCATACACAAAACTTAAGTCCGAGTGGATCAAGGACCTCAACATAAATACAGCTACTCTGAACTTGCTAGAAGAGAAAGTAGGAAGTAGTCTTGAACGCATTGGCATAGGAGATCACTTCCTAAATATAACACCAGTAGCACAGACACTGAGAGAAACAATCAATCAATGGGCCCTCTTGAAACTGAGAAGCTTTGTAGAGCAAAGGATATGGTCAAGAAGGCAAAGCGACAGCCTACAGAATGGGAAAAGGTCTTCACCAACCCCACATCTGACATAGGACTGATATCCAGAATATATAAATAACTCAAGAAATTAGACATCAAAATACCCAACAGTCCAATTAAAAAATGGGCTATAGAGCTATAGCTCCACTCTTAAACTGACCTTGTGACCCTCAAAGGCATGGTTCACAACAGTAGCTTCTTCTCTATAGCTGGTTTGTGTTATTTTATCAAGACAGACTCTATTTACATTTCGATTGATCTACTTCTAAAATCTGTTGAAACTCTGTCACTGACATTAAACCTTTCTATTCATTCTGGTATATGTGTGTGTATTTATACATATATATTGTGTGTGATATGAAAGTTAAAATTAGTAATAATATTGGAAAATAGAATCTGTTTTAATTTCAACCAGGTTAACAAAGAAAGAGATATTATCTGGCAAATTTTTGTTGTCACTAAAACCTATTACCAGAGAATTCATTGCTATTTAATACATTCTGCCATTGTAGAAAGATGTGAGCATGTATGATTTTGTTTCTGATATAGAGCATTCATGACAGAGGAGAAAGTAGGCAGGGATATGATTAGTCTCAGTATCATACTAGTACCATAAACAAAATCTACAAGAACAGAGATATAGACTTCAAATATAAATTCACCATGCAATATTTACATAACATATTTTATAAAAAGCAATATTTGAATACTTAATTAATAGTGAAGGATATGCTATTTCTAGATTCTAAATATATACTCATATTCATACTAATAAATATGAAAAATTGAATATAAGAGTTATTCACCTGCAATTTAGTATTTGAAGAAAGTTATTATAAAAGGTTGAAACATGTAAAAAATCTTTGCTAAGGCTTTTCTTTTTTCTTCTTTTTTTTGTATCACAGTTTGCAGATAAAGCTATTTTCAAATAATGGAGATTTTAAAACACAAATACTCAACTGTACTATTTCATGAGGAATTCTGAGCAAATATTCTATTTTTAGAAGAAAGAGCTTCAGACAGGATCAAGAACATCCATGACTACTATTGCTGCGCATTGCTTCAAGGGACTCAAGTGATTTGAGTAATTGTTTGAAGAAAATGTCATCATGTCTGTCTAAACAAAGAAAAATGTGACATGGCAAATAATGATTGGTTGCTTCAAAGGAGTAAAATTACCTCAAGCTGAAATCCCATATTAATGTTTTCTTTATATTTTGTACTCCAAGGGAATAAAGCTGCCCAGGAGAGAAAGTAGAAATCACTTGGCCATCCATGCCAGAATGTTGCTTTAGATCCATCGCTACCCAGCTGTGAAATCTTAAGCCAAATACCCAGTCTTTTTGAATATTGGCTTCTCCATCTCTAAAATAATATCAAAATCAGGGCCAGGGAGATGGTTTAGTAGATAGAGACACCTGTGCACAACTCTGATGATGTGAGCTTGATTTCTAGATCCCACAGAGTGGTAGTAGAGAATGTCTCCCAAAAGTTGCCCCCTGACATACACATATGTGTTATAGTACCTATGTGCCTGAATTTTCACACACACAAAAAAAAAAATGAATGAATGAATAAATATTTTTAATTTGACTTATCTGGGTTGTTATGATTGTCAAATAAAATTATGGGTACAAAATGCTTTATAAATCTCAAGGTTCCATGCCAACAAAGTTTAATACATTCATTTACTAATTGAATTCTGAGTGAAAGAGGACTATGGATATATGAATAACAATAATAATATTAATGTCAATATTTGTGAGTCCTTTATTCTTTGCCAGATTCTGAATTCTATAATCATATACTTCCTCCAAGTTACAGAATAAGAGATAGAAATGATTAAAGAAGACAAAGGATATATAAACATAAAAATTCAATTTGCTGGAAATTAGCTACCTGAGAATAAGACAAATAAGGCTCAAATAATAATTAGACATGTGATGGAAGAAAATTTCTCTGAACTATAAAAGAGTTTGCTGACTAAAAAAGTTCATTGTATTTCAGGTGAACTTAATGTAAGGAAAATAATGTCTAGACTTAGCCTGGTGACATTTTTTAGTTACCTGAATGAAGAAAAAAATTCTACCTATAGCTCAACAGAAAAAGAAGACAACTTACAAAGAAAGGAAACCAATGTGTTATGAAATGTCTTTTCTGAAATATTGAGCATAGGAAGAAAGTAAAGCAATGTCTTAAGAGCTGTGAAGTAAAAGGTTATAACCTCAGTATTCTTTCCCATGTCAAGATATTGTTCATTGATAAAAGTTGCATTCCACCATAAAGAAATAGTACCCCTGAACTTTTTTGCTTTGAATACCAGAACAGGCAAAAATATTGTTAAAAATATAATACAATTTAATGATCTATCTGGAATATAAACCAGAGAAAACTGAAGGATAATAAAGTTAAATAAAATAATAATTTTATATAGCAAATTACACTTGTAGTGGGACAAAAGACAAGAAATTTATAGAAATAGCCATAGTGTATTTATTGGACCTCAACAAAGAAAGGTAAGACAGATATATCAGGGAGTTCTTTTAAAGTATTTGATAATCAGAGCTAAATAGACTTTTAATGATCTCTTCTGTATTCATATGACATATAAATACATCTATTCCTCTTAAATCAGTTTGTAGTTTCAAAACAAATCAAATGAATATCTCATAGGTAAAGCCAAATTGAAATTTATATTTTTATAGTTATCTGTAAAGATATTTGATGCTGATAATAACTAGGAAATATTTGAAGAGAAACTAACTCAAAGATATTGACTCACCACATATTAAACAAACTATAAGCTCGGCGGTGGTGGTGCATGACTTTATTCCAGCACTTGGGAGGCAGAGGCAGGTGAATCTAAGTGAGTTCGAGGCCACCCTGGTCTACAAAGCAAGTTCCAGGACAGCCAGTACTGTTATACAGAGAAACCCTGTCTTGACAAACAAAAATAAAACACAAACAAAACAAAACAAAAAGCAAACCATAAATCATGGGCATTAGAGAGTTTTATAACAACATCAGAATCAACAGTCAGATAAATTAAATATAAAGATTTGTCTGGGGCAGGATGCTGGAAAATCTCCCAGGAGTCCACAAGAATGACCCCACCTTGGACTAATGGCAATGGTCGACAGGGTGCCTGGACTGGTCTACTCTGATGACCGATTTAGTGAATACCCTGTCATCATAGAGCCTTCATCTAGTTACTGATAGAAGCAGATGCAGAGGTCCACCGCCAGGCTCCAGACTAAGCTCTGGGAATCCAATCGATGAGAGAGAGGAGGGATTCTGTGAGCAGGGGACATTGAGATCATAATAGGAAAACATGTAGTGACGACCAGCTACACTAGTGGAAACCCATGAACTGTAGACCAATAGCTGTGGAGCCGCCATAGGACTGGACTAGGCCCTCTGGATAAGGGAGACAGTTGTTTAACTTGAACTGTTTCCGGGGCACCCAGGCAGGGGGATCGGGATCCATCCCTGGTGCATGGTTGGGCTTTTTGGAGCCCAATGCCTAGGGTATGACACCTTGCACAGCCTTGGTGCAGTGCGGAGGGGCTTGGACCTGCCTCAGCTGAGTATGCCAGGCTCTGCTGACTCCCCATGGGAGACATTGACTTGGGGGAGGTGGTAATGGGGGGGTAGGTTGGGGGGAAGCTGGGGGTGGGAAGGGGGGGTATCCTTGGTTGGTATGTAAAGTGAATGGAAAACTTCTTAATAATAAAAAATGACAATAAAAAAGATTTGTCTGCAGATATTTTGATTCTAAAACAAAACACATTTGAAATCAGATCAGGGAAGAAAGAATATTCCTTTAAACAAAGTGAAACTACTTGGAATTGACAAGTGTATCCTTATATATATTATCATAAATTTCAGGTGGATTAAAGAGCCAAATATAAGATGCAAATGTTATTGAAATTTTAAAGAAAATGTAGATAAATGTGTAATTTATTGTAATTTTCCAAATTATATTTGTATTAAGATCCCAGGGGCCTAATGTTATTTGCGAGATATAATGGAATAATTTTGAATCCATCTTTGTTTTGGACGAATGTTTATAACTCTCTCCATTTCTTACGTTGAGCTCTTATCATCCAATGTGATAATATTAACAAGTGAGGCCTTTGGGACCTAATTAGAATTAGACACTACCATAAGGATAAAGCCTTTGTCAATAGGATCAGTGCCCTTTGTAAGAGTTGAGAGAGAACGTCCTTTTTTTCTTTACTCTGTGCCAGGTGATGGTATAACAAAAGTCAACATTCTCCAAAACAGAAGTGGCTCCTTTCCAGAATTCAACCATGCTGCTATCCTTACAGCATCATGAACTGTGGGAAATAAAATTTTGTAGCTTATAAATTTATAGTGATTTACTATCATCATTTTTTTTCCTTTCAGACAAAATAGGAGACACTAGACATAGTTTAATAAAGTGATTTACTTATCTGTTTTTGTTTGTTTTGCTTCGATTTGGTTAATTTTTAAAAATTTGTTGGAGTCAGGATCCCACTATGCAACATAAGCTACACCTAAAACCACTGTTCAGCTCAGACTGGCATCAAAATTTTCAGTTACAATCATGAGGTACCACACATTGCAGATCTATTTGTTTCATTTCTGGTGCATTGCAATTAATTAATTTCTATGTTTCACAAATGTGTCATAGATTTTAGCTCCTATGATATATAAATTTATGTACATAATCTTTTCAAGATGTAAATGTCAGTTTATTGGTGGAGGATGCATTTATTTTTCCCAACCAGACTGTAAATGCTACCAACGCAAAAAACACAATTATTTCCTGCACAGCACTATGTTAGGTAAAATGCTCTAATAATTCAAAAGAAAAACACAAAAGAAGGCAAAGAGTTTGAACCTTGTAGATGAAAATACTAATAATGACTATTTCCTTAGAGTAGATGAATAAATGTATACTTTTAATCTCTATAAATTTAAAGTGTTCCAAATAAATCTACAAAAATTGAACAAAATGAGCAGTTCAATTCAGAAAAATATATTGAGGTATCTATGATATTTCATAACATATGTTTTATTGATTTGAGAGTAATTTAAATAAAACAGTAAAAACTTATAAATCAGCACATGACTTTATTAAAGTCTTGTGGGTTTTAAATTTCATTTTATTTTTTTTAATGAATTCGACAGCATGGTGTTCACGTGTAGATTTCTTTATAATGCTATGGTAGTTTGATTGTGCCAGTGTCAAAGGTACTTTTATGTTGCTGAAATAAAATGCCCTAATAAAAGCACCTGAAATGTAAAAAGCAATTATTTTAGCTTACACTTCAAGAAGAATATTGCCCATTGTGGTGGTGAAGACATGACATCAGGCAAGGATGCCATGATGGCAGGAGCAGTGCATCCACACTGTCTCCTTTTTATGCAGTCCAGGATACTCCAACTAAGGAGTGGTCTTTTCTACAACTGAAACTGATGTCCCAACATCAATGAACCTAATCAAGACAATCCTTCACAGACCTCCTTAGTGGCTAACCTTAATCTAGATATGTCAAGAGGATTATCTCCTGGGTGATTTTTAGATTCTGTTAAGTTGACAACTTACACTGATGATCACACTTAGTAAATATGAAATTGCAAGGATTTGTAATCCACTCTAAAGTATCCTGAGCAGAGTCATGTATCCAGGTATAAGGGAACTAACAAGATTTAGCATTATTGCCTTCCAAACTGAAAAAGATCCAGTGTTTTGAAGCTACACACCGCAACAGAATTTTTCTGAGGATGTTCATATATTACCACAAATTCAGTGTTCTGAACCAATACTTGATTGTTCTTTTATTTGCCCAGGAATCATCTGTGGGCTTTATTTAAATGATGGTTCTGGTACAGTAAGTCAGAGGTAAGGCCTGAGATTCTAGCCTTCTTCTTCGGTTCTGGTACAGTAAGTCAGAGGTAAGGCCTGAGATTCTAGCCGTCTTCTTCTTCTTCTTCTTCTTCTTCTTCTTCTTCTTCTTCTTCTTCTTCTTCTTCTTCTTCTTCTTCTTCTTCTTCTTCTTCTCCTTTTGTTTTTCTCTGGTTAGTTTTGAGCCTTCCCTGGAACTCATTTGGTAGCCCAGCCTGGCCTCAGACTCACAGAGATCCGCCTGGCTCTACCTACCGAGTGCTGGGATTAAAGGCGTGCACCACCACTGCCCGGCGAGATTCTAGCTTTCTAACAAGCCCCGATGTGATGTTGATACATGCAGGTCCATGGTTAGTTTAGCATACTCAGAAAAGCAGGACTTTAGTATATATACAATTTTCAAAGTAATTTCATACACAAGCTCACAAATATACATATTTATAAGTATTTTGTTGTGCTAATTTATATGAATAGAAAATAGGAGATTTATAGTTTACATAAACAAAACAAATAACAATAATCTGGAAATGTGTGAGAAGATACATTGGTATATCTAAATTTCATCCACAAACCAGGTAGTTATTCAAAATTAATTATCACACTATGAATTTGAAAATGCTATGTCTTATAATCCATACATATCAAGGGCCTATTTTACAACTTGAGTACGAATTACAGGAAAATTATAAGTTTCTACATTACTGAAGTTATTTGACTAGCATTATTAATTGATATTCAATGGGACCGTGGTATTCATATTTTGGATACTCAGTGTTATTATTAGCTCTAAGTTAACATGATTTTTAAAGTGACATGAAAGCATATTCCTGAAAACAAATCACATTTGCAGAAGATTAAGAGAACTTGCTTAACTGAATCTGAAAAGAGCTTCTCAAAATCAAGCTGGATAGAAAGTGTATTTTTTAAAGGAACTATCCATATATATTTGATGATTCTATGAGCTTTCAAAGCTGTGAAATTGGCTATTATGCATCAAGTCTACTTTCTGAAAGCTATGCCAAGTTCCAGTGTAATTTCCGTTGCTTTTCTGCTAAACTTACCACTTCTAGTCAGACCAATTTAAATTTACTATAATCAAGATTCCATTCTCTTCCCTCTTCCATGTGACCACCTTTTAAATTCACTTGGCTCACCATTCTTGCTGTGATAAAGATGTAGGATTCCAGCCTTCATTTTGAGAACATATTCTAAATGTTGCTTTTGATTTCAGAATCACTTTTGAAATGCTTTTCTGTAATTAGAGAATTTTTATTTGGGCTTATTTGTCAAATGTTCTACTCTCATTTCTCATAAAGTGGAAAACAAGATTTTTCCCTCCATTTTACAACTATTCATTAACACAGCTCCCATTTCAGATTTATTATCAAGTCTAGAAGTCTGTATTCAGAATAAGGCATACATTATTCATTTTACAGCAGGCACCATGTATGTCAAAGGGCAATAAGTATGTTTTTATAACCAAAGGACAACTATACTTTTTTGAGAAACCATAATTTGGTGCCATGACTATGTTTCTATAGCGAACTAGCAGGACATTTCATAACAGCCTATGGAACCAGTAATTCTATGGACTGGAAATTCTTACACACATGATTTGTAAGTTATGCAAATGTTATAAGTACATCCTATCATTTTTCACTTTCTGTTGCCATTTTTGCCTAATTAATAAACAAATGTTGAAGCTGGCTTTAAAAGCCAGGCAGTTTGTTCATAAGATGCAGCCTTAATCATGATACTCTCTTGTTTCAAGTCAATGCTCTTTGTATCAGCTAGGTCAGTCCATTCAGAAAGATAGCTCAAAACAAATTTTTAGCACCTACATGAATGAGTTTATTAAGGCTCTCACTTTAACTCCTAGAAGTTAAAAGAACTCAAGTTAGTAAAAGACAGCATGAATTTACAATTATTTTATAAAATGTCTCCCTAAAATATGACTTGAAAATTTTGAATTTGAGGTTTAAGATGACTGCAAGAAAAATAATACCAATTGTAACTTATAGCTATTAAACCTTTCTCTCCAATGCATTTACAGCTAACATATTTGTTTCAGGGACCTTCAAAATAGCAGGTGCACAAACTTACACTGATTGAGACTTCTCCAAATTTACATGATGCTAATTCGACACTAATGAGGACATTGTTCCACTGAACTTGAAACATTTGCATTGGCTGGTTAGCAATAGTCCAGCAACTGTAGCACAGCCATGACCTGATTGGACCGCAATAGGGCTTTCTTTCTTTTTCTAAATTGAAAATAGATTCATTTCTCATAAAACATATCCTGATTATAGGTTTGACTTCCTCTACTCCTACCAGTTCTTCCTCAACTATCCTCTTTCCCCCTCCAGATCCACTCTGTTTCTGTCTATCATTAGAAAAGAACAGGTTTCTAAGAAAGATAACAACCAACGTGACAAAGTAAAATATAATAAGATGAAATAAAATTATCATATAGAAGTTAGACACAGCAACCTACCAGGAGAAAAAGAATCCCAAGAGCAGGCACAAGAGTCAGAGACTCACTTGTTCTCATAGTCATTAGTCCCATAAAAATACTAAGCTAACAGCTATAACACATGTGCAAATGACCTGATATAGATCCATATAGGCCCTGTGCTTGCTACTTCCATTTCTGTGAGCTCATATGTGTTATGTTTAGTTGATTCAAAGAGCATTGTTCTCCTGGTGAACCTCCATCCCCCCTGGCTCTATCAATTTTCTGTCTCCTCTTCTGTGGGATTCCCTGAGCTCTGAGGAGAGGAGTTTGATGGAGACCTCTAAGTTAACTCCCATTCACATAATATGCGGTTCTCTGCATCTGTCCCCGTCTGTCGATGTTGGAAGCCTATGCAATGATGGCAATGAAGACTGGATAAGACACTGATCTATGAGTATATCAGAATATCATTAGGCATCATTTTATTGATATTTTTAGACCAGTCATGTTAGGACTTACCCTAGGTCTCTGGTTCTTGGTTACCCAAATAGTGTTGTCCATGGATTCCTTCTCAAGGAGTGTGTCTTAAGTCAAATCAGATATTGGTTGGCTACTCCCACACTTTCTGTGCCATGATTGCTCTAGAATATTTTGCAGGCAGGATATATTGTTGGTCAAAGGTTGTATGGTTTCTTTATACAAAATGTGTCCATAGATGTGTGTATCTATGTCTTGGTCTTTAATTCAATTCCGCTGATCAGTGTGTCTGTTTTTATGCCAATAATTCTATAGCTTTGAGTACAACTTGAAATTGGGAATGGTGCAACCTCTAGCAATTCCTTTATTGTTTGGGATTGTTTTCCTATTTTTTTTTATCATATGAAATTGAGAATTGTCCTTTCAAGGCCTGTGAAGAATTGTTTTGAAATTTTGATGGGGATTGCACTGAATTTGTAGATTGCTTTTGGTAGGATGGCCATTTTTACTGTTAATCTTACTGGTCCATAAGCATGGGAGATTGTTCCATCTTCTAATATCTTCTTCAATTTTTTTTTCAAAGACTTGAAGTTTTTATCATATGTCATTCACGTGCTTGGTTAAAGGTATAGCCCCAAGATATTTTATATTATTCCAAGCTATTATGAAAGATGTATTTTCCCTAATTTTTTTCTCAGTACATTTGTTATTTGTATATGGGAAGGCTACAGATTATTTTAGTGTTGGGGTGTTAATCTTGTATGCAGCCACTTCACTAAAAGTGTTTATCAGATGTATTGATTCCCTGTTGAAATTCTTAGGATCACTTATGTATACTATCACATCTGCAAATAATGATACTTTATCTTCTTCCTTACTAATTTGTAGCCCCTTGATCACCCTTAATTATCTTATTGCTCTAGCTAAAACATCAAGCACCATATTGAGGAGGTATGAAGATAATGCACAACCTTGTCTTGTTCCTGATTTTAATGGAATTGTTTTGAGTTTCTTTCCCTTTAATTTGATATTGGCTATAGGCTTGAAGTAAAATGTCTTTATTATGTTTAGATATGTCCCCTATATCCCTAATCTCTCCAGGTCATTTACCATGAAAGGATGTTGAATTTTTGTCAAATGCCTTTTCTCTTTTACATGAGATTATCATGTCTTATTAATAAAAAACCTGGAGCTGGATATTTGGGTGAAAGCCGAAAAATCAAAGAGCAAGCCAGCCATGTCTTACCTCTAGAAAATTCTCAGCTCAAGAGTGCATGAGTTCCTGTTTCCTCAGAATGAAAGCCTCTGAGTCCTCACACAAACGTGTCTCAGCTGAACTGCTTAAAAGCCACTAGTTTCTTTCTATGTCCTGCCATGTTATTTCCTGGGATTAAAGGCATGTGTGCTTCCCAGTTCTTGGATTAAAGGTATATGCCACCACTGCCTGGCTCTGTTTCCAGCATGGTCTTGAACTCAGAGGTCCTGATTGATCTCTGCCTCTAGAATGCTAGGATTAAAGGGGTATAACATCACTGTCTGGCCTCTAGGTCTTATCTAGTGTCTGTTCCTCAAACAAGTTTATTAGAGTGCACAATATATTGGGGGACACAATTTATCACCACAATCATGTGAGTTTTTCTCTTTCAGTTTGTTTATATGATGAATTACTTTGACTGATTTTCATATATTGAACCATCCCTGCATCTCTAGGCTAAAGCCTACATGATCATGGAGAATGATCTTTTTGATGTGTTCTTGGATTTGAATTGCAAATATTTTATTCAATATTTTTGCATCTATGTTCAGAAAGGGAAACTGTCCTTTAATTCTCTTTGTTTGTTGGGTCTTTGTGTTGTTTAGATATCAGGATAACTGTGGCCTCATAAAATGAATTGGACAATGCTTGTTCTGTTTTATTTTCTGGAATAATTTGAGGAGTATTGATGTTAACTCTTCTTTGAAAGTCTAGTAGAATTCTGTACTAAAACCATCTGGTCCTGGTCTTCTATTGGTTGGGAGACTTTTAATGACTGCTTCTATTTCACTAGGGGTTATAGATCTTTTTAAATTATTTATCTGTTTTTGATTAACTTTGGAAAGAGGTAACTACCAATCCATTTTTTCTATATTTTCCAACTTTTTGGAGTACAGGTTTTTAAAGTGTGTCCTTAGGATTTTCTGGATTTCCTCTGTATCTGTTGTTATGCTCCCTTTTCATTTCTGATTTTGATCATTTAGATAATTTCCCTCTGTCTTTTAGTCAGTTTAAATAAGTTTGTCTATCTTGTTGATTTTCTCAGAGAACCAACTCTTCGTTTCATTGATTCTTTGTATTGTTCTCTTTGTTTCTGTTTTGTTGACTTTAGCTCTTAGTTTGATTATTTCTTGCAGTCTATTCCTCTTGGGTATGATTACTTCTTTTTGTTCCAGAGTTTTCTGGTGTGCAATTAAATTAATAATATGAGATCTCTCCAATTTCTATATATAGGCACTTAATGCTATGAACCCCCTTAACACCACTTTCTTTGTGTTTCATAAGTTTATGTATGCTGCATATCCATTTTCCTCGATTTCTAGAAAGTCTTTAATTTATTTCTTTCTGTCTTGACCAATTTTTTCATTCAGTAGAGAACTGTTCACTTTCCATGAATTTTTAGGTTTTCTGTTGTTTCTGTTGTTGATATTTAACCTTAATCCAATGTGGTCTGATAGGATGCAGGGAGTTATTTAAATTTTCATGTATCAGTTGCACCCTGCTTGGTGTTTTATCATGTGGTCAATATTGGAGAAAGTTTCATGAGACACAGAGAAGAAGGTATACTATTTTGTGTTTAGGTGAAATGTTATATAAATATCTGTTATGTCTATTTGGTTTATAATGTCTGTTAGCTCTAGTATTTCTCTGTTTAGTTTTTGTTTGAATGATCTATCCATTGGTGAGATCAGAATATTGAAGTCTCCCATTATCAGTTTATGAGGGTCAATATGTGATTTAAGGTATAATAGTGTTTCTTTTATGAACTTAGATGCCCTTGTGTTTGGGGCATATATGTTAAAAATTGAAATGGCATTTTGGTAGATTTGTTTTCCTTTGATGAGTATGTAGTGTCCTTCCTAATTTGATTAGTTTTTAAGTCTATTTTGTTGGATATTAAAGTTGCTACATCAGCTTGTTTCTTGGGTCCAGTTGCTTGAAATATCTTTTTCCCACTCTTTATCCTTAGGTAATGTTTTTTCTTGATGTTGAGGTATGTTTCTTTGATGCAGCAGACAGATGGATTCTGGCCTTTTTTTGCATCCATTCCATTTGTCTGTGTCTTTTTATTGGGGAACTGAGACCACTGATATCAATAATCAATGATTGCTGATTCCTGTGATTTTGGTGGTTGTGGTGGTAGTGGTAGTGTAAGTGTGTTTGTGTGGTTTATTTCTATTCTTTTGATTTTGCTGGTGCTAGATTATTTTTTCCTCTGTTTGCATGGGTGTAGTTAACCTCCTTGAGTTAGAGTGTTCTTTCTAGTATCTCAAGTATGGCTGGATTTGTAGATAGATATTGTTTTAGTTTGACTTTTCTATGTATCTTTCTAGGCCCTTCTGGTTTTAAGAGTCTCCACTGGGAAGTCAGGTGTAATTTCAATACACCTGCCTTTATATATTACTTGGTCTTTTTCCCTTGCAGATTTTAATATTATTTCTTTGTTCTGTATGTTTAGTGTTTTGATTATTATGTAGCAAGGGACTTTCTTATCTGGTCCAATCTATTTGGTGTTCTGCATGCATTTTGTAACTTTATAAGCATCTCCTTCTTTAGATTAGGAAAATTTTCTTCTATGATTTTTTGAAAATGTTTTTCAACAAGTATTTGGCCTTTTGCTGGATTTCTTCTCCTTCTTCTATACCTATTATTTTTAGTTTTGGTCTTTTCATATTGTCCCAGATTTCCTGGATATTTTGTAGCAGATGTCTTTTAGAAGCAACAATCAGGAAGCAGGGAGTGCACAGGTAGTGAAGCTGGGCTACAAAACCTCAAGGTCCATAAACAGTGAGTCTATTCTCCTAGTGAGGCTCCTATAGGTTCTACCATCTTCTCAACTAGGTAATGATTATTCAAACAAACATGCCTATGAGGGGCCATCATTTCACATTCAGAACACACTGTAGCCAGCAAACAATTGTTTGGCCACACAAGTATACCTCAAAAGAGATTTGAGGTGAATAGCCAAAAGACTAATAAACATTTTAAATGCAAAGATATATCTTTTCATGAAAGCAAAAAACAATATTTTCTACCTGGCACGAAAGACATACCTGGCTACATAGTTTGTCGTTTGTGGCTTCAGGTTAGTGATAGTTGTATAAACATTATTTTGCCTCTAGAGGTAAGCATTGGGTTACCATACAGGATCAACAATTTTAATTTATCTGATTCTCCCAAATTGACATTCTTATTCCATATGTACTGATCATAGACTGTTTTGCCATTACAAAATGTTGCCTCCCCAGACAGACCCAGCACAGGCCCTCTCTGGGTATAGAGCACGTATCTTTCCTATAATTACAATGTGCTGCATCTCCCACCACATATTTTAAGGATTCTTGTGAGCATCTGTTTTTATTTTCATTTCTTTCCTCTCAAAACTCTGTTTTGATAAAAACATATAGAATTTCTTGTTTTATAGAAATAAATAGTTGAATGGTTTGATACTCCCTATTCACTTCTAATTTACTCTGTTCCCAGTTAATTGATATAATCATTCAGAACTGAATGTGTTTTTTAGAAGGTATGTATTTATGTAGGAGGGATTGAGATCTATGGAGTAAAATATCCACACCTCGTCAGAAATACAGCATTCTATTAAAACAGAATGGAACAAATCGGACAAACACAGCTGAAATTCCAGAGAGAGATTATAATAATTTCATAAAGCATGTGATGACAGCTGCTGTACAAGTTTGCTACTGCTACCACAAATCCCAACTGAAATGGTTTACATGTATGAATATTTTACATACTTATTATTTCTTATAGATCCATTTAATTTTGGTGGAGGAGAGGGACATAATTGGTGGTGAATATAGGACACTCAAAATAAGTACATAAGCCATGATGAGCAATGTGCTGCCAACTGTGTTATTAACAACCAGAATGTCAGGTTACCCTGGCAGTTGCATTTTCCTTTACACCTGCAAATGAACGAAGATTCAAGGAAAAAATCTGCATAGACTTCCTAATGTGCTCAGCCATCATTTCCAGTCTTTTCTACCTTGTGCGCCACACCAATAAAACCTAATTTAATGGCTTAATTAGAGTCAATTTGTCATTTGCTACTGAAAAGAATCTTGACTAATGAATCTCTGTAACTGCAGCCAAAAGCAATACCAGATAAAGGTCTCATTTTATATTTCAGTAACAATGAGTATATATATAAATTGGAATCTCTGGCATTATATAAGTATAACTCAGTTTTGAATGTTTTGTTATACATGCTATAGCCTTAAATATGAATTAATACTGGTAAATTAATTTGGAAAAGTAATTATTTTTATAACCTTTTTTTTGTTTCTTTATTAAGAAATTTCCTACTCACTCCTCATGCTGTCCATAGACTTTCCCTCCTCCCTCCTCCCACCCCTCAGCCCTCTTTCCCAAGCCACCCCACATCCCCACATCCCCCAAACCGAGGTCTCACATGGGAAGTCAGCAGAGCCCAGCACACTGAGCCTAAGCAGGTCCAAGCCCCTTCTCACTGCACCTAGGCTGTGCAAGGTGTCACACCACAGGCACCGGATTCCCAGAAGCCTGCCCATGCACCAGGGACAGATCCTGATTCCCCTGCCTGGGTGCCCCCCAAACAGTTCAAGCCAAACAACCATCTTCCTTAATAACCTTTTTTAAAACATTAAGCTTTCTTCTCAACTTGCTGACTAGGGCATCCTTCCTCATATTATCTTGCTGGTACCTCTCCTTTCTTTCATTTATGTACTATTACTAGGACCTCATTCTCCCCACTATGAGGTTTGTGTGTGTGTGTGTGTGTGTGTGTGTGTGTGTGTGTGTGTGTGTATGCATACAAGGACTCACACATGTATATGCATAGGTAAAAAGGAAGTTACTTAACTGAGCTTTTTCTCACATTATGGCTTTCCCCTTATGAAGCAGAGCTCTTTTCATCACCTATATTTTTTTCTGGAGGAAAGCAGCTGATTTACCTCATAGGGAATAGAATAAATTTCATTGTGAATAAAGAAATTACATCTTTTAAGTGTTCACATTATATAAGTTTTTGGAAATGAGATTGTTATTTTGTAAATATGCAGTCTACATTCAACTAAACAGGAAATAGTAACACATCATGCTTTCATGCAATTCTTCAAGCTATCCTGTCCCTACCCCTCAAGCTATTATATGCAGATGGAGTCAGAAGTCACAAGAAAATGGAAAATAACATAACAAGGAAACTAAAGCTTGGAAAGGCATCCAAACTTCCTCATGAGAATATAATTCTTCCAGAGACAAACACACAGGCTTTGGTTTACTCCATAAATTTTTTATTGTTATCTTTAGAAGCTTAATATATTTTTGAAGACACTGTTACTCTTTGCATTTACATTCAAATTCTTATATATTTTGCTCAGCTTACTCTGAGAAAATTAGGAACATGCCAAATAAAATTTTGCTTGAAGATGGCAGTAACATATGATGTGGGGATCATAATTCCTGATTTAGCTAGTATGTGGACTCTTTCTTCATTCAATGTTCCATTGACTGAAAGCAATGTGTCTCTAGAGAGGCTTCACAGAATCTCTAATGATGTGATGAAGTATCAGGACAGGTATTCTCTTTGTTATTGCCTTTTAACATTTTTTAAAAATATATTTTGCACATTTTACTTCTAAATGACTGTTTTCACTATCTAGGCCCTTTAAGATATACAATTTGGCTTTTAAATTCATGTAAATATAATCTAATATTTTTGATCATGTAGGAAGTAGAAATAAAGTGACACCAATGTGTGCCTTTAGTCACTGAGATTAAGATTCCTGAGTCTGAACTAGAAAACAAAGGCCAGATAACTACCATTAGTAAACAATCTGAAGAATTATGAGAGGAGACACAAAAAGATAATAGAATTATTCTAGATGGGAGGGGTAAGGTGGTTGATTTAAAAATAAAAATCCTGGTGAGAGAGTTTTTATCTTTTAGTAAATTACTACACAGTCCTAGAGAGGTTGGTAGCAGAGGAGAATGTAGGAGGATGGCATCATTAGTGTTCACCTCGCCCTTCCTCTCCCTTTTCCCTTCTCTCCCCTATATCTTTTACATTGGAGCATCATGGCACTTTCTAAATCTCTTTGTGGTCTTAAATTTATGTAACTTGAAAATAAAATGTGATTCAGAAATTTAATAGTGCCACAGTCCAATAAATTTATGGTTCTTATAATACCATTATACTGTATTATAGTTTGTATTATTCAACAAATTTATTACAGTGATAGTGTAGGTGGATAGCCTAAGTAAACAGAACATTCCAACAGCACAAGAAATGTTTAGGAGGCTGTACTGGCTGTTTTTGTGTGTCAATTTGACATAAGCTAGAGTCATCAGAAAGGAAGCAGCCTCAGTTGAAGAAATACCCCCATGAGATCTAGCTGTAAGGCATTTTGTAATTAGTAGTGGGGGCACAGCCCATGGTGGGTGGTGCCAGCCCTTGGCTGGTGCTCCTGGGTTCTGTAAGAAAGCAGGCTGAGCAAGCCATGGGAAGCAAGCCAGTCTCCTTCACAGCATCTGCATTAGCTCTTGCTTCCAGGATCTTGCCCTGTTTGACTTCCTATTCTGATAGGAAGTACAAGCCAAATAAACCCTTTCCTCCCCAAATTTCTTTTTGGTCATGGTGCTTCATTGCAGCAGTAGAAACCCTAAGACAGAGGCATTTAAATCAAAAGTCTGAGGAGTTCGCAAATGACTGACAGAAGTAACTTCCTTCCTCTGGAGATAGGTGGCATTTTTTTAGTGAAGACATCAGTGGGGTATACTTGTCAACTGTTAGGGATGAAAACAAGTAGAGGTTCCCAGTGACATATGGGTAACATAACATATCATGGCAAGAAATTTCAGGATCTTGATTTTGAAGTTAGTTGATGTCTGAGTTTCCATTGCATCTTTTCCATCTGGAAATACTAGAAATTGAACCAAACCTAGGACTAAGTGATTTCCAGAAAAACACTTTGGCATTGAACCTTATCCTCAACCCTTCTATTGTTTTCTGCAAAACAAGAGTAATAATACAGACTATTGTAAAAATTTTAGATGATATGAGAAATGCTTTTTTTTTCTTTTTTGGTTTTTCAAGACAGGGTTTTTTGTGTAGTTTTGGTGCCTGTCCTGGACCTCACTCTATAGACCAGACTGGCCCCGAACTCACAGAGATCAGCCTGGTTCTGCCTCTAGATTGCTGGGATTAAAGGCATGCACCACCACCACCTGGTGAGAAATGCTTTTGATGTAATGATTATTATCATGAAAGGGTAAATGATTACTTTTGAACCATGGCAACAACAGAAAGAAATATGGGAGGTATAAAAACTCATTCAAGGAAGCTAGACAAGGTAAACTGTCCATAGGATTTAAAAAAAGAAGATATAAAGCTAGTTAGAATAATATAAGTAATATCACAGATAATAAAACATAACCCTGAATGTAGGTGTATTTGAGCTGTTAATTGGGTTGTGTATTTTAATCTATGTAAAAGCTCATTGTCTGCATCTTCCCCACACTTTCTTCTGAACTCTCAAGATATAAGAACCATACAAAGCATTAGGCTCAATTCACCAGTAGGAAAAAAAACACCTGGCATTGCCTCAGTAACCCTGCCTTATGCAAGCCTTAGACAATGTATCTAGAGCAATTTTCTTGTTCTTTGTGGAACTTTACATGGATTTTGGAGATAAGATAAACACTGTGTGTTGATCTAGCATTTCAGGTACTCCTCATTCTTACTACTGATCTAATCTCTTACCTCTTGTTGAAACTTAGTTTAGCTATCCAAGGCTCATTTTGTTCCCTTTTAACTCCAGTGCTGTAAAAAATCAAACCTGACAACGATGCAGCAGATTTGTCCACTGAACATTAAATTCCTGACTTACCCATTTGTTTTCAACCTCCAGAAATCAGTTGCATATGAAATGACTAAGAGAGTTTGACTTATTATCAGGCCAGTGGTAAACAGATTTTTACAAGCTTTACTTTTTTCTGTGTAACAGTTCTATTATCTCTCCAGCAAATTAGAGAGTTTCATGCACTGAGCAAAATGGGTATATTGTTCTCAATTAGACACTTTTAATTAGAAATCCAGCTCAAAATAAGATTCTGAATAAGCTTGCTTGAACTATTTATAAAAAGTACAAATGTAAGGACATTTTAATGTATATTTACCTCTCTGCACTTGTATTCTTCCACATAGCCAATTTGAGTTCTGTCCTGATAATTTAGCAACATGCCTCCAACATGAGCTTTGCTTGTCACCCATGACATTTATTCTTTCAGGGAAGAATATATCCTCACTGCTTATACCATTAACTACCCTTATATCTTCAGATAAAATAACTGGTTATTCTTACAAAATGGCATTTGGGCTATGATGAGAAAGAGAAAAGCATCAACTGACATCTAGCAGTTGGCCTGGTATTATCATTATGTATTAGAGTTGCTACTGGATAACCTGGTACTCCTTACTGTGCTTTGATATTTTCCTAGGGACTTAAGCATCTTAACATCACATCATGATAACAATAGATCACATGGGAAAAAAAACAAGACAAAGAAAATTACCATTGTCTGTACCCCAAACTACCAATGGTTCTCTTATAAAGGTAAATATGAGTTATCTAATGCTTTTTCTCACTAAACATAGCTTTTGTCACACTCAGGTTTGACTTCCTTCCAGGCATATGCAATTCATTCAAATACACAGTCCACTTCCTAATAATATTCAATAATGAGTAAAGTCCTGATTCTTTAGTTCCTCCTCAAAATGCTGGCACAAATTTAAATCCTTTTCAAATAAGTCCTTTCTACAACTCATCTTGCAGTGAGTAATAAACAAAGTTCTTCTGGCAGATGGTGTGTCCTTGGTTATCTTTGAGTGGAAGGCAGTGATAGAAATGGTTTTACTGAGATTCACCTGAAGTACTGTGTGTTTTGGTCTAGGTCCTTCAGTTTAGTCATACTGTTTGTATCTGAAATTCATGCTTCTATCTGAATTGCCACAGTTCTGAAAAGCTAGTTCATTCTGAACTGAACAATGATCTATTACTGAAGCCTTTCAGATATGGGTGTATTTTTCCCCTAAAAATAAACTCCTTTGGAATATTTCTGCTACCTGATCACCTTTGCATTATGATTTTGTAACTTGTTTTGAAGCCTTATAATATATGTTTTAAAGGTCTATCAACTATTCTAGTGTCTTGAGTGCTGTTTTTCATAAGAAAAAAGTCCACAGTGAAAGAATGAGTACTTGTCCAACAGACTGTCATTGTCATAGTTGTTGAACAAGCTTTCTTCCCAAGTCTTGCTTTATATGTTCTAGAGAAGAATGCTGTTTAGTTTCATCAGTTCAGACTCTGAAGACCTTGTTTGCTGCTTGGTTAGTGATTCTCAACCATAAACCAACCTTTGAATTAACTTTTGATTTTTCAGGTTAAATGAGCAACATACTTACATGTTACCCAGTGCTCATAGGACGTAATTCTTTCATGATTAAACCTCTTACAAGCTTTGAACTTATCTTTATTAAGTAATTTCTTATAAACATAAATTTTATGCATGTTTTTAACTGGAAAGCTTTCAACATGGACAATTTGGAATTGAAGTGGCTACTTTGGTAGTTTTCCCAAACAATCAAGATAATGCATTTGAGGAGTACAATAGAAAAAAAAATAGAGAAAGTTTCATGAGGACACATGCAATGTTTATACCTACAAGATCATTTTCTTCAATGTGAGTGAAAGCCTCTATCAATGAATGCTGACTTCTTAACTATATGATATGGTGGTATTTTATTTGTACTGAAATGTGATTTTAATCGTATGTTAATAAATAAAGTTGCCCTGGGGTCAGAGCTATTTGAGCCATAGCAAGAGCGTGGTGGTGGTGGCTGCGGTGGCGGCGGTGCACGCCTTTAATCCCAGCACTTGGTAGCAAAGCTAGGTAGATTTCTGTGTGTTCAGGGATACAGCCAGCATTGGAGGCATATGACTTTAAGACCTGGAGGGCGGTACTTACAGTGACAAGGCAATCATGTGGTTTGGTTTCAACCAATGAGAAGGCAGAACAGAAAGACTATTTAAAGACAGACAAACAGGAAGTAGCTCTCTTTCGGGGAAGCTAGGAGCACTGCAAGAGGTAAGATTTTAGCTCTGGGTTAGACAGGCCCTGCGGCAGAGACAAGCAGATGCAGGTAGGCCCGCAGAGGCAGCCCGCAGAGGTAGACAGGCCCAGCGGCGGCGGCTGACAGGGACATTCAGGCCCAGCGGCAACCGGCAGAGACATATAGGCCCAGCAGTGGCCCACAGAGGTAGACAGGCCACAGGGCAGAGACAAGCAGACACAGGTAGGTCTGCAGCGGCAACCCACAGAGGTAGAAGGGCACGGCGGTGGCAGCTGGCAGAGACATCCAGGCCCGGCGGCAGATGGCAAAGGCATACAGGCCCAGTGGTGGCCCGCAGAGGCAGACAGACCCAGCAGCACCTGACAGGGACATACAGGCCCGGCGAAGGACCGCAGAGGTAGATAGGCCCAGGGACGGAGACGAGCAGACACAGCTTAGAACAGGGACTCCACTAACCCCAACATATGGGGAAGAAGCTATGTCTGTGGGACAGAACCAGAACGAATCTGAACACTCTGTCTGAGGACAACCCAGGACCCAGCTGCTGATCCTGTGATATCCAACAACTTGGAGGTGTTGGTGAGACTACCCCACTCAGCTGAAACCCATCAGGGAGAGGATTCAGATGCCTACAGTTTGAAGTCTGAAGAAACAAGATCAGCTGAGGAGTTGACAAATGAGTTGACAAAACGTGACCTGGGAACACAGAAGAAGGCGCTAACCCAGCCACCAAACCAGATCACCAGAATCATCAGTATATCCTTCACTGACTGAAATCAGCTGCCCCTGAAGAAATAGCCCAATAGCACCAATTTAACCAAGAACCCCTACTAAACCAAGACTGAAAATTAGAACAAGACAGGCACTCTCTGACACAGATACCACCTGCACCGCACAGAGGAAGAGATGAGTAGACGCCAGTGCAAAAATACAGGCAACAACATAAAGACCTATATGGCAACATCAGAACCTAGTGACTCTACACCTGCAAGACCTGAACATACCAAGACAGAACACACCAAGAAACAGAAGAAATCAACCTTAAAAATGACTTTAAGAAGATGATAGAGGCCCTTAAAGAAAAAATAAAACATTCCCTCAAAGAGGAAATAAAAACTTCCCTTAAAGAGGAAATGAAAAACTCCATTAAAGAGGAAATAAAAAAATTCCTTAAAGAAATGGAAGAAAAAACGAACAAAAAATGGGAAGAAATCAAATCAAGCCAAGAAAAAGCAATTAAACAGATGAAAGAAACATTCCAAGATCTGAAAAATGAATTTGAGACAATAAAGAAAACACATGCTGAGGGAATGCTGGAAATAGAAATCCTGACTAAATGAACAGGAACTACAGAAACAAGCATAACCAACCAATTGCAAGAGATGGAACAGAGAATCTCTGACACTGAAGACACGATAGAGAAAATAGATTTGTCAGTCAAAGAAAACACTAAAGACAAAAAAGTCGTAACACAAAACGTCCAGGAAATTTGGGACACCGAGAAAAGACCAAACCTAAGAATAATAGGGATAGAAGAAGGAGAAGAATACCAACTCAAAGGCACAGAAAATGTATTCAACAAAATCATAGAAGAAAATTTTCCTAACCTAAAGAAAGAAATACCTATGAAGATACAAGAAGCTTACAGAACACTGAATAGGCTGGATCCAAAAAAAAAGTCTCCTTGCCACATAATAATCAAAACACTAAACACACAGAACAAAGGAAAAATATTAAGAGCTGCAAAGGAAAAAGAACAAGTAACATATAAAGGCAAACCCATCAGAATAACACAAGACTACTCAATAGAGACTATGAAAGCTAGAAGATCATGGACAAATCTCATGCAGACACTAAGAGACCACGGATGCCAACCCAGACTATTATACCCAGCAAAACGCTCAATCGCCATAGGAGGAGAAAGCAAAATATTCCAGGATAAAACCAGATTTAATCAATACCTGTCCACAAACCCAGCCCTACAGAAAGCACTAGAAGGGAAAATTCAACCCAAAGAAGCTAAACACATCCATGAAAAATCAAGCAATAGATAATCCCACACCAACATACACCACAGAAGGACAACACAACACAACCACAAAAAATAACAGGAATTAACAATCACGGGTCATCAATATCCATCAATATCAATGGTCTCAACTCACCTATAAAAAGACACACTCTAACAGAATGGATAAGAAAACAGAACCCATCCATCTGCTGCATACAAGAAACACACCTTAACTTCAAAGACAGAGACTACCTCCATGTAAAGGGCTGGGAAAAGGCTTTCCATGCAAATGGACCTAAGAAACAAGCTGGTGTAGCTATTCTAATATCTAATAAAATAGACTTCAAACTAAAATCAATCAAAAGAGATCAGGATGGACATTACATATTCATCACGGGAAAAATCCACCAAGATGAAGTCTCCATTCTAAACATTTATGCTCCAAACACAAAAGCACCCACATTCATAAAAGAAACACTACTAAAGTTTAAAATGCACATCAAACCCCACACATTAGTAGTGGGAGATTTTAACACACCACTCTCACGAAAAGACAGATCTACCAGACTGAAACTTAAGAAATAAAGGACCTAACAGATGTTATGACTCAAATGGACCTAATAGATATCTACAGAATATTCCATCCTAACACAAAAGAATATACCTTCTTCTCAGCACCCCATGGAACCTTCTCAAAAATTGACCACATGCTTGGGCACAAAACAAATCTCAACAGATACAATAAAATTGGAATAACCTCCTGTATCTTATCAGACCACCATGCCTTAAAGTTAGACCTCAACAACAACAAAAATTATAGAAAACCCACAAACTCATGGAAACAGAATAATGCCCACCTGAAACATCATTGGGTCAAGGAAGAAATAAAGAAAGAAATTAAAGATTTCCTAGAATTCAATGAAAATGAAAGTACAACATAGCCAAACTTATGGGACACCAGAAAAGCAGTGCTAAGAGGAAAATTCATAGCTCTAAATGCACACATAAAGAAGATGGACCAATCCCATACCAATGAATTAACAGTACAACTGAAAGCTCTAGAACAAAAAGAAACAAACTCACCCAGGAGAAATAGACGCCAGGAAATAATCAAATTGAGGACTGAAATCAACGAAATAGAAAACAAGAGAACAATACAAAAAATCAATGAAACAAAGAGTTGGTTCTTTGAAAAAAAATCAACAAGATAGACAAACCCCTAGCCAAATTAACCAAAAGACAAAGAGAGAGCACCCAAATTCACAAAATCAGAAATGAAAAGGGAGACATAACAATAGACAACGAGGAAATCCAGAGAATCATCAGATCACACTTCAAAAACCTGTACTCCACAAAAATGGAAAACCAGGAAGAAATGGACAATTTTCTGGATAAATACCACATACCAAAATTAAATCAAGACCAGATAAACCATTTAAATAGACCAATAACCCCTAAAGAAATAGAAACAGTCATCAAAAGTCTCCCAACCAAAAAAAGCCCAGGACCAGATGGTTTCAGTGCAGAATTCTACCAGACTTTCAATAAAGAACTAATACCAATACTCTTCAAAGTGTTCCACACAATAGAAACAGAAGGAACACTACCAAACTCTTTTTATGAGGCTACAATTACCCTGATACACAAACCACACAAAGATGCAACAAAGAAAGAGAACTACAGACCAATATCCCTCATGAATAGTGATGCAAAAATACTCAACAAAATATTGGCAAACCGAATTCAAGAATATATCAAAACAATTATATATCCCGACCATGTAGGATTCATTCCAGGGATGCAAGGATGGTTCAACATAGGAAATTCAGTCAACGTAATACACCATATAAACAAACTGAAAGAAAAAAACACATGATCATCTCCTTAGATGCTGAAAAAGCCTTTAACAAAAATCCAACACCCAACATATACACAATGGAGTACTACTCAGCAGAGAAAAACAATGAAATTTGCAGGCAAATGGATGGAACTAGAAAAAATCATCCTGGGTGAGGTAACCCAAACGCAGAAAGACAGTTATGGTATGTACTCACTCATAGGTGGATTCTAGATATAAAATAAAGAACAATCAGACCACAACCCATAGAACCATAGAGGCTATATATATAGCATGGACGTCCCTAGGACAACTGAGGCTTATAATAAATTTCAGTTTTACTCAATTATTGAAAAAAATAGCCAAATGAATGGAAACACATGAACTATGAACCAAAGGCTGAGGGGCCCCCAGCTGGATCAGGCCCTCTGAATAGGTGAGACAGTTGATTGACTTGATCAGTTTGGGAGGCAACTAGGCAGTGGGACCAAGTCCTGTGCTCATTGCATGAGTTGGCTGTTTGAAACCTGGAGCTTATGCAGGGACACTTGGCTCAGTCTGGGAGGAAGGGACTGGACCTCCCTGGACTGAGTCTACCAGGTTGATGGCAGTCCTCGGGGAAGGACTTGTCCTGGAGGAGGTGGGAATGGGGGGTAGGCTGGGGGTAAGCGGAGGGGGTGGGAGGGAGGAGAATAGGGGAACTCATGGCTGATATGTAGAACTGAATGGTATTATAAAATAATATATATATATATATTAAAAAAATAAAATAAAATAAAATAAATCTTTTTAAAATTCAAAAAAAAAAATCCAACACCCCTTCATGATAAAGGTCTTACAAAGATCAGGAATAGAAGGAACATTTCTAAACATAATGAAGGCCTTCCTGTCTTTTTTTTTTTCTCCTCTCTGTTAGTCCCACCTATACTTCCCGCCTGGCTACTGGCCAAACAGTGTTTTATTTATTGACCAATCAGAGCAACACATTTGACATACAGACCATCCCATAGCACTTCCTGTTTTCTTTCTTTTTTTTCATTTCTTTTTTTTAGAGGAAGGTTTTAACTTTTACACATCTCCAAAGCCACCATGGTATATTTGGGAATTTGGGTGTAGCTTCCTTTACCACTTCCTGTTGGGGGGTGCTATGTCTTATGGGGACATAAAGAAAATTTTAGAATTATAGAGTAGCCCGTGAGGGTGTATCATCTGAGCCAGTTGCCTTGAAACGGCTCTGGATGTTGGATATTCTGAGCCTTGGTGTCATCAGAGACCTTTCAGGGGGTCTTGGCTGGTCAAACCTGATGTATCTTAATCTGGAACAAATCTATAGCCTCTTGCTTTCTGTGGAAACAAAAGCAGAGCTTCCTTTCCAAAGCAACATATCCTTACATCCAAATTTTCAAGTCAAGTTACCTTTAAAATATACATATTGGTTTAACTAAGCATCTTTTATGATCAAATGTTGTTCTGCAGTTAAAAATCCCAAAGACAACACAATCCAGATTGTGTAATATTCATCTTTATGTGGCTTATTTTTTTATATTAATTTTACTGTCTATTTAAAGACTTTATTTTTTAAAACTATGTATTTGTTTATATAACTATATATCACCTTTTTTGTCTTTTTAAAGCCTAGGTGTATTGTACACACATTGTAAACTATTACATCTGAATCTGTCTTATTGTGATTCTATTGCATTAAACTGCATCATTTTTAAGATTGAAATGGCGCTATGGCTGCTGGCTCTGCACACCTCAGCTTCCCAACATGGCAGTGTTATGTTTACCACCAGCTCTGGAAGCCATTGTGTGTCTATGCTTTTATGTAAGAAGCGTGTAGTACAGAAGCAGAGCGTAGCCCAGAAACCTTTTTTTTTATACTAGCGAAGGCTAAATCCACCACACAGTATCAGCATAATGTGCCACTTGTAGATGCCTCATTCCCACTATACTGCAGGTCAAGCACAAATGCTAGGAACCCTCCAGTAGCTCAAACCTGCATTTTGCGGTGTCTAGCTGCCTGTATAAGACATGTGTTCATGGTATGAATTCATGAAAAACTTGCCTGTGACCTTATGGGCCACAACACAGGCCTGAGCTATACTCAGCCATTTGTGGTGGTGCACGATGGTGGGATTTACGGAAGGAGGGAGAGGCAGAAGGATCCCGAATTTGAGGACAGCATAGGAGGCTTGAAAGAAGCTTTGGCCCTGGGCTGAACCACAAACAGTGGTGGGACCATGAAGGCAAAAGCTGCTGCTCCAAGTTGCCTGGTCCTTCTCATCATGTTGGTGACTGCCATGATGTTGCTACCTGGAACAAAGGGTTTAGTGCTGCTTGTTCAGAGAAGAATTGCCAGAAAGCATCTATACAGGTCAGTTTGGAAAAGTTTGGCAAGACAAATGGTGGGGAGAAATTGCTTTGAAGATTTTCTCTTCTAGGGAAGAACATTCATGGTTCCCAGAGACAGACATTTATCAGACTGTGATTACTCCAAACCACAGAGGAGGCAAAAAAAAAAAGTCTGCAGGGACCATGACCATGCCTAATAGTGACTTTGAAATCTTCAAAAGGATGATGGGACCCCACAACGATGATTCCACATGGACTATGGTGAAGCCATTAATTAAGCTGATTAACACCATGGAAAGATCAACTTTGGACTACAACCTACTCAAGACAATTTTGAGATGGCTAGCTGAGATGATCCAGCCTGACAGACTACTTGAAAAAGGACTTGAAATAAGCCCTGCATTTTCTCATTATGCAGCAACTGGACAAATAATACAGGACTTCACAATTAACCCAGAAATTTTCTTTTCAGAATCCCCTAAAGATGCCTTCACCCTAGAAAGAGGAAGTAATTTTAAGAAAACAACACCCACATTCCCACGAGGTGGGATGGGAGGTTTTTGGTCATTTGAGTTTTGGATATTGTCAATGTTTATGATGGTTGGTTATAAGTTGTTAATTGTTAATGGTTAGGAAAAAAGCTGAACAAGGAGATTAGATTCAGAGTTTTTGTTTAAAAAAAAGAAATGAGATAGATCATTGAATCTATTCTGAGAAAAAAGATAAAGAAATAATAGGATAAATGGGTAGATAATTAAATCTACACTAAAACGAAAAAAGGGTCGATATAAAAATGACAAAAGGTAGATTACTGAATCTACTATGAAAAGAAAAATACTTTTAAAAAGGAACTACTTATTTTAAATAGGCTAAGTAATGAAAAATTTTTGTCTGAATTTGTCAAATATTACTGGACTGGACATTGTTATATATTAATGAAGTTTTTTGTATGAATCTGTCAAATGTTAATGGACTAGATATCGTTAATGTAATCTTGACTGTGTATATTGTATATACTTATTGGATATAAATTTTCTTGTATTAGTTATAAGCTTTTTTAACTTTAGACAAAAAGTGGAAATGTGGTGGTATTGCATTCCCCAAAATATTGTGCACCCTAATAAACTTATGTGGAGTCAGAGATAGAACAGCCACTAGATACAAAGGCTAGAAAATGGTGGCACTCACACTTTTAATCCTAGCACTCCAGAGGTAGAAATCCCTCTGGATCTCTGTGAGTTCAAGGCCACATTGGAAATAGCCAGGCATGGTGACTCACACCTTTATTCCCAGAAAGCGAGCCTTTAATCCCAGGAATTGGTGGTAGAAAGCAGAAAGGTATATAAGGTGTGAGGACCAGAAACTAGAAACATTTGGCTGGTTAAGCTTTCAGGCTTTGGAGCAGAGTTTCAGCAGAGAGCCATTGGGATGAGGACACAGAAGCTTCCAGTCTGAGGAAACAAGATCAGCTGAGAAGTTGGCCAGGTGAGGTTAGCTGTGGCTTGTTCTGTCTCTCTGATCTTCCAGTGTTCACCCCAATACTTGGCTCCAGGTTTGTTCTTACGAATAAGACCATTTAAGATTCCTGCTACATATATATCCACATATGCCTGAGAAAGTTAAAAAAAAGTTCAAAACACAGAATCAAACACAGCTTCTTGGTGTGGCTTACTGTTGACTGAAGTTTCTCCAGTAGGCTTGACACACAGTGACTGCCTGGAGGCTGGAGCCAGCAGTCAGAGGTATGCAGGAGCACCATGTGCTAAGCTGAGCCACTGGCAGCTGACATGGCAGTTTAAGATTTGTCTCACACAATCTAAGAATGCTGCAAGTGCTTAGTCAAGACAGATCCAGACAGGATAAAACTTCTAAATGAGTTACAGTGTGTTTAAATGTGTGCATGGGCTTAAGAAAGAACACAAAATGGGTATAGAAGTCATAGAACAAAAGTAAATAATTTGTATTATAAGTAAGAAGAAAAGAATAAGCAACATAAAGATGTGAAATACCCAAGGAGTCTGGATCCTGTATGCTATTGTATTGACTTTAATTTTTTTATTGCTGATGAGCAAACAATAGCTAATGAGAGACATTACATTATTAAAGCTACTAAATTAAACCAATGTATATATTTTAAAAATGTGATGGGGAACAGATTATGTTTTTGTTTCCACAGAAAATGAAAGGCTGTGGATATATTCAAGGTTGACAGAGGTTAGATTTGATTGGGGGCAAGCCTCTGAAAATCTTTGCTACAGATATAAAGAAGTAAACCTAAGAAAAACTATAATACAGTTGACGTCTGTGTTACCTGCTCAAACATAAAACAAAAAATCATCTTTATCTGTCTTGTGTATAATGCACAGTCCATAATTCTGATAACATAGATATTTATGTTACCTATGAAAGTTTGTGTGTTTTCAGAGCAAAGAAACCAGACACCAATGAAAACACGTGGCCCAGGTGATCCAGCTTCTCAGAGTGCCTCTGTTGCAGTTTTCTCAGCATTCTGCATTCAAAACAACTTTAAGGCTGCTAGCTGAGATAGTCCAGCCTCATAGAGTATTCTAGCCAGGACTACAGATAAGCTTTGCACTTTTCCATTGCATAGAGACTGAACAATAAATGATACAACTAGATTTCCCAAGACTTTACCATTATCCCAATTTTCTCAGGATTCACTAAAAGATTCCAGTACCCCCAGACAAGAGGAAGCAGTCTAGAGAACACAATGACTACATTCTCAAGAGGCAGAGTTGGTGGTTTTTGGTCATTTGTGGATGTTTTTCATCATTTAGGAGGGTTAGTTACAAATTGTTATTGGTCATGCTCAGAGAGAAAGTTAAATAAAGGAGTTCAAATTCAAGGATAACTTTTTAAGGGGAAAGGGGAGATATAATACAGAAATGATGATATAAAAGGATGGATTGTTGAGCCTACTTTTGAATAATCACCAGTCCCACATATTTTATGTTGGTATGGATTTTTGCATACTGACACAAATTTAAGTTTATTTTTGTTATATTGTATATATATATATATATATATATATATATATATATATATATATATATATATATATTTCTAATCTTGTTTTAAGTATTGTACATATGCAGCTCATTTAAAAATATAATGTATAATTCTAGTCCTTAAAACTATTATTATAAACTATTTAGGACATATTATTACAATATAATATTACAAAATATTAGAATCGAGAAATACAGGTTACTATTTAGTCTTCTATAACAATCAAACTTATAGCCAGGTTAGGTATGTTTTATGATTAAACAGGGATATGTTTTAAATAGGTTGTCTTCAAAGAATTCAGAAATCTACAGAATATGGCATTTAAGATATTTTAACAACATAAGGCTTTTCATGGCAGTGAGGCACATCTGCTCCTGACAGTACCAATTTACTTCAAAAAAGGATGGTGGGCATCAAAGAAACTCCCAGTGGACTTTGCTTTCATTGTGGCAAAGTTAGCCACTAGGCAAGAAACTGCCATTGCTTCGACTGCTGACAGTATACTGTCTAAGCTGGACAAGGAGGACACAAAAGAAGGCAACTGCCAAATTTTGGCAAGACAAGGTAAGACAGTCCTTCAAAATTCCTGCTTTACACAAAAGTCTGTCAGATATTCTAGGTCTATAGGCTGAAGATGGATTCCCCAATATTGCAGAGGAACCTTGGGTGACTGTCCAGCAACCAGCTGTTTCTGCTATTTCTATAGTTTTAGAAGTTATTTTCTCTGTACTTCCTGTTTAGTAAAGTAATATTTTAACCTTCTTGGATCTCTGATGGAAATTGAAGACTAGATAATTATAGTTTTATAGGTTTCCTTGTTATCAAATTCAGAAACAAAATTTAAATAGGAGACGTAAAGTTTATAAGGATGAGAGACATAAAATCTTAAAGTGCTTATATAAAAATGTTTTGAGGTCTAAAAAGATACTTGTAAGATGGTAATACAAGTTATACTAGAAAATGATTTAGGTGTAAAACTTTAAATTCATCAAGATAAGATAGATAATTGAGTATTTTCTCTGAATATGCCAAATACAAATGGACTGGATTTGGGAATATAATTCTTATTTGATAATTATTCCTACTGTATATAGTTTTACTACATTAGAGTTAAAACCCTTCATTTTATTTTAGAACAAGATGGAGAAGTGTTGTGAAATAATCTTTTTGTACACTGTGAAGATGTGTCTTTCTGATTAGTTTAATAAAAAGCTGAGCAGCCAATAACTAGGCAGAATTTTCAGGGTAGAGAGGATGCTGGGAAGAAGGCAGAGATGCCAAGAGACGTGGAGCAAGTAGGATGGGCAATATGAAGATAAGGTAATAAAAGTACAAAGTTGAAAGTAAATTAATAGAAATGGGTTATGTTATAAGGGCTAGTTAGAAACAACCCTAAGCTATCAGCTAAGTGTTCACAATTTAATTATGTCTTATTAATTATTAATACAATAATATTAATATTGTTATATAATTAATTAAATATATTATATAAATATTATATTATACAATTATATAATATTAGTATAATATAAGTCTTCATGCCATTATTGGGGAACAGACAGTCCTGATAAAAACATCTGCCCACAGAAAACAGATATGTCTTTATATTTTACTTGATCTTTTTTCCTTCTAGTAAGCAACACTCCTCCATGGCTTCTGCATAAGTTCTTGCCAACAGGTTCCTGCCCTGCTTGAGCTCCTACCTTGGCTTCCCACAACTATGAAAGGGGATATATAAGCCAAATAAACTCTTTTCTTCAAGTTGTTTTTGGTCATGGTTCTTCATCACTGTAGTATTAGCCCTATCTAAGGCAATAATCAAAACACTAAGTGAACAGAAGAAGCAAGAAGTAAATAATCACAGAATAAATCAAAGAGAAGAGGGAAAACCCATACCATAACAACAAAATAACAGGTACCAATAGACACTTGCTCATTGTTAACAATATTATATTAATAGTTGCAGTTCTTCCTATAAAAAGACACAGACTAGATTAGAAAACAGGGTTCATGTTTCTGCTACATTCAAGAAACATATCTCACTGTCAAGGATAAAAATCATCATAAGGTGAAAGAATGGATAAAGGTATTCCAAAAAAGTGGACCAAGATTCAATCAGTTATAGCCATTTTAATGTCCAAAAAAATGGACTTCAAACCAAACTAATCAGAAGAGACAGAGAAGGACACATTACACATCCACTATACTGTTTGGGATTTTTTTTGTCTTATTGATCTGTTGCTTTTTTATTTTAATTTCTGTTTTTATGTGTGCTTCTTGGTTTTGTTCGTTTGTTTTTAAAATGGAAAGACTGAAAAAGAACATAAATATGGGTGATTTAGGGCAGTAGGGAGGATCTGGGAGGAATTGGGAAAGAAAAAACATGATCAAAATATATTGTATGAAAAACTTTTTCAAATTAAAACAGACAAACTATTATGTAATAGTTTATATGGCATACTACAAAGCTAATCCAGATGTGATCAAAAGATAAACGGAGGGTATAAACTTTATAAGCAAATAGTGAACAATTGTATATTAGGCTTTGATCATCAAATTTGAGTATCTCTAAGGGTATTGAACACAATCTCCATGAACAGCAAGGAACAACTCTAGAATTAAATATTCTCCCATAAAAAGGAATTCTGTCATTCATAACAATGTGGATGAATCTGATGTACATTATGGTAAATATAATAAAAAAACAAAGACAAATTTACTTGTACAATTTATATTTGGAATCTGACACATCAAGCAGAGATGTGGAGAAAAGAAAATAGTTACTGGGAGGAGGGCAAGGTAAGGAAAAAATGATGTTGAATAAAAAGTCCTTGCCGGGCGTTGGTGGCGCACGCCTTTAATCCCAGCACTTGGGAGGCAGAGCCAGGCGGATCTCTGTGAGTTCGAGGCCAGCCTGGGCTACCAAGTGAGTTCCAGGAAAGGCGCAAAGCTACACAGAGAAACCCTGTCTCGAAAAACCAAAAAAAAAAAAGTACTATGTATCACCATACACATACAATCAATAGGTAGTGACCTATTCAAAATTGTTTATCTAAGTTCAGTGCAGTAAAGGAAGATGCAACTCCGCAGTAGTAGATTTTTATGCAAGAATGTCTCTGGAGAAATATAGAAGCCACAAAATCAACATAATGTTCTCTGGAAATTGTACTGACATTAGTTGAATTTTACTTCCATTTTAGTCTAGATACTTTTATTGTCTGATGACCTTGGGCTAGTTAGCCTTGTACTTCATTTACTTTGTAGGGTTATTGTAAAAGTTGTAGATAGTATCTTCATTACTGTAGTGCCTAGTTCACAATCAATGGTGAACCGTGTCTCTTTTTGGTATTCTAATATTGCTAATACTTCACTTCAGCAAGTACAGAATTTTGTCAATGTGAAATGAATGTGTATCACAAGCCAGTATCACATTTAGTTTTAGTACCTGACATGTCTGATTTATTCATTGATTTGAATATGTATTTTCTGAATGTCTAGTGTATCCCAAGCACTATTATGAGTTCTATGGAAAAGTAACAAATGAAAGACAAATATTTCTACCTTCTCTTGATGGTTACTATCTACTTAGTTGAGGTAAATATTACATAATAATGAAATGTGCTGCCTAGGCCACTGTGGTAATTATAGTGTAACCTAAATGAGAACAAGAAAGACAATGAGGTTGTTATGGTATTTATTCAGGATAAAATGACTGCTGCTAAGGACAAGATATTTGCCAGAAATACTCCTATCCTCCATGTACTTGCAGGGTAGATCCCATAGTGTTTTCTGACAATTTGTGAATGAGGCATGAGACAAAGTAGAATAAAAGAACAGCTGAAATTTCTGACCTGAGTAGTCAGAAGAAAGAATTATCACTACTGCATATAGTTTATGTTTCATATCTAACCTGGGAAACATATAGTGATTATAAGAAAACCAGGAGAGACTGGTCACAACATTCTGAATGTGTCTGCACAGTTGCTCTTACTATATATTAAGTGTAATTATGCTCCATGAAATTTTGGGAGCCAAAATTATACTGCAAATTATTTTTTGTCTCAAATTAAGGTTTAATCAGATGGGCAAAATTTTTAATTAAGTCCAGCCACTCTACAATTATTCCTTTTGTGTGACTCCTATGAACTTCGAAACTACCTAAAAAAAACTTATTGGAAAATTCATGTATTTAGAGTATTTCTTATTTCTTTTGTGTGAGCTATTCATTTTGGGAATCTACTGAGCTCTATCTGACAGTGTGACAGCAGACATATTCAGCTGGATCTTTTTGTCATGTTGAAAAATTAAATATCAATTGATTTTGAGTATGTACTGTGTAACAGATTGTGGTGGTATTCTAATTGTACTGAAATGTGATTTTGATTGTATGTTAATAAATAAAGTTGCCCCGGGGGTCAGAGCTATTAGAGCCATAGACAGAGTGTGGCGGTGGTGGCACACGCCTTTCATTCCATAGATCTCTGTGTGTTCAGGGATACAGCCAGCATTGGAGACATATGCCTTTAAGACCTGGGGGGCTGTACATACAGACAGTGACGAGGCAGTCACGTGTTTAGGTTTACAACCAATGAAGGCAGAACAAAATACTTAAAAAGACGAACAGACAGGATATAGCTCTCTTTCAGGAAGCTGGGAGACCGCTGGCGGAGGGGTGAGATTTTAGCTCTGAGCTCTGACCTCTCGGCTTTCTCTTTTACATTGTTTCTGTGTTTCTTATTTAATAAGACTGTTGGATACATCTACATCTGGCGCCCAACGTGACAAGAATCCATTAAAAACTGCTTGGCTTGGCAGTAGGTCCACTTTCCCGCAAGGGCGGCAGGCCGGGCAGCCAGCATCCTAGTCCGAGCTCCGGTTTCCTAATCCGAGCAGCGGCCCCCTAGTCCTTGGCCTCAGGCCAGACTAACTGAGCTGCTTGCTTAAAGCCTGCTAGCATAAAGCTGGTGCTACAAACAACTCAGACCTGCCCTGCTGAACAGGGCCCTACCTGTAAAGCCAACACACATGGTCAGAGCTTAAGGAAGCCAGACCCAAGCCTTGACTCAGCACAAGAGGGAACACGTGACTGGATTTAAGATTGAGCCGGCTACAATTTCTTGTGTGTTTTCTCTCTCTCTCTCTCTCTCTCTCTCTCTCTCTCTCTCTCTCTCTCTCTCTCTCTCTCTTTGGATTTACACCTTGGACACTAGGTGGCTGTTTTGAAAATTCCCTCAGATTTCTACTGTTCTACGCAGATTTGGTAAGTCATAACATATCAGATATTTTAAAGGAAACTATCTAAAAGAGAATTTTTTTCCACATTAAAAAAACAAATGGGTTTTATGTGTACATTGGAAGAAAATTGGTTTTTGTTCGAAATTTTAGGCAGTCTGACAGTGGAACAACTATATAATATTAGTATTGGTGGAATTATGCAGCTTATCACTATGCTAATTCTCATTTTAATATTTAAAAAGATAGTCAATTTAAGTGCCAGGATAACAGCTTTAGAAGAACTTGTTAAACCTGTAAAAATTCAGACAGAAGAAATTAACAGTGAAGTTGTTTCAAGTCTGGATCATAAGGTTACAGAAAGAAAGCTTGTTTTCACACAGTCACCCTTAATTTATCCTGTAACTGTACAGCAGATGCCTGATCAAATGGCTACACAAAATATTTGGGCTCCAATTGAAATGTTGGATTTAAAAAGGATTAAGGAGGCAATAGTATCTTATGGCATGCATTTCCCATATGTAAAGCAAATGTTAAACTCTTGGTCAACATATAATAGGATAGTACCACAGGACTGGCGGGACCTTGCACAAGGTGTTCTGGAACCCAGCCAGACACCTCAATTTCTGACCTTGTTTAAGGAGGAGGCTAAAAACATAGAAAAACAATGGAGGGATAAAGGAATACAAGTTTGCCAGGATCAGCTTATTGGAGAAGGCCATATGCTTCAGTACAAACACAATGTTTATATGATGTCCAAACCCTAATTTTATGTCAAATGGCAGCCTTGAATGCATGGGACAGATTTGAGGAACCAGGAAAAATATCTGAGTCATTTACAAAGGTGATGCAAGGCCCAAAAGAGTCTTTTACAGATTTTTTACAAAGACTGGCTTCAGCGGTAAAGAGAATGGTCTCGGATTCAGAAGCTAGTAAGATAATAATTGAATCTTTGGCCTTTGAGAATGTGAATGCAGCATGCAAAAGAATAATCAGGCCATTAAGGGCAAGAACTACACCTATGGAAGATTGGATTAGAGAAACAATTAATGTTGAGGCTGATGAGTATGATGATACGTGGGTAGGAGAAGTAATTTCAAAAGGTTTGAGGAGTGTTAGATGTTTTGGATGTGGAAAGCAAGGACATTTTAAAAGGGACTGTAGACAGGTCATTCCTAGAAACAATGTTTCTTCAAGGAACAATGGCAACAGAATGCCCCTTCCTTCTGGAGTATGCAGAAGGTGTGGTAAGGGAAAACACTGGACCAACGAATGTAGATCAACAAAGGACAGACAGGGTAATCCTTTGCCTCAGTCTTCGGGAAACTCCCAGAGGGGCCTCGCGCAGGCCCCCATTGCAAATCCAGTTCAAACCTTTCCTGCAGCCATAGAGGAAAACCCTGCTCTGAGCGATTAAATAACCAAATCCTATTGGAATAAATCATGCTGGTCAGGATGACGAAACAGAGAGAATAGAAAATTCAGGAGAAAACATAAGAAAATTTTTTGGCAAGCTTCTATTAATGAACAAAGACCAAAATTAATGATAAAAATAAATGGTGTTTTGTTGTCTGGTCTGGTAGATACAGGTGTGAACTTTACCATAATTGCACCAGAATTTTGACATCCAACTTGGCCTCTTCAGGAGGTAAACGTTCAACTGTTAGGAATTGGGACATTATCTCAGGTGAAACAGAGTGCAAGATGGCTCGAATGTATAGGTCCAGAAGTACAGAGAGGAAAATTAAAACCATATGTGGCTAACATAACTATGAACCTGTGGGATCGAGACTTGTTGCAACAATGGAATACTGAGATTAACATCCCTCCAATCTCAGAAACAAATCATAAACTAGAACATGTTACTGAGAGAAATATTAGAAGATATTGTTCAAATGAGTGGTCACCAGCCATCCATATTATACAAGAACAGGGCACAATAACTGATGATCTTCCAAAGACACCAACAGCTCTACCTTTAAAATGGTTAACAGACAAGCCTGTATGGGTCCAGCAATGGCCTTTAACAACAGAGAAACTCCAGGCTTTAGAAGAGCTGGTAGAAGAGCAGTTAAATGCTCAGCATATTGAAGAATCAACCAGCCCTTGGAATTCTCCTGTATTTGTTATTAAAAAGAAATCTGGTAAATGGAGAATGGTAATAGACCTTAGAGCAATTAACAAAGTAATTCAGTCAATGGGCTCTCTACAATCTGGGATGCCTTTGCCTACTCTATTACCAAAAGGATGACCTCTCATAGTTATTGATTTAAAAGACTGTTTCTTTTCAATACCCTTACAAGAAAAAGACAAAGAAAGATTTGCTTTTACAGTGCCTACTTATAATAATTCTCAACCGGTTAAAAGATTTCAATGGAGGGTCCTCCCTCAGGGAATGTTGAATAGCCCAACTCTGTGCCAATACTTTGTACAACAGCCATTGGAAATAATACGTAAAAAATTTCCTAAATCTATAATTTATCATTATACAGATGATATTTTACTAGCAGACTCAAATGCAGAAACTTTAGAAATAATGTTTGAAGAAGTAAAGAAAATTTTGCCTTGCTGGGGATTGCAAATTGCTCCTGAAAAGATACAAAGTGGAGATTCTATTAATTATTTAGGATATAAAATAGAGCTACAAAAAATTAGACCCCAAAAGGTGCAAATTAGGAGAGATAGACTACAGACTCTTACTGACTTTCAAAGATTATTTGGAGACATTTCTCATCTACGAACTATTGTTGGGGTAAAAATTGATGAACTGACTAATTTGTTCAAAACCTTAGAAGGTGACAAGGACTTAAATAGTCCAAGAGAATTATCACCTGAAGCTGAGAAAGAATTGGCCTTGGTAGAAAAGCAAGTACATGAAGGGCATGTGGATCCTATTGATCCAAAGCTGGATTGCATTTTGGTTATTTTACCTTCTAGGCGTTCTCCTACTGGAATATTAATGCAGAGGGAAGATATTATATTGGAATGGATATTTTTACCAAATAAACCAAATAAAAAATTAAAAACTTATGGGGAAAAAAATCTCTGACTTGATTTACAAAGGAAAATTGAGACTTCGTCAATCAGCAGGCATAGCCCCAGCAGAAATTGTCGTACCATTAACTAAGGAGGACATTGAAAAATTATGGACAGAAAATGAACCTTGGCAAAGAGCTTACAGTAATTTTTTGGGAGAAATTAACAGCAAATATCCCAAAAGCGATAGAATTGATCTTATCAAGAGAGCTAATTGGATCTTGCCTCGAATTGTATGGCAAAAACCCATATCTGGGGTTCGTACATTTTATACAGATGCCAACAAACAAGGAAAGGCAGGTTACAAATCAGAAAATTTAAGTAAAGTGGTTCAAAGTCTGTATAATTCAGTTCAAAAATCAGAATTGTATGCTATTCTGATGGTATTAATGGATTTTTCATAACCTCTCAACATAGTAACTGAATCTCAGTATGCTGAGAGAATGGTGTTACATATTGAGACTGCAGAATTTATCCCTGATGCTTCAGAATTAACTTCACTATTTATTCAATTATAAGATACAATCAGGAAAAGGAATCATCCTTTATAATATATAACTCACATCCGATCTCATACTGGTCTGCCAGGCCCTCTAGCACAAGGCAATGATGAGATTGATAAATTATTGATAGGAAATGTGCTGGAGGCCTCAGAATTTCATAAAAAACATCATGTCAATAGTAAAGGTTTAAAAATGGGTTTTTCCATAACCTGGCAACAAGCCAAAGAAATAGTAAAGAAATGTCCTACTTGTTCCTTCTATAATCAAATGCCATTACCAGCAGGATGTAACCCAAAGGGTACTCAGAGGAATGTAATCTGGCAGATGGATGTGTTTCACTTTGCAGAATTTGGAAAACTGAAATATGTACACCACACCATCGATACTTATTCAGAATTTCAATGGGCAACTGCTTTGAGTTCGGAAAAAGCTGATTCTGTAATCACTCATTTGCTAGAAGTTATGGCCATCATGGGTATACCTGCACAAATCAAAACTGACAATGCTCCATCATATGTCTCTGTTAAAATGAAACAGTGTTTTGCTTATTACAATATAAAGCATATTATAGGCATACCACATAATCCTACAGGTCAAGAAGTTATAGAAAGATCAAACAGAACTCTAAAGGATGTGCTAAATAAACAGAAATGGGTAACAAAAACTCCCAGAAATAGACTGCATAATGCTCTTCTAACTTTGAATTTTCTGAATGCCAATGAGAAAGGAACAACAGCTGCAGAGAGACATTGGATAATAGAAAAAAAAACTACAGAATTAAATCAGCCTATATACTTTAAGGATGTGCTGACCTCAGAATGGAAACCAGGGTATATATTACATTGGCGACGAGGTTTTGCTTTTGTTTCTACAGGAGAAGATAAGCTGTGGGTACCATCAAAATTGATAAAGGTTCGATTTGAACAAGAGAAACCTCTTAATTAGAGGAGGTGATAGTTCATCAACCAGCATGAACATCCAATTTAAACTAAGTTGTATCAATAACACATGCCTTTTCATTTAACCAGATAATAACTTGCCAAAAGGAAACATCCCCAAAATTAGTCTTGGGGAAAGGTTTTTGTTTTTGTCTTTTAGGAGAATGAAGGTTAAGGAATCTGAAGAACACTGGACAAATGAGACAACTGAAGAAAAGGGACAAATCATCTATCCCAAGAAACAGAATGAAATGATGTATGGATATATATTATCTAAAAAATTTTATATCTTCCTAAATGTTTGTTTCTGCTTTTCTCTAAAGATTTAACGCTATTGGTCTTCTAATAGTCCGAGTTCAATTAAAATTTAAAGCTGACTTTGGCGTTGGAGAATGGCTCTCTCCTTCTTTAAACTCAAGCATGTTGTTAAAAGGAAAATGCAAATTCCCTGTATCATGCCAGAATAAAAGAGCCATCTTCTACTATGGTACAGGACAAAAGCAAAATTAATTAAGGGACTATTCTATTACTAATCTCAACTCTTTTGATTCTATTCTGATTCTTTAAACTTTTCTTAAAGTATAAATTTTATATCAAAATTTACAAGATTAATATATATATATATACATTTTAAACTTTGTTAAGATATGAATGGTCATATAAAGTACTAACTAATTCTAGAAAAAATGCTAGCTGCATGAATATGTTTTTGTGTTCGAGTCTCTTATCAGTTTTCTGCAGGAAATCATGGCCAGGCTTAACATCAACTGAAGTCTCCAGAAAGAAGATGGGGCCCCACAACAACAACAATTCCACGTGGACAATAATAATATCATTAAGCTGACAAACATCATCCACAGATCAGCTTTGAACTACAAGGTGCTCAGAGCAATTTTGAGATGACTAGCTGAGATGATCCAGTCTCAAAGTCTACTTGAATAAGGACTTGAGATAAACCCTGAACTTTGGCATTATACACAGGCTGGATAATGAAGGATATAGTTACCTTTCTTAGAATTTGACAATTAACCTAAAATTTTTCTGTCAGGATAAAGAAAACTTCGCCCATACCCAGCAGGAAGCAATTTTAAGAATACGACGCCCACATTCCCAAAGAGGTGGTGTGGGGCGGGTGGTTTTTTGGTCTTTTTAATGGGTTTTGGGTCTGGGATAATTTTCAGTATTTAGGGGCGTTGGTTACAAGTTATTGTCAAGGGTTAGGAAAAAGGCTAAGCAAAGGAGATTAGATTTAAGATTCTTGTTTAAAAAAAAAGAAAGAAAGAAAAGAAAAAGACAATTACTAATTTTAAATACTTTACATTGGATTGGATTGTTTTATATATTTTATACAAATTTGAAACTGATAATGTTAGAAAATGCTATATGTATATTTCTAATTGTATTTATACCATTCATTTAACAATGTAATGCAAACTTCTGATCCTTGAATGTTATTATTACTAACTATTAGGATATAAAGAAATGAAAGTTAGTAGTTAGACATTACAATAGAACTTGTAGTCATATTAGATATGTTTTAAAAATTGAACAGAGATGTTTTAGACAGGTCATCTTCAAACCCTTCAGAGGTCTACAGAATATGGCATTTAAAATGTTTTAATAACTTAGAAAATTTTTCTTTTTTGAGACATGTCGGCTCCTGGCAGTACCAATCTACTTCAGAGAGAATATGGGCATTGAAGAAACTGCATATGGAGTCAACTTTCATTGTGGCAAAAGTTAGCCACTGGACAACAAAGTATACTCAAATCAACAATGTGGTGGTATTGTGTCACCAAAATATTGTGTACCTTAATAAATTTATCTGGGGTCAGAGAACAGACAGCCACTAGATACAAAGGCTAGAAAATGGTGGCACTCACACCTTTAATCCTAGCATTCCAGAGATAGAAATCCCTTTGGATCTCTGTGAGTTCAAGGCCACATTGGAAATAGCCAAGCATGGTGACATGCCTTTAATCCCAGAAAGCCAGCCTTTAATCCCAGGGAGTGGTGGTAGATAGCAGAAAGATATATAAGGCGTGAGGACCAGAAACTAGAGGCTTTTGGCTGGGTAGGCATTTGGCTGGTTAAGATTTGGCTGGTTAAGCTTCAGGCTTTGGAGCAGCAGTTCAGCTGAGATTCATTCTGGATGAGGACACAGAAGCTTCCAGTCTGAGGAAACAGGACCAGCTGAGGAACTGGTGAGGTGAGATAGCTGTGCCTTATTCTGTCTCTCTGATCTACCAGCATGGACCCCAATAACCGGCCTCGGGTTTGATTTTATTAATAAGAACATTTAAGATTCCTGCAACATCTGGCGCCCAACGTTCGTGTTACGAATTCATGAAAAAGCTGTTTGCCTGTGGCCTTGTGAGCCCCAGCTCAGGCCCAAGCTACACTCAGCCGGTTGTGGTGGCACACACCGGTAGGATTTGCTGAAGGAGACAGAGGCAGGAAGATCCCGAGTTTGAGGCCGGCCTAGGAGGCTTGGGAGAAGCTTTGGCCCGGACTGAGCCACAAACAGCGGTGGGACCATGGAAGCAGTGGCTACTGCTCCACATTGCCAGCTCCTTTTCATCATGTTGGTGACTGCGGTGATGCTGCTACCTGGGACGAAGGGTTTACTGCTGCTGGTTCAGAGAAGAATTGCCAGGACCATCGTGTTACAAGAAAGCATCAGCAAAGGTCAGTTTGGAAAAGTTTGACAAGACAAATGGTGGGGAGAAATTGCTGTGAAGATTTCCTGTACTAGGGAAAAATGTTCATGGTTCCAAGAGACAGACATTTATCAGACTGTGATTGCTCCAAACCACAGAGGAGGAACAAAAAAATAAAAATAAAAAATAAAAAAAAAAGTCTGCATGGAACCATGACCACACCTAACAGCAACTTTGAAATCTTCAAAAAGACTACAAACTGCTTAGGACAATTTTGAGATGGCTAGCTGAGATGATCCAGCCTGACAGACTACTTGAACAAAGACTTGAAACAAGCCCTGAACTTTCCTATTATGCAGAGACTGGACAAATGATACAGGACTTGATGATTAACCCAAAAATTTTCTTTTCAAGATTCCCTAAAGATATCTTCACCCCTAGAAAGCAAGAAGAAAAAGAGAATATAGATATGAGATAGATCATCGAATCTACTCTGAGAAAAAAGATAAAGAAATAATAGGATAAATAGGTGGATCATTGAATCTACACTGAAGAAAAAGGGGAAGATATAAAAATGACAAAAGGTAGACTACTGAATCTATTATGAAAAGAAAAAAGAGAATATGGATATGATAAGATAAAAAGGGAGATTATGGAATCTACTTTTAAAAAGGAACTACTTGTTTTAAATAAGATAAGTAATGAAAATTTTTTGGTCTCAGTTTATCAGATGTTACTGGACTGGACATTGTTAATATATATAATGGAGTTTTTTATCTGAATCTGTCAAATGTTAATGGACTAGACAAAATTAATGTAATTTTGTCTGTATATATTGTATATGCTTATTGGATAGTTGTTCTTGTATTAGTTATAAGCTTTTTTAATTTTAGACAAAAAGAGAGGAGATGTGGTGGTATTGTGTCACCAAAATATTGTGTACCTTAATAAATTTATCTGGGGTCAGAGAACAGACAGCCACTAGATACAAAGGCTAGAAAATGGTGGCACTCACACCTTTAATCCTAGCATTCCAGAGATAGAAATCCCTTTGGATCTCTGTGAGTTCAAGGCCACATTGGAAATAGCCAAGCATGGTGACATGCCTTTAATCCCAGAAAGCCAGCCTTTAATCCCAGGGAGTGGTGGTAGATAGCAGAAAGATATATAAGGCGTGAGGACCAGAAACTAGAGGCTTTTGGCTGGGTAGGCATTTGGCTGGTTAAGATTTGGCTGGTTAAGCTTCAGGCTTTGGAGCAGCAGTTCAGCTGAGATTCATTCTGGATGAGGACACAGAAGCTTCCAGTCTGAGGAAACAGGACCAGCTGAGGAACTGGTGAGGTGAGATAGCTGTGCCTTATTCTGTCTCTCTGATCTACCAGCATGGACCCCAATAACCGGCCTCGGGTTTGATTTTATTAATAAGAACATTTAAGATTCCTGCAACACAACAAGACAAAATGGACAGACAGAACACGAAACAAGGGACTACTGATTCTTGCCAAAACAAATGTGGTTATGGCTTTATTAAAAGGCATCTTCTGAGGCCAGGACAATATGGCACCATCCCTGAAGTGGCTTTCGCAATCCGGAAAAGGTACAGTGCCCTTTTCTTCGAAGGCAGCTTAACAGGCAGAGGGCTGATGGCTTCTGTTGTGTAATGGAACAGCAGCTGAAAGCTCACACCTCTCAATAGTAGACTGGCATTTAATAGAGGGATGTGGAGAAGAAGGGGATGCTGAGATGAAGCCATATATACACCGCCAAGAAGAATGAACAGCTGAATTAAAAAACTGTCAACAATTTCCAGAATTTAAAATCCTGAATCATGACATGACACTAGTGGAATTCAGGTGTTTCTGGTATGTGTACTGCTCTCACCCAATGTGAGGTTGAACTGTTGACCTTGTGTACATCCTACATCACAAATGAGTCTGTCAGATACACTAAGCCTATAGGCTGAAGATGATGCCCCAACACTTCGGAGAAACTTCAGCTGACTGCCCAGGCAGCTGGCTGTTTCTGTCAACTCACAAATTTTTTGGAAGTTGCTTGCATGGACTTCCTGTTTTTATATTTGTTAGCTAATATTATTCCCTTCTTGGGTCTCTGAGGGAGTTGAAATTTAGTTAGTTATGGTTGAAGATTAGTTAGTTATAGTTGAAAATTAATTAGGATAGAAAGTGAATTAGAAACATCTTGGATTTACCAAAATAGGATAGATAATGGAATTATTTTCTCTGATTTGTCAAATACCTGTTTAGGTATTTATTACTTGTATATATTGTATATAGTTATTGTACTTTTGTATATAGTTTTTCTTTTGTTAGTTATAACCTTTTGCTTTTTTTCTTTTTATTAAAATAGAAAAGGGAAATGTGGTAGTATTCTAATTGTACTGAAATGTGATTTTGATTGTATGTTAATAAATAAAGTTGCCCGGGGGTCAGAGCTATTAGAGCCATAGATAGAGTGTGGCGGTGGTGGCACATGCCTTTAATCCCATAGATCTCTGTGTGTACAGGGATACAGCCAGCATTGGAGACATATGCCTTTAAGACCTGGGGGGCTGTACATACAGACAGTGATGAGGCAGTCACATGTTTAGGTTTATAACCAATGAAGGCAGAACAAAATACTTAAAAAGATGAACAGACAGGATATAGCTCTCTTTCAGGAAGCTGGGACACTGCTGGCGGAAGGGTGAGATTTTAGCTCTGAGCTCTGACCTCTCGGCTTTCTCTTTTACATTGTTTCTGTGTTTCTTATTTAATAAGACTGTTGGAAACATCTACACCAGATCTAACATGACTTTAATTTCCAATTACTTACTACTACTGTCTTCCATAGTCTTAGTTATCAGTGCTTCCTATGCTGCCATTTGGACAGATGAGAAAACTCAGTAGCAGAGAGGGGAGATTATCTTCTTGGTGAAGGGGCAATGAACAAGGAAACCTGCAGTTCCCCCACAGTAGATTCAATTATAACTCCACAACTCTCAGACACTGTGTTGGCTAGCATACATGCTCAGTGAGGTAGGCATACAACAATGGCATATTATTCTATCCAAAGCATCAGTGACCTCCTCAGTCCATGTTAAGGAAGTTAAGAGATATGTTGTCTCCTTTTTTTTTTTTTTTGGTTTTTCAAGACAGGGTTTCTCTGTGTAGCTTTGCGCCTTTTCCTGGAACTCACTTGGTAGCCCAGGCTGGCCTCGAACTCACAGAGATCCGCCTGGCTCTGCCTCCCGAGTGCTGGGATTAAAGGCGTGCGCCACCACCGCCCGGCTCTGTTGTCTCTTTAAAGTCAAGGTCAGTGTCATTTATCTTAAATGTTTATGATATTAAATTTAAGTCTTTGAATCAGAAACTACTCCTTTGCTATCTTTCAAACAGAGCCAATAATGCAAGATATTATTCCAGCATGTATTTTGGCTCCCACTAATATTTGGACATTCGGAATACATGGTGGTAGTAGTAGTGTTTTGTATTGCACAAATTTCTAACGGTCTTGTAAAAACAAAAACAAACAAACAAACAAACAAACAAACAAACAAACAAACAAAAACGGGAAAACGGAGCCAGATATTGGGGAAAAAGCTGAAAGATCAGAGAAGCAGAGCAAGCAAGGCACAGCTACCACCTCTTACCTCACCAACTCCTCAGCCTGAAAAGCTTCAGCCAATAGGCCTCTAGCAGAATGGGCTTTCTCAGCTGAAAAGGCTTCTAGTTCCTGTGTCCTCACATTTTATATACCTTTCTCCAGACAGCCATTAAAAGAGTATATGATTCAACCAGGCGGTGGTGGCGCACGCCTTTAATCCCAGCACTCGGGAGGCAGAGCCAGGCAGATTTCTGTGAGTTTGAGGCCAGCCTGGGCTACCAAGTGAGTTCCAGGAAAGGCGCAAAGCTACACAGAGAAACCCTGTATCAAAAAACCAAAAAAAAAAAAAAAAAAAAAAGAGTATATGATTCACAAGTGCTGGAATTAAAGGGGTGTGCCACCACTGCCTGGCTCTGTTTCTCTCCTAGACTGAGTCAATCTAATGTAGTCCAGAGTGGCTTTGAACTCACAGAGATCCAGATGGATCTCTGCCTCCCAAGTGCTAGGATTGAAGGTGTGTGCCACCAGTGCCTGGCATTCGTTTAATATAGTGGCTTGTTCTGTTCTCTGATCTTCAGTCAAGTTTTATCAGGGTACACATTGTATCACTGCATTTTTATCCTAGATAGTTTGTTTCCTCCTAACTAGAATATAAACTTTTCAGCACAGAAGTCCAAGAAAGAAATCTAACTAGTTTCTGACTTGTCAGGATGGCCCCCAATGGAAGCATTTCAAACCCAGGTTTCCAGGCAGGGGCCATGTTCAATCCCTCTTAAATATGTTAGAGGGGGTTAGTCCTGCCTTTGTGACATTTTTTAATTGCATTTGATTCTCTTAGCTGTCATATCAGGTAGCAGTAAAAAAGACAAGCAAGAGTCACACACCTGTAGCTGTTCCTTATTAGGTTCCCAAACTACGCAACCACAGCCCTATTCTACACACTAACTTTTGAAATTGCAAGGTGACAAGAAAAAGGACAGCGTTTAGCCATAGGGCATTCAGTTTGTTATACCCCATCCCCCAGACTCCTCTCCCTAAGGCTGCAAACAAGTGATCTGTCTTTGATCCCTTTTCACCACTCAAGCTTCATGCTTTATCAGTTCTTGCCTAGATGAATAAAATAGCCTTTGCTTTCAAAAGCAAGTATCTTTGTTTTAAGAGAATGCCTCATTCTCAAATTATTGGACTCAGCACAAAGAATGAGATTAGTTTGCATTACACACCATAGGATCCACACTTTCCCGAAGGATTTTGAAAAAGTGTTGTTCAGGCATAGTTCCAAAATCAAAAGTGCATGCTCCCAGGCACTTCATTTGCTCTGAAATGTAAGCACTAGTGTGGATTTGTGCCCTGGGAGATAAAAATGCTAGACTGTGGCTCATGTATAGGGATGCTAGGATCCAGGCAATGAGTCCAAACAGAGCCCCACTCATACTTCTCTGCAAACTGCCTCAGCTGAGAGTCAGAGAAATTCTCAGATGTATCCCATGAATCCCAAGAATCGCATGAACTGTTATACTTCAGTTATGTGGCTTTTGATTTAGTGAATTTTTCATTAACCCAGCAATAGGCACTATACAAATCAGGCTGTTTTGTTTCCCAGAACAAAATTCATCTTTGAAATTTAGATTCTCACCAGTATTCATATAAAGAATAAATTAAATGTCAAACATTGAAAACTGAGAGATTTGAAACAGGAAATCTTAAATGATAATTACTATGTATTTGTTTCAAGAAGTGTCATTTCTTCTTGAAAACACCTTTGTGTTGCATTCTTTATTATTTACCCTGAGGAAAATGCTACTCAGTGACTGAACTGTTTAATATTACCTGTACAAACCCTCAGTTGACCCATACAATACAATGGGTATTTCAGCCCTTTTATTTGTTTGTTTACTAGAGGGCTACAGATTACTAAATAGCTCTATACATTCAAGGATTTAGAATTTCCTGTGAGTAGCTGATGCTCACAAAAAGACATTGAGTGCAAGTATTACTCTGAATTGCTAATTCATCTCTGTGTTTCTTTAGACTGTTTTTGATGATATCTAATTTAAAGGATACTCTGGCAAACACATCACAATTTATATTTTTCCAAATATGGGAAATATAATAATTATGATAAAACAATATTGATATTCTTTATTATTGGTGTATACTATTTGTCAATAATGTTTTAATAAAAAATCTTACCTAGACTTTCATTACACTTGAGAAATGGCCAAAAGTTGTTTTAAAGTGCTAATATAGCTATGTGTGAACTTTCCAAGAACAAGTCAGACACCTCTTTCTGCCACTTTATGCATAAATTATCCTATCAAAGGGCTAGTATTTATTCTGAGCTCTTTGAAATTCTAATCACTTGTAAACACCTCCCTGGGCCAATTGTCTCTTGAAATTTGGATTACTTACAATGGGCTATTCATAAGTATGGAAATACACAATGTGGAATGCCACTGACTGATTTAGGAACACTTAAAGATTCATTGTTCTATTTTATTTAATGGAAATTTAAATGTTTGGTAATGATTTTTAAATGACCTTGCAAGTTTCCTTATTTTAGTATTAACACTCTTTCTAATATTGTCTGGGTATGCTGGATAGTTTTTCTTTAAACAGATGTGTTTCTCGTGAATCTTACAGTGGAAACCTTCTGAAATTATAAAGTTAATTTCTCTGGATTTATTCTACTAGGAGGATGAGTGTGCAGTTACAGAAAGGAATAAAAAAATCATACCTGCACACTTGCATGCACATACTTCTTTTTTTTAAAAAAATATATATACAAGTCTTTCTAGACTTAACTGACATCAAATCTATATTCCATTTAGTACTCTTTAAGTACATTCTTTTTCATCTCTGTCTTGATTTCTTCTTGTAGTTTTTGTCCTGGCCCTGTATGTAAGCTACAACCATCTCTATTTTGTTTCTTGGTAGATAAGCAAATTTGCATTATTTCATTTATATTTATCTAGGATGCTAATAGGAAATATCAGAAAATCCTTTACTTACAAAAAGTCTCATGTTATTGCCCCCTTATGCCATGGGTGTTTTTTGATGTTTTAGTTCTCAACTATCATAATCCATAGCTGCATAGAATCTCATCATTCTGCAGAATTACTTATTCAACACATTAATTCTTTGGTCAGATTAATGCATTGGTCACTCTTTGAAAGACAATTCACTTTATAGCTCCAACTTCCATCCAATCGATTTGTTCTGATAGGCAACCATACCACTGACATTGTAATCATCATACTCTTATTTTTATGACTTTCCATTGATTATAGGTAGAAGGCAACACTTATGTAGAAAAGTCAAAACTTGTTTCTGCCTTTGCTTATTTACAGACTTACCCCAAATTACCTTTCCAGTCTTCTATTCTTCTGACCACCAAGAGAATCCCTCTAAACATATGCTTGTATCTGCTACACCCATCTTTTTCTCATTTTATTTAGGTCATCTTTATTTCTGATCTCTGTGCCCAGACTGCTTTAATCATTTTATCACAGCTACCATAACTTCTTTGGCCATTTTTCTCCTCTGAAATAAGTATCTAATGTCTCTCTGATCTACATTAGGAATTTTGAAATATCATTTTAACTCTTTAGCTATGTATATACATCTCACATTTAGTGTAGAATTGTTAGGGCCCCCAACGAGAACTGTAATTGTTATTTCCTAATGCTCAGAAACCACAGGACACATGGATTTGATTAGGATAATTTAGCTATTTATATGAAAATAAAGATAATAAATTAAGATACTAGGTTTCTAATACAAATATGATATTTTCTTTGAGGAAATATATGTATATTTTAAAGTATTGATATGTATTTGATTATTTCATTGTTTTGTGGTGTGGGGGTACCTTCATTAATTGTTCTCTTTTTCAATTTTCTGGCCTCTAAATATTTGGGCTGCTTTAAATACAAATATATTTAATGCATTTTTTTGGGGGGGCTGGGCTTCAAAACAGGGTTTTTCTGTGTAGTTTTGGTGTCTGTCCTGGATCTTACTCTGTAGACCAGGCTGGCCTCGAACCCATAGAGATCTGCCTGCCTCTGCCTCCCTAATGCTGGAATTAAAGGCATGTACCACCATCTGTCCTTAGAGGATTTTTTTTTTGGTTATTGAACGAATTTATAAAAATATATTCACAAAATTTGCTTCATTGTCTATAATGAATTTAGAACACATCTAACTATTTTACTACTAATATTCATTTTTACTTCACCTGGCATTTTTATTATTAACTTAAGTCTGTATCATGACCCATAAGTTGTGTTTTAAATATGATTTATTTGAATGATTTATTTCAACAGCTTCTAAGGACTAGCCTGAATCCCTGTTGTTTGCTCCCTCTTATACCACAACTGAAGCAAGAGACACACCTGAAACTTTAGGAAACATCTCCAAATGAGTTATGTAGTATATATTAGGCTTTTCATATTAAATATGAGAAAGTGCTCTGGTAATAGTAGTCAATTGCTTATTCCTTTGTTAGATATACTCTACAAAAAGTGAGTACTTATACTGACACCATTTCATACAGCCACTATTAGTATGAATGTGTTAAAGACACATTTTACATAATGTTGGACTATACGATAATCAAATACCTTCACATTTTTTAAATGACATGATACATAATATTAATGACTTCTTTCAAAAGAAAAAGTGATTCTATGACATATTCACCAAGCTTAAGACAACTTAGAAATTGTTTTGGCACTCTTCAATGAATTTTCTCTTTTGTGAAAAATCAAGATCTGTTTGGTTTCATATTTGAAGAAAAGAAATAAAGCATTTGATTTTGCTTCACTTAATGATTCTAAACTTAAATTTTTATTGCTCATTAATGATTCCACACTGGAATAGTTTAAAAGTCATTAAATAGTCTTCTTAGACATTGGTAACTTTGGAGTTACTTTGTATAGTCTTCTGTGAAAATTCAAATTTTAAGCAATCAATGCATGAAAGTCAGTCTACAGTATTAAACACAAAACACCCATTTTCTGATTGAAATTCATGGTTCTTTTCATATTATAAATTTGTTAATATTACAGAAACTACAATTTTAAAGACTTTGCTTCAGATTTCTGAAAATAATTGAAAAATAAGCTTTCAATACTCAGTTAACATTTAATCACTAGAATTTTTACTAGATGAGAATCAGTATCAAGAATGATAAGATAGAAACTGTCAACCTGTAACTGTTGCCTGCTGCTCTGTCTTCTCTAATATTAAAGAGGCTGACCTACTGGAATTATAATGCAAATAATTTTTCTTCTCTAATTGGCTTTTTTACAGTATTTTATCTCACCAACAAAAAAAAAGTTACTGGTACACCTGGCCTTCTACCTCTACCTGGTAGCAATGACAACATGTATAATTCTTTTCCTTCTAGTAGTGAATCACAAGGAGCCAAGAAAAACTGAAGTTTTAACTAGCAGTCACAGGCTCAAAACATATTCCTCAAAATATACACATTTAAAAAAAATTCCTCTTGCAGTTAGGCTTTTGCAGGGTGATAAATATGGATTTTCATTCTTCTACATGAAGCCATCCAGTTTGACCACAGCTGATTGTTGAAAATGCTGTCTCTTCTCTTGTCCAGCGTGAATTTTGGCCACTTCGTGAAAAGTAAAATGCTATTTTTGTTAGACTATAATGTGGTGGTATTGTGTTCCCCGAAATATTGTGTACCCTAATAAACTTATCTGGGGTCAGAGACAGAACAGCCACAATATTAAACATAGAGGATAGGCAGTGGTAGCACATGCCTTTAATCCCAGAACTTGGGAGACAGAGCTAGGCAGAAATCCATGTTTTCAAGGATACAACCAAGCATGGTGACTCATGCCTTTAATACCAGAAAGCAAGCCTTTAATCCCAGGGAGTGATGGTAGAAGGCAGAAAGATATATAAGGCATATGTACAAGGAACTAGAAGCATTTGGCCTGGTTAAGCATTTGGCTGGTTAAGCATTACATGGTTAAGCATTCAGGCTTTTGAGCAGCACAGTTCAGATGAGAGCCATTTGGATATGAGGACACAGAAGCTTCCAGTCTGAGGAAACAAGATCAGCTGAGAAGTTGGCCAGGTGATGTTAGCTGTGGCTTGTTCTGTCTCTCTGACTGTCCAGCTGACCCCAATAACTGGCCTCAGGTTTGATTTTATTAATAAGACCATCTAAGATTCCTGCTACATCATCTCTATACTAAAACTTGAAATCAGGGTTGATATCTACAGCAATTTCTTTATTACTCAGAATTGTTTTAGCTATCTTGGTTTTTGTGTGTTTGTGTGTATATGTATTTCCATAGAAGATAAAACATTGTCATTTCAGTTTATGTTAATTGTTGGAATTTTGATGGAGACTGTATTAAATCTGTAGATTGCCTTTGCTAAGATGGCTATTTTCCACTATGCTAATCCTATTAATCCATGAGCATGGGATCTCTTTCCACCTTCTGATGTCTTCTTCTATGTGTTAATTTTTTTTATTATACAAGTCTTTCACTCACTTGGTTAGAGTTATACCAAGGTATTTCTGAGGTGATTGTGAAAGGTACTGCTTTCCTGATTCATTTCTCAGCATTTTTGACATTTGTATGTATGAAGGCTACTGATTTATGTGTGTCAGTTTACTACTTTACCAAAAGTGTTTATCAGCTGCAGAATTTTCTTTGTGGAGTCTTTAAGGTCTTTTATGAATTAAATTTTATCATCTGCAAATAAAGATAATTTGATTTCTTCCTGTTCGTATTCCCTTGATCTCCTTCCATTTTCTTATTGTTCTAGTTAAGACTTCAAGTATTACATTGGATATATATGGAAAAAGTGGACAGCCTTATTTTGTTCCTGCACAAAAATAAATTTCAAATATGCTAAGAACTTCATCATAAGATCATATTTTCTGAATATTATAGAACAGAAAATGGGAAATTGGCTTGAACTTATTAGCACACATAGTAATACTAACAGTTAATAAATGGGACTTTATAACCCTGAAAATTTTCTGTGCTGCAAGACATTATCATTCAGTCAAAATGGCAGGTTTCATCATGGGCAAATATTTTTACCAATTACACGTTGAATAGAGGGTTAATATTAAAATCATATACAGAACTAAAAAAAATGGATGTCAAGAGAACAAATAACTCTATTGGAAATGACATACAGAACTAAACATAGACATCTCAAAATATGATACACCAGTGGCTGAGAAAAATGTAGAAAGAAGTTCAATATACCTAGTCATCAGAGAAATGCAAATTAAAACTGCTTTGAGATATTGTTTTACCAGAGTAAGAATGGCCACAATGAATAAAACAAGTGACAGCTTATGCTGGTGGGGATTCAGGGAAAGGGGAACACTTATGCATTGCTAGAAGGAGTGTAAACTTGTACAGTCACTATGCACATCAGTGGGCAGTTCTTCAGGAAACTGTGACTCAGTCTACTTTAAGATCCAGCTATACTATTCTTGAGCATCTACCCAAAGGAATCTATGTAGTCGGAAGTGCATCTGTTTCTTTCCCAGTCCTGAACCTGCTTATAAAATAATTACACAGAGGCTTATATTAATTATCAATTCTATGGCCTATTGGCTCAGGCTTCTCTCTAGCTAGCTCTTACAACTTAAATTAACCATACTTATGAATCTACATGTTGCCACGTGACTGTGGCATTACAATTCTGCAGGCATCTTGTTGCTCCTTGGGTGGTGGCAGGCTTCTCTTTTACTCTCCTTTCTTCTTCTCTCTCTTCCATTCAAATGTACTGCCTAAATCTTATACTGCTTTGCTATTGGCCAAACAGGTTTATTTATCAACCAATCAGAGCAACACATATACAAAGCATACAGAAAGACATCCCACAGCAACTCTAAATTCTAATACAGAGATATTTGCACATCCACATTCATTACTTCTCTATTCATAATAGTCAAAAATTAAAAACAGCCTAGATATCCATCAACAGATAAGTAGATATTGAAAATGTGGTACTTTCACACAGTAGAATAGTATTCAGTTGTTAAGAAATATGGAATTGTGATATGTTCAGGTAAATTGGATAGAGCTAGGAAAAAGAAACATTCCTGAGTAAGATGACATAGTGCTCAAAACAGAAATATTGTGTTTTCTCTCATATATGGATGTTGAATATTAGGTTTAAGTTTTCTACTTGTGTGACACAATACAAATAACCACAGAACTTAGCTACCTAGTAAGAGGCTAGGTGAGAGGAGATAATCTCCCAAAGAAGGGGAAATAGAATATATTTATACTGAGAGATAAAAGCAGAACTAGAATGGGAGGAATGAATAGGGTAAGAGATGGAAGAGAAGAGTAAAGGAGGAGATGTGGGGGGTGGCAAATAATACTAAGGACATTTAAAAAAAACATATGAAAATGGACTGCTGTAGAAGTTCCTAAAATATATTCGTATATGCAATGAATTATATGAGTCACAAAATAATAAGGGGGGATTAGTCAACTAGACATCTTATGCCACAAATGAAACCTCTGTTGTCAATAATAGGTTACAGATCCCTGGGCACAAGCCATCCCTGGGAAGACCTGCCCAACTTGGCTCCAGCTTCAGGCCACTGGGCAGGGCCACTGGGAAGGTTCCCCTTCTCCAAGAACCCCCACCCCAGCAGACCCTGCAGTCTACACAGCCTGCCCTACACCATTCTGCCAAAGACCCTCCCCCACTTCCTGAGAATCAGAGAACAGCCCTCAGCTCTCATCTGGAACAGAGGTGAGTGCCTGGAGTCATACCCAGAGAGGCCTGCCCCTAGTTGCCATTCCTAGGCACCAGCTGTTCTGGGGAAGACCTGCACAACTTAGCCAGAAAACCCCACCACTTCTTGAGACTTAGAGACCAGCCCCAAGCTCCCATCCGGCCCAGAGCTCTCACCCAGGTCAGAGGCTTCCTGAAATGCCAAATCTGTCAGCTCTGTCTGGACCAAGGCCGCTGATAAGACCAAAAATGAATCCATGAAGAGATGGGCAGACATCAAGGCAGAAGTACATACAACAAAATTAAGAGCAATACAGCATCACCAGAACCTAGATCTCCTCCAACAGCAAGATCTGAACATCTGTTGAGAATTCTCTGTTTAGTTCTATAGCCCATTTCTTAATTGGACTGTTGGGCATTTTGATGTCTAATTTCTTGAGTTCCTTATATATTCTGGATATCAGTCCTCTGTCAGATGTGGGGTTGGTGAAGACCTTTTCCCATTCTGTAGGCTGTCACTTTGCCTTGTTGACCGTGTCCTTTGCTCTACAGAAGCTTCTCAGTTTCAAGAGGCCCCATTGATTGATTGTTTCTCTCAGTGTCTGTGCTACTGGTGTTATATTTAGGAAGTGATCTCTAGTGCAAATGCATTCAAGACAACTTCCTACTTTCTCTTCAATTAGGTTCAGAGTAACTGGATTTATGTTGAGGCCTTTGTTCTACTTGGACTTAAGTTTTGTGCATGGTGATAGATATGGATCTATTTGCAGCCTTCTACATGTTGATATCCAGTTATGCCAGCACCATTTATTAAAGATCCTTTCTTTTTTCTATTGTATAGTTTTGGCTTCTTTGTCAAAAATGATATGTTCACAGGTGTTTGGGTTAATGTCAGGGTCTTCAATTTGATTCCATTGGTCCACATGTCAGTTTTTATGCCAGTACCAAGCTGTTTTTATTACTGTAGCTCCATAGTAGAGCTTGAAGTCAGGGAATTCTCAACAGAGGAAACACAAATGGCTGAAAGACATAATAATTAAGCAAATAAATGTACAAAATAAAGAAAGCATATTAAGGAAAAACGCCAAGTGACCTATAAAGGTAAACCCATCAGAATAACACCCGATTTTATATATTTATATATTATTATTATTATTATTATTTTACAATACCATTCAGTTCTACATATCAGCCATAGGTTCCCCTATTCTCCCCCCTCCCACCCCCTCCCCTTACCCCCATCCTACCCTCCATTCCCACCTCCTCCAGGACAAGTCCTCCCCCGAGGACTGTGATCAACCTGGTACACTCAGTCCAGGGAGGTCCAGTCCCTTCCTCCCAGACTGAGCCAAGTGTCCCTGCATAAGCTCCAGGTTTCAAACAGCCAACTCATGCAATGAGCACAGGACTTGGTCCCACTGCCTAGTTGCCTCCCAAAGTGATCAAGCCAATCAACTGTCTCACCTATTCAGAGGGCCTGATCCAGCTGGGAGCCCCTCAGTCTTTGGTTCATAGTTCATGTGTTTCCATTCATTTGGCTATTTTTTTTTTCAATAATTGAGTAAAACTGAAATTTATTATATGCCACAGTCGTCCTAGGGACCTCCGTGCTATATATATAGCCTCTATGGTTCTATGGGTTGTGGTCTGATTGTTCATTTTATATCTAGAATCCACCAATGAGTGAGTACATACCATAACTGTCTTTCTGGGTTTGGGTTACCTCACTCAGGATGATTTTTTCTAGTTCCATCCATTTGCCTGCAAATTTCATGCTTTCATTGTTTTTCTCTGCTGAGTAGTACTCCATTGTGTATATGTACCACATTTTTTTCATCCATTCTTCCGTTGATGGGCATCTAGGTTGTTTCCAGGTTCTGGCTATTACAAATAGTGCTGCTATGAACATAGCTGAGCATGTATCTTTATGGTATGTATCAGCATTCTTTGGGTATATGCCCAAGAGTGGGATGGCTGGGTCTTGAAGTAGTTTGATTCCTAATTTTCTGAGAAACCGCCATACTGATTTCCATAGTGGTTGTACAAGTTTACAAGTTTATTTTGGTGCTTTACTGGCTTACGATGATGCACATGTTTTTTTGTTTTTCTTTTTTAACCTATGCAGTTAATTCCCCCCACTAGAGATAGCATTGTGTTTAATAGTAACACTTTATACATATATGCATGTTATTTTTTTTTCTTTTTGGGGGTTACTTTTAGGCTTGTTTGCAAAAGGGCCATTTTTCTTTGCTCCAGTTGTCTTTTTTGCAGAACAATAGTGTGTGCAAGTTTATGAGCAATGGAACATGCAGGTTCAATCCATTTTTATTTATTTTTTTAATCTTAACCTCTTGATCTATGCCAGAAGCAGTTTCATGTAAGTTATTTTGATGGTGAGCATATGTGTAATTCTACAGCTCTCCAGGTCTGGTTTTTGCAGTAAGCCACTAGATCCCATATTGAACACAATTTAATCTCAGTATCAGCCATTAGAGTTTTTTTACTTTGCTGTTTCTAGCATATTTCTTACAGAGTGAGAAGTCATTCTTTGAAGAGTTTCTTTTTTCAATAGATGGTTGATGTTGGGATGGTTACTCAAATCAAGTGATGAGTGATGAACTCCAAGTCATCCTTGGAAATAGCAAATCTGTAGCCCAACATAATTATCCTTTAAACTAGAGAATATCACTTGTGAGAAAGCCATCATGGCCACATGGCTGATCTAGAGTGGAGTGCTGAGTTCTGGCAAACAGCTGCATCTTTCTTCCAGTGAGTACCTGAACAGGGCTGATGTGAATTATGTACAGTCCAGAATTTAAAAATCATACTTTCTCAGGGATCTCCACAAACTAGTGGGTGTCCTCGATGCTCCTGTGAGACAGCCTCTCTACGGGAGAGGCCTAACGTGACTTTGTCCCTGGTGTTCCTCTGGGGACACCTGTGTGAGAAACTGCATGCTCCAGAACCAGCTCTCGTGTCCTTTGGCCAATGCTGGAGTGTGAAATAGTCCAACATGGGATTTTTCTTACTAGTAGTAAAGAAAGGATGATCCCAATCAGGAATCATGACTTTTTTTTTTTTTTTTGATGATGGTCATGTTCTGTTTTTAAATAACCTCTGTGTATTTCATTTATTTTCTTTTACCTGGCGATCTCTAAGCAGGCTTCAGATTTTGACAGTTGATGAAAGATACGACAAGCATTAGTGTGTGGGTGAAAAGCTTGGTGAAATTCTGAGTGAAGTTTTAGTTAAAGTTGGTTGAACTTGGGATTGACTGGGAGGGCAAAGATTTAAAAAGCAGAAGATTCTCTCAAGACACAAGTTGTGTGATAATAGTGTGTTTTGTGTGTGTGAATGAGAATTTGTAAATGTTGAATTCTAGGTTCCGACAATCATTGTCAGTGCAGATCAAGCTGCAAGTATTTATGTTTTAAAACTTAAATTATAAATCTAGTTACATCTTTCTAACAACTAGTTTTAATGTTTATTAGCATATTTTACCTACATTACCTTTTCAGGATGTTGAGAAAGATGCATCACAAGCATAGGCTTGAGGCTGGGGGCTAGATGGTTTTGAGGAAGAGGTCTTGGTGGACTCTTTCATAGAGCAAAGGGAAGCAATGCCTTCTGGGAAATGAGCTAAGTTTTAATCTAGTCTTTATGATTAGAAGTAAAAAACAAAAATATTAAGGAAATGAAAACCTAATTGATCTTTGAAGTATTGTTATGTGGAATTGAGTGGGACTTTTGAGGCCTTTCTTCCAGAAAACAAGGACTTGGTTGTCAGGCCTATATTAGGCCTAAACCTTGGTGCCATGTAGTTGTACTTAAATCATTTCAATGGAAAGTGTCTTAGTGATTGGAACTTCTAGTGCAGTTTGGAGTTCTTCCATTTGAAAAATGTGATATTTGCATGGGATTGTTTGAATCTTGTTTTCTAGTCCCTTCCCATCACCACCCTCATAGTCTGAAGGTAGATTTTTCTCTTGATAAAGGAACAAAAAAGGTGAACATCTTGTTTGTAAATAGGTATCTAGTAACTAGTTGTAAACTTGAAATGGTAGAATTCTTTAAAGCCTAATTCTAGGTAGCCTTAGGAAAATGTATCTTAATTATTTTTGAACCTGTATTCACCTTGTTTTTTTCAAATATCTTAAGTTATACTTTCTTTTTCAGAGCTTCTTCTTATTTGGGGCTACTTTTTTTTTTTAATTGAGGCGTAATTCATAAAAGGGTACATTGTTTTGATGAGACTTTTTACAACTGTGGCTGGATGTCTTTCTTTAGTCTTCCAAGAAGGACCATTTTACTTTTTACTTTTTTAGAGTTACTTTTTAAAGTCATGAGGTCAACAACTTGGACTACTATGCATGTAAGTGCTAATGCAAATTAAAGCCCAAGTTGACCTCCAGCAGCAGTTCATTCTATGTTGACAGTGAGAGAACACTTTGCCTGTTAGGATACTGTTACTCGTGGACTGAAATGCTGAAGAAACCCCTCCCCCTATTTTGTTTTTTGCAAAAATCAAGGTATATTCTAGGGTTTCCTGGTTGACCTCAACAGATAAACTGAGATGATAGTCTTAGTTCAGAAATGATCTGAATGTAGATTTACAGTCTACTCGTACAGCTGGCTATGTGAGATCGCTTTCACAGTTCTGCATGTATCCCATCGGCTCCCCATTAGTCACTGAACTCTTAAAACTGGTATTGTAACATTACCACAATGTTTTGCACCAATTTTATAAACTTTACAGTATAATATGTGTTCCTTTTCTGAGGCAAACCAAAGGTATATTTCTCAAGGTTCTGCTGCTATCAGCAGCGTTGATGGAGGTTTTTTTATACATTTGTAATAGATAGAAATAAACCAGAAAAAGAGAAGAAAAAAAGTGGTGGAGGAAAAAGTGAACACTGCAAAAATACTCAAAAGGGCTGAGAGTTAAAAACGCCAAGAATGCCTTTACATAGTAAATGGAATAGAACAGCTCTGAACTATAGCTTACTTTTCCTGGTTTGGTCTGACAGAATGATTGAATGCTTTTGTACAAATATCAGAGCCTTAAAATCAAGGATTTGGTGAGATTGTAAAATGGTGTGCCACTTTGGCAAAACAGTTTGGTGGTTGGTCAAAATGCAAAACATTGTTACTCTGTTACTCAACAATTCTACCCTTAGGAATATATCCTCAAACTACTGAAAATGTGCACCTATGAAACATGTACATGAAGGTTTACAGCAGTGTGTTGCTAATATTAAAAAGTTAAAACAACTCAAATAGCTATCAAATACTGGAGAGAAATAAAATGTGGCTTATTCATACAATAGAATATTATTAAGACATAAAAATGAATGAGAAACTAACAGATTAAATGACTTTGGTGAACCTTCATAATTTCATTTGTAGATCTTTCCATTTCTAATTTATAAATACATTTGGGGTTATAAATTATAAATGTACTGCCTCCTGTCAACATTGTATACTTCTATTTGATGATTTCTGTGTCAAACATTATATGGAAATGTTTCCAAGTATTTTCTGTATTAACTGTGAATGAATAGAACAAAATAAATTGCCTGTGATGGAAAAAATAGAATTATATCATTTTCTCCACCTATCATTCTTTCAGACCCTCCCAGAGTACTTCCATATTCTCCCCTCTACACACACACACACACACACACACACACACACACACACACACACCCCTTTATATATACAACCTACTTAGTTTGCTTCTGTTTTCTGTGTGGATATGGTTTCAGGGGTTACCAAAGCAGATGGACACCATCACAGATAATAAAAAACTGGACACAGTACAGAAGTCAATAGATCATGGGAGGCCACCACAATTGATACATGTGATAACTCCTGCATCATGAGTTAGAGAACATCACAAAAGAAAAGGCAGAAAGATTGTAAGAGAAGGAATATTAGGAAGTGGTTTTCCTTTATGAGAATATTTTTTTCCTTCCCACTGTACTGTTGTAGATACTTTGCTGTGGATATCACTCTGTATGTTGTGAATGTGTTGTTCTGATTTGGTTGATAAATAAAATGCTGATTAGCCAGTAGCCAGGCAGGAAGTATAGTATAGGCAGGATAAGCAGAGAGAATTCTGGGAAGTGGAAGGCTGAGTTAGGAGATGCTGCCAGCTGCCGCTGTCATGAGAAGTAAGATGTAAAGTACTGGTAAGCCTCAAGTCACATGGCAACTTATAGATTAATAGAAATGGGTTAAATTAAGATATAAGAACTAGATAGCAAGAAGCCTGTTTAGGCCATACAGTTTTAATTAATATAAGCCTCTGTGTGTTTATTTGGGTCTGAGTGGCTGTGGGCCTAGGCGGGACTGAAGAAAACTCCAGATATAATATTTCAACAGGGCCTTGATCCCATTTGGTTTGTTCATAGCTGTCTCTAATATATTTGAAATGAAACTTTAATTGCTTTTTTTCCTTCTTGAAGAAAAGTAGTTTTTTTTCATTTCATTATTAAAATAGACTATTAGAGTGATATTCTGACATTATTTGAATCTTTATCACTTTTTGGTTCCAAATAAGCATTGTAATTCCCTTCTTTATGATTTGTATTGAAACTCTTTGCTTGATTTTCCTTCATTGGTTGTGTTATATATGCTTATGTTGCAGTATAGAACTGTTGCGTGAATATTTATGAGAGTAATAGCATTCATTTTTTCCCATATATGACTCCTGTCACATATCACTCTGTGGCAGGCAATTAGTTCCTGTTGTATAATTAAATATTAAAATAATCCTATCAAATTTTTAAAAACTTATACACAGTATAATGTAAATCACTACAATTTCTGTTCTACTGAAGAGTGTAATACTATACCATTTGCATAAATAAAATTAGTACTTAATATAAAGGAGATATATTAGTGTCACAATGTGAATGCTAGTTCCCTTAATGTCTTTTCAGTAAATATTTTATTACTTTTTGTTTGTTTGTTTGTTTGTTTTTCGAGACAGGGTTTCTCTTGTGTAGCTTTGCGCCTTTCCTGGAACTCACTTGATAGCCCAGGCTGGCCTCGAACTCACAGAGATCCGCCTGCCTCTGCCTCCCGAGTGCTGGGATTAAAGGCGTGCGCCACCACCGCCCAGCCAATATTTTATTACTTTTATCTCTACATTGGATATCATGTTTTTCAAATGTGAATAAATTATAAATTTATTACTAATGGTTTTTAAACTGGTTCTTACATAAAATTTCCTTAAAATTTAAACATTTAAAAACCTTTAATACAATTAGCAATCCTTATTTTTAAATACCAAGTACACATTATTATCATTGTTCTTTATTTACTTTGTATTTTGTAGTGTGAAATGTTAGCATGTTCCCCAGCACTTTACATGATCTGGTAAATCAAACAAATTAGTCACCTGAAAGTGGTTTTTTATTATCTGTGATGGTGTCCATCTGCTTTGGTAACCCCTGAAACCATATCCATCAGGGAGAAAGCAAGCTATCAAAGGAAGCAGCAGCTACTCCAGTTAAATCAATGTTTTCCTTAACAAAAAATTGTTCAGTACTATAGCATTTAATTTTTCAACTGAAGATAGAAATTTAGACTTATGTTAATTTACCTATTTTGTTCCTTCATCTGTTAACTTTTCTTTTTAATTTAGAAATGACAGTTTGCAATGCAGCAAAACTTGGTTTTTTTGCTTCTTTTTTATTTGTACATTTGTCCATGCCTGTGCATGAGTGCATGTGTGTGTGTGTGTGTGTGCGCGCGCACGCGCGCGCATGTGCGTGCACACGTGTGTGCATGTGCACACATCCAAGCACATGTGCAGAAGCCAGAGGAGAAAGTCAGGCATTTTGTATTGTTGTAAGTCTTGATTTCCTGCAACAGAGCTCTCAAGCAACCTGGAGCTTGCTGAGTTTTGTTGTTGTTCCTGTTTTAGTTGTTCTACCCAAGCCTCCACAATGCTGGTGCCTAGCAAACTTCAGCAAAATTTTTGTCTCCATGTCTCTCCAATTACATGAACAACCAGGTGTATTTTTTTGTTTTTTGAAAACATAATATTATTTACCATTTACTTTTCCTCCCTCCAAACCCTCCCATATACCCTTTCTTTCTCTCAAGTTCATGTCTTCTTTTTTCATTAATTGTCATTAATGAATATATATATAGAGATAGATAGATAGATAGATGATATAGATATAGATATAGATATTACCAAATATAACATGCTCAGACTGTATTATATTTATGTTTCCAGGGCTGATGTTTTGAAATTAGATAATTGGCATACACTTCCCTGGAGAAGACTATCTCTACCACTTTCAGCATTTCATTAGTTGCTTGTATTTCTTTGTGTATAGTTGAGGATCATACATGCACAGCAAGCTTTTGTCAATGCAAAATCAACCAACCAACTGAACAAACAGAAAGCCCCCACACCTATCACATTGAAGGATATAAGAGTTTATTCTATAGCCAAATTTGAATGACAAAGGCTCAGGAAGATGAAGTTAGGTTGCCATAGGGTCCATGTTCCAATGTGGAATGACTTTTACAATAGCATAACAACATTACAAATCAAGGTAATTTTAGAATATATTCTTGCATATATCAGGTAAGCAATTACAGCCAGGTAGATAGGCTTCAGATAATACCTGATAAACCTTTTTAGCCCTTCCATTGATAGAGAATAGGACTTTTGTTAATTGAATATTTCCAAAGTTTTTCAATATGTTTATTAAGATGATAGATTTGAACTAAAAGAGGGCAAGAAATTGCTGGTTGGGTGTCTAAAGATTGCTGAAGAGAAATTGTAAATTAGACCCTGAAATTACAACATTTCAACCTCTTCACATTCACCTCTCTTGCTTGCTTAATGATTCTGGCTAGAGTTTCCAATACTTAAATGAAAATGGTGTTGTGGGCTAATTTTTTTCTCCCTCCCCATATTCATATGTTGAAGTCTGAATTCTTAGTGTTTCAGAATGTGACCATATTATGAGACATAGTCTTTACAGAGTCAACAAATTTAAAAATGACATCAAAGTGGGTCTTAATCCAATTTAATTGCTGTCTTATTCCAATGAGAAAATTTGGAGTGTGATGTATTCACAAGAAACAGAAGATGAAGATCCAAGAGGATTACAGCCATATGTACAATGCAAGGATAGAAGTAACTTTTCTTGTGTTACCTTCAGAAGAAAGCTACCTTTATTTCAGACATCAATAAGCCTTTAAGAGAAAAAAATCCATGGTATTGAATCTACCTGGTTAGTGGTATGTTTTTTTTATACTAAGCAATCTAATACAAGTAACAAAAGACATGCTAGTTTTGGGTTAGATCTTAAGAAGAAAATAGTCAGTTTTTAATCAGTTAAATGACTTCAGGGCCAACTGAGAAAAATGTATAAATACAGGATGGTAGTATTTCAAAAAAGCATGAATTAATCAATATTTGAAGAGGATTGAATCTGGAGTGTAGATCCTCAGTGTGATGATTAATTTCCACCTCCAATTTAACAGGTTTTAATATTATCATGGAAGTACATAGGCTATGTCTATGAGAGCATTTCTCAAGCTGTAATTTACAGGAGAAACCCACTCTGAATATGCGTGGGACCATTGAGTTGATTTCCACAGGAATTACAAGGAAAAGGCAGACTTAGCACCAGCATTCAGGGTTTTCTTTTCTTTTCTTTTTGAGACTATAATATAATTACATAATTTCCTCCTAACCTTTCCTCCCTCTAAGCCTTCCCACATGGCTTGCCATGATCTCTTTCAAAATTATAGCAATTTTTTAAGTAGTCATTATTGTATATATATATATATGGATATGTACATACATATATATTCCTAAGTATAACCTATTCTGTAGGTATAATGTTATTTGTATGTAAAATTTTGGGGCTGACCATATTATATTGGATAAACCAATTTCTCCAGCTGTCAGCATTCTTTTTTTACAATAATAAAAAAAAATGTTTATTAATTCCTCTACAACAATAAAGACATGAAGCTTCAGGAGAATTTTTGTGAAGAGTTATGTATTAAGACATAGCAAGGTTTCTCTAAAAGTCACTTATCACAACGTTACATATTTACTCTTAACAGCCACAGGCTAATAAAATCAGTTTGAGGAATATGTTTTCATTCTATCTTTAGACAAATGGATAATCTACATGGTATATCAACATAGTTATGGCATTCTAGAGCTACAAATGCAAGGATTTTTTTTTCTCTAAAAACTCTACTCATTTATTTTTATTTATTTATTTGTTTTTTTTAATTTTTCTTTATTAAGAAATTTTCTACTCACTCCACTTACCACCCACAGATCCCCCCTCCTCCATCCTCCCACCCTCCAGCCCTCTCTCCAAAGACATGCCGCATCCCCACATCTCCCAAATCAAGGTCTCCCATAAGAAGTCAGAAGAGCCTGGCACAGTGAGCCTAGGCAGGTCCATGCCCCTTCCCACTGCGCCAAGGCTGTGTAAGGCATCACACAACAGGCACCTGATTTACAGAAGACTGCCCATGCACCAGGGACAAATCTCAGTCCCCCTGCCTGGGTGCCACCCCCCAAACAGTTCGAGCCAAACAACTGTCTTCCACATCCAGAGGGCCTGGTCCAGATCCATGGGGGCTCCACAACCACCAATCCACAGTTCATAGGCTTCAACTAGTGTAGCCAGTCATCTCTGCATGGCTTCCCATCCTAATCTTGACAACCCTCACCTGCAGAATCCTTCCTCTCTCTCATCAATTGGATTCCAGGAGCTCAGCCTGGTGCCTGGCCATGGATCTCTGCATCTGCCTCCATCAGTCACTGGACAAAGACTCTGTGATGACAGCTAGGTTATTTGCTAGACTGGTCAATAGAGTAGATCAGTAAGGCACCCTTTTGACCATTGCCAGCAGACCAAGGTGGGGTCATCTTGTGGATTCCTGAGAGCCTCCCAGTACCCTGCCTATTCCTATTCTCATGATGCCCTCATCTAACATGTTATCTGCCTCCCTGTCCTCCCACTCTGTTCCTGTTCCAGCTTGACCCTCCAAAACCCCTATGTTCTCATGTCCCACTCCTCACCCTCTGCCATCCCCCCCCCCACATACGCAGTCTGCTCATGTAGATCTCATCCACTTCCCCTTCAAAGGGTCATCCATGTGTCCCTTCTAGGGTCTTTCCCTGTTAGCTACTCTCTCTGGAGTTGTGGTTTGAAGTCTGGCCATTCATTCCCTCACATCTAGTATCCACTTATGATTTAGCACATGCTATATTTGTCCTTCTGAGTCTGAGTTACCTCACTCAAAATGATATTTTCTAGTTCCATCGATTTACCTGCAAATTTCATATCATTGTTTTTTGCTGTGGAGTAGTACCTCAGTTTCTTTTTTTCTTTTTTGGTTTTTCCAGACAGGGTTTCTCTGTGTAGATTTGCGCCTTTCCTGGAACTCACTTGGTAGCTCAGGCTGGCCTCAAACTCACAGAGATCCGCCTGGCTCTGCCTCCCGAGTGCTGGGATTAAAGGAGTGCGCCACCACAGCCCGGCAAGTACTTCATTTTCAAGAGGTCTCATATATTAATTGATTCTCACAGTGTCTGTGCTACTGGTGTTATATTTTGGAAGTGGTCTCCTGTGCCAATGCATTCCAGAGTACCTCCTACTGGGCAGGCCCAGCTCCCTATGGCCCTACTCCCTAGCTCAGTTTAGGACACAGGCCTGGTGGAGCTACCACTAATTGCGGTAGCTACACACAACTGCAGATAGCCTGCTCTCAGCTGAAATGGTCAGAGCTTAAGGAAGATGGAGCCCAGGCTCAACTGGGCTCAAGCAAGAACACATGGCTGGATTTAAGCATTAAGCAAGAACTTGTGGCTATGGTTTCTTGCTTTCTCCTCTCTCTCTCTCTCTCTCTTTCTGGATTCACACCTCAGACACTAGGTAGCTGTTTTGAAATATGCTCAGATTTCTACTATTCTATGCAGATTTGGTAAGTCAATTAAGATATCAGATATGTTAAGGGAAATTATTTAAAAGAGATTTTTTTTCCACATTAAAAAAGAATGGGTTTTATTTGTACATTGGAAGAAAATTGGGTTTTATTTGAAATTTTAGTCAGTCTGACAATGGAACAACTATATGAGAAGACAAATGATGCACTTTGTTACTTTTCTTATCCTTATATTACTATTTAAAAAGAAAGTAAATTTAAGTGCCAGGATAAAAGTTTTAGAAATCCGTTTTAACCTGTTAAAATGAATTATAGAGAAATTCAGATTCAGACAGAAGAAATTAACAGTGAAGTTGTTGAAAGATTGGATGATAAGGTTACAGAAAGGAATCCTGTTTTCACACAATCACCTTTAACTTATCCGGTAACCATACAGCAGTTAGCTGATCAAGTGAATACACAAAATTTTTGGACTCCAACTGAAATGTTAGATTTACAATGGTTTAGGGAGGCAATAATATCTTATGGCCTACATTCCCCATATGTAAAGCAAATGTTAAACACCTGGTCAACTTATAAAAGGATTATACGACAGGACTGGGGGGGGGGGCTGGCCCATGCTGTTCTGGAACCCGGAAAACAGATACAGAGGAAAATGTGGTTCAAGGAGGAGGCTAAAAACATAGAAAAACAATAGAAGGATAAAGGAATACAAGTCTTCCAGGATCAGCTTGTTGGAGAAGGCCAATATGCTGCAGTACAAAGTTTTTATGATATCCAAACCTTAATTCTATGTCGAATGGCAGACTTGAATGCATGGGACAGAGTTGAGGAACCAGGGAAGAAAACTGAGTCATTTACAAAGGTTATACAGGGCCCAAAGAAATCGTTCACAGATTTCTTACGAAGACTGGCTTCAGCAATAGAGAATGGTACCGAATTCAGAAGCTAGTCAGATAATAATTGAATCTTTGGACTTTGAGAACACAAATGCAACATGCAAGAGAATAATCAGGCCATTAAAAGCAAGATCTGCAACCTTGGAAGATTGGATTAGAGATATGGTTAAGGTTGAGTCACATGACCAAGATGATATGTGGGTAGGAGAAGCAATTTCAAAAGGTTTGAGGAATGTTGGAAGTTTTGGATGTGGAAAGCAAGGACATTTGAAAAGGGACTGTAAACAGATCATTCCTAGAAATAATGTTTCTTCAAGGAACACTGGCAACAGAATGCCCCTTCCTTCTGGAGTATGCAGAAAGTGTGGTAATGGAAAACACTGGACCAACAAATGTAGATCAAAAAGGGACAGACAAGGTAATACTTTGCCTCAGTCTTCAGGAAACTCCCAGAGGGGCCTCAGGCAGGCGTCTACAGTGAATCCAGTTCAGAACCTTCCTGCAGTCATAGAGGAAACCCCTACTCAGAGCAATTAAATAACCAAATGCCTATTGGAATAAAACATGTTACTCAGGATGATGAAACAGAGAGAATAGAAAATTCAGGAGAAAACATCAAGAAAATTTTTTAGCAAACTTCTATAAATGAACAAAGACCAAAATTAACAATAAGAATAAATGGTGTTTTGTTGTCTGGTCTGGTAGACACAGGTGTGGACGTTACCATAATTGCACCAGAATTTTGGCATCCAACTTGGCCTCTTCAGGAGGTAAACGTTCAAATGTTAGGAATTGGAACATTATCTCAAGTGAAACAGTGTGCAAGATGGCTCGAATGTATAGGTCCAGAAGGACAGAGAGGAAAATTAAAACCATATGTGCCTAACATAGCTATGAACCTGTGGGGTTGAGACCTGTTGCTACAATGAAATACTCAGATTAATATCCCTCCAACCTCAGAAACAAATCATAACCTAGCACATGTTTCTGAGAGAAATATTAGGAGGTATTATTTTAATGAGTGGTCACCAGCTATCCAGATTGTACAAGAACGGGGCACAAACACTGAGGGTCTTCCAAAGACACCAACAGCTCTACCTTTAAATGGGTTAACAGACAAGACTGTATGGGTTCAGCAATGGCCTTTAACAACAGAGAAACTCCAGGCTTTAGAAGAGCTGGTAGAAGAACATTTAAATGCTCAACATATTGAAGAATCAACCAGCCCTTGGAATTCCCTGTATTTATTACTAAAAAGAAATCTGGTAAATGGAGAATGGTAACAGACCTTAGAGCAATTAACAAAGTAATTCAGCCAATGGGCTCTCTACAATCTAGAATTCCTTTGCCTACTCTGTTACCAAAAGGATGGCCTCTTATAGTTATTGATTTCAAAGACTGTTTCTTTTCAATACCCTTACAAGAAAAAGACAGAGAAAGATTTGCTTTCACAGTGCCTACTTATAATAATTCTCAACCAGTTAAAAGATTTCAGTGGAGGGTCCTCTCACAGGGAATGTTGAATAGCCCAACTCTGTGCCAATATTTTGTACAACAGCTATTGGAAGTGATATGTAAAAAATTTCCTAAATCTATATTTTGTCATTATATGGATGATATTTTACTAGCTGACACAAATGCAGATAATTTAGAAAGAATGTTTGAAGAAGTAAAGAAAACTTTGCCTTGCTGGGGATTACAAATCATTCCTGAAAAGATACAAAGAGGAGATTCTATTAATTATTTAGGATAAAAAATAGAGCTGCAAAATATTAGACCCCAAATTGTACAAATTAGGAGAGAACAAATACAGAATCTTTTTTTTTCTTTTTTTGGTTTTTTGAGACAGGGTTTCTCTGTGTAGCTTTGCGCCTTTCCTGGGACTCACTTGGTAGCCCAGGCTGGCCTCGAACTCACAGACATCTGCCTGGCTCTGCCTCCTGAGTGCTGGGATTAAAGGCATATGCCACAACAGCCCGGCTATACGGACTCTTAATGACTTTCAAAGATTATTTGGAGATATTTCTCATCTACGATCTATTGTTGGGGTAAAAAATGATGAACTGAATAATTTGTTCAAAACCTTAGAAGGTGACAAGGACTTAAATAATCCAAGAGAATTATCACCTGAACCTGAGAAAGAATTGGTCTTGGTAGAAAAGAAAGTACATGAAGGGCACATGGATCGTACTGATCCAAGCTGGATTTCATTTGGGTTATTTTACATTCTAGGCATTCTCCTACAAGAATATTAATTAATTAATATTAAGGGAAGATTTTATATTGGAATGGATATTTTTACCAAATAAAAAATTAAGATTCAGGCCTGGCGGCGGCCCAAAAAGGTAGACAGGCCAAGTGGCAGAGACAGGCAGACACAGGTAGGTGACTCGCAGAGGTGGAAGGGCCCGGTGGCAGCGGCCGACAGGGACATACAGGCCCAGCGGCAACTGGCAGAGACATACAGGCCCTGTGGCAGTTAGCAGAGGTGGATGGGCCCAGTATCAGTGACAAGCAGAGATAGGTATGCCTGCAGTGGCAGCCGGCAGAGACATACAGGCCCATTGGCCGCCCGCAGAGGCAGACAGACCCAGCGGCAGATGATAGGGACATACAGGCACGGCAGCAGAGACAAGTGGACGCAGGTGGGCCTGTGGCAGTGGGCCACAGGGGTGGACAGGCCCGGGGACGGAGAGGGGCGGACACAGCTTGGAACGGGGACGCCCCTAGCCCCAACACCTGGGGAAGAGGCTATCTCCGTGGGTCAGAACCAGGGCGAGTCTGGACACTCCGTCTGGGGACAACCCAGGGCCCAACTGCTGATCCTGTGAAACCCAACAACTTGGAGGTGTGGGTGAGACTACCCTGCTCAGCTGAAACCCATCTGGGAGAGGATTCAGATGCCTACAGTTTGAAGTCTGAAGAAACAAGATCAGCTGAGGAGTTGACAAATGAACAAAACGTGACCTGGGAACACAGAAGAAGGCGCTACCCAGTCACCAAACCAGATCACCAGAATCATCAGTATATCCTTCACTGACTGAAATCAGCTGCCCCTGAAGAAATAGCCCAATAGCACCAATTCAACCAAGAACCCCTACTAAACCAAGACTAAAAATTAGAACAAGAGAGGCACTCTCAGACACAGACACCACCTGCACCGCACAGAGGAAAAGATGAGTAGATGCCAGTGCAAAAATACAGGCAACAACATAAAGACCTATATGGCAACATCAGAACCTAGTGATTCTACACCTGCAAGACCTAAACATACCATGACAGAAGAAACAGAAGAGATCAACCCTAAAAATGACTTTAAGAAGATGATAGAGGCCCTTAAAGAAGAAATAAAACATTCCCTCAATGAGGAAATAAAAACTTCCCTTAAAGAGGAAATGAAAAACTACCTTAAAGAGGAAATAAAAACTTTCCTTGAAAAGGAAATGAAAAACTCTCTTAAAGAGGAAATAAAAACTTCCCTTAAAGAGGAAATGAAAAACTCCATTAGAGAGGAAATTAAAAACTCCCTTAAAGAAAGGGAAGAAAAAACGAACAAAAAAATGGGAAGAAATCAAATCAAGCCAAGAAAAAGCAATTAAACAGATGAAAGAAACATTCCAAGATCTGAAAAATGAATTTGAGACAATAAAGAAAACACATGCTGAGGGAATGCTGGAAATAGAAATCCTGACAAAACGAACAGGAACTACAGAAATGAGCATAACCAACCGATTGCAAGAGATGGAACAGAGAATCTCTGACACTGAAGACATGATAGAGAAAATAGATTCGTCAGTCAAAGAAAACACTAAAGACAAAAAAGTCATAACACAAAATGTCCAGGAAATTTGGGACACCATGAAAAGACCAAACCTAAGAATAATAGGGATAGAAGAGGAGAAGAATACCAACTCAAAGGCACAGAAAATATATTCAACAAAATCATAGAAGAAAATTTTCCTAACCTAAAGAAAGAAATACATATGAAGATACAAGAAGCTTACAGAACACCGAATAGGCTGGATCCAAAAAAAAAAGTCCCCTTGCCACATAATAATCAAAACACTAAACACACAGAACAAAGAAAAAATATTAAGAGCCGCAAAGGAAAAAGACCAAGTAACATATAAAGGCAAACCCATCAGAATAACACCAGACTACTCAATAGAGACTATGAAAGCTAGAAGATCATGGACAAATCTCATGCAGACACTAAGAGACCACGGATGCCAACCCAGACTATTATACCCAGCAAAACTCTCAATCACCATAGGCGGAGTAAACAAAATATTCCAGGATAAAACCAGATTTAATCAATACCTGTCTACAAACCCAACCCTACAGAAAGCACTAGAAGGGAAAATTCAACCCAAAGAAGCTAAACACATCCATGAAAAATCAAGCAATAGATAATCACACACCAACATACACCACAGAAGAAAAAAGCTGGTGTAGCTATCCTAATATCTAGAGAAAAAGGATGTTTCAAAAGAGAAGAAGACTTGTGGCAATGCCTCAGTGGTCCAGGTAACTACCAGAATTCGGAAAAGTTGATTGAACTTGGGATTGACTGGGAGGCCAAAGATTTAAAAAGCAGAAGATTCTCTCAAGACACAAGTTGTGTGATAATAGTGTGTTTTGTGTGTGTGAATGAGAATTTGTAAAAGTTGAATTCTAGGCTTCGACAATCATTGTCAGTGCAGATTAAGCTGCAAATATTTATGCTTTAAAACTTAAATTATAAAGCTAGTTACGTCTTTCTAACGACTATTTTTAATGTTTATGAGCATATTTTACCTACATTACCTTTTCAGGATATTGAGAAAGATGCATCACAAGCAAAGGCTCGAGGCTGGGGGCTAGATGGTTTTGAGGAAGAGGTCTTGGTGGACTCTTTCATAGAGCAAAGGGAAGCAATGCCTTCTGGGAAATGAGCTAAGTTTTAATCTAGTCTTTAAGATTAGAAGTAAAAAACAAAAATATTAAGGAAAGGAAAACCTAATTGATCTTTGAAGTATTGTTATATGGAATTGAGTGGAACTTTTGAGGCCTTTCTTCCAGAAAACAAGGACTTGGTTGTCAGGCCTATATTAGGCCTAAACCTTGGTGCCATGTAGTTGTACTTAAATCATTTAAATGGAAAGTGTCTTAGTGATTGGAACTTCTAGTGCAGTTTGGAGTTCTTCCATTTGAAAAATGTGATATTTGCATGGGATTGTTTGAATCTTTTTTTCTAGACCCTCCCCATCACCACCCTCATAGTCTGAAGGTAGATTTTTCTCTTGATAAAGGAACAAAAAAAGTGAACATCTTGTTTGTAAATAGGTATCTAGTCACTAGTGGTAAACTTGAAATGGTAGAATTCTTTAAAGCCTAATTCTAGATAGCCTTAAGAAAATGTATCTTAATTACTTTTGAACCTGTATTCACCTTGTTTTTTTCAAATATCTTAAGTTATATTTTCTTTTTCAGAGCTGCTTCTTATTTGGGGCTACTTTTTTTTTAATTGAGGTGTAATTCATAAAAGGGTACATTGTTTTGATGAGACTTTTTACAACTGTGGCTGGATGTCTTTCTTTAGTCTTCCAAGAAGGGCCATTTTACTTTTTTAGAGTTACTTTTTAAAGTCATGAGGTCAACAACTTGGACTACTATGCATGTAAGTGCTAATGCAAATTAAAGCCCAAGTTGACCTCCAGCAGCAGTTCATTCTATGTTGACAGTGAGAGAACACTTTGCCTGTTAGGATACTGTTACTCGTGGACTGAAATGCTGAAGAAACCCCTCCCCCTATTTTGTTTTTTTTTTTTGCAAAAATCAAGGTATATTCTAGGGTTTCCTGGTTGACCTCAACAGATAAACTGAGATGATAGTCTTAGTTCAGAAATGATCTGAATGTAGATTTACAGTCTACTCGTACAGCTGGCTAAGTGAGATCGCTTTCACAGTCCTGCATGTATCCCATCAGCTCCCCATTAGTCACTGAACTCTTAAAACTGGTATTATAACATTATTACAATGTTTTGTGCCAATTTTATAAACTTTACAGTATAATATGTGTTCCTTTTCTGAGGCAAACCAATGGTATATTTCTCAAGGTTCTGCTGCTATCAGCAGCATTGATGGAGGATTTTTTATACATTTGTAATAGATAGAAATAAACCAGAAAAAAAGAAGGAAAAAAAAGTGGTGGAGGAAAAGGTGAACACTGCAAGAATACTCAAAAGGGCTGAGAGTTGCAAACGCCAAGATTGGCTTTGCATAGTAAATGGAATAGAACAGCTCTGAACTATAGCTTACTTTTTCTGGTTTGGTCTGACAGAATGATTGAATGCTTTTGTACAAATATCAGAGCCTTAAAAACAAGGATTTGGTGAGATTGTAAAATGGTGTGCCACTTTGGCAAAACAGTTTGGTGGTTGGTCAAAATGCAAAACATTGTTACTCTGTTACTCAACAATTCTACCCTTAGGAATATAACCTCAAACTACTGAAAATGTGCACTTATGAAACATGTACATGAAGGTTTACAGCAGTGTGTTGCTAATATTAAAATGTTAAAACAACTCAAATAGCTATCAAATACTGGAGAGAAATAAAATATGGCTTATCCATAAAATAGAATATTATTAAGACATAAAAATGAATGAGAAACTGACAGATTAAATGACTTTGGTGAACCTTCATAATTTCATTTGTAGATTTTTCCATTTCTAATTTATAAATACATTTGGGGTTATAAATTATAAATGTACTGCCTCCTGTCAACATTGTATATTTCTATTTGATGATTTCTGTGTCAAACATTATATGGAAAGGTTTCCAAGTATTTTCTGTATTAACCGTGAATGAATAGAACAAAATAAATTGCCTGTGAAGGAAAAAAATTAAAAACTTATGTGAAAAAAAACTCTGACTTGATTTGGAAAGGAAAATTGAGACCTCGTTAATTAGCAGGAATAGACCAAGAAGAACTTATTTTACCTTTATCTAAGGAGGACATTGAAAAATTATGGACAGAAAGTAAACCTTGGCAAAGAGCTTACAGTAATTCTTTTGGAGAAATTAACAACCAATATCCCAAAAGCAATTGAATTGTTCTTATAAAGAGAGCTGATTGGATCTTGCTACAAATTGTTTGGGGGGGGGGAAACATATCTGGAGTTCATACATTTTATACGGATGCCAACAAATAAGAAAAGGCATGTTACAAATCAGAAAATTTAAGTAAAGTGGTTCAAAGTCCTTATAATTCAGTTCAAAAATCAGAATTGTATGCTATTCTGTTGTTATTAATGGATTTTTCAGAACCTCTCAACATAGTTACTGACTATCAGTATGCAGAAAGAGTGGTATTACATATTGAGACTGCAGAGTTTTTCCCTGATGCTTCAGAATTAACTTTACTATTTATTGAATTACAAGATGCAATCAGGAAAAGGAGTCATCCTGTATACATAACTCACATTCGAACCCATATTGGTGTGCCAGGCCCTCTAGCACAAGACAATGATGAGATTGATAAATTATTTTAGGACATGTGCTGGAGGCCTCAGAATTTCATAAAATACATCATGTCAATAGTAAATGTTTAAAAAACATTTTCCTCAACCTGGCAACAAGCCAAAGAAATAGTAAAGAAATGTCATACTTTTTCCTTTTACAATCAGACCCCATTACCAGCAGGATGTAACCCAAAGGGTACTCAGAGGAATGAAATCTGGCAGATGGACGTGTTTCACTTTACAGAATTTGGAAAATTGAAATATGTACACCATACCATGGATACTTATTCAGGATTTCAATGGGCAACTGCTTTGAGTTCTGAAAAACCTGATTATGTAATCACTCATTTGCTACAAGTTATGGCCATCATGGGTATACCTACACAAATCAAAACTGACAATGCTCCATCTTATGTCTCTGTTAAAATGAAACACTTTTTTGCTTATTACAATATAAAGCATATTACAGGTATACCACATAATCCTACAGGTCAAGCAGTTATAGAAAGATCAAACAGAACTCTAAAGGATATGCTAAATAAACAGAAATGAGTAACAAAAACCCCCAGAAATAGACTGCATAATGCTCTATTAAATTTGAATCTTCTCAATGCCAATGAGAAAGGATCAACAGCTGCAGAGAGAGATTGGATAATAGAAAAAACTACAGAATTAAATCAGCCTATATAATTCAAGGATGTGCTGACCTCAGAATGGAAATCAGAATATGTGTTTTGTTGGGGATGAGGTTTTGCTTTTGTTTCTACAGGAGAAGGTAAACTGTGGGTACCATCAAAATTGATAAAGGTTCGATTTGAACAAGAGAGACCTCTTAATTAGAGGTGGTGATAGTTCCTCAAACAGCATGATCATCCAATTTAAACTAACTTATACCAGTAACACATGCCTTTTCTTTTAATCAGATAATAACTTGCCAAAAAGGAACCTCCCCAAAATTAGTCTTGGGGAAAGTGTAGATAAATCCAACAGTCTTATTAAATAAGAAACACAGAAACAATGTAAAAGAGAAAGCCGAGAGGTCAGAGCTAAGAGCTAAAATCTCACCCTTCCTCCTGCTGTCCCAGCTTCCCGAAAGAGAGATTTCCTGTGTGTGTGTAAGTCGTTTTTCTAGTCATTCTGCCTTCTCATTGGTCGTAAACCCAAACACGTGGCTGCCTCGTCACTGTCTGAATGTACAGCCCCCTAGGTCTTAAAGGCATATGTCTCCAATGTTGGCTGTATCCCTGAACACACAGAGATCTATGGGATTAAAGGCATGTGCCACCACCGCCACACTCTGTCTATGGCTCTAATAGCTCTGACCCCCGGGAAACTTTATTTATTAACATACAATCAAAATCACATTTCAGTACAATTAGAATACCACCACAGGAAAGGTTTTTGTTTTTGTCTTTTAGGAAGGCTAAGGAATCTGAAGAACACTGGACAAATGAGACAACTGAAGAAAAAGGACAAATCATCTATCCCAGGAAACAGAGTAAAATGGCCTATTGGTATATCATCTATAAAAATTTATTAGTCTTCCCAAATGTTTATTTCTGCTGTTCTCTAAAGACATTTAACACTATTGGTCTTCCTTCAGTCTCAATTCAATTAAAATTTAAAGCTGACTTTGGAGTTGGAGAGTGGCTCTATCCTTCTTTAAACTCAAGCATGTTGTTAAAAGGAAAATGCAAACTTCCTGTATCATGCCAGAAGAAAAGAGCCATCTGCTATGTGACAAGAGAAAAACAAAATTAATTAATTAATCTAATCTCAACTCTTTGATTCTATTTTGATTCTTTAAACTTTTCTTAAAGTATGAATTTTATATCAAACTTTACAAGATTAATATATACATATATATATTCAGATACATATACTTTTAAAACATTGTTAAGATATGAATGGTCATATAGAATACTAATTCTAGAAAAAAGGCTTCAATTAGCTGCATATATATTTCTTTGTGTTCAAGTCTCTTATCAGTTTTCTGCAGGAAATCGTGCCCAGGCCTAACATCAACTGAAGTCTCCAGGAAGAAGATGGGGCCCCACAACAACAACAATTCCATGTGGACAATAATAATATCACTAAGCTGACAAACATCATCTACAGATCAGCTTTGAACTACAAATTTCTTAGAGCAATTTTGAGAGGGCTAGCTGAGATGATCCAGTCTCAAAGACTACTTGAATAAGGACTTGAGATAAACCCTAAACTTTGGCATTATACACAGACTGGATAACGAAGGATATAGTTACCTTTCCTAGAATTTGACAATTAACCTAATATTTTTCTTTTCAGGATAAAGATATTTTCGCCCATACCCAGCAGGAAGCAGTTTTAAGAATACGACACCCACATTCCCAAAGAGGTGCTATCGGCCTAGTGGTTTTTTTTGTCTTTTAATCGGTTTTGAGTCTTGGATAACTTTCATTGTTTCGGGGGTTTGGGGTAGTGGTTACAAGTTGTTGTCAAGGGTTAGGAAAAGAGCTAAGCAAAGAAGTTTAGATTTAAGGATCTTGCTTAAAAAATAATGAAAAGAAAAAGACAATTACTAGTTTAAAATACTTTTACATTGTATTGGATTGTTTTATATTATATACAAATTATATATATTGAAATTGATATTATTAGAAAATGCCATATGTATATTTCTAATTGTACTTGTACCATTCATTTAACAATGTAATGCAATTTTCTGATCCTTGAATGTTATTATTACCAAGTATTAGGATATAAAGAAATGAAAGTTAGTAGTTAGACATTATAATAGAACTTGTAGTCATAATAAGTATGTTTTCAAGATTGAGGAGGTATATTTTAAATAGACAGGTCATCTTCAAACCCTTCAGAGATCTTTAAAATATGGCATTTAAAATGTTTTAACAACTTAGAAAATTTTTCTTTTTATTATGAATATGAGTCATGTCAGCTCCTGGCAGTACCAATCTACTTCAGAGAGAATATGGGCATTGAAGAAACTGCATATGGAGTTAACTTTCATTGTGGCAAAAGTTAGCCACTGAACAACAAAGTATCCTCGAATCAACTGCTGACAACAGGACAAAATGGACAGACAGGACATAAAACAAAGGACTACTGATTCTTGCCAAAACAAGTGTGGCAATGGCTTTATCAAAAGGCATCTTCTGATGCCAGGACAATATGGCACAATCATTGAAGTGGCCGTTGCAAGCTGGAAAAGGTACCGTGCCCTTTTCTTTGAAGGCAGCTGAACAGGGAGTAGGGCAATGGCTTCTGATGTCCAGTGGAAAGGCAGCTGAAACAGTTATTCTTGAAGTGTAACTAAACTCACACCTCTCAATAGTAGACTGGCATTTAATATAAGGATATGGAGAAGAATTGGATGCTGAGATGATGCCACACTCACACATAGCCAAGAAGAATGGACAGCTGAATTCCAAAAACATCAACAATTTCCAGAAATTAAAATCCTGAATCATGACATGACACTAGTGGAATTCAAGTATTTCTGGTACATGGAGTGCTCTCACCCAATGTGAGGTCAAACTATTGACCTTGTGTACATCCTAGATCACAAATGAGTCTGTCAGATATGCTAAGCCTATATGCTGAAGATGTTGCCCTAACATGTAGAGAATCCTCAGGTGACTGTCCAGTCAGCTGGCTGTTTCTGTCAACTCACATTTTTTTTTGGAAGTTGCTTGCATGTACTTCCTGTTTTTATTTTTTATTAGGTAATATTTCCTTCTTGGGTCTCTGAGGGAGTTAAAGATTAGTTAGTTATAGTTGAAGATTAGTTAGGATAGAAAGTGAATTAGGTATATTTTGGACTTACCAAAATAGGATAGATAATGGAATTATTTTCTCTGAGTTTGTCAAATACAAATAGAGTAGACATTGTTTAGGTATTTATTACTTGTATATAAGGTATATAGTTATTGCACTTTTGTTTATAGTTTTTCTTATGTTAGTTATACCTTTTTCCTTTTTTTCTTTTTATTAAAATAGAAAGGGGGAAATATGGTAATATTTTAATTGTACTAAAATGTGATTTTATTTGTGTGTTAATAAATAAAGTTGCCTGGGGATCAGAGCTAATAGCAAACCATAACAGAAGCTGGGCGGTAGTGGTGCATGCCTTTAATCCCAGGTCTTGGGAGGCAGAGCTAGGCAGATCTCTGTGTGTTCAAGGATACAGCCAGCATGGAGACACGCGCCTTTATTCTCTATTCTAACCAGAGAAGAACTGGGGGTCTGTACAGACAGGCAGTGATGAGAAGGTCATGTGGTTGTGTTTACAACCAATGAGAAGGCAGAATAGAAAGTCTATAAAAAGGCAAACAGACAGTATGTAGGCCTCTTGCTGAGGAAAATAGCAGCTGAAGTGAAGGATAAAGTTCTTAGCTCTTAGCTATCTCTCTGACCTCTTGGGCTTTCATTTTTGCATTGGATCTGTGTTTCTTATTTAATAAAACAGTTACATCTACACAGACCTGTCCATTGGTAAAAGTGGCGTGTTGAAGTCTCCCACTACTAGTGTATGGAGTTTGATGTGTGATTTAAACTTTAGTAATGTTTCTTTTATGAATGTAGATGCCCTTGTATTGGGGCATAAATAATCAGAATTAATACTTCATCTTGTCGGATTTTCCCTGTGATAAATATGTCATGTTCTCCCCAATCTCTTTTGATTGATTTTAGTTTGAAGTCTATTTTATTAGATATTGGGATAGCTACACCAGCTTGCTTCTTAAATCCATTTGATTGGAAAGTCTTTTCCCAGCCTTTTATTCTGAAGTAGTGTCTGTCTCTGAAGTTGAGGTGTGTTTCTTGTATGCAGCAAATGGATGGATCTTGTTTTCACATCCATTCTGTTACCCTGTGTCTTTTTATAGGTGAATCGAGACCATTGATATTGATGGATATTAATGACAGTGATTGTTAATTTCTGTATTTTTTTGTATGTTTCCCTTCTTTGGTATTTGTTGGTATGGGACTATCTATTTCCTGTGCTTTCATGGGTGTATCTAATTTCCTTAGGTTGGATTTTTTTCTTCAAGTGCTTTCTGTAGGGCTGGATTTGTGGAAAGATATTGTTTAAATCCTGTTTTATCATGGAATATTTTGTTTACTTAGTATAATTTTATTGAGAGTTTTGCTGGGTGTAACAGTCTGGGTTGGCATCCCTGATCTCTTGGTGGCTGCATAATGTCTGCCCAGGACCTTCTGGCTTTTAGAGTCTCCATTGAGAAGTCAGGTGTTATTCTTATGGGTCTGCCTTTATATGTTACTTGGCCTTTTTCCTTTGCAGCTCTTAATATTTTTTCTTTATTCTGTATGTTTAGTGGTTTGATTATTATGTGGTAAGGGGACTTTTTTTTGGATCCAGTCTATTTGGTGTTCTGTAACCTTCTTGTTTCTTTATAGGCATTTCCTTCATTAGGTTGGAAAGTTTTTTTCTATGATTTTGTTGAATATATTTTCTGTGCATTTGAGTTGGTATTCTTCTCCTTCTTCTATCCCTATTATTCTTAGGTTTGGTCTTTTCATGGTGTCCCCAATTTCCTGGACATTTTGGGTCATGACTTTGTTGGCATTAGTGTTTTCTTTGACTGATGAATCTATTTCCTCTATTGTATCTTCAATGCCAGAGATCTGCTCTTCTTTCTCTTGCATTCTGTTGGTTATACTTGCATTTGTAGTTCCTGTTTACTTACTCAGATTGTCCACTTCCAGCATTACATGAGTTTGTGTCTTCTTTATTGTCTCCATTTCAGTTTTCAAATCTTGACCTGTTTCCCTAAATTGTTTAGTCACTTTCTCTTGGTTTTCAATGGATTTATTGATTTCTTCCCATTTTCTTTTGACTTATCCTCAATTTCTTTAAGGTAATTTTTCATTTCCTCTTGTAAGATCTCTATCATCTTAAAGTCATTTTTAAGGTCAATAAATTTTTTTTCTTCTGTGTTGGGATGTTCAAGTCTTGCTGATGTAGGTTCTGATGGAGCCATATTGGTTTTTATGTTGTTGACTGTATTTTCACACTGGCATCTACCCATCTCTTTCTCCACTTGGTGCAAGTGGTGTCTGTATCTGAGGGAGCCTCTCTTGGTCTGATTGATACTCTTGATCCAGTGGGAGCTCTTAGTCTAATTGATGTTGATGGACTCTTTGTCTCAGGGAGCAGCTCTTTGTCCAATTGGTGCTAGTGGGCTCTGTCTCAGGGAGTAGGTGCAGTTTTAGCCTGTGGTAGATGGTGGTAGTCTCACCTGTTTGCAGGAGGTCTGCCTGCCAACTGGCCTGAAACTTGGACTCTTAGTGCAATCAGGTGCTGGTGGGCTCTGTCTCAGGGAACAGTTGCAGTCTAGGAGGGTGGGAGGGATTTGAGGGATGTGGTGCTTGGGTTACAGGGTCTGATGTGGATGGGAGTAGTCTGACCTGTGCGCAGGAGGTCTGTTTGCCTAGTGGCCTGAAACTGGGACTGCAATGGGTGGTGGTGTGGAGGTGCAGGGTTGTGCCACTGGGCCCAAAGCCTAGGGTCTGGGGTGTTCGGGTATGAAGATAAAGATTCATCTCTTTGTCCAGTTGGGTGCTGGCAGGCTCTGTCTGAGGGAACAGTTTCAGGCTCCCAGCGCTGTCAGAATTTTTTAGTTGCCTATAGTTCTTAGTGTGTGGTTGAGGCTTCCTGGGCTTTTCCTTGTCTACTTTAGCATGACTATTGATATATCACCCATGTTGAGCTCATATTTGGGCAGTCATGTTGGTAAGACTTTATAGACCTAGCTTCTGACATTCCTAGGTGTAGATGTAAACAATCGTCTTATTAAAATAAGAAACACAGAGCCAATGTAAAAGAGAAAGCCAAGAGGTCAGAGCTCAGACATAAAATCTTACCTCCTACAGTGCTCCTAACTTCCCCGAGAAAGCTTCTTCCTGTTTGTCTGTCTTTAAATAGTCTTTCTGTTCTGCCTTCTCATTGGCTGTAAACCCAACCACATGACTGCCTCGTCAATGCCTGTAAGTACCGCCCTCCAGGTCTTAAAGACGTATGTCTCCAATACTGGCTGTATCCCTGAACACACAGAAATCTACCTAGCTCTTCTACCCACCACGCTCTTGCTATGGCTCCAATAGCTCTGACCCCAGGGCAACTTTATTTATTAACATAAAATTAAAATCACATTTCAGTACAAATAAACTATCACCATACCTAGGAGACACAGTGTCACAGTGAACTCCCCAGAGTAACTCATGCACATGCAGAGGTGATAATTAATTTCCATGTCCAATTTAATAGGTTTTAAAATTACCATGGAAGCACATAATTGGCTATGGCTATGAGGGCATTTCCCAAGCTTTAATTCACAGAAGAAACCCACTCTGAATATGAGTTCCACATTCAGAATGATAGGTGAAAGAGGGCAATGATTTTGTGAGGAGAGTTAGAGCAGTGCATATATATTGGGGTAACATTACTCAGTGGAATAGTAGAAAAAACTTTGGTTCAGATAGCTCCAAAGAAGCAGCACAATTTATGATCTTTTATAGATACAAGGTTTGCTTTATCTATGGCTAGCAGATGTTATGTGTAATTTTGCAGGATATGCAAAGCAGTCAGGCTCTACAGGACTAAGAATAGACTGTTGAAGACTGCATTTAAAGCAACTGAATATGTTAAAGTTTGTGTCTGGTGCCAGTGAGCTTTGAGCTGTTGTTCTTAGCCTGCTATAAAGTGAACACTGAAAAGGCTATACATTGAGTCCATTTAACAACACATATAGTGTTAGCTCATGGGTTTTTAAATTGGTCTTAATGTGTTGAATAAGTTCCTTCAAACACATTTAAGTTTGTTGTATTTAACTTTAAACATTTTTAGATTCTATCCAATATTTTTCTGTGTCTTTGAAGATGATAATGTAGATTTTGTCCATTTTCTGTGATATAAAATCAAATAACTGAAATTTGATGTTTGGGTGTTAATTCAACCTTGGCTTCTTAAAATAAATGTCACTTGATTATGGTATAAAATGCTTGCTATGTGTTTCAGGATTTGATTTACTAATATTGTTTGAGAACTTTTGTAACTATAATCGCAACTGAGTAGTAGTTCTCTTTCCTTTCCATATATTTGTCTGGTTTGTATAATAGATAACAGGCTTCATAGAATGAGCTGGAAAATATTCCATTGTCTCCTATTTCAAAGAAACTTGTGGATAACTAGCATGAATTCTTCTTTAAATGTTTGGTGGAAATCTCTAGTTGGAGGCATATGGGTCTAGTCTCTCTCTTTGAGGGATGTTTGTAATCATTGAGCAATGTGTCTAAGTTTTTATTTGTACTTAATTTGTGTATATTCTGTCTTTTACACGTGTACGTTAGTGTGATGTGCATGCATCTATATGTTCATGTTCATATATATGTAAGTATGTATGCATTTCTGTGTGTTCATGTTTCATACAGAAACCAGAGTTTTTTTGTTTTTTTTTTTTTTACCTTTTATTTTATTAAGGCAGAGTTATTAACTAAACCTGGAGCTTGCCAATCCAGCTAGCCTAACTAGCTTGCTTGCCTGGTGGATCCTTTGTTTCTGCCTTCTGAGTGCTTTTAATGCAAGCTGCAAACATATCTGCCTGGTGTTTATACAGGTGCTGAAAGTCTAAACTCAAGTCTCTGTGCTTGCATGGAAAGTGCTTTATACACCGAGCCATCTTTCAAGCTTGTACACATATTTCTAGCTCTTTGTTTCTTTTCTTCATAATGTATATATTTTTTTAATTAAACTATAACTACATCATTTTCCCACTTCCCTTTCCCTTCTAATTCTTACTGGCTTTTCTTTAAAATCATGGTCTCCTTTTTATCATACACACACACACACACACACACACACACACACACACACACACACACACACAGAGGTATTCCTAAATATATAAATACAACCTGTTCAGTGAGTATGATGTTACCTGTTTCAGGGCTGATCACTTAATTTTGTATATATCCATGCTTTGTAGTCTATGTCTATTTAGGCATATGCCCATTGTATCTGGTTTCTACATTACATAATTGTAAGGCCTGCAGTACTTCCTCATACTCTTTTAAAAGTTTTTGGCTACCCTGTTTGTTAGTGGTGCTATCGCTTTTACTTCTGATTTATGTATTTTCTGTCTTCCTCTTAATGTTTTTGCAGTCTAGGTAAAGTTTTGTCTTGTCAATTTTTGCTCTGTTCAAAGAACCAGCTTTTTAGTTTCATTGATTTTTCCATTCTCTATTTCATTGAATTTTACCTAAATCTTAACTATCTTTTTCTGACTGATTTGTATTTAGTTTGGTATAATTTTTCTAGTTTTCTAATGTGGAAATTTAGGATATATATTTATCTGTTATTTTTAACTAAATTAAATTTATATGTTAAAATATATTATATGGTTCTACCAAGTCTTTCCAGCCTAACTTTCACCTCCTAGGTCTCAGTGCCCCGGGCTCTTTCTGCTGTACTGGGTGCGACCAACCTTCATTTCCCGAGGGCAGGGCTCAGCTCAGGTGAACACAATCAGCCCAGTCAGGCCTGTAAGGCAGGTCCACAGCAGCCCCTGAACCCCTGCCAGTGGGGATGGGCGTGGGCCCCTACAACCATCACAAGGACTCCAGAGAACAGTGAGCTCCACCCTCAGATGGGGCTCTGGACTTACCTGCAGGAAGAGTAGGGCTCCTAGACAACTGTCATTGGCCCGAGGGCCAGCGCTGCTGCAGCCTGGAGCCCATCCCTGGGCCATGAGGTTAGGGATGGGGCAGGGCGGGGACACACACATTATACTTGTATTATGTATATATTTATATAATGAATTTTGGCCCCTTTCCTGTCTCTCATCCCCATCCCCCACCCTTTGGAACTCTTTTTCTCAAAAAGTCCCCCACCTACTTTCATTTCAGAGTTTAATTATAGTTTTTTGTTTGTTTGTTTTTTTTTTTTTGTTTGTTTGTGTTTTTTTTTTTGCCTGAGCATGAATGGGGAGGTTATTTAATAGTAAGAGCAACTTAATCAGTGGCTACATCACTGAAGAAAATGGCAAGCCCCCTCAACAACAACTGTTAATTGCAAATAGTCTCTCAGGAAGGTAAAAGCTTTCTGGGCCCTCCTTAATCCATGATGACATCTTAAGTGGCCTAATCTTTTTTTTTTTTTTTTTTTTTTTTTTTTGGTTTTTCGAGACAGGGTTTCTCTGTGTAGCTTTGTGCCTATCCTGGATCTTGCTCTGTAGATCAGGCTGGCCTCGAACTCACAGAGATCTGCCTGGCTCTGCCTTCGGAGTGCTGGGATTAAAGGAGTATACCACCACCACCCGGCTAAGTGGCCTAATGTTGTACAAGTCTTTTGCAGATAAGCCATAGCTACAGTGAAGTTTTGAGTGCAATAGCTATTTCCTGTCCAGAGCCTTTTTTCATGAACATCTTCACACCCTCTGTTTCTCTTCTTTTTTTCCTTCTCCCACAGTGTTTTCTGAATGATGGTGTGGGGTGGTATAGATATCCCATTCAAGTCCATCACGACACTCAGAAATTTGGCCAGTTATGGGTTTCTGCCTTAACCTTTGCATGCTGCAGTAAGAAGCTTTTCTGATTTAGTCTGGGTTCATTACTAATCACTTAAACATAATTATTTAGGAGTCAGTTTGATAACATGATCACATAAGAAAAATAGAAAAAGTATAAACAGTAGGATTCCTCCTAGGATGTTGTAAGGACTATAAAGCATCAAGAGCCATTGGCTTTACTATTTTGTAAGCTTATTAAATTATAATCTTAAAAGAAAGGCTTGAATTGGAAGTACCCTTCATGGATAATAATGTTCTTGCTAGAAGCCATTTATGATCAAAAATCCCAGTTCTAGCTGTTGTCCATCTCCTTACCAGTTGATGGCCTTAGAAGCCCTAAAGACCCCTCAAACAATACAGGTTATAACCATTGGTCTTAGTTGTCCATCAGAACTTGATTGTAAGACCTAATTGCTAAAGATAATGTACACTTCAGTTGTAGAACAAAAAAAAAAAAAAAACAAATGGAGCTGACAGTGGAAGCTTTGTACCAGCTAACCTTCATAGTGCCATGTAGCTTTGTAGACTGTTTAATGTGTTTATTTCAGATTTAGCTTTGGTAGGTCTCATATATCATGAAATCCATCCATTTCTTTTATGTTTTCCAGTATGATTGAGCACAGATTTTTAAACAATGTCCTTGTGAGTCTGTAAGATTTTCTATGTCTATAGTAGTGTCTCCCTTTTTATTTGAATCTCTCTTTTTCAGTTAGTTTGGCTAAATGTCAGTCTTGTTGAAATTGTCAAAAAACTAACACTTTATTGAACTGATTCTTTGTACTCTTTTGTTGTTTGTTTCTATTACTTCATTGATTCTACTGTTTCATTGATTGAAGCCCTGAGTTTAAAGTCCAATTTATGAATGTAGCAATTGCAGCTTTCTTATGGTTGGTGTTTACATGACAAACTTACTTCTATACTTTTCTTATAAACCTATTTCTTCTATTTTTGTCTTTGAACCTGATATGTGTATCCAATAAAGACAGCAGAGAAGTATATTTTTTCTAAAATATCGAAAACATGTTTCCTATAAGATTGTTGAAATTCTTCATTTAATTTTATTTTTGAGGTGACTGGATTTGTTGTGTGTAACATTAATTTATTTTTTAAAGCTACCAGTTTTATTCCTGTGTGTTTCATATCTTTCTGTCCTGTTCTTGATTTAGGGTCTTCTTTTAACTTTAGAGAATATTTTCTATAATAGCACATAATTATTTTAATAACTTAAAGTATACATGTACATATGTGTATATATACAAAAACAAATTACTTTTTAAAACAATTAGCATATCATAGCAATATTTTTCAGATTTTTCTTTATAATGTGGTGAATGATGGAGATTTTGTTAACTCCAAATTTTCAGTACATTTCCTTTTGTTATTTTAATGAATTAACTGGCACCCTCAATTGATTGAAGGCTTATCATCACATCTTCCTTTAAGTTGTTAAAAATTAAAATATTTTATGGTTCCTTTACTTCATTGAATATATTTACATTCGCAGCTTTCAAGTCCTGCACTTATTTTCCTGCAGTGGCAAGGTATACTTCCATATTTTATATGTATATTGTTCACTTTTTCATGTATTTTCTAATTTGTGGTTGAATAGTGAGCCTTTAAGATAATGTATTATACACCCAACTCATTTGTTATGGGATGACAAAGGGTACTACATACACCCAACAATTCAGAAATATGAATTCAAACATCTCTAGATATGAATGTACACCATTTGTGCATGTTGCTGTTCATTTATTCATTGGTTTTTATTGTTCTTTTTTAATTTTAGTGACTTGTCTGAAACAGTTAAATAGAATTTATTGTGGTGGTATTGTGTTCCCCAAAATATTGTGCACCCTAATAAATTTATCTGGGGTCAGAGGACAGAACAGCTATTAGATAAACATAGAGGCCACAAAATGGTGGCACACACGCCTTTAATCCTACTACTTGGGAGTCAGAGATCCATCTGGATCTGTGTGAGTTTAAGGCCACACTGGAAACAGCTGAGCATGGTGACTCACACCTTTAATCCCAAGAATTAAGCCTTTAATCCCAGGAAGTAATGTCAGAAAGCAGAAAGGTAGATAAGGCATGAAAACCAGGAACTAGAAGCTTTTGCCCTGGTTAAGCTTTTAGGCTCTGAGCAACAGTTCAGCTGAGACCCATTTTGGATGAGGACCTAGAGGCCTCCAGTCTGAGGAAACAGGAACAGCTGAGGAACTGGCGAAGTGAGGTGGCTGTGACTTGTTCTGCTTCTCTGATCTTCCAGCGTTCACCCCAATAACTGGCCTCAGGTTTGATTTTATTAATAAGAACTTTTAAGATTTCTGCTACAATTTATTTCACCAAAAGACACAATCTATGAAGTTGAATTTATTTCACCAAAAAACACAATCTATGAGGTTATTGGAAGAACTGTTTTTATAAAAATACAGTCACTGTGGCAACAATGGCTGATTAATTTTAAACAATTTCTCTGTTTTTGGTTTTGTTGTTTTCCCCTTTATCTCTCTGTCAGGCTGGTTTATCTTTATTAGATCATACTCATTCCTTTGTAAAATTATTTTTACATTTTTATGGAATGCAAATTACTCCATGGTTTTATACAATTAAAGTTGTGTCCCTTTAATAATACAATTTATTTTATTTTATTATTTTATTAAATATTTTTTATTTTATTATTAACTTAATTTCACATATCAGTCATGGATTTCCCCTATCCTCCCTCTTTACCCCCAGGCCTCCCCCACAACTCATCCCCCATTCCCACTTCCTCCAAGGCAAGGTCTCCCCTGGGGAGTCAGCCCAGCCTGGTAGACTCAGAAAGGCAGGTCCAGTCCCTTTCTCCCTGTACCAAGGCTGAGCAAAGTGTCTCAGCATAGTCCCTAGGTTCCAAAAAGTTGGCTCATACACCAAGAACAGGTCCTGGTCCCACTGCCTGGGGCCCTCCTAAACAGTTCAAGCTCATCAACTGTCTCAGTTATCCATAGGGCCTGGTCCAGTTCGATGGGGGCTCCTCAGCCATTGGTTCACAGTTCATGTGTTTCCAATAGTTTGGCTATTTGTACCTGTGCTTTTTCCAAACATGGTCTCAATGTCTCTTGCTCAAATAATCCCTCCTCTCTCTCATCGATTGGACTCCCAGAGCTCCACCTGGTGTTTGGCCATGGATCTCTGCATCCATTTCAGACACTGGATGAGAGTTCTATCATGACAGTGAGGGTGTTCGGCCATCCTATCACCAGAGCAGGTCAGCTCAGGAACTCTCTTGACCATTGCCAGTAGTCTAAAGTGGAGGTATCTTTGTGGATTTCTTGGGACCTCTCTATCACTCTGCTTCTTCCTATTCCCCTGGGGTCTTCATCCATCATGGTATCCCCCTCCCCATTCTCCCACTCTGCTCCTGATCCAACTGGGACCTCCCATTCCCCTAAGCTCTCTTTCCACTGACACTTGCCCTCCATTACCCCCCACCCCCAGTTTGCTCATGTAGATCTCATCCATTTTTCTGTCATTGGGCAATCCCTGTGTCTTTTTTAGGGTCCTCTTTACTAGGTAGCCTCCCTGGAGTTGTGAGTTGCAGTCTGGTTATCCTTTGCTTTACATTTAGTATCTCCATATGAGTGAGTACATACCATGTTTGTCTTTCTGAGTCTGGGTTACCTCACTCAGGATGATTTTTTTTCTAGATCCATCTATTTGCCTGCAAACCTCATGATGTCATTATTTTTCTCTGCTAAGTAGTACTCCATTGTGTATATGTACTACATTTTCTTTACCCATTCTTCAGTTGAAGGGCAACTAGGTTGTTTCCAGGTTCTGGCTATTACAAATAATGCTGCTATAAACATAGTTGAGCATGTGTTCTTGTGGTATGATTCAGCATTCCTTGGATATATGCCCAAGATTGGTATAGCTGGGTCTTGAGGGAGGTTGATTCCCAATTTTCTAAGAAAAAACCATATTTATTTCCAAAGAGGCTGTATAAGTTTGCATTCCCACCAACAGTGGAGGAGTGTTTCCCTTTCTCCACATCCTCTCCAACATAAGCTGTCTTCAGTGTTTTTGAACTTAGCCATTCTGACAGGTGTAAGATGGTATCTCAGAGTCATTTTGATTTGCATTTCCCTGATTACTAAGGATGTTGAGCAATTCCTTAAACGTCTTTCAGCCATTTGAGATTCTTCTGTTGAGAATTCTCTGTTTATCTCTACAGCCCATTTTTTAATTGGACTGTTGGGTATTTTGATGTCTAATTTCTTGAGTTCTTTATATATTTTAGAGATCTGCCCTCTGTCAGATGTGGGGTTGGTGAAGATCTTTTCCCTTTCTGTAGGCTGTCATTTTGTCTTGTTGACCGTGTCCTTTGCCCTGCAAAAGCTTCTCAGTTTCAGGAGGTCCCATTTATTAATTGTTTCTCTCAGTGTTTGTGCTCCTGGTGTTATATTTAGGAAGGTGCACAGTGACAGATATGAATCTATTTCCAGTCTTCTACATGTTGACATTCAGTTATGCCAGCACCATTGGTTGAAAATCTTTCCTTTTTCCATTGTATAGTTTTGGCTTCTTTGTCAAAAATCATATGTTCATAGGTGTGCAAATTAATGTCAGGGTCTTCAGTTTCGTTCCATTGGTGGACATGTTGGTTTTTATGCCAGTACGCTGTTATTATTACTGTAGCTCTATAGTAGAGCTTAAAGTCAGGGATTGTGATGCCTCCAGAGGTTGTTTTATTGTACAGGATTCTTTTGGTTATCCTGGGTTTTTTTGTACATAAGTGACCCCAAAAATTCTACCAAGGAACTCATACAGCTTATAAACACCTTCAGCGATGTAGCAGGATACAAGATTAACTAAAAAAATCAGTAGCCCCCCTATATACAAGTGACAAAGGAACTGAGAAGGAAATCAGAGATACATCTCTATTTACAATAGCCACAAATGATGTAAAATGCATTGGGATAACTCTAAATAAGCAAGTGAAGGACCTGTATGACAAGAACTTTAAGTCCCTGAAGAAAGAATTTGAAGAATTTGTCAGAAAATGGAAAGATCTCCCATGCTCATGAATAGGTAGGATTAACATAGTAAAAATGGCAATCTTACCAAAAGCAATCTACAGATTCAATGCAATCCTCATCAAAATCCCAACAAAATTCTTCACAGAACTGGAAAGAACAATACTCAAATTCATATGGAAAATTTATTTTATTTTCAATATTGTTTTTCTTTTATTTTTAATTATGAAATCTTCCTCTTAACTCAGGCTTTTTCCCAATTAGCTCTTATAAATTAATTGACCCCTTTTTTAAAATTTACATTGTTGCATGAGACTCTGTTACCTCTGCTTAGTATGGCACATCTGAGTTACTTCAAGTCTGCTGGCAAAATACACTCACCTACATTCTTCTTCCTTTTCCTCTTTCTCTTCCTGGAAGTCCTGCCTATACTTCCTGCTTAGCTATTGGACACTCAGCTTTTTATTACATTAATCACAGCAATACATCCTCACATAGTATACAAATATTTTGCAACATTCCCCCTTTTTGTCTAATTAAAAAGGAAATGTTTTAACTCTAATACAGTAAGACTATATACAATAAGAAAAAATATCAGGTAAGAATTACATCTGCCATGTCCAGCCCATTTGCATTTGGCAAATTTGGAAAAAGTACTCCAATATCTATTCTATCTTGGTGAATCCAAAATTTATACCTAAACCATTTTCTATCATAACTTGTATTACCATACTAAAAATATCTTTTTATACCTTAAAACTTCTTCTTAGATAGACAACTTAAGCCTTTATATTTCTCAACCTTATAAACTTTAAATCTCTCATGTAAGTTTTTTTTTTCTGAATTTGGTAACAAGGAAAATTGTATAACTATCTATTATTTCGAGAGACCCAAGAAGGATAAAATATTACTTGAGTAAACATGAAGGCAGAGCAAATAACTTCCAAAACTATAGAAACAAGAGAGACAGTTGGCTGCCTAGACAGCCACCCAAGGTTCCTCTGCAGCATTAGGGTACCCATCTTCATCCTAAAGGCTCAGAATATCTGCCAGCCTTTTCTGTAAAACAGAAATTTTGGATTACTGTCCTACTCTGTCTTAGTAAAGTTCAGCAGTTACTTCCTTTTGTGCCCTGCTTGTCCAGTTTGGGCAGCATAATGTTAGCAGTAGAGGCAAATGTCATTTCTTGCCCAAATGACTAGCTTTGCCATGTTTAAATCAAACTCCATATAGATGTTCTTTGATGCCTATCATGAAAAACAATGCTAGAATCATGATAAGGCTAGAAGAATGGAAACATCCTATCCCTAAATTGGGTACAAGAGCACGTGGCAGGGAGAGATGGCTCAGTGGTTAAGAAATTCTACTGTTCTTGCAGAAGACCTGAATTAATTTCCCAGCACACATATTACACAGCTCACAGCTGCCTATGACTCCAAATCTAGCAGATACAGCTCCCTCTTCTGGCATTCAAGGGCAACTGAATCCATGTACAAATATTCCCCTCCACACACAAAAATTGTCATGATTCCTGGATTGTTTTTCTTGATTTTTGGTTTTTGTTTTGCTTTGCTTTACAGTTTTGTTTTTCTTATTGATCATCATTTTCATTGATAGCAATTCTCCATTGCTACTTTTGCAGTCTGTGATCATGATATTTCCCATACTTTCTGCACAGGAAGAACACTAATAATTTGTGTTGTGGAAAACTTCCTCTACTCCGGAATACAGCAATAGAGATGGGAATAAAGACAATACTTTATTCCCTTAGAGTGCATTCCAAATCTATTAATTGTGGAATTGAGCTGTGATATTAAATCTTTATCTTATTAATTTACCTCTTTAATTACAGCGGATAGTAAGGGGATGGGACCCTTCGTCTTCTAGATCCCAATTTCAGGATGCCATTGCTTCTAAGATTTTAAATTACAAGGTTCTCTAGTCTTGGCATTTATTAAAAGACAAGCTATCATATTAAATTTTAGTGTTTGGAAATGTGAAAAATCCTTAAATCAAATAAATAATAAATTATGAATGACTGAATTTCTCCTATAAAATAGAAATTTTTGCATATACTTACTGTATTCATAATAGGCATATGTTTGTCTAAAATTAATTTCAAATTAAGGTCCCTGTTACACATTATTCTTCATCAACATTGAAATATTTGTATCTTTGTACAGTGGCTATTGATACTTATAATGAATTGTGTCAGTATTTTCATACTCTAAATATTTGTATCTTTGTACAGTGGCTATTGATACTTATGATGAATTGTGTCAGTATTTTCATACTCTTATTTCCTTAAATCTAGGTATTTTTGTCTCGTAAGGATATATAAGTAAGAGAGGAAAACGGACTTAACCAAAGCTCTGTAAGGCAAATCATGCCTTTTGTTTGTGTTCTGATTCTATGTCTGTTATTTCTTTAGCTTTTCCTAGTTACTGCGTGTCCCAGCCATTACTGTAAGGGGGTGTATAATAGGTTGAAATATCTCCTGGACAGCCTCCAATGGAAATGTACTTAACAGCAATGAGCTAGAGGAAAACTTGTGTGCATTGGTTCCCAGGGTCTTAAAGCTTTATCTTTCCTGCCACTACTGCTACTACTTTCATTCCAGCTGGCTCTTTCACCCTTCTTAGATGGCTGCCTTCATTCACCTAGCCAGTGAAGAATCACAGCTGTGCCCCCTTTCAGAATCCCTAAAGCTCCCAAACGAATATTCATTTGAAAAAGCTTCTATCACTCTGTATACATACATATAAGAACCTATTCCTGGGTAAGATGAATGAAATTGTTCTTTGTTGCTATGACAAGTTCACAGGCAGCCAAAATTTCCCTATTTCATTTAGAAACAAAGCCAGAAAGTGACTAACATCTATATAAGCACTGAAAATTAACTGATTTCATTTTACGTGGCCTTGAGTTACTCAGGCCTCCAGCCAACTTGATTCCCTTTGTCCCTCTTCAACCCTAGTGCCTTAGACTTTTTGCCAAAGCTGCTTGCTCAGCTATAAAACCTCATGCTGTGACAAAGATAACTAACTGTATAAATTAGAAGTGAAAACTCTAACAGGCACAATGAAAACTAGATAATCCTAGAATCAAAGGTGATGTTTCACACCTACCTTGCCTATGTGTTATGAATGTGTTAATGAATGTGGGATATTCCTTAGAAAGAAAAATCCCTGTCTATATTACTGCATTACTTACATTTACTTCTTGTACTCAAAAGGGTTACTTCCTTTTCAAAATATTCTCAGAAGAAAATATGAGGTCAGTAAACACCTCACCTTTCCAAGCTTGAATCTCAATAAAACACACATTGCAATATTTTTCTGTTATAAAATGATCAACTCATAGACAGAGGTCATCTTCAAGAATGGGTATGGCCATTTTTGGTTCTAGATAGTGACTTCACTAGAATGTTCTTATGCACTGTCCCTTTACTGCCCTCACATAGTTTATCAACATCTGTGTGTGTTAAAAAACAAAAACAAAAAACAAAAACCACTTCTCTTAATATGTTATAAATAGAAATTATGTTTAATCATTGAGTATGCCTTTTAAAAACTTTTAATTATTATTGTGTTTGTATTGTGTTTGGTGTTTGTGCATGACAAAACTCTCATATGGTGATAAGAGGAATAATTTCAGAAGTTAGTTCTTGCCTTCCACCTTGCTGAGGAAGGGTCTTTTTTATTTCCTGGTCTTTATTTTATTTTATTTTTGTGAGTGAATATATCAAGGTGAAGATTATTCAGCTTCCCAGATAGAATTCCCTACAGTATTTTCTAGTTTGCATACTTAAAGCCAAAATTGGTTATTTTTATGTGTGTTCCTCTGCATACATGTTTCCTTTTTATTATTCTTTTTTATTGCTGAGAGTTTTGTAAATGTATATAATGTATTTTGATCAAATTTTCCCATTTTTCCTCACCAATTACTCCCCTGTCCTCCCACCATCTTTCTCTCCCAATTTCATGTGCTCTTTATTTTTCAAACTCACTGAGTCCACTTATTGCTGCCTGCATAAGCATGGTTGTAAGACCATCTACTGGAGCACAGGTAGCCTTTCAGGGACCACATACCTGAAGAAAACTGACTCTGCCTCCCACAGAAGCTATCAATTACTAATAGCTCCATAGCTAGGTGTGGGACTTTATGATCCTTTCCCCTATCTGTGCTGGGATTCGTGTCATCTTGGTCTTGTGCATGCAGATACAGTCACTGTGAGTTTATGAGTATGCAGTGGCCCTGTTATGCTTGACAAATATTGTTTCAATGCACATTCAGCTTTCCATTACATCTATCTTGATCCCTTGAGCCTTGGGAATAGGGGCTGTGATAGATATGTCCCATTTACTTATTAACACTCTGCAATCTATTTTTCTTTACATGTTGAGGGTGTCTTTTGTTCTTTCTTCCATGCTGCCTACAGTTTTTGAGTTTTTTATTAGTTACGCTTGTTCTTTGACAATTTCATAATGTACATATTATGTTCTGACCACTTTCATCCCGATTTTCACCCATATTCTCACTACCCCTGCCTATCCATGCTTTCCAACACAAATCTCATTCTTATTTTGAAGTCTATTTATTTGGTTTTGTGAGCCACTGAATTTAACCAAGATTGTCTCTATGACCATTAGAACCTGGATGTACACAACTGAAGACAAGGATTCCCTTTATCCAAAAATCCATCAATAGCCAACAGTTCAACAAGGAGGGATAGGGTACTATGAGCCTCTCTTCCATCCATGACTGATTGATTACATGGCTAGTTTTATGAGGGGCCATTCCTGAAAACCACAGTTGGTGTGAGTTTAGGATTGCAATGGCTATGTCAAGTATAAAGATAGCATTTTGCAATCTTTCACATTATGCTCCAGCTCTTACATACTTTCTGCTCCTTCTTCCATGATTCCCTTGGAAGGTGGTTAAAAATGTTTTGTTTAAGGCTAAACCTTCATCTGTGGTACCTTCAGAAATAGTTATCCTCTAGTTTTGAAAAGTAGTCAAGAAGAATAATAAGAATCTATGTTGTTTTAGGGAGTCTCTGGCTCCTCCCTGACCAACTATTGTGGTGGTATCCCATACCTGGGACTAGAAATTTTGATTAGTAACCCACTGCTTCTAGGAGAAGCATTTTCTAGCCATTCAGGATAACTCCCTTTAATGTTGCTATATATATGTATGTATATATATTCATTCATTTTGGTAACAAGATTATATGTTTCATATAGCTTTTTCATATTCCCTTCACTTTGTAAGTCACATGGCTTTTAATTGCATTTTATTTGCATTTCCTTTGTCAAAAGTAACCACTTGAAGGGAAATATATCTTTAACTTATTTTCAGATTATCTATGAATTATTTTCCATATTTACAAAAGAACTTAAAATAAATTAACAGTATAAAACATTATAAAATTGATAATTCAACAATGGCCAACCAATAGTTACATTATCAGTGTTTGAGATATTAAATAAAAATATAAATCTACCTAATACTAGTCATAGTCATCAGACTAATATATACTCTGTGGGGATGTATTGTGTCCCCCAGTATACTATGTTCCCCAATAAAATTTAACTGAGGATCAGAGGAAAAGCCAGCCAGTATAGTAAACACAGAAGTCAGGCAATGGTAGCACACACCTTTAATCCTATCACTCTGGAGGCAGGGACCTGACTGGATCTCTGTGAGTTTGAGGCCACACTGGGAACAGAGCCAGGCGTGATGGCACACACCTTAAATTCCAACACTAGTTAACCATGGAGGTTTAGAGGTCTGTACAGACAGACAGGAAGTGACAGAGCTGGGCAGGAAGAGGAAGTGATGTCGCTGGACAGACAGAGCAAATGATACAGCAGAACAGAAGGGCATATAATCATGAGTATACAGGAAGAAGGTCTCTTTGAAAGCTGTGGAGTTGATGAGTAGCTGTGGCTTTTCCTATTCCTCTGATCACTCAGGTTTCAACCCCAATATCTGGCTCCAGGTTTTTATTTACTAAGACCATTTAGGAATTCACCTATAATACTCAAATACATATAGAACTTCCTTTCACATATTTTCAACCCTGTTGTCTATCAGATTTGACACTGAAACTAAGAAACCAAATTTTAGTTCTAACAATGAATAGAGAAATCCCAAGAGTAAATCTGATGTACCTCCTTGAAGTCAGGGGTCCATGTCTCCAAATTCCAATTCAGGGTGTGGCAATTAACTGTTTTTTAAACATTCTTCACAAACTAATTATTTATCTGCCATTAGATGGACTCCCTGAAAAAGGCTTGATTTCTCTGCCAAGCACCTCTGTAGTGACTTGTAGGTGGATATGGTTAATTAATGAGGCCATATTCTTAGTGTTCAGTAAAGCAGCAAAAGATGACTGTTATGGGAACATAAAATGTTAGCAACTGCCTCCTGTCTCTGCAACTTTCCACCCTTTATCCTGGCTAGTTATGTTCTTTGACATGTGTAGGCTAGACTTATTCTGGGATTAGCTCCCAATGTTCTATAGAAATTATATCTTATGATCTTTAAAACATTTCTGCTAAAAGAATGATTTTAACATTGACTGGATACTGTTTTGCCTTTCTGAATTGCTTTTGCTCATTGTGGCCTGGACTAATATGTACTGTGATGCTTATTGCTTGCTCTAAGCCATGTATTAGTAAAGATATTGCTCTTGACCTTAGCATATCATGCCAAAGACTTATTCAGCAATTTTCTGCTTTCTAATCTGAACATGCTGTATTGTGGTTTATGTAGTAACTGATTTCTCTCTTCATAATTAAAATGTGAAAGGCTAGTTTTGAAGGAGAAGGCTTTCCCATCTGGAGAATATACTTAAAATAGATCCATTTGTATAACAGCTGGTATCTTCTTGGGAAACAGTATTAAGCATTTTCCAGATGTGACACCTATGAAGGTAAACTGCACTGCTCAGATCTCCCTGATGCAGGGAGCATAGCAGACTAAGAGCCTCTAACTGCTACACTTTTGTATTTACTATGGCAATTGCTTCAGGGCCACAGTTTTCTCAGGAGCTGTAGCCACACAAACACTGAACACAACAGGTGTCTCATTTCCAGGATATCTATACTTGATACAGGCAGGGCTCCTGTAATAGCAAGCTTTGCATGGAGTCATTTCATTGGTAAAGCTGATAATTTTTTGCATATTGTAATAAAATAACTGAACTACAATCTGAAACTTTTTCCTATTTATAATCCACTCACTCACCCATAACCCTACCAGATTATCAGAGGATTCAAATTGGCACAGCAGGAATCAGGAGTCATTATAGAAAATAATATTAAGATTTATTTTTATAACCGAGCCATTTATTGCTTGGCTGTAAAAAAATAATCTATTCTTCAGTGAAATATGAGGTAAGGACAATCCTTAGGCTGGTTACTGAAGATTTTACTAGCATTTTCCTGAGATGATATCATGTTAGGAAGAGTATATTTTCTTGACTAAAGATTCTGCCATTTGGCCAATAGTGGGCAATGCCAAAAAGAACATTGAGTAGACAATCATAAAGTAGATTTGACACCCTATAAAAGAATTTTCAAAAGTAATAATGGTTACAAAATAAGAGCTGAAGGTATTTTTGGGTACAGTTTCACAGAAATAAAATTGTATTTGCTCCAGGAATAGCCTTTGCCTTCTTTATTTTTTGGCAGCTCTTAAACTAGCTTTGAGTCCCAAAAATTCCAAGTCAGGAAATGTTATGTGTCTCCCAAAGTTCACCACTTTGCTTATATTCATTCCAACATCATCTTTCCTTTTAATCCTTCTACTTTTCTTTCCTCAAATATTAGCTCTATGCATCAACCTATTTTAATATACACATGAGCATACATGAGAAATATTGCATTCATAGAAACTCTAAAACAGTATACTCTCAAGTTTTCCTTCTGTCTTTTGTGTCATTCTCTCTTATATTTTACTTTTCCAGACACTAAAAGTTCAGGATACCAAATTATTCTCCATTTCTGATGCATATATTTAAATATTTTATTGATTTGTATTACATATATTTGTATTTCATGTCTTAAATATATGTATAAGTTATGCTTTTATATTTGATATATATTCTACATATGAGTGAAATTTTTTATTTGTTGTTCTTCTTTCTTTCCTCTCATTCTTCTCTGTTGTAACCCCCTCTGTTTAGACCTTTTTCTCTCCTACATAGTTCCTTTTATATATTTATATCATATATCTATATTTATGTCATCTATGTCTATCTATACAAATATGTTTAAATCAGATTTCACCTGTGGAACAAAATATTAAATATATCCCATTCTGAGTTTAGCTTATTTTATTTTACTATAATGATCTTAAGTTCAATTTATTTTCCTGAAAATATTATACTTTCATTCTTTATTTATTCATAATTTATTCATGGCTGAATAAAATTCCATTATGTATACAGATCACAATTTCTTTATCCATTCATGTGTTGAAGCACATAGGGTTGTTCAATATCTTTGGTATTGTAAATAATGATGCCATAAACATGAATGTGTGCATGTTTTGTGATATATTGACTTAGCTTTTGGTGTATGTACCCCAAATGTATCATATAGTACTACGATATTTTTAGTAATTTTTTGGATTACCTCATAGTGATTTGCATAGTTACTGTGCTCTTTGAGATTCTTTTGAACAGTGTAGAAGTGCTCCATTTTCTCTTTTTCTCTGCATTTGTTGTCATTTTTTTAGAGTATTCGTTCTCACTGGGATGAGACAGAGTAATGATATAGCCTAATTTGCATTTCCCAGATGGTTATTTTTTTCATATTTTATTGAGCATTTTTATTTCTTCTATACCAATTAAAATTATTAGATTGAATAAAAAATATCTTTCACATTTATGCTGTCTGTAACAACCCAGATTTGAATACAAAAAAACTGACAAAGTTAAGAAGTAAAACAATTGAAAGATACATCTATTCCTGGGTAGTAGCTATATATATATATATATATATATATATATATATATATATATATATATATATATATATATATATTTCCGTGTATATATTATATATTACCTCAGAAACAATTGCTATTTTCAAGAATAAAGCAAAAATATACAAAAACATACTAGGAAGAATATATCTGTACAACTAAAGTGGCAAATTGCAGTAGCAACAGTAGGCATTGCTTAGATTCTTGCTGCACAGTGCACTGTTGATTTGTATGTCTGTTGCTGTCCCTTTAGGTTTACTGTGCTACTCTTGTTATGATTGTTTCTCCATGGATGTAGTCAGCAGATGACTTAGTACTGATGATATACTAGCGGCAGGTCGTTTTTGATCATCATGGAATTTTTTAAGGAACAATCTTCCATTAATCTATCTGACAATAACTCATAAGTGCACTTCTATATGAAGGCCTTTATAGTGAAATTTTATTCTTTGTTGTTCTTCTTTCACAAATGCCAGAATGCATTCTAGTCTCATATCTTACAACCTATGTTTGCTTCCTTAACAATGCATCTTTTAAAGCCCAACATTCATGTCTAGTCTCATCTTGATGTCTGCTTTTCTGGTCCCAAGCAGGGAAATAAGGCTCTTAAAGATCTAGAAATTAGTGTTTGTGATTGTTAATATTATGTATCCTCTTGACTGGGCTAAGATATGCAAACATCTTGTCAAGTATCATTCTAGGCAAAATTGTAGGGGTGTTTCTAGAACATATTAACATTTCAGTCACCTGAGTAGAAAATAATATAGAAACTAATTCTTCTTCAATCCTACAGACAATGGTTTGGTACAGTATACAGATAAATTAGTAGATAATTATAAACTTGCTGTAGTAGAAAAAGGCAGATTTGTTTAGTAAAACACAGTGGACCTGACAAATAACTTATGAGTCAGGACAAGTTTTCTGAAGAAGGCAGTAAGCTTTGCCCAGCAGCTCTTCAGTCACATGAAGACAATGAGGAATGACATTTTGTAGACAATGTGGACTTATATAAAAGCTTTCTGAAGAGAGAGTATAAAGTTTGGAATTAGTATCAACATCATTACTTGTGTTGATTTCTGGTAGGCTGGGCCCTGACTGTGTGTGTAAATCAAGAGCTTCAGATTGGAGCTAGAGAGAGGGCTCAGCAGTTAAAAGCACTTGCTGCTCTTGCTGAGGACTCAGGTTCAATTCTCAGCACCCACATAACTGCTGACAACTGCTGGTAGCTCCAGTTTCAGTCGAGTGGCTCTACTTGCTAAGACATCTTCCTGCACCAAACTTTAAGCTTTCCATTGACTAAATTTTTACGATGCAAAATTCTAGAAATTATTTAAACTTGAGTCGATTTGAACAATCTTTTCATTCACAAGCATTGGTACTTAAATTTAAATTTTTCCCAATCATTAGAAATTTCTATACAAACGGATATTCTTCCCTTTCTAACACATTCACTATTTTCCTTTTTACCTTGATACCAGGCAAAAGACATTACAATTTATTCTTCTTTTTGTAGAATTTTCTAGGAATGAGTCATTCAGCATACTATATTATTATATGTTATGAAACAATATAGCAACATTTTGAGGAAATTGGTCCCAAAAATTTCATAAGATAGCAAAAAGACAAAGGATTAAACAATGCTAGGAAAAAGTTCTACCCAGACTTGAATAAATCTTACTATATAAAGGGTCAGGATTAATGTATTCATCCTTCTCTTTACCAGTATTTCTCATCAGTAATTTTATAGTACCTTAAGCACTAGAATAGTTATCTGAATATATATATTAGATAATACACATATAATTTGAATATATATGTAAGACACTAATAATGGGCATAGTTATAGATATGATAAATCACTAATTATAAAAGATACAATTCAAAAATGAAATAAACAATACTTTTGTTCTGAATTCAAAGAGCTATACCTATATTCACTTTATGTCTGGGTCCAAGATACAGGGTTATTATGGGAATTTGTTGGCCTCTTTACTGCATTCTAACACCATGAGTATTATATGGTTATGTAGTTATATTGTTATTCATGAACACTGATTGTTATGAATCCTTTGTCATTCTGCCTACTTGAATGTCATACATTCATTTATTGTACAGTCTTTCTCATTCTTACTTGTATTTTTGTATATTTCCAAAGCTAGTTGATATCCCTAGTACATACTTTTAAAAATTTTTATGTCTCAAATTATAGCATACTTTATATTTGTTGCTTAAACTTTTGAGGTTGAAATTTTATATTGCTAAGACTTAACTTTGAATTAGATAAATCATTGCAGTTCCAATAAAATTGAAAATAAAATCTTTCATTGCAGAGAATAATTATGGAAATCTGTATCCTTCATATTTCCTTTTTTATTCTTTCCCTTGACTACAAAATTTTAGTGGTTTCCATTTTATCACTTTTGTGCTGAATATATATGCCACATATGCTTGACACAGAAAAATTTATGAAGCAAAAAAGGTTAACAATGTCTCTGCTCTGAAATCAATCTTATTGACCTTATTTTGCACCAAAGTTACCTTAGAGATAAAATGTGGAATCACTTCTTAAGTAATGATCATTCTGAAGATTTTTAATATTTATATATATATATATATATATATATATATATATATATATTTTATTTTCAACCTTTTTTATTGTTTGAGAATCTCAGTTATACATAAAATGTGTTTTGACAAAACCCACCCTCTATTTCTTCCTTTCCGATTTCTTCCCTATCTCTTCCATATGATTCCTTCCCAATTTTATGTGCTCTCTTTTTTTTTATTTAAGAAATTTTTAATTCATTTTACATACTAACCACAGATCCCCCTTTTATCCCCCCTACTCCCTCTAGCCTTCCCCTACCCCTATCCACTCCCCATTTCTCCTATAGAAGAGTAAGGCCTCCCTTGGGGAGTCATCCAGTAACTGATGGAAGCAGATGCAGAGATCTACAGCCAAGCGCCAGCCTGAGCTCTAGGAGTCCAGTCACAGAGAGGGAAGAGACATTATATGAGCAACTGGGGTAGGCATCAAGATCATGATGGGGAAATCCACAGAGATATCCAAACCAAGCTCATAGGAACTCATGAATTTTAGACTGACAGCTGTGGGACATGCATGGGACCAGACTAGGCCCTCTGCACATGGGAGACATTTGTATAACTGGGCCTGTTTGAGGGGTTCCTGGCAGTGGGATCAGGATCTATCTCTGGTGTATGAGCTGGTTTTTTGAATCCCATTATCTACAGTGGGATGCGTTGTTCAGCCTTGATACGGGGGGCGGGGGGGAGGAGTGGGTGGTAACTTGGTCCTGCCTCAAATGAATATTATTTTTTAATTTAACATTTTTTAGAATTTCATAATGAATACTCTTTTAAGACATTTCAATCCTTCTCTTCCTACTCTACCTCCGCTTATATCCCCTCCCCACTCTCTTTCAATTTCACAACTTTTTCTTCCATAACTATTACTGTTATACACACACACACTATGTCACACATACATATTTAAAACACATACTGAGTCCATTTCAAGTTGTGTCTATGCACATGTGTTTATGGATGACCAGTTGAAGGATAACTTATCAGGGGACCTGTCTCTGAAGTAGACTTGTTCTCTGTCTATAAGCAGCCATTGATAAGCTGTAGCTCTTCATCTAGGGGTGGAGTCTCTTGAAATTTCTCTATCTGTGGTGGCATCTTATCTGGTGTCATTGTTCAAGTCTTGTTTAAGCAACCATATTATTAAGATTACATGGGTGCAGTGTCCTCATCATGTCTAGAAAACTCTGTCCAGCTGTCCAGCAGCAGGTGTCCAGAGCCTATGGCTCTGTCAGTCTTTCTGCTATTTATTTACCAATGTTATTTACCAGGCACAAGAAAACATGAGGTACAGCAGAACCCACTATAAGAGTTTTTCTTAAAGAAGGGAAAAGATAGATGTGAGTAGACCTCCAGGAGAGGAGTGTATGGAGAGAGAGAGGGGGAATAGGTGGAGTCTGCTTTTATAGGTCACTCCAGGCATGTGCTATAGACTTACATATGTAATCTATGGCATGCATACATATAGATTACATAACTATGCTGTGCATGTATTATGTAGGGCATAAGGCCCTGGAGTGAATGAGCATTTTGCCTGACTGCTGACAGTACATATGTAGTCATGTGACTCCAGAAGTGGCTAGGAATAATAACATTCCACCTTTTTTGTTATTATAAAAAGTAAGGGGTTAAGGGTGATGTGTAAATGGGAATGGGGTACTGTGTCTCTTGGAAGTACTTATCGCTGACTTGGTGGGCATCAGTTAATTTTTTGGAGGAGGGGGGTTTTTCTGAGGTAGCCGGTTGTCCTGACGTAGTTGACTCTCTTTGCTGCTGTTTTGATTCCTGTGCAATCATCCAGTTCTGCTTGGATCTGACAACTTGAGCCCAACAAGATGCTGGTGAGGCAGAAGATTCAGTTTCAAATTTTTTTTCCTTAAATCCTGGTACTTGGGGAGGGTGGAAGAGGAGATGACAGAGGTCCCTGAGGGTTCCTAGGATGAGGGGAGGGTATCCCAGGACCAGGAAAGTTTGAATAATACTTATTTGAAGTGAATCTGACCTGTCCAGGTGGGTCCAAGCCAACACCCTAAAGCTCAGAAGAATTTTTAAGTTTACAAAGGAGACAAACTTTAGACATATTAAGAAATGACCAAAAGGAATTTAAGATCCTGAGTTTGTAGCAATGCTGTTATAGTTCTTAGTACTCTGTTATCAGAACTTTATTGTAGATGTAACCAACCATCTTATTAAATAAGAAACACAGAACCAATGTAAAAGAGAAAGCCAAGAGGTCAGCTCAGAGCTAAAATCTTACCCTTGCTTCTGTGGTGCTCCTAGCTCTCCAAAAGAGACTTACTTTCCTGTGTGTATGTCTTTACATAGTCTTTCTGTTCTGCCTTCTCATTGGTTGTAAACCCAAACACATGACTGCCTCATCACTGCCTGTATGTACAGCTCTCCAGGTCTTAAAGGCATATGTCTCCAATGCTGGCTGTATCCCTGAACACACAGAGATCTACCTAGCTCTTCTACCAAGTGCTGGGATTAAAGGCGTGTGCCACCACCGCCACCCACAATTTTTCTATGGCTCTAATAGCTCTGACCCATGGGCAACTTTATTTATTAACATACAATTAAAATCACATTTCAGTACAAATAGAATACCACCATATTTCCCCTTTTCCGTTTTAATAAAAAGAAAAAAATCAAAAGGTTATAACTAACAAAAGAAAAACTATATACAAATGTACAATAACTATATACAATATATACAAGTAATAAATACCTTAACAATGTCTAGTCCATTTGTATTTGACAAATCAGAGAAAATAACTCCATTATCTATCCTATTTTGGTAAGCCCAAAATGTATCTAATTCACTTTGTATCCTAATTAATCTTCAACTATAACTAACTAATCTTCAACTCCCTCATTGACCTAAGAAGGAAATAGTATTACCTAATGAAAATAAAAACAGGAAGTGCATGCAAGCAACTTCCAAAAAATTTGTGAGTTGACAGAAACAGCCAGCTGCCTGGACAGTCACCGGAGGTTTCTCTGCAGTGTTGGGGCATCATCTTCAGCTTATAGGCTTAGCGTATCTGACAGACTCATTTGTGAAGTAGGATGTACACAAGGTCAACAGTTCAACCTCACATTGGGTGAGAGCAGTCCATGTACCAGAAACACCTGAATTCCACTAGTGTCATGTCATGATTCAGGATTTTAAATTCTGGAAATTGTTGATGGTTTTAGAATTCAGCTGTCCATTCTTCTTGGCCATGTATATATGGTTTCATCTCAGCATCCCCTTCTTCTCCACATCCCTCTTTTAAATGCCAATCTACTGTTGAGAGGCATGAGCTTAGTTACTCTTCAAGAATAACTGTTTCAGCTGCTGTTCCATTGCACAACAGAAGCCATCGGCCCACTGCCTGTTCAACTGCCTTCGAAGAAAAGGGCACTGTACATTTTCTGGATTGTGAAGGCCACTTCAGGGATGGGGCCATATTGTGCTGGCCTCAGAAGATGCCTTTTGATAAAGCCATAACCACACTTGTTTTGGCAAGAATCAGTAGTCCTTTGTTTCGTGTTCTGTCTGTCCATTTTGTCCTGTTTATTAGAGGATATTTTGTTGTCCAGTGGCTAACTTAGCCACAAAGAAAGTTAACTCCATATGCAGTTTCTTCAATGCCCATATTTTCTTTGAAGTAGATTGTTACTGCCAGGAGCCGACATGTCTCAAAAAAGAAAAATTTCTAAGTTATTAAAACATTTTAAATGCCATATTCTGTAGATCTCTGAAGGGTTTGAAGATGACCTGTCTAAAATATATCTGCCCAATTTTTAAAACATATCTAATATGACTACAAGTTCTATTGTAATTTCTAACTACTAACTTTCATTTCTTTATTTCCTAATAGTTGGTAATAATAACATTCAAAGATCAGAAAATTGCATTACATTGTTAAATGAATGGTATAAATACAATTATAAATATAAATATAGCATTTTCTAACAATTTGTATACAATATAAAACAATCCAATCCAATGTAAAATATTTAAAACTAGTAATTGTCTTTTCCTTTTCTTTCTTTTCTTTTCTTTCTTCCTTTTTTTCTTTTTTTTAAAGAGAAATCCAAGAGGTCCGAGCTCAGAGCTAAAATCTTACCCTTGCTCCTGAGGTGCTCCTAGCTCTCCGAAAGAGACCTACTTCCTGTGTGTATATCTTTACATAGTCTTTCTGTTCTGCCTTCTCATTGGTTGTAAACCCAAACACATGACTGCCTTGTCACTGCCTGTATGTACAGCCCTCCAGGTCTTAAAGGCATATGTCTCCAATGCTGGCTGTATCCCTGAACACACAGAGATCTACCTAGCTCTTCTACCAAGTGCTGGGATTAAAGGCGTGTGCCACCACCACCACCACCACCACCACCACCACCACCACGCTCTTGCTATGGCTCTAATAGCTCTGACCCCTGGGCAACTTTATTTATTAACATACAATTAAAATCACATTTCAGTACAAATAAAATACCACCATACTTTATTGGTTAGTGTTAAAGTTATAGAGTCTTATAGTAAGAGAGAGGAAGAGAGAGAGGAATCTGGAACATGCTTTATTTTTCTATTATTATCATCAAGTAGGCTTCCTATCTTCACCTGAGCCAAACCTTAAGGCACCTGTTTCCTTTCATTATCTTGGTATCAATTCAGTATCCAGGAGACACAGGTGAGTGATTACTGGGGCATTTAACAGTAATAAACTGCTATATTGAAGTCTGTTTTGCAGAGTCCAGACCCTTTTGAGCCTGGAGATGTGAATACCTCTGGAGTGTTACTGTTTCTTACTGCCTTGATATATTTGATGGTCCTTGTGCTTCTGGCTCTATGGCTGATAGTGTTCCTGTAACAGTCAGCTGAGTAGTTAATTAGAAATTTGAATATGTTATTAGTGACAGCAATGGAAACTGATGAAGCAAAATGTGATTGGTAGAGACAGAAGAATTCAGAAAGTGAATCAGGAAGAAAGACATATGCGGTTCCCAATCCAGTGGGGTTGAGTATGATTATGGGATGAAGTCTCATTCTTCTGGAATCAGAGATGAGGCAATTAATCTCTATGTCCTCTGGAACTTAAGAGAGCTGAGTCCTGTTTACATTACTGTATATGAGGAGGAATTTCCTTGGAGTTGGGGTAGGATAAAAAGTTTTAGGTGAGATATGTGAATACAGTGAGGGAAGCCCTCAAGCTTAGTAGTTCTGGGAATTATAAGAATTACCTTGCTGGCCGGCAGTGGTACATGCCGTTAATCCCAGCACTCAGTGGATCTCTGTGAGTTTGAGGCCAGCCTGGTCTACAAAGCGAGATCCAGGACAGGCACCAAAACTATACAGAGAAACCCTGTCTCGAAAAACAATACAAAACAAACAAACAAACAAACAGAATTACCTTAAAGGGTCCCTGACATTTAGGAGGAAGGAGTGAGGGTTGCTGGCCTGTGGGAGGGGGGAAAGGACCTAATCTCTGATGTTGATTGGGGGTGGGCAGGAATTGTCACAGGGCCATGGTAGGGAATGGTCAGCAAACTTCCATAGGAGAGAACAGAGGGGATAGAATAAGGGCTTGAGCAATTTGACAGGTATGAGAGAAGGTTTGGATAGAAGGATGGGGTTAGAACTGGCTTCCCATACATGAGTTCAAATGGCACAATTGAAAGGGGTTGCTTGGGAAGAGCCTGGAGCCTGAAAAAGCCAGAGGCAATAGTTTTACCTAGTCAAGTTGAAGCTCCTGTGACATCTTATTAAAAATGTTTTATAATGAGCAGTTAGTCCATTTTACCTTCCTTGAGGACTGAGGATGGTAGGGGATATGGAGATGCCAAGGGATGTTAAGAGCTTTAGATAGGGTTTAGGAAATCTTGAAGGTGAACTCTGAGACATTATCAGATTGGAGAGAGGCAGGGATTCCAAATCAGGGATAATCTCCCAAAGGAGGTGAGAGACTGTCTGAGCTCATTTATTAGAAATTGTGAAAACCTCCACCCAGCTTGAGAAAAAATCCACTAGGACCACGAGGTATTTAACCTGTTTGACAGTGGGCATATGGGTAAAATCAAGTTGCCAGTCAGTCCCTGGAAGGGAGCCCCTAGCCTGATGGATAGGAAAAGGTTGGCTCTGATATTTGGAATTGGGATCTGACTTTTGACAAATTTTACATGAGGCAGTAATAGTTTTTAAGAACTAAGTCCTCAGGGGTGGGCTGTATGTGGGCCTTGACAAAATGAGAAAGAACCTGACTATTAAGATGAAAGAGCTTGTATAGATAAGTCAGAATTTGTCGAGTGTCAAGGGGTGACTGGAGGATGTGGGTTGTAGGGTATGGATTTCCTGTGGTGAGTGGGATAGCTGGAGGGTTGCTGTCCTAGCTGCCTGGTTGACCCTGTTATTTCCCTTGGAGATGATGGAGCTGTTGATCTGATGAGACTGGCAGTGAATAATTCCTATAGCTTTGGGGAGATGGGAGACCTTTAGCATGACCATTAATTGGCTTGAATTAGAATGGATCCTCCAGCCATGCAGTGGTGGCGCACACCTTTAATCCCAGCACTCAGGAGGCAGAAGCAGGTGGATCTCTGTGAGTTTGAGGCTAGCCTGGGCTACCGAGTGAGTTCCAGGAAAGGCACAAAGCTACACAGAGAAACCCTGTCTCAAAAAATCAAAAAAAGAAATAAAAAGATAGAATGGATCCTCCTTTTGCAATGAGAAGCCCATGCTCTTTCCAGATGGTAACATGGGACAGGAGGATTTGAAAAGCATATTTGGAATCTGTATAAACATTTAGGGATTGTCCTTGTGCCAGTTTTGAAGGTATAGGTAAGAGCCACTAGTTCAGCCTGTTGGTTAGTAGTATGAGCAGCTAATGTCTGTGCTTCAACAAACACAGTATCTGACACTATGGCATAGTCTGCTCTATCTGTCCCCTCAGGTAAAAAGTAGCTGCCATCTGTGTAACAGGCATAAGGGGCCTGAGGCAATATGCCCTCCTGCATGTGTGAAGGATGGGGCAATACTTTCTCTAGGGTTTCAGTGCAGGAATGAGAGGGGTAATAGTCAATATTAAGTTGAGGGAGAAGATTTGAGATATTAAGGTGTGGGCATGTTTTGAAAGTAAATGTGGCATCTTGCACTAGTGCCACTTGGAGGGAAAGAACTAGGGAAGGAGGTAAAGATTGTAAGACTTTATAAGTTAAGAGATGGGACAGGTTATGGTGAAAGAAGACAGTGATAGGTGACCCAAAGTTTAGCTTCTTTAGTTCCTGAATAAGGAGCTCAGCAGCTGCTAATGCACAGATACAAGGTGCCCATCCCTGACTGGTAAGGTCTAGCTTCTTTGACAGATATGCTACAGGTGCAAAAAAAGGTCCCAGCAGATGCCCTAGAGTTCCCAGGGCAAATCCCTCCTTCTCTGCTACATAGAGGGAGAAGGGCCAGGTTAGACCTGGGAGGTAAAGTACTAGGATCTGGAGAAGAGCCTGTTGGAGATTCTGGAAAGGTTTAGTAACAGAGTGAAGGAGAGGCTCATGTGTGGAGCCCTGAGCTGCCTCATATAAGGGGTGAGCAAGGAGAGAAAATAATGGAACCCAAGACCATAGGAAGCCAGCTATTCCTAGGAAAGACAGAATCTCCTGTTTAGTAGAAGGGACTGTAAGAGACTGGATTAGATGCTTTCTGTCTACAGTAATAGCCCTGTGGGTTGGAGTAATGGTTAGACCCAAATAGGTGACCTGGGGAGTGGAGAGCTGAACTTTAGAAGGTGATACCCTATAACCTTGGCTGGATAAGAAATTTGGGAGAGCAGAGGTGTTAGTTTGGCTAACCTGTAAGCATGGTTAAGAGATGGAACAGGTTGTGGTGGCAGAAGATGGTGGTGGGTGACTCAAAAGTTAGTTTCTTTTATTCACAAATAAGGAGTTTAGCAGCTGCTAAAGCATGTATGCAAGGTGTTGTGCTGTGGGATGGTCTGTATGTCAAATTGCTCTGATTGGTCAATAAATAAAACACTGATTGGCCAGTGGCCAGGCAGGAAGTATAGGCGGGACTAACAGAGAGGAGAATTGAGAGGACAGGAAGGCGAAGAGAGACACTGCCAGCAGCTGCCAGGACCATGTGAAGATGCCAGTAAGCCATGAGCCACAAGGCAAGGTATAGATTAATAGAAATGAGTTAAGATATAAGAACAGTTAGCAAGAAGCCTGCCATGGCCATACAGTTTGTAAGCAATATAGGTCACTGTGTTTACTTGGTTGGGTCTGAGCGGCTGTGGGCTGTCAGTGACAGAGATTTGTCCTGACTGTGGGACAGGCAGGAAAACTCTAGCTACAGTGGCCATCCCTGAGTGGTGAGGTCTAGTTTTTTTGACAGGTATGTTCCAGGTGTAAAGGAGGGTCCCAGCTGGTGCTCTAGGGCCTCAAGTACATATCCCTCTCACACAGATGGAGAAGGGATGAATTAGGTCTGGGAGATGAAGTGCTAGGGCCTGGAGGAGAGAGTGTTGGAGCTTCTGTAAGGGTTTAGTAATGGAGAGAAGAAGGGGTTTATGCAGGGAGCCAGGAGCTGCCTCATATAAGGGGTGAGCAAGGAGAGAAAAAGAACCCAATATCATAAGAATCCAGCTATTCCCAGAAATGATAGAATCTCCTATTCAGTAGAGGGGACTACAAGAGACTAGATTAGATGATTTGTAAATAAAATCATAGCCTTATGGGTTGAGGTAATGGTTATAACTCACCTGACCTGAGGAGTGGACAGCTGGATTTTGGAAGGTGAGATTCTATAAGCCTGGATGGACAAGAAATTTAGGAGAGCAGAATTATTAGTTTGGCTAAGTTGTAATGACAGGCTGCAGAGTAGAAGGTCATCTACACACTATATGAGTTTAGAGTCAGGGAGAGACAAAGAGTAAGTCAGAGGCTAGGGCCTGACCAAATGGGTGTAGGCTGTCTCTGAATCTCTGTGGCAAGATAGTCCATGTCAGCTGCATGGACAAGTGATTGTCCAGGTGGACAAGAGTCAGTCCAGGTGAAAGAAAAGATATTTTGACAAAGGGCTGAGAGGAATAGAGAAGAAAACATCTGTGAGATCCAGAATTGGGAAATGGGAGGTTCCTGAAGAGGACAGTGGAGAGGATTGTATAAGGATTGGGGACCACAGGATAGAGGGGGACCACTGCAGAATTAATGATCTGGAGGTCTTGAACCAGTTAATAGGTACCATTACACTTGTTAACTTCAAATATATGAGTGATAAAAGAAGAGGATGGGTGAAGTAATTTTCCTTAGAAGGTCAGAGATGATAGGTTTAAGTCTCCTAAGTCTCTGGAATGAGAGAAGGTACTGAGCTTGGGTGATGTATTAGGTAGGGTCCTGTAACTGAATAACAATGGGGGAATGGTGCCTAACAATAGAAGGATTTTGGGTGTCCCAGACTTGGGGTTCCATCTGAGAGATTGGCAAGGGAAATTATAAGTTAGAGTTAGTGGGGTGGGTGGCTAGGAGGAAGAGGAGAGGAGTTGCTGGGTGAGTCTGAGGTCAGGTGAATTTGGGGAGCAAATGAATTGGAAGCTCTTACCTTGTCTAAAAACATCTCTTCCCATCAGGGGCATAGGGCAAGTTGGCATGATCAAAAATCTGTAGGTAAGAGTGATACCTCTGAAAATACAATTTAATGATGGGGTCTGGTGAGGTGGATAAGGCTGTCCCCCTACCCCAACCATAGGGAGAGGAGAAGGGGAGGTGGTTCCCCAAAACTCCTTCAGTACTGAGTAAGTAGCCCCAGTATCCACGAGGGAAGGAAATTGATCACCCTGATACTGTAATGGCAACTCAAGACTCCCTGTGGGAGCCAGTTGTTGGATTGGAGCCTGGGCACCTTCAATTATTCATGGCCAAGCCTAGAAGACTGGCTGGAAGGTAGTCTGTGTTTGAAGTTCCCATGCCTTGAGGTACACAGGGGCAGTCAACTGACCAAAGTGCCTCTTTGGACACAAACCAGGAGGGCCACACCAGACAGGGCAATTAGGAGCCCAGTGGCCTTCTTGACCACATTTAAAACAAGGACCTGGGGCCCCCTGGGGGGCTGATCAGATGGCCTTAGCTAGCATTTGGTATTTCTCTTTATCGGCTTTCTCATCTCTCCCATGATACACCTTAAAGCCAGCACTAAGACTGTGGTGTCAGGGGTCCTCTCTCTAGATGCTTAAGCTTGGCCCTAATGTTGGGGAAGCTCTCTGAAAATAAATGTGTCATAAGGAGCTGTCTGCCCTCTGGACTTTCACGATCAAGATTAGAATATTGTAAGAGGGCCATTGTAAGTTGTTTTAGAAATTGAGAAGGATTTTCTTGTCTGTCCTGAACTATAACTCTAAACTTTTCATAGTTGACTGGTTTGAGGGCAGCCTTACAAAATCCTGCTAGGAGAAAGATTACAAACTAATCCCCAGCTAGAGAGCCACCTGGGGTATTATAATCCCACTGTGGATCTCAGTTGGGGACCATTGCAGCTCTGGGAGTATGTGCTGTATTAGTCTGGTGGACCTCATCTGCATGTATCATAGCCTGTTCCAAAACTCATCTGTGCTCCTCAGGAAGTAGGCTGTTAGTGAGGATCATGTATATATCATGAAAAGTGAGATTGTAGGATGGGTGATATATTGAAATTCTTTAATAAAAGAGGTATATTGGTGAAATTTTTAAGGCCACTCCACATAGTTAAAAGGGAGGTTTATTAGTGGAATAAATAGATGAAGGGATAGGTAGGTTGGGGAAGATGTAGCACAGTCCAGCGGTATTCTCTGGAGAACTCTGCTCAGTCTACCTCTAGCATCCAGTGTCTAGGAACCAAGAGAGGGCAGCGAATCCGGATCTCGGGTCTTCAAGGCCCTCTCTTGGCCATGCCTTGTAGGTGTGACAGTTACTGAAGCCTCAATGGGGGTTGGAACTTCCAGATCAAAGCTAGAATGGCTTCCCAGTATATCTCCCACTTTTGTCTACATAAGAAGGTTCTAACTCAATACAAGACTATATACAAAGGAATGGTTATCAAATATTGTCCAGGAGTAATGAGGGATAATAACCTAGATAAGATGGAACTACAATCAATGTGAACAATATCAAGCAAGAAACACATACTAACATCCAGAGAAGTCTAGAGCATAGGTAAATGGTATTTTACAAAGATCATTCCAAGCCGGGCGTTGGTGGCGCACGCCTTTAATCCCAGCACTCGGGAGGCAGAGCCAGGCGGATCTCTGTGAGTTCGAGGCCAGCCTGGGCTACCAAGTGAGCTCCAGGAAAGGCGCAAAGCTACACAGAGAAACCCTGTCTCGAAAAAACAAACAAACAAACAAAAAAAAAAAAAAACAAAGATCATTCCAAAAAGAGACCTATCCTAAAGAACCTGAATCTAATACTTAATATGTTCTAAGATTATATATATACACACACACATACACACACACACACACACACACACACACACACACACACACACACACACACACATATATATATATATATATATATATATATATATATATATATATATATATATATATATAGTAACTATAACTGCTTGTCTTCAATCCCATCAAAGACCTGAGAATGAATATAATGGTACCTGAGAAATGGAAGATGGATGCAAGCAACTTTTGGGAATCTTGCAAGAGTAGACAGAGACAGCTGGCAGCCTGGACAGTCACCTAATGTTTCTCAGCATTTTTGGTGTATTCAAATTGGCTACAGGCCTAGAATATCTGACAGACCATTTTCAGAAGCAGGAATTCTGAAAGACCATCTTACCCTGTCTTGGCAGAGTACAGTGGTCACTTTCCTTGTGTCCCACTTGTCCAGAAAGGACAGCATTCGTACTGTCAGCAGTAGCGGCAAGGGCAGTTCTTTGCCCAATAGGCCATTTTGTGTCAAGAAGACAAACTTCCAAATGGAAATCCCAACATTCTCTTGGGATCAAATTGGTGATGCCAGGAGCAATTGTGTCTCATGTCAACAGAATTCTAAGTTATTTAAATGCCATATTCTCTAGGTCTATGAAGTGTTTGAAGATTACCTGTCCATCTGACCTATGTATCTGTAAATCTGGATAACCTAACTAATGTAACTATAGAGATGACAAGCATAGGTGACTATAAATCTATAAGTCTTATCTACCAAAATAACCTAATGACTAAGGCTTCATGTAAACAAGGAAAACTATAAGCAAATGTATGGTAAAGAACGATGTCTTCAAAATTGTGACAATACAAAAGATATTTATAACAGAGGTAGTAATATATAGTGTAATATGCAATATGACAATAATCTTAAATATATATATTAATATACAGAATATCCTAAACAGAAGTAGAACATGCATAAAGTATGATAGATATAAATTTACATTTGCATCCATATACAAATATTTCAAATAAGAGTAGAAATATATGTACATTTAACAAATATAATTCTGTATTTGTATCAATATACAAATTATCTTAAACAGGAATAAAAAATAGTTTACATTTGTATCAACATATAAGAATCCATAACAGTGCAAATTATCTAAGGCTGCTATTTTACTAAATTTGTTTACTAGTATATACAATAATCTACCATAATATCTTATACCTATCCATTCCATTTCTTTTTTTCTTTTTTTTGAGACACTTTTTCTTTTCTTAAGGAGAATATTGAGTTTAATATTTTCCTCCACCCCCACACTATAACCATCATCCATAACCCTCAGAAATATGAAACCTTAGGGAGAAGGGGCATTGTTTTCTCAGAATTGCTTCCTGCTGTTTAGGGGATGATGGTATCTCTGTTGGGTACTGATAGAAAGCTCAGATAGTTAAATCTCAGTTAGACTAACTCTAGATTTCACAGCAAGTCTTAGAGTAATGGGTAAGATTGTCTGAAATTCTGGCAAGAAGTGTAGTATGATGATGTTTACTATGGCATCATTCTGGATTGGGTAGAGTTGTTGTTGTTGGGGCCCCATCTTCCTTCTGGAGACTTCAGAGATTGCTATTGGAAAAACTTATTTTTTTTCAAAATGAACGTTTGGATTTAAAAAGGACATAACATGTAAGAAAGGATTCTGAGTAATCAAGAGTAATCATGGAGAGACTTAGAATCTTGAAGACAATGGTCCCTTTTTATTGGTTTCCTTCTGTCCCACACCAGAGGGCTCTTCTGATATGGGACTGAAGAATCTCTCAACCTTTTCTTTTAGCAGTATGCTTGGGTTTAGAGAAGAAGTGAGCCAATTCCATCTCCAAAGCCAGCTTGGCTTATAATTTAATTGGAACCACAACTTTTCTAGATTGATAGAGATATAGATGTTAGACAGCGAGATTTTACCCTGTGTAGATTGGTACCAATGGATTCTTTCTTTCTACTGTAAACATCCAGATATCCAAGGCCTTATGATTTCTGGAAGATGGGTATTTCCATTATCCTGGAAAGACAAAAACAGAACCCTACCCCAACCTTTGTTAAATTTTTCTTACAACTTGTAGAGATGTCACATTGGTGGATGATCTTTTACTTCTCCTCATCAAGGGGTTTCTTCTGTTCAAATTGAATTTTTATTAATATTGTCGGTATCCATAGCTTTTCTTCTCCTGCAGAAAAAAAAGCAAAACCCCTTCCCCAATGTAGAACATATCCAGGTTTCCATTCTGAGGTCAGCACATCCTTGAAATAAACCAGTTGGTTTAGCTCAAGAGTTTTGTCTGTCATCCAATGTCTCTCCACAGCTGTTGTTCCTTTCTCATGAGCATTGAGAAAATTCAAGATTAATAAAGCACTATGTAATCTATTTCTAGGAGTCATTGTTGGCTGTTGCTGTTTATTTAGCATAGCCTTTAAAGTTCGATTAGATCTTTCTATAAATGCTTGGCCTGTCAGATTGTTTGGTATACCTGTAACATGCTTTATATTGTAATAAGCAAATAACTGTCTCATTTTATTGGAGATATATGCTGGGGCATTATCAGTCTTAATTTATACAGGTATTCCCATGATGGCCATAACTTCTAATAGGTGTGTAATCACAGAATCAGCCTTTTCAGAACTCATAGAAGTTGCTCACTGAAATCCTAAATAGGTGTCAATGGTATGGTGTACATACTTTAATCTTCAAAATTCTGCAAAATGAAACACATCCATCTGCCAAACTTCATTTCTTTGTATACCTTTTGGATTGCTCCCTGCAGGTAATGGAGTTTGGTTATCAATGGAACAAGTAGTACATTTTTTTTTCACAATACCCTTAGCCTGTTGCCAGGTGATGGAGAAATTCTTCTTCAAACTGCTGGCTATATTCTAGCACAGCTGAAATTAACTGATGCCAGTCATCTGGAATGATTCTATGTGAGTTAGACCACGAATTTAACATCTGTTTTATGTATATAGAGTGTATCCCATATATAACTACTGCTTCCTTTATATTTTTAAAGTCCTTTGTTGAAATTGGTTGTAATGTATATGTCATATATGGCTCAGGGTGTGTGTCATCTGCTGGCTTCTCATGGATGATAATAGGATAAGCCATTGTATGAGAGCCATTTGGAGATGTTACAACCTCTATGGTCTTGCCCTTATGCTTATTAGGCTCCTTGTCATGTTTACTTAGAATTTCTTCCAGGACTTTCAAACGAGCACCTAGGGTCTGTTCTAGAGAGTGAACCTCCTCTCTTGCAAAGGACTCCAGATTTCTCATGGAATCATGAAAGTTTTTATGTTCTTCTGAAACACATGGTTCCATGGATTTTATCATATCAATTAATGATAATCTTTTTTCCTTATATAGTGTCTGGAGAGTTAGTGTTCTATCTATTAAATATTCATATTTATTATCAATAAAATCAATTTTTGGTACAAGCCTGTTTTGTAAATCCTGATTAGCACATTCCAGAGACAGAATCTTTTTCTGTAAGCCTTCATTGCTATCTTTTAAATCCTGTATCAATCCCAATAATGACTCATCTTTGTTCTAATTATTAAACCAGTGTTTGAATACTGTGTGAATTATTACAATGAATGCCAAAATGGTACCAGCCTGATATGCCTTAGGAAGGTCATATATTTCCAGGAAAATGTCATTCATCATACAGGCAAAAAGATTTTTAAATTCTTGTGAGGTAATGTTGTCTGCCATATTACAAGAATTACTCAAAAATTGTTAGTCAATTTTAAGGTGTAAAATTATCAAGTACTTTTACTTGAAATAATATGCTTGTTTGCCTAGCTTACCTTTTGTGGTTTTGGGGGGTGTAGTAGCACTTTTCAGCCAGCAGGAGGCGATGTTACAGTTAAAAGCAGGGCCTGCTGGTGACCTTGGCTGGCTGCAGCTGAAGGCAGGATTGGAGATGGCCCAGGAGCTGGAGCCAGCACTCAGGGAGGAAGGGAATGCCTCACTTGCAGTGTTTTTTCCCTGGTCTGGAGGATAAGCTAGGAAACTGAGATGGACTAGCTGCTCCCTTTTTCAGGAATGGAACCTTGTAGGTGTTCCCTGGTTATATGGAACTTTGCAGGCAGGTTTAGATACCTGCTAGCCTGGGAGGAGGCTGAGGGTGGGAGCCACCCAGGCCTTTGGAATTTGCCCCAAGTGAGCGCCAGATATTGGTGAAATTAAGGCCACTCCACATAGTTAAAAGGGAGGTTTATTGTAACTTATAAATAAAGGGATAGGTAGGTTGCAGGGTCTGAGGAAGATGTAACACAGTCCGGTGGTGTTCTCTGGAGAACTCTGCTTAGTCTTCCTCTAGCGTCCAGGATCCAGGAACCAAGAGAGGGTGGCGCATCCAGGTCTCAGGTCTTCAGGGCTCTCTCTTGGCCCCGCCTTGTAGGCGTGACAGTTACTGAAGCCTCAATGGGGGTTAGAACTTCCAGATCAAAGCTGGAATGGCTATCCACTACAGAGGTAGAATCAGACATATAAAAACTTGTGTTTTTTTTTTTTGTTTTTTTTTTTTTCTATCCTAGAGAGTTCTGCTGGTGAGAAAGGGACATGTACCTTAACCAATCCATCCACCTTGGCTACCTCTTGCAAAGGGAAGACAGCCACTGGGTTGATTTGACTTGGGTGGTTCCTTAGCAGCTCCAGAATGTGTGACAAGAGGAGTAAAGGTGGGATCCAGAGTTGTACAGTTGGAGTGGCCCAGTACTGGAGAGGAAGAAGGGAATGGGGGAGCTGAAGGAACAGTTGCTGGGGGACAAGAAGAAGTGGGAGGTCAGAAAGGCAGGAGTTTATTAGCAGGGTCTAGAGTAGTAGTGAGAGCTTCCTCTGTTTTGGGTTACATACCTAGGAGCACGCAGGTAGGTGAGTAGGAGTCAAGGAGAGAGGGTTTGACCTAAGATAGAAAAAGGCTTGGATATAAGGTAATTCTTTCCATTTGCCCATCCAGGGTCCAAGTAGCCATTAAATAGCCATTTTTTATTGTTATTTAAGGTATACTTAGGTCATTTTTTTAGAGCAGAAGTCGATAAGCTTAGAAATCTGTAAGTAGGGCATTAAGCTGAGAAGTCTGAGGGTTTCTAAAAGGCATCCCAGAGGAGATATGGGGCTTATGGGATTGGAGGCCTTGTTTCCCATGGCTGCAGCAGAGAAAAGAGAAAAAAAAATAAATGAGATTCAACAGCTTTAATATCTCAGGTGTCTTGGAGATCAAGCAAGGATTAATTAAGAATGGTACAAGTCACACAGTGTTTCTTCGAAGCTAAGAGCAAGGACCGGGCATGTAGCCTGAAGTACAAGAGTCTGAAAGACAAGAAAGGCAAAAAGAAAAATGAGGCCTCAGACCATAATCATGGGGGTGATAGTGATAGGCTAGGCTGACCATAGCCAATAAAGACCATGGATGGGGGTGTGGTGATATATTGTGTACCCTGATAAAATTTGACTGAATTAATCAGAGAACAGAACAAGCCACTAGATTAAACATAGAGGTCAAACAGTGGTGGCACACACTTTTAATTCTAGCACTCAAGAGGCAGAAATCCATCTGGATCTCTATGAGTTCAAGGCCACCCTGGACTACATGAGATTGACTCAGTCTAGGAGGAAAACAGAGCTAGGCAGTGGTGGCACACACCTTTAATCCCAGTATTTGGGAGTCACAGAGTCCTTTAATGGCTGGGCAGAGAAAGGTAGATAAGGCATGAGGAGACAGGAACTAGGAGCCTTCTCATCTGAGGAAGTTAATTCTGCTGGAGGCCTACTAGCTGAGGCTTTTCAGGCTGAGGAGTTGGTAAAGTAAGAGTTCGTGGCTGTGGCTTGTTCCTTTGTCTCTCTGAACTTCCAGCATTGACCCCAATATCTGCCTCTGGGTATTTTATAAGATCATTTAGGATTTCATGTTACATGGGGATACCCCCACTTCTAAGGACACCAGAGGGATGCCGGATGATCAATGATCATTCCCACAGGTCCAGGGAAATGTTTACAATGACTGGTAAAGGAAAAATTCATCAATTGAAGTAGCCAGTGTAATGTGAAGTGATCCGTTAGCTGGTCAGATGGAAAGTGGGCAGTTGTAGATGAACCAACTTCAGTTTAGGATCCTGGTGCAGGTGTGCTGAGAGGGCTTGTTTCCTTATAGCACCAATGTTATTCATTTACCAATGTTATTTATCAGGTATGAGAAAACACGAGGTACAACAGAACCCACTATAGGAGTTTTTGTTAGGGAAAGGAAAGAATAGATGAGAGTAGACCTATTAGACAGGAGCATGTAGAGAGTGAGTGGGGAGTGGGTAGAGTCTGCTTTTATATGACACCTTGCACATGCACATATGGGTTTGTATAGCTATGCCACACATACACATAGATTACATGACTACACTTCATGAACGATTATGTGTCCACACTGACCATGATGCACACAGATTATGTAGGATGGAAGGCCCTGGAATGACTAAGCATTTTGCCTGACTGCTGACAGCACATGTGCAGTCATGTGATTCCATTAATAGCTAGGAATAATATCTTGTTCAACCTACTCTTTCATGATGTTCCCCAAACCATAAGTATAGAAGTTGTGTTGTAGTTATTCCAATTGGAGCTGTTTATTCTGATAATTTGATGTGTCTTATACAACTGGGTATATATTATAGTGTCCTGTGAGGCTCCCTTGGGGGAGGGGATGAGTAGGAACAGAGTCAATGACACAGACTCTGGGAAGATGGTTAAAAACAACAAGTATCACTTATTCAGGAAGAGACAAGCCTTAAACACCCTCCAGCCTGCTTCAGGGGAAGGTCTGATGAATATGCATCTGCTGATGTAACATGGCTACCTTTCATTGGTCCAGGTCATTTCATATCATGGCTCAGCTGCTTTTGGTAAGGCCCTTAGGCAGACCCAGGTTGGCTCTCATGAAGTATTTTATGCACATGATCTCATTACAGGTTTGGGCCAGCTGGCCCTCAGGCCTGTTAGGGCTAAGTCACCCCACAGGTTAGATTATTGATTCCTTTTCTATACTTATAGTAATAAACCTAGGACAATAATGTAAATGAGACAAATTCAATAATCTATTTTATAGAAGATAGATTTTCTTCATACAGTATATTCTGGTTATGGATTGCCCTCTCTGAGCTCCTCTGAGATCTTCCCCATCAACCCTCCCACCCACATCCACAACCTTTCTGTCTCTCCTTTGGAAAAAAAAACAGGCATATAAAGAGTAATAAAATGAGACTAAATGATTCTAAATGAGTAAAATGAGATAAAACAAAACAGAAAATCAGAATAGGATAAAACAAAGAAACAGAAGAAAAAGAACCAAAGAAAAAGCACAAGAAATACATACAGATGCAGTGATGTGTACAAACAAGAATCCCATAAATAAACAAAACCAGGAACCATAATATAAACAATGGACCTGAAAGGGGAAAAAATCCTTGACAAAACATGAGACAAAGAACTTCCAAAGATGTTGCTGAGTTCATTTTGTGTTGGCAAAGGAAGTTCATTCTACTTCTGGGCATGGGATCTGCCCTTAAGATTAGTTTGTATCCCAACCAAGACTCAGTTTGTAAAAAACTACTTTTTTATTTGTTAGAATTTATCAATTGGAGATAGATTCTACAGTAGGGATGGGGGTTTGTGTCCCCTTCTCCTCTCAGCACTGGGAATCCATCTGACGTAGACCCATGCAGGCACTCTACCTACATGCTACCACAGTCTCTGTGAGTTCATAAGTGTGGAGGTCCTGCTGTATTTGGAAGGTCTAGTCTTCTTGGTGTCCTCCATCCACTCTGACTCTTACACTCTTCCTGCCTCCTTTTCTGTAGAGTTACCTGAGTCCTGAGGGGGAGGTTTGATGGGGACATTCCATTTAGGACTGAGTGTCCCAAAGTCTTTCACTCTCAGCACATTGTCTGGCTGGGAGTCTCTCTATTTCTTCCCATCTGTTGCAGGAGGAAGTTTCTCTGATGATGGCTGAACAAGAAAATGATATGTGAGTGTAGGGGAATGTTGTTAGGAGTTATTTTATTGAACACTTTTCTTGTTGTTTAGAACAGTAGTATTTTGTTTTTCCCTAGGTCCCCAGCTGTCTAGTCTCTGGTTCATGGTCACTCAAGCAGTATCAGGTTTGGGTTCCATCTCATGGAGTAGGACTTAAGTCAAATCAGATATTGGTTGGTTCCTCTCACAAGATTTGTGCCAATATTACACTAGCATATCTTGTAGGCAGGTCATTAATGTAGCTCAAAGGGTTTGTAACTGAGTTGGTGGTTACTTTTCTCCTTATACAGAATACTTTCTAGTAACATGAACAATAGTCAGTAGGGATGAAGTCTCTAGATAGGCACTGTCTCAACTTCTATATATTTAGTGAGTTATATAGGTGTTTTCAGGAATAGGACCTTACTATAAGTTGTGGAGAGCTACCAATAGCCTGGATAATAGCCTGGATTGTTTTGGGATTCCCATGGGGTCTCTTTGTCCAACAACTCAATTAGATGCAACCCATTCCTAGTCCTGGAATCTTCATTTGATGATGAGAGATATCCAGTTGGGGCTCTGTTTCCATGGTTATTTGATAATTTCATTAAGGTCATCTTCATATATGTATATATTTCATGAAGCTTCTCCTATGTTAAGTTTCAATATGGCTCTTAGTTTCTGCTATTCCTCTCCATATTCCCTCCCTTGCTTCCCTTTTCCCCATCCCTGTTTGATCCTCCCATTTCAGCACCCTGACTCCATCCATCCATAATCACCTATTCTTTTTCCCCTTCCTGGAGGTAACTATCCCCGCCATATTCCCCTACTCTACAATCTTTGTGTATTGTATGGATTGTAGCTTGTGTATTGAAGACTTAACAGCTAAAATTCACATAAGTGGCTACATATCATATTTGTCTTTCTGGATCTGGGTTGACTTCATCTGTTTACCCACAACTATGAACAATATTGGGCAAATGTCTCTATAGTAAGAAGCAACATCATTTGGGTATATATCCAAAAGTGGTATAGCTATATTTTGAGGTTGATCTATTCCCAGAATACAGAAGAAACTCCATACTTTTTTCCATAGTGGCTGCATAAGTTTGCACTCCCACCAGCAAGGGAAGAGTGTCCTCCTTACTGGCCATCAGGAAGATTTAAGCTGTCCAGTGGGAAGATGAAGACCCAAGCCTCAGTTTGAATCAGAAATACTCTTAACTGCTGAGACATCCCTCTAGTCCCCATGTCTTGGTATTGCAATCATATGAGAGGAATCATTAGAAGAAACTGAGCCAAGGCTGAACAGAATCTTGCTGTATTACTTTATTATCTTTGAGACTGAATATGTAACTATTTTTAAAATTTAAAGTAAAAATGTATGTTATAAGCAAGAAGAATTTTTCATCACACTCCATCATTTCTACATAATAACTAAACCTTAAGCCTGTCATTATATGTTTTTCCCTATCTACTCTACTACTGCTATGAAACAACTGCCATACTTTCTTTAATTGCTGTCATAACTAGTTATTTAGAATCTTAGCTCATATTTAAATCCCCTTTCAGGCCAATTTATGTGGAACATCTTGTTCAACCTTGAAGTAGGGGGAGAGGCTTTGTTCTGATTTTTCTATTTATGTATTTTCAATCAATTATAAACTTCTCTATTCAATGTCTGTTGGTGTAATATCTTCAGATTCAAACAAAAATGTAGCTTAAATATTTGCATATGCACTGAACATATACAGATACTTTCTCTTCATTTTTCCATATTATAGCATAAAATTACTTATATAGCATTTATATTTGCACTATATATTAAAATAAACTAGATATAATTGAATGAATATGGAAGGGTGTGCATAGACTACATTCTATATAATAGACTTGAGTATCTAAGAACTTTGATATCCAAAGAAGTTCTTAAAACAAAATAGTCAGTGGAGACTGATTGACAGCTATATGTTTTAAATATTCTAATAAGATATAAGAATATGCCATATTCTAATGTGATCTAAGAATAATATACCATGTGTATTTCCTGAGTTTAAGGTATACATTTTTAATTTTCTAAAATTTACTTATCTTTTGTTTAATCCCAATCACATGATAGGCAGATCTCTGTGTGTTCAAGGATACAGCCAGCATGGAGACACATGCCTTTAATCTCAATACCAACCATAGAAGACCTGGAGGTCTGTATAGATAGGCAGTAACAAGGAGGTCATGTGGTTGAGTGCACAACCAATGAGTAGGCAGAACAGAAAGTCAATAAAAAGACAGATACACAGGAAGTAGGTCTCTTTCTGAGGGGAAGGATGACAGCAGCAGCCAAGTGTAAGAAAGGGTTTTTAGTATCAGTTCTTAGCTACTGCTCTGACCTCTCAGGCTTTTAAATTTGCATTTGGCTCTGTGTTTCTTTTTTAACAAGACTGTTACATCTACAGAATAAATTTTAGTTTATCATAATTATAGGGTATAAATTATCCAAATGGTTTATATGATTAGGGTTGAAACACAAAAGAGGTTCTCTTGAGTTGTAACCAATATGTGTAACAAGTAAATAGTTTTATTTAATGCCAGTATTATAGCATTTTAACAATCTTATATTAAAATTGAACTTATCATATATTTCCTTTCCTCACAAGACTCAACAGCATTGGTTATTTCTGACTGAATTCTCCAAACACAACACTTAAAAACTATTGATAATGATATAGACTATTTTTGTTAAGTTGGTAATGTGGAGAAATATCCAGGCAGGACAAAGTTTCACAAGGTTTTCCTCCTTTATTTGTAATCCTTTTCATTTATTGTCTCTGATTCAGGAACGGCATCTACCTTTATTGATGATGCGAGACAGAAATGAGATAATTAGCCTTTATTGATGATGTGAGACAGAAATGAGATAATTAGCAACTTGATGTGTGCAGGAAACTTCTAGCTCTGCTGTGTCACACTGTAACATGGGCCTAGAGTAGTTGCTATGGTAGGGAAAGCTTTCCTGCTGCAAAGCTTGTTTTGAAACTATTTTTACAGATGACTCAGAAACTAAACTTAAATGTTTATAACCTGTTCATTGTATTGTAGAACTGAAAGTGTCCATAGAGCCAATCTAGTCCAACCACTCCATATTTTAGAATTTGAAACTGAGTCCAAATAAGGTATAAAATGAAACAAACAAAAACCATCTTCACACAAATTCACATATACTAGCTTGAAATTGAATCACAGGATTTATAATACCTAGCTATTGCTTTATATTCTTTTTTTTTGTTTTGTTTTGTTTTATTTGTTTTTGTTTTTCGAGACGGTTTCTCTGCGTAGCTTTGTGCCTTTCCTAGAGCTCACTTGGTAGCCCAGGCTGGCCTCGAACTCACAGAGATCTGCCTGGCTCTGCCTCCCGAGTGCTGGGATTAAAGGCGTGAACCACCACCGCCCGGCACTTTATATTCTTTTTTATTTTATTTTATTATTATTATTATTATTTTCCCATCACAGGCAATTTATTTTGTTCTATTCATTTACAGTTAATACAGAAAATACTTCGAAACATTTCCATATAATGTTTGATACAGAAATCATCAAATAGAAGTATACAATGTTGACAGGAGGCAGTACATTTATAATTTATAACCCCAAATGTATTTATAAATTAGAAATGGAAAAATCTACACATGAAATTATGAAGGTTCACCAGAGTCATTTAATCTGTTAGTCTCTCATTCATTTTTATGTCTTAATAATATTCTATTGTATGAATAAGCCACATTTTATTTCTCTCCAGTATTTGATAGCTATTTGAGTTGTTTTAACTTTTTTACTATTAGCAACACACTGCTGTAAACCTTCATGTACATGTTTCATAGGTGCACATTTTCAGTAGTTTGAGGATATATTCCTAAGGGTAGAATTGTTGAGTAACAGAGTAACAATGTTTTGCATTTTGACCAACCACCAAACTGTTTTGCCAAAGTGGCACACTGTTTTACAGTCTCAACAAATCCTTGTTTTTAAGGCTCTGATTTTTGTACAAAAGCATTCAATCATTCTGTCAGACCAAACCAGGAAAAGTAAGCTATAGTTCAGAGCTGTTCTATTCCATTTACTATGCAAAGCCATTCTTGGTGTTTGCAACTCTCAGCCCTTTTGAGTATTCTTGTAGTGTTCACCTTTTCCTCCACCATTTTTTTTCTTCTTTTTTTCTGGTTTATTTCTATCTATTACAAATGTATAAAAAATCCTCCATCAACGCTGCTGATAGCAGCAGAACCTTGAGAAATATACCTTTGGTTTGCCTCAAAAAAGGAACACATATTGCACTGTAAAGTTTATAAAATTGGCACAAAACATTGTAATAATGTTACAATACCAGTTTTAAGAGTTCAGTGACTAATGGGGAGCCGATGGGATACATGCAGAACTGTAAAAGCGATCTCACTTAGCCAGCTGTACGTGTAGACCGTAAATCTACATTCAGATCATTTCTGAACTAAGACTATCATCTCAGTTTATCTGTTGAGGTCAACCAGGAAACACTAGAATATACCTTGATTTTTGCAAAAAACAAAATAGGGGAGGGGTTTCTTCAGCATTTCAGTCCACAAGTAACAGTATCCTAACAGGCAAAGTGTTCTCTCACTCTCAACATAGAATGAACTGCTGCTGGAGGTCAACTTGGGCTTTAATTTGCATTAGCACTTACATGCATAGTAGTCCAAGTTGTTGACCTCATGACTTTAAAAAGTAACTCTAAAAAAGTAAAATGGCCCTTCTTGGAAGACTAAAGAAAGACATCCAGCCACAGTTGTAAAAAGTCTCATCAAAACAATGTACCCTTTTATGAATTACGCCTCAATTAAAAAAAAAAGTAGCCCCAAATAAGAAGCAGCTCTGAAAAAGAAAATATAACTTAAGATATTTGAAAAAAACAAGGTGAATACAGGTTCAAAAATAATTAAGACACATTTTCTTAAGGCTACCTAGAATTAGGCTTTAAAGAATTCTACCATTTCAAGTTTACCACTAGTTACTAGATACCTATTTACAAACAAGATGTTCACTTTTTTTGTTCCTTTATCAAGAGAAAAATCTACCTTCAGACTATGAGGGTGGTGATGGGGAGGGACTAGAAAACAAGATTCAAACAATCCCATGCAAATATCACATTTTTCAAATGGAAGAACTCCAAACTGCACTAGAAGTTCCAATCACTAAGACACTTTCCATTGAAATGATTTAAGTACACATACATGGCATCAAGGTTTAGGCCTAATATAGTCCTGACAACCAAGTCCTTGTTTTCTGGAAGAAAGGCCTCAAAAGTCCCACTCAATTCCACATAACAATACTTCAAAGATCAATTAGGTTTTCATTTCCTTAATATTTTTGTTTTTAACTTCTAATCGTAAAGACTAGATTAAAACTTAGCTCATTTCCCAGAAGGCATTGCTTCCCTTTGCTCTATGAAAGAGTCCACCAAGACCTCTTCCTCAAAACCTTCTAGCCCCCAGCCTCGAGCCTATGCTTGTGATGCATCTTTCTCAACATCCTGAAAAGGTAATGTAGGTAAAATATGCTTATAAACATTAAAACTAGTTGTTAGAAAGACGTAACTAGATTTATAATTTAAGTTTTAAAACATAAATACTTGCAGCTTGATCTGCACTGAAAATGATTGACGGAGCCTAGAATTCAACATTTACAAATTCTCATTCACACACACAAAACACACTATTATCACACAACCGGAGTCTTGAGAGAATCTTCTGCTTTTTAAATCTTTGGCCTCCCAGTCAATCCCAAGTTCAACCAACTTTAACTAAAACTTCACTCAGAATTTCACCAAGCTTTTCACCTACACATTAATGCTTGTCGTATCTTTCATCAACTGTCAAAATCTGAAGCCTGCTCAGAGATCGCCAAGTAAAAGAAAATAAATGAAATACACAGAGGTTATTTCAAAACAGAACATGACCATCATCAAAAAAAAAAAAAAAAGTCATGATTCCCGATTGGGATCATCCTTTGTTTACTACTAGTAAGAAAAATCCCACGTTGGACTATTTCACACTCCGGCATTGGCCAAAGGACACGAGAGCTGTTTCTGGAGCATGCAGTTTCTCACACAGGTGTCCCCAGAGGAATACCAGGAATAAAGTCACGTGAGGCCTCTCCCGTACAGAGGCTGTCTCACAGGGGCAGCAAGGACACCCACTAGTTTGTGGAGATCCCTGAGAGAGTATGATTCTTAAAATCTGGACTGTACATAATTCACATCAGCCCTGTTCAGGTACTCACTGGAAGAAAGATGCAGCTGTTTGCCAGAACTCAGCACTCCACTCTAGATCAGCCATGTGGCCATGATGGTTTTCTCACAAATGATATTCTCTAGTTTAAAGGATAATTATGCTGGGCTACAGATTTGCTATTTCCAAGGATGACTTGGAGTTCTTCACTCATCACTTGATTTGAATAACCATCCCAACATCAACCATCTATTTGTGGTTGTGTTTTGTTGTCCTTCTGTGGTGTATGTTGGTGTGGGATTATCTATTGCTTGATTTTTCATGGATATGTTTAGCTTCTTTGGGTTGAATTTTCCCTTCTAGTGCTTTCTGTAGGGCTGGGTTTGTAGACAGGTATTGGTTAAATCTGGTTTTATCCTGGAATATTTTGTTTACTCCGCCTATGGTGATTGAGAGTTTTGCTGGGTATAATAGTCTGGGTTGGCATCCATGGTCTCTTAGTGTCTGCATAAGATTTGTCCATGATCTTCTAGCTTTCACAGTCTCTATTGAGTAGTCTGGTGTTATATGTTACTTGTTCTTTTTCCTTTGCAGCTCTTAATATTTTTTCTTTGTTCTGTGAGTTTAGTGTTTTGATTATTATGTGGTGAGGGGACTTTTTTTTTTTTGGATCCAGCCTATTCGGTGTTCAGTAAGCTTCTTGTATCTTCATAGTATTTCTTTCTTTAGGTTAGGAAAGTTTTCTTCTATGATTTTGTTGAATATATTTTCTGTGCATTTGAGTTGGTATTCTTCTCCTTCTTCTATCCCTATTATTTTTAGGCTTGATCTTTTCATGCTGTCCCTAAATTCCTGGACGTTTTGTGTTAGGACTTTTTTGTCTTTAGTGTTTTCTTTGACTGACGAATCTATGGTCTCTATTGTGTCTTCAGTGTCAGAGATTCTCTGTTCCATCTCTTGCAATCAGTTGGTTATGCTTGTTTCTGTAGTTCCTGTTCATTTAGTCAGGATTTCTATTTCCAGCATTCCCTCAGCATGTGTTTTCTTTATTGTCTCAAATTCATTTTTCAGATCTTGGAATGTTTCTTTCATCTGTTTAATTGCTTTTTCTTGGCTTGATTTGATTTCTTCCCATTTTTTTTGTTCATTTTTTCTTCCATTTCTTTAAGGGAGTTTTTTATTTCCTCTTTAATGGAGTTTTTCATTTCCTCTTTAAGGAAAGTTTTTATTTCCTCTTTAAGGTAGTTTTTCATTTCCTCTTTAAGGATAGTTTTTATTTCCTCATTGAGGGAATGTTTTATTTCTTCTTTAAGGGCCTCTATCATCTTCTTAAAGTCATTTTTAGGGTTGATTTCTTCTGTTTCTTCTATCATGGTATGTTTAGGTCTTGCAGGTGTAGAATCACTAGGTTCTGATGTTGCCATATAGGTCTTTATGTTGTTGCCTGTATTTTTGCACTGGCATCTACTCATCTTTTCCTCTGTGCGGTGCAGGTGGTGTCTGTGTCTGAGAGTGCCTCTCTTGTTCTAATTTTTAGTCTTGGTTTAGTAGGGGTTCTTGGTTAAATTGGTGCTTTTGGGCTGTTTCTTCAGGGAGAACTGATTTCAGTTGGTGAATTATATACTTATGATTCTGGTGATCTGGTTTAGTGGCTGGGTAGCACCTTCTTCTGTGTTCCCAGGTCACATTTTGTTCATTTGTCAACTCCTCAGCTGATCTTGTTTCTTCAGACTTCAAATTGTAGGCATCTGAATCCTCTCCCAGATGGGTTTCAGCTGAGCAGGGTAGTCTCACCAACACCTCCAAGTTGTTGGGTTTCACAGGATCAGCATTTGGGCCCTGGGTTGTCCCCAGAAGGAGTGCCCAGACTCGCCCTGGTTCTGACCCACGGAGATAGCCTCTTCCCCAGGTGTTCAGGCTAGGGGCGTCCCAGTTCCAAGCTGTGTCCACCCCTCTCCATCCACTGGCCTGTCTACCCCTGTGGCCCGCCGCCACAGGCCCACCTGTGTCCGCTTGTCTCTGCCACGGTGCCTGTATGTCCCTGTCAGCTGCCGCTGGGTCTGTCTGCCTCTGAGGGCCTCCAACAGGCCTATATGTCTCTGCCAGCTGCTGCCGCAGGCCTACCTACCTCTGCTTGTCACTGCTGCCGGGCACATCCACCTCTACGGCCTGCCACCAGGCCTGTATGTCTCGGCCGGCTGCCGCCGGGCCTGTATCTCCCTGTCAGCCGCTGCCACGGGGCCGGTCCACCTCTGCGGGTCGCTGCCGCTGCCGTGGACCCACCTGCATCTGCCTGTCTCCACTGCGTGGCCTGTCTACTTCTGTGGGCCGCCACCAGGCCTGAATGTCTCTGTTGGCCGCCGCCACCAGACCCGTCCACCTCTGTCTGCTTATCTCCGCCACCAGGCCTGTCCACCTCTGTGGGCTGCCGCTGGGCCTGAATGTTTTCACTGGTTGCTTCCAGGCCTGAATGTCCCTGTTGGCCGCCGCTGCCGGGCCGTCTACCTCCGCGAGCCGCTGCCACAGGCCTACCTGCGTCTACTTGTCTCCACCATCTTTAATTGTCTCTCACTTTATATTCTTAATACAAATTATTTCATTTCCTTCAGTTTTTTCCTTTGAAGAAAAATATTGTCATTTAATTTGTTACAATAAGGACACATATTTAACTCATCAGTAGCGTGTTCTGTCCCAGCACTACAAAAAAACAAAAATTTTATATGTCATTCCAGTACACCTTTTATCAGGAAAACAGTGATGAGATATGTTATCTTTGTAATAATATATGCCACTGTTTTTATGAAAAGTACTTGTAAATAGGGACTATTAACACCTCATACAATATAAAAATAAATTTTTATTATGTATGTAAAGTTGTATGAGTTTTTATATAAATGAATGAGTAAAATGTTATAGTAACATTTTTCCTAAAAAATGAAAAAAAATCAAAATTATGTATTCTTAATCTTTTGTGTCTCATTCAAAAGAAGTTTGGACGTATTTCCTGTGTATAAATAAAACAACAAACAAACAAAAACTTTTCCTGATTTAAAGCATGAAAATAGAATTGGAGAGTTTCTAGCAGCTGGACAGCAGGTAAGAAACCTGCATGCAGGATGATTCACCACTGGCTCCACCCACTGGCCTCTGTTCCCCCAAGACCCTCTCAGCCACTCAACCCCATCCATCGAATCATCCTCCTCAAAGCCAGCCCTCCCCTGAAACTCCAGCAGACTCCATAGGCATAGGCACAATCCATACACATTGAAAGAGCAGACTCCATAGGCAAAGATATAGCCCAGTCAAAAGAACAGGAGGGTATACTGGTTCTAGGCACTGAAACTCCCACAAACCTTATCAGAGACAACCCCACTGAACCCGAAAACCAGCAAATCAGCACAGAATACTGAAACTGAGGGAATACAGGAAATAGAAAATCTGGGTAAGAAAACAGGAACTACAGATGCAAGTATCATCAACAGAATACAAAAGATGGAAGAGAGAATTTTAGGCTTGAATATATGACAGAGGAAATAGATTCATTGGTTAAAGAAAATGTTAAATCCAGAAAATTCCTAACACAAAATATCCAGCAAATTTGGGACACCATAAAAAGAACAAACCTAAGAACAATTAGAAGAAGAATTCCAGCTCAAATGTACAGGAAATATATTCAACAAAATCATAGATGAAAACTCTACCAACCTAAAGAAGAACATGCCTATGAGGTACAAGAATCTTATATAACACCAAATAGACTGAACCAAAAAAAGTTTCCTCACCACATAATATTCAAACTAGTAAACATGCATAATAAAAAAGAATATCATGAGTTGCAAAGGAAAAAGGCCAAAAAAAAAAAACATATAAAAGCAGACCTATCAGAATTACAACTGACTACTCAATGGAGACTCTAAAAGCCAGAAGGTCCAGGACAGATGATTTGTAGACACTACGAGACCACAGATGCTAGCCCAGACTATGTTACCCAGCAAAACTTTCAATCACCATAGACAGAGATAACAAGGTACTCCATGACCAAACCAGATTTAAACAGTACATATCCACAAATCCAGCCCTACACAAAGTACTAGAAGGAAAACTCCAACCCAAAGAAGTTAACCTTACCCACAAAAATACAGGCAATAGATAATATCACACCAGTAAAACCTAAAGAAGGGGCCATACAGCCCAGGCTGATCTGAACACCCAGGCCTCCTGCCTTGAACTTCCAGAATGCTGGGATTACAGGGCACACTGCCGCATCTAGTCGCAACTGTGTTTTTGTTTTTTAAACACGGCTAGTTTTGCTTTAGAATAAATATATTCTTTTAGAAGGGGATATTCTGCCTGACGTTTCTAAAACACCAGGAATGTTTTAAGTGCATCTATTAATTAAAAACAATAAAACTGAGACAGGCCCGGCAGCAGAGACAAGCAGAAGCAGGTAGGCCTGCGGCGGCGGCCGACTGAGGTAGATGGGCCCAGCAGCCGCAGCCGACAGGGACATTCAGGCCCAGTGGCAGCCCACAGAGGTAGACAGGCCCGGCGGCAGAGACAAGCAGACGCAGGTAGGCCTGTGGCGGCGGCCCGTGGAGGTAGACAGGCCCAGTGGCGGCAGCCGACAGGGATACTCAGACCCGGCGGCAGCCGGCAGAGACATTCAGGAACAGCGGTGGCCCACAGAGGTAGACAGGCCCAGCGGCGGTCCACTGAGGTAAATGGGCCCGGCGGAAGCGGCCGACAGGGACATTCAGTCCCGGCTGCAGCCGGCAGAGACATTCAGGCCCGGTGGCGGCCCCCAGAGGCAGACAGACCCAACGGCAGCTGACAGGGACATACAGGCCCAGCGACTGACCACAGAGGTAGACAGGCCCAGGGACTGAGACAAGCAGACGCAGCTTAGAACAGGGACGCCCCTAACCCCAACATCTGGGGAAGAAGCTATCTCCGTGGGTCAGAACCAGAACGAATCTGAACACTCCATCTGAGGACAACCCAGGGCCCAGCTGCTGATCCTTTGAAACCCAACAACTTGGAGGTGTTGGTGAGACTACCCTGCTCAGCTGAAACCCATCTGGGAGAGGATTCAGATGCCTACAGTTTAAAGTCTGAAGAAACAAGATCAGCTGAGGAGTTGACAAATGAACAAAACATGACCTGGGAACACAGAAGAAGGCGCTACCCAGACACCAAACCAGATCACCAGAATCACAAGTATATAATTCACCGATCGAAATCAGCTGCCCCTGAAGAAATAGCCCAATAGCACCAATTTAACCAAGAACCCCTACTAAACCAAGACTAAAAATTAGAACAAGAGAGGCACTCTCAGACACAGAAACCACCTGCACCGCCCAGAGGAAGAGATGAGTAGACGGCAGTGCAAAAATACAGGCAACAACATAAAGGACCTATATGGCAACATCAGAACCTAGTGATTCTACACCTGCAAGACCTAAACATACCATGACAGAAGAAACAGAAGAAATCAACCCTAAAAATGACATTAAGAAGATGATAGAGGCCCTTAAAGAAGAAATAAAACATTCCCTTAATGAGGAAATAAAAACTTTCCTTAAAGAGGAAATGAAAAACTACCTTAAAGAGGAAATAAAAACTTTCCTTAAAGAGGAAATAAAAAACTCCCTTAAAGAGGAAATAAAAAACTCCCTTAAAGAAATGGAAGAAAAAATGAACAAAAAATGGGAAGAAATCAAATCAAGCCAAGAAAAAGCAATTAAACAGATGAAAGAAACATTCCAAGATCTGAAAAATGAATTTGAGACAATAAAGAAAACACATGCTGAGGGAATGCTGGAAATAGAAATCCTGACTAAACGAACAGGAACTACAGAAACAAGCATAACCAACCGATTGCAAGAGATGGAACAGAGAATCTCTGACACTGAAGACACGATAGAGAACATAGATTCATCAGTCAAAGAAAACAATAAAGACAAAAATGTCCTAACACAAAACGTCCAGGAAATTTGGGACACCATGAAAAGACCAAACCTAAGAATAATAGGAATAGAAGAAGGAGAAGAATACCAACTCAAAGGCACAGAAAATATATTCAACAAAATCATAGAAGAAAATTTTCCTAACCTAAAGAAAGAAATACCTATGAAGATACAAGAAGCTTACAGAACACCGAATAGGCTGGATCCAAATAAAAAAAGTCCCCTCGCCACATAATAATCAAAACACTAAACACACAGAATAAAGAAAAAATATTAAGAGCTGCAAAGGAAAAAGACCAAGTAACATATAAAGGCAAACCCATCAGAATAACACAAGACTACTCAATAGAGACTATGAAAGCTAGAAGATCATGGACAAACCTCATGCAGACACTAAGAGACCACGGATGCCAACCCAGACTATTATACCCAGCAAAACTCTCAATTACCATAGGCGGAGTAAACAAAATATTCCAGGATAAAACCAGATTTAATCAATACCTGTCCACAAACCCAGCCCTACAGAAATCACTAGAAGGGAAAATCCAGCCCAAAGAAGCTAAACACATCCATGAAAAAGCAAGCAATAGATAATCCTACACCAACATACACCACAGAAGGACAACACAACACAACCAAAAAAATAACAGGAATTAACAATCACTGGTCATTAATATCCATCAATATCAATGGTCTCAACTCACCTATAAAAAGACACAGGCTAACAGAATGGATAAGAAAACAGGACCCATCCATATGCTGCATACAAGAAACACACCTTAACTCCAAAGACAGAGACTACCTCCGAGTAAAGGGCTGGGAAAAGGTTTTTCAAGCACAAGCAAATGGACCTAAGAAACAAGCTGGTGTAGCTATCCTAATATCTAATAAAATAGACTTCAAACTAAAATCAATCAAAAGAGATCAGGATGGACATTACATATTCATCACGGGAAAAATCCACCAAGATGAAGTCTCGATTTTAAACATTTATGCTCCAAATACAAAAGTACTCACATTCACAAAAGAAACACTACTAAAGTTTAAAACGCACATCAAACCCCACACATTAGTAGTGGGAGATTTTAACACACCACTCTCACCAAAAGATAGATCTACCAGACTGAAACTTAACAAAGAAATAAAGGACCTAACAGATGTTATGACTCAAATGGACCTAATAGATATCTACAGAATATTCCATCCTAACACAAAAGAATATACATTCTTCTCAGCACCCCATGGAACCTTCTCAAAAATTGACCACATGCTTGGACACAAAACAAATCTCAACAGATACAAAAAAATTGGAATAACCTCCTGTATCTTACCAGACCACCATGCCTTAAAGTTAGAACTCAATAACAACAAAAATTATAGAAAACCCACAAACTCATGGAAACTGAATAATGCCCACCTGAAACATCAATGGGTCAAGGAAGAAATAAAGACAGAAATTAAAGAGTTCCTATAATTCAATGAAAATGAAAGTACAACATACCCAAACTTATGGGACACTATGAAAGCAGTGCTAAGAGGAAAATTCATAGCTCTAAATGCACACATAAAGAAGATGGAGCAGGCCGGGTGTTGGTGGCGCACGCCTTTAATCCCAGCACTCGGGAGGCAGAGCCAGGCGGATCTCTGTGAGTTTGAGGCCAGCCTGGGCTACCAAGTGAGCTCCAGGAAAGGCGCAAAGCTACACAGAGAAACCCTGTCTCGAAAAACCAAAAAAAAAAAAAAAAAAAAAAAAAAGAAGATGGAGCAATCCCATACCAATGAATTAACAGCACAACTGAAAGCTCTAGAACAAAAAGAAACAAACTCACCCAGGAGAAATAGACGCCAGGAAATAATCAAATTGAGGGCTGAAATCAACGAAATAGAAAACAAGAGAACAATACAAAAAAATCAATGAAACAAAGAGTTGGTTCTTTGAAAAAATCAACAAGATAGACAAACCCCTAGCCAAATTAATCAAAAAGCAAAGAGAGAACACCCAAATTCACAAAATCAGAAATGAAAAGGGAGACATAACAATAGACAACGAGGAAATCCAGAGAATCATCAGATCATACTTCAAAAACCTGTACTCCACAAAAATGGAAAACCAGGAAGAAATGGACAATTTTTTGGATAAATACCATATACCAAAATTAAATCAAGACCGGATAAACCATTTAAATAGACCAATAACCCCTAAAGAAATAGAAACAGTCATCAAAAGTCTCCCAACCAAAAAAAGCCCAGGACCAGATGGTTTCAGTGCAGAATTCTACCAAACTTTCAAAGAAGAACTAATACCAATCCTCTTCAAAGTGTTCCACACAATAGAAATAGAACGAACACTACCAAACTCTTTTTATGAGGCTACAATTACCCTGGTACCCAAACCACACAAAGATGCAACAAAGAAAAGAACTACAGACCAATCTCCCTCATGAACATTGATGCAAAAATACTCAACAAAATATTGGCAAACCGAATCCAAGAATACATCAAAACAATCATCCATCACGACCAAGTAGGATTCATTCCAGGGATGCAAGGATGGTTCAACATATGGAAATCAGTCAATGTAATACACCATATAAACAAACTGAAAGAAAAAAACCACATGATCATCTCCTTAGATGCTGAAAAAGCCTTTGACAAAATCCAACACCCCTTCATGATAAAGGTCTTAGAAAGATTAGGAATACAAGGAACATTTCTAAACATAATAAAAGCAATTTATAGCAAGCCAACAGCAAACATCAAATTAAATGGAGAGAAACTCAAAGCAATACCACTAAATTCAGGAACAAGACAAGGATGTCCACTCTCCCCATATTTATTCAATATAGTACTAGAAGTTCTAGCTAGAGCAATAAGACAACAAAAGGAGATCAAAAGGATACAAATTGGCAAGGAAGAAGTCAAACTTTCACTATTTGCAGATGATATGATAGTATACATAAGTGACCCCAAAAACTCTACCAGGGATCTCCTACAGCTGATAAACTCCTTCAGTAAAGTGGCAGGATACAAGATCAACTCAAAAAAATCAGTAGCCCTCCTATACACAAATGATGAAAGGGCTGAGAAAGAAGTCAGAGAAACATCACCCTTTACAATAGCCACAAATAATATAAAATACCTTGGGATAACACTAACTAAACAAGTGAAAGACCTTTTTGATAAGAACTTTAAATCTCTAAAGAAAGAAATTGAAGAAGATATCAGAAAATGGAAGGATCTCCCATGCTCATGGATAGGTAGGATTAACATAGTAAAAATGGCAATCTTACCAAAAGCAATCTACAGATTCAATGCAATCCCCATCAAAATCCCAACACAATTCTTCACAGACTTGGAAAGAAAAATACTCAACTTTATGTGGAAAAACAAAAGACCCAGGATAGCTAAAAGAATCCTATACGATAAAGCAACCCTTGGAGGCATCACCATCCCGGACCTCAAACTCTACTATAAAGCTATAGTAATAAAAACAGCTTGGTATTGGTATAAAAACAGACATATAGACCAATGGAAACGAATTGAAGACCCTGACATTAATCCATGCACATATGAACACCTGGTTTTTGACAAAGGAGCCAAAACTATACAATGGAAAAAAAAAGTATCTTCAACAAATGGTGCTGGCATAACTGGATGTCAATATGTAAAAGATTACAAGTAGATCCATATCTGTCACCATGCACAAAACTCAAGTCCAAGTGGATCAAAGACCTAAATATAAATCCAGTTACACTAAACTTAATAGAAAAGAAAATAGGAAGCACTCTTGAACGCATTGGCACCGGAGACCATTTCCTAAATAAAACACCGACAGCACAGACCCTGAGCACAACCATTAATAAATGGGACCTCTCGAAACTGAGAAGCTTTTGCAGGGCAAAAGACACAGTCAATAAGACAAAAAGACAGCCAACAGATTGGGAAAAGATCTTCACCAACCCCACATCTGACAGAGGATTGATCTCCACAATATATAAAGAACTCAAGAAACTAGACATCAAAGCACTGAACAGTCCAATTAAAAAATGGGCTAAAGAGCTAAACAGAGAATTCACAAAACAAGAACTACAAATGGCTGAAAGACATTTAAAGAAATCCTCAACATCCTTAATCATCAGAGAAATGCAAATCAAAACGACTCTAAGATACCACCTTACACCTGTTAGAATGGCTACGATCAAAAACACCAATGACAACCAATGTTGGAGAGGATGTGGAGCAAAGGGAACACTCCTCCACTGTTGGTGGGAATGTAAACTTGTACAACTACTGTGGAAATCAGTATGGCGGTTTCTCAGAAAATTAGGAATCGAACTACCTCAAGACCCAGCCATCCCACTCTTGGGCATATACCCAAGGAATGCTGATTCATACCATAAAGATACATGCTCAGCTATGTTCATAGCAGCACTATTTGTAATAGCCAGAACCTGGAAACAACCTAGATGCCCATCAACGGAAGAATGTTTGAAAAAAATGTGGTACATATACACAATGGAGTACTACTCAGCAGAGAAAAACAATGAAAGCATGAAATTTGCAGGCAAATGGATGGAACTAGAAAAAATCATCCTGAGTGAAGTAACCCAAACCCAGAAAGACAGTTATGGTATGTACTCACTCATTGGTGGATTCTAGATATAAAATAAAGAACAATCAGACCACAACCCATAGAACCATAGAGGCTATATATATAGCATGGAGGTCCCTAGGATGACTGTGGCATATAATCAATTTCAGTTTTACTCAATTATTGAAAAAAAATAGCCAAATGAATGGAAACACATGAACTATGAACCAAAGGCTGAGGGGCCCCCAGCTGGATCAGGCCCTCTGAATAGGTGAGACAGTTGATTGGCTTGATCACTTTGGGAGGCAACTAGGCAGTGGGACCAAGTCCTGTGCTCATGGCATGAGTTGGCTGTTTGAAACCTGGAACTTATGCAGGGACACTTGGCTCAATCTTGGAGGAAGGGACTGGACCTCCCTGGACTGAGTCTACCAAGTTGATCACAGTCCTCGGGGGAGGACTTGTCCTGGAGGAGGTGGGAATGGAGGGTGGGCTGGGGGTAAGGGGAGGGGGTGGGAGGGGGGAGAATAGGGGAACCCATGGCTGATATGTAGAACTGAATGGTATTGTAAAATAAAAAAATATATATAAAAAAAATCCTAAAGAAGGGACACACACACACACACACACACACACACACACACACACACACATGCGCGCGCGCGCGCGCGCGCACACACACACACATACCCACACTACTACCATGACCAGCAACCCCCCCCCTGAAAAAAAATAAGAATTAACAGTCACTGGTCATTAATATCGCTTAACACCAATGGACTCAATTGGGCAATAAAAAGATACAGGTAAACAGATTGGAAAAGAAAACAGGATCCATCCTTCTGTTGCATACAAAAAAACACACCTAAACTTCAAAGACAAACATTACCTCAAAGTAAAGGATTTGGAAAAGAGTTTCCAATCAAATGGACCTAAGAAGCAAGCTGGTGTCACTATCCTAATACCTAATTAAATAGACTTCAAACTAAAATTAATCAAGAGATGGGGAAGGACATTACATATATTCATCACAGGAAAAATCCATCAAGATGAAGTCTCAATTCTGAACATTTAAGCCTCAAATACAAGAACACCAACATTTGTAAAAGAAATATTACTAAAGCTTAAATCACACATCAAAACCACAACATTAGTAGTGGGAAACTTCAACATTCCACTTGCACAATGGACAGGTCTGCCAGACAAAAACTTAACAGAGAAATCAAGGAACAAGCAGATGCTATGTCTCAAATGAACTTAAAGACATCTATAAAACATTTCACCCAAACACAAAAGAATATACCATTTTCTCAGCAATTCATGATACTTTCTCTAAAACTGACCATGTATGCTGTCACAAACCAGTCTCAATAGATGCAAAAAATGTGGAATAATACCACGTATCTTATCATATCACTATGGGTTAAAGTTAGAGTCCAACAACAATACAAACTACATAAAGCCTACCGAATCATGGAAACTGAGCAACTCCCAACTGAGATACCACTGGGTCAAGGAAGAAATAAAGAAATTAAAGACTTCCTAGAATTCAATGAAAATGAATGCAAAACATACCCAAACTTATGGGACACTATAAAAGCAGTAGTAATATGAAAGTTCATAGCACTAAGTGCCTACATAAAGAATTTGGAAAAATCTCACACTAGCAACTTAACAGTACAACTGAAAGCTCTAGAACAAAAAGAAGCAAACTCATCCAGTAGAAATAAATGGCAGGAAGTAATAAAACTCAGGGATGAAATCAATAAAAATAGAAACAAAGAAAACAATACAAAGAATCAATGAAACAAAGAGTTTCTTTTTTAAAAAAAAAAATCTGCAAGATAGACAAACCATTGTTCAAACTAACTAAAAGAAAGAAAGAGAAGATGCAAATTATCAAAATCAGAAATGAAAAGAGGTACATAACAATAGACACTGAGGAAATTCAGAGAATCATTAAATAAAAAACCTATACTCCATAAAACTGGAAAATCTAAAAGAAATGGATAATTTTCTGGATAAGTACCAAATACCAAAGTTAAATCAAGACCAGATAACAATTTAAGTAGACTTATAACCCCTAAGGAAATAGAAGCCATCATTAAAAGTCTCATAACCAAAAAAAGCCCGGAGCCAGATGGATTCAATGCAGAATTCTACCAGAATTTCAAAGAAGAGTTAATATCAATTCTCAAATTGGTCCACACAATAGAAACCTAAGGAACACTGCCAAATTCTTTTTATGAGGCAACAGTTACCCTGATGCAACAAAGAAAGAGAATTACAGACCAGTCTCCCTCATGAACATTGATGCAAAAATAATAAAATACTTGTAAACCAAATCCAAGAACACATAAAAAAATTATTCACCATGGTCAAGTAGAATTTATCACAGACATCCATTTCAACATATGAAAATCTGTCCATGTAATCCACCATATAAACAAACTGGAAGAACAAAACCCACATAATCATCGCATTAGATGCTGAAAAAACCTTTGACAAAATCGAACGCCCCTTCATGATAAAGATCTTGGGGCTATCAGGGTTACAAGGAACTTACCTAAACATAATAAGAGCAATATACAGCAAGCCTACAACCCACATCAAATTAAATGGAGAGAAACTCAGAACTCTTCCACTAAATTCATGAATAAGACAATGGAAAGACTCTTTGTTTCATTGTCCAATCTCCCATATATATTCAATATAGTCCTAGCTACAGCAATAAAACAACAAAAGGAGATCAAGGGGATACAAATTGGAAAGGAAGAAGTCAAACTTTCACTATTTGCAAATGATATTATAGTATAAATCAGTGACCCCAAAAATTCTACCAGGGAACTCCTACAGCTGATAAACACCTTCAGTGATGTGGCTGGATACAAGATTAACTCAAAAAAATTAGTAGCCCTCCTATATAAAAAACAATTAACAGGCTGAGAAAGAAATCAAGTAAACAACACCCTTTACAACAGCCACAAATAATACAAAATATCTTGGGGTATCACTAACCATATAAGCTTTATGTGACAAGAACTTTAAGTCTTTGAAGAAAGAAATTGAAGAAGATATCAGAAAATGGAAAGATCTCCCAGGCTCATGCATCAGTTGAATTAACAGTAGTAAAAATGGCAATCTTACTATAAGCAATGTACAGATTCAATGCAATACCTATCAAAATTCCAACATAATTCTTCACAGATCTCAAAAGAACAACACTCAACTTCATATGCAAAAACAAAAAACAGAGACAACTCCATGGCCATAGGTATCAGCACAGGCCACTCAGGCCAGCATGGCCCTAGTATCTGTATGTCCCTCAGACCCAGACATGGTCACAGGTAGTAACAAGGAAGCTGGGCATTCTTGTGGCCTTCGGTGGGAACTTGTGCCATGCACATCAACACAGACCTTGGCTGCAGTAAAACCACCAACCCAGTCATGTCCCTTAGCAGCCTCTAGGGTCTAGATGTCACCATGGCCCCAGGTGACTGTACAGGCCTCTCTGATAGGCATCACCCTAGCTGCAAGGTGGCCCTCAAATAACAACATGCCCCAGGTGTTCGTCCAGACCTCATACATCCACAAAGCCTTCAATGGTACCAGGAGTGAGCCATGGACATCAACACAGACCCTGGCTGTCATAGGGTCACAGACGCAGACATGGCCCCCAGCTGCAGCCTAGACATGGAAGCCACCCATGACCTCAAGTGGCAACATGATCTTCAGGCACTGATGTGGCGTCCTCTGATGTCAGCCTATATCCTGGGCATCTACACATCCTTCTGTGGTAACAGGAGCCATTGATGTTGACAAAGACCCTACCTGTTAGGGCCACAGACCAAGACATGGCATCAGGCAGCAACTTGAGCCTAGTCAACACAGACAATGGGTGGCAAAGTAGACTTACTTAGATTAACATGCCCTAGCCACAGCATGTCTCTTGGGCACCAACATGGCCACAGGTGGTGGCCCAGAGACTGGGAATCTGTGTGGCCTTTGGTGGTAACACAGGCCATGTCCATCAATACAGACCCTGGTTGTAGTAGGACCATGGACCTCAGAAGCAGCCTGAGTCCAGATGCCACCATGGTCCTGAATGGCAGTGGAAGCCACTCAGATCAGCATTACCATGGCTGTAAGGTGGCCCTCAGACACCAACATGGGCCTAGGTGGGGGTCCAGACTCTGGGGACTCACCCAATCCTCAATGGCAACAGGAGCCTTGGATATCAACACAGACTCTAGTTGCAATAGGATCAAAGACCCAGACATTTCCTTGAGGCCAAAGCTCAAGCCTGGACCTCTCCATGGCCCTGGGTGGCAAGCCAGGACACTCAGACTTGTGGTGGCATGGCCCTGAAGCACCAGTGTGGCCATATGTGGCCACCCAAACCTCAGGATCCTCATAGCCTTCGGTGGTGACATGAGCCACGGACATCAACACAGACCCTATCTGCACTAGGGTCATAGATCCAGGCATGGCCCCTGGCAGCAGCCAAGGACTGGATGTCACCATGACACCAGATGACAAGCAGGCCTCCCACACTAGCCTGTTCCTCGGCACCTTCATCTCTTTCCACAGGACATGAATTTCTCTTCCCATATCCCTCTATACATTTGCTCACCATTATGGCACCCAACTGCCCCATGCAGCAAAGCAATGAGCAGGCCCTTAGTTTCTTTTTGCCCAGTGAGGACAAACTACCCAGGGCTGGTGTGTGTGAGTTTATCTCTATCAATCAATATCTGAGTGAATTATTAAAGCTACACTCCACCTCAGTAATTTCTTGACTTCAAGGGATATATTGACAACAGGCAGGTTTAAAGTTCATACTATACTGCTGGTAGTAAACTAGGGTATGGTAAATGTGTTTTCCTATAATATCATGAGGAAATACTTCTCGTGAATATTATGGTAAACCAGAAAATTTGGTGCTATTTTCAGATTTGGAGCACTTTTGTTTGTTAATCATATTTTCACAACTAACCTTTTTTGGTATCTTTTCAATTTAAAGTTACAAATAGCTTTTTGAAAAGTCTGTTTTAATTTTAATAGCTGAATAGAAGCTTCACTCTGTATAAGGCCATTAATTTTATTTGATTTTTGTACTGTCTTTATTATGAAGTTCTTTCAAAATGCTTATAAAGTGTTGAAAACCTATAATTGGGACCCTATTTCAACATAATTTTTGCTTTCATTTAAATTCTCTCTCACCTCCTGACTTAAGATTCATAGAAATGTGTATGCTTCAGTGTTTATTCTGATTATGTAAGGTGCTGATAGTCATGTCTTTCAACTTTTTATAAATTTTATGTCTTGGGTTCCTTGGAGTAACACAAGCATAATTTTCAAGCAGATATAGTGTCCATTAAACAATAATTTGAAATTAGATGCCTTGTGAAAGAATAAACAGTAGATAAAAACAAGTCTGATAACACTTCTGATTAAAATAATCATTCATAATGTATGGGAAGGTTCCCTGAAGTTTATCATCTCATAAGTAACCTTCTGAACATCTCACGTCTAAGGACTGGTTTGAAGAATGCCATTATCTACAGCTATGCTTTTTCTCTTTCCTGAAATCTTTCCTCTACTAGATATACAATAAATAATGGCAAGGGTATGAAGAAAAACTGCAGTGTTCAAGTAATTAAAGAAGAATTCACTAAGGGAAAGCACAAACATATTATTAAAGGATTCCCCAAGCTAAGTTTTTATTTCTTGGAAATAATGTATACTCAACATTTGAGAGATTGAATAAAAAGCAAAAAAATGTTTAAAAGACTTGGACTCAATGCAAAATTTAATTACTGGATATTCTCAAAGGCATCCTGAATTAGAGGCAAAAGGAAAATTAGTAAAGCGAGCTATTGCTGGTTTCAGGACTTGGTATCATACTAGTACAGAAGTCTCAATTATATTTTTATAGAACTTCAAGATTATTGCACGATAGCTCTCCAAAGGTGTCATCAAATCAAGTGGTTGATGTGTCAAAGCCAAGTTTGTTCTTACTGAAATAGTGATGACTACTAAGGTTGAGTTTGTTACATTTTGAGTAAGGACAATATAATCAGTAAATTCCTGAGGTTTACAGCATTATTTACTTAGAAATTGTAGTATTACATTTCTTGTTGCTATGCTTAATGCCTATATAAAGCCAATTAAGGAAGGATTTATTTGGCCCCAAGTTTGGGAGTATAGTCCACCATGGTTGGAAAAGCATGGGGTCAGAAACAACTCTAGCTGTGGCAGAGGGAGCATGAAGTAACAGATTGCATTGTAGACTCAGGAAACAGAGAGAGAGGAATGCTTGTGCTTCATAGGCTTTCTCATTTTATCCATTTTTATTTTGTCTGCAACCTAATTCAATAGGTTGGTACTACCTACATTCAGGGAAATTACTCATAAACACATCCAGAAGCATATTACCTAGCTGATTCTAAATTTAACAATTTTGAAGGAATCATGATGGAATATTGAGGATGATGAGCATAGAAAAACATTTTAATTTGCATATTAGCTTTAGATCATATGGTTCTATAGTTATTCTGGTAATCAAAAATAACTAAAATTGTGGGGAATGTGACAAAAACTTTGTTAATCTCTATGTCCTTACTCAATACATGGTATAGTTCATAGGGAGAGAAATCCTACAAATGTCTTAAAATGTTTATTTTTTCAACCCTTAAAATGCATCACATGATTCATTCTGACTACATACTCCATGAATGTGTGAAGTGTGGTAAAATGATTGCTAACAATTCAGATCTAACCCACCTCTAATGAACTCTAGTAGAGAATAATAGGCTAATTGTTTTGGATTGTCAACAGGAACCTCTAACTTCCAATAGCAAAATGCTAAGTATGTCATCAGAGAACAGTAGAGACTTCTCTTTGCTGTAACATCCAACAGTTTGTTGAAGCCGTGTATTTTAAACATACCTTGATTAATGAGTCTCTTTCTTCTGTAACTATAGATGTTCCCTGAAACCTTTACCATGCCCTAACTTTGTCCACAGGTACCTGGAATCTGAGATCTGGGCTGTGGCCTAGTTACTCTTTTTTTTCCCAGTGGAGTCATCCAAGCTCCTGTAATATCTCCCCTTGGTGTGTAAGAATCTCTGTCTCTCTGAGCTAGTAGGTTGTCATGCAGTATCTGGCTCCTGAATCCTTATTGGTAAAATAAAAGGACAATAACATAGTTAAAACTACAGGAAGGCTCTTCCAGTCTAAGGCCTCAGTGTCAAGGCAGTAGCTGCAGCTGAAGAGGTGAAGTCATCAGCTGTGGCATTTATAGTATGAGGTGCAGCTGCTGTACCCCAGATAAAAAACAACAGTGCCCATAGAGCAATAATGACAGACAAGTTATGTGAGGAACCAATCTCTTTCTGATTGGATTTAATGCTTATTCCACAAATTATAACTGATGTGATATTAATTTGGTAATATACTTTTGCGTGGCTAGTTGATAAGCCCTAGGGAGAATTGAATGCTGTTATTCTAATAAGTGGATACTAACTAAATGAACTTAAGTCCTCATCTTATCCCACAGAGTCAGGAACCCACATACTCATCTTATCCCACAGCGTCATGGACCTCTCAACACCCACTTAAAAAAAATGTTAGTTGCATTGTAGATAGGGAATAATATGCAGATGCACTTTTTGGGGAAAGCACCACAAGCTACCAGCTCATGTGAGAAATAAAACAGAGACACACTCTCAGGAGTAAACATTTCAGCAGAGGCTCACAAGCTCAGGAGTAAATAACATAGCAAAGGCTCACACCGTCAGGAATAGGTAGTATAGCAGAGACAGACACATTCAGGTAAACAGTACAGCAGAAACATATAGACTCGGGAGTTAATAGTATAGCAGAGACACCACCCTCTGGAGTAAAGAATACAGCAGAAACCTACAATCTCAGGACTAAGGACAGCAGAGACTTGAAACTCAGCCTGCATTTCTCATTTCTCTCTTTAATTTTAAACCCCATTATTTTGAAAGTAAAAAATATTCATATATGAAAATTAACAATGCCTGAAAACCACAGTGTTGTGGAATGTTATTTGAACTAGGCAAAGATGTGTTATATTAGTTTCTGGTGTGGAGTCTTACTTTAACTGAGTAAAGGTGTGTTGCATTAGTTTCTTTTTCCTTGTTAACCATGTAAATATATGTTCATTTGTTTCACCTTGACTGCCTTAGGCACCTGATTGGTCTAATAAAGAGCTCAGTGGCCAATAGCTGGCAGGACAGGGATAGGTGAGAATTGCAGGCAGAGAGTATAAATAGGAACAGAAATATAAGATGGAGGGGAAGGAGAAGAGAATGGTTAGAGAGGGACGCACCAGGACCAGTAGCAAGGAGGCTCCAGAAACCATGGAGACAGCAGGAAAGCAAGATATATAGAAAAAAAGGGGAGATAGGGGTGGAGAGTTCTAAGGCAAAACGTACAGGAAGCAAAACAAGTTAAGTTATAGGATCCATCAAGAAATGGGCCTCAGCTAAGGCTGAGCATCCATAACTAATAAGTCTCCATGTTATGATTTTGGAGCAGGTTGGTGGCCTAAGAGAAAGCCTGTTACACTACACTGGTCATGAACTTCTGGACAGTTAGAAGGGACATTCAGAACAGAATCTGAGGCATTTACACTGGACTTGACACTGTCTGCACTGAATTTATTTTATGCTCTTATACACCATGAAACTAAAATCCATGCATGATGGAGTTGGAATGGGATTTTCATTTATCTTTTTTCTTTTTCAAAACCCGTGTTCATTACTTCTTTAAATCCATCCTTATCACCTGATATTTAACCTTTATTCCTTTTCTATGTTAGATACAGTACACACCTACACATCTCTTTACATATATACTCATTTTAATGTCCAGATTAAACATTAGGGAGAACATGCAGTGTATATCTTTATATGATTGATGACTTGTACTTATATACATTACACATCATCCATTTTTCTGTAATTTTTGTGATTAGCATCCCCTCTGTATGTGTGTGTAATAAACATATACATTTTTATTTATCAACTTATTGTCTTTTTACTAAAAATTGTTTTTTTCATTTCATATACCAAACACAGACCCCCTCCTCTAATTCCTCCTCCTGTAGCCACCATCCTAGCTCCCTGAGAACCTCCAAGCCCCTCCTCTAAAATGATAAAGCATTTACCAACTTATTTTCTATTGATATGTCTGTTAATATCGATGATGATTCAGTTCTTTACAATTGAAAATAAAGATGCAATAATATGGGGTACAAAAAAATAAATAAATAACTATTTGGAAATAACTGGGCTCCAATAAAAATTAAAATGTTTGTATCATATATATTAGGAGGAAAAACTAAACAATGTCATCTAAAGTGCCCAATTAATGGTCAAAATTTTAAAATAATGGTGTAAATAAAGTCTATAGAAATTATCTATAATACATACAGAAAATTAATAAATATTCATTTAAAAAATTCACTAATCTTTCATAACAACAATGAGAGCACATACTCTATGAAACAATAATCCTTCTTTATTGATTTTGGACAAAAGTACAAAGCCAATTCATTAAGGAAATGAAAGTTCCTTTAGAAATGTTTTTTAGAATAAGTAGATATCTACATTCAAAGAGTAAAGTTGGATCTTTTCAAGATACTATGTTCAAAAATTAACTGTAAACACATCAAGTTCCAAAATATAAGAACAAATGTTTCAAGGTTTTAGGATCAAACAGGAATAATTATCTGGGACTTTGAATTAAGTAAAGAATATTAAGATATTGAAGTAAAATTATAAGCAAATATATAGAAAATAGATAAATTCAGTTACATTAACATTTAAACTGATACTTCAATGGACACCATTGAAGAAAGGATGAAACAATTCAAAGCAGTTCTCCTTCCCAGAGAAGCGATAAGGAAAGATCATGAACCATAGGGTTCCTTCAGGTTTTTGCTTCACAAAGGAAACTGCCAGACATTCTACAGGACACAGAAAACATGACTGAGAAACTCTAGGCCTATGAGCTAAAGATGGATTCCCCAATGTTGCTGAAGAATATTGGATGACTGTCCAGGCAGGCAGCTGCCTCTGTCATTCTAGATTTTTGGAAGTTGCTTACAATCCTCTTCCTGTTTACTTACGTAATAGTCTATCCTTCTGTGGTCTTTTATGTAGTTGAAGACTAGTTATAATTATGATTTTCCTTGGTTATGATAAGAGATAAGGTAGATATGAAACCTTAGGCTTACAAATATAAGATAAATAGAATATTTTCTTTAATTTTGCCAAATACAAATAAACTAGATATTATAACTGTAATTTTTGCTTGATAACTCTTTGTTATATGTAATTTTATATGTTAAAGTTAAACTCTTCCTTTTTGATTAGATAGAAAAGGGAAGGTGCTGTGGCATGTTCTGTATGCTGTGAATGTGTTGCACTGATTGGTTGATAAATAAAATGCTGATTGGCCAGTAGCCAGGCAGGAAGTATAGGCAGAGCAAGCAGATAAGGAGGATTCTGGGAAAGGAAATTGAGTCAGGAGACGTCAGTCCACTCTCCAAGGAGTAGCATGTAATGGCACACAGGTAAAGCCATGGAACATGTGGAGACATATAGATGAATAGAAATGGGCTGAGCTTAAATGTAAGAGCTAGTCATGGGTAGGCCTGAGTTAATGGCCGAGCAGTTTTCATTAATATAAGCTTCTGAGTAGTTGTTTTATAAGTGGCTGTGGGGTCTGTTGGGCAGGGCAGGACCAGAGAAAATTTCCACTACAAATCCAGGTGGGCACAGGAAAACTTTCAGCTACACTCACAAGTGAAAATGGGTGAGAATTAGGTCAGTGCCTATGTGATTGGTGGTATAGTGGCTTTGGACACAGAGTGATCTAGGATGCAGTATCCCTCATATTTCATGCAATAGTCTATTACTGTGATGAGCAGAAGCAGAGACATACAATCTGTGGTGTCTTTCCTTGTATTTTCTCAACTATGTTTTGGGAAGACTACATGTTCTAGGTGGCTGTTATAGAGGCTATTATCCAGCACATCAGGACATGAAAAATTGTTCAGTCACATACAGCACAACGTTAATTATTCATTTCAATAATACAAGGAAAGCTACTACTTTTATGAGAAGAAAAAAATCAAGGACATTGTTTTAAAACAAGATAAAGTTTCACTTTCTCATTATTTTCTCATATTTTTCTACCAAAATAAGATCTTACAGCTGTGAGTGACATTTTTTTCTCATAAAATGAATCTTATCAGACATCATTTAGCCTATGGAAAATGCAGCAAAATTAAGTTTTCTTTTTACAAGAAAAAGAATGAATACAAAAAAACTATTCACAAAAGGTTGTATATTAAGTTTATGCAAAATGTTGAAGGCAGGCAAATACATGCAAGCAGAAAACAGTAGATACACAGGGCTGTGTGGTTAAGGAAAAATGAGCAATAATTGCTAACTGTGCCAGTGGCTTCTGTTTGGAGTGATTAAAAAAAAAACCTACAGTTGTCTGAATTGTTGGTTAAAACATTCTGTAAATATACTAATTACATTGAATAGCAAGGTTTACATGGGTGAAATGAATGTTTAGGAAAATATTTTCTCAACAATGCTATTCTTTTTTATAGTGTTGTATGTTAGGTAACAATGGTAGACACCACGTGTGACTGTAAGGATTCCACAACACTGGATTTAACGATGAAAGATTATCTTTGAAGCAAGGACTTCAGGCTTTTTCTGATCCACATTCTGATGATGGCACAGTGGCAATTTACTATAGCAAATGTCTTATATTCATGCTATTCACAATCTGGTAATAACAAAAATAATTTTGGAATATATGAAATAATGGAATATATGAAAATATTATCTTCAGTTTCAATGGCCTACCCTAGAGCAGGTATTAGGGGCCTTAAGGGTTCAGGATTTTTTTCATTCTTCAAACACTGAAAAAATAATATGAAGGGTATTTCTTGCATACTATTAAGCTCTTGATGTTTACCATATGGGAAGTTTAAAATGAGAAAATGGAAGTCAGGTATATTTATACTTTATTTATATGAAGTTATTGTGTTCTCTTTAGTGAATAGCATTGATAATTTTCACCAGTACAGATGTTCAAGTAGCCACCACTAGGATATAGATGTAGAGTTTGGGTGCTTTATATTCCTGTAATCACAGCGCAAGGGATGGCTAGGCAAGAAAATGGCCAGTTTGAGGCCTGACTGGGCTACATAGTAAATCTCTAAATTGAAAAAAAATATTACAGGCTGGAGGGCTATCTCTTTAATTAAGAGAACTTCCTGCTAAATGATGAATATTTGAGTATTAACGCTTATGAATAAAACTTCTACTTATCTTCAATAGATGTATGTTTGTTACCACTTGATAAATATCTATAAAATAACAATATACTCATGTTACTCTATATTATTAATTAATACCACAGAAAAAAGTTTGAATATTGAAAAGCATTCATATTTACTGTGATAGATGGAGTAAGCCAATATTTTAATTCTTTGCAAAGAGTTTGGATATTATCATTGTGATTGGTTTCTATGAGGACTCACTTTGTTCACTTTGAAGAAACCATTTTGTAAATACCCAAATGTGCCAAAGACATAGTCAGTTATTTTAAAATAAAAATGGTATCTGTGGAAAAAATGGATAATTCAGCTTAGCTTATAGCCCAGTAAAACAAAAGAGCTTTTTTCTATTCCAACCATTTCACTTGCTATGTACTCTTCATGTGTTAAAGAGAATAATAAAGACTTACACCTTCATGTTCAAAATTAATTATATTTACAGTGCTATTGGCACCTAAAAAAAACCCTAATACCAGGCACAAGAATCCCCTTTTTGAGTTGTTGGTAAAGACATTCCCATTGCTATTGTCCTTGGTATGGCCCAAGAAATTGAAGGTTAGTTCCTATTGTTAAAGATGCCATGAACTTCAGGCACAGGGCCAGAGTACCATGAGCTAGAATGAACCTGAATGCTTCTTCCCTGAGGACTAGAATTCATGGTACTGGAAAGTGTCATAAAAGCTTCCAGAGGAGGGATAAAACCAATAGTCCTACTCATATGTGATGCCCATGAAATGACCAGTATGGCATCATAATCTTAAGGGTGCAGTGGTGGCATGTATGCCTTGGTGATAACTAATAGCTCTCTAACTGGACTTAAGGCTCACTCAACAAGATGGAAATCATGCCTGGTACTGAAAACCTAGCCAATTGCCCAATGCTAGTAAAGTCATGGATCTTGGAGGATAAACTACAACCACCATTTGAGTAAACCAGAATCACTTCTAACTGCATTCTAAATAACTGTCCTTATAGTGACAGGTATGTGTAGTCCTCACCCTTTGTTAAGAACACTTTGCTTTGAACCAGAGGGAGATCATTATGGAAAACCTCAACTAATACAAATGCAGAGTTGTAGGGTTCAGTTCTATTAGATATATCTGCAAAACACTCTTGTGCCTAAGACTTAGGGACCATTGCTAAATAAGATGTAGAAAGATGGTAAGAGTCAGAGGATCAGGTAGTTTACTGTGAGAATGATCTCATAATAATGTCAGAAGCTACCCATAAAGCTTCACCAACATGATTGTCTAACATGAGCTGAACAAGGAAAATCATTGACATGACAAAGTGAATGGGGAAAATCCCAAGATGCCTCAATTACATACAAAGAACTAATGACAACTAAGGAAAACTGAGAGTAAAGGAAATAGTCTTCTGTAAGGAAGAGCATACCAATTTGTTATCCAATATCAAATAGTCATCCCTAAAAGCATACATACAAAGTAACATTACACAGACAAAGCTGATTATTCTTAAGAATGTGTATGTATATACATATACATATATGCATCTAACAACAATTTAGAAGAAAATGATTTGGAAAGAGAGCAGGGAGAAATATATGGGAGGACTTAGAGAGAGGAAAGAAGGAGAAATGATGGCATTATATTATAATCTCAAAAATAAAAAAAATGAAAAACAAAAACAAAACAAAAAAGCTAAACACTCAAATGTGTTAAAGATATACTCAGTATTTTTAAGTAAAAATGATATTGGGGGGACTATGGCTAATTAATCTTATAGCCCATTAAGACAAAAGTTCTCTTGTGAACATGAGAGATTGGGATGGTCGAGTTGAGGGAAGGATGGGAAGAGAGAACAATGGAAGAGATATCTTGATGGAGGGGGCCATTATGAGGTTAGAGAGAAATTCCCAAGAATCCACAAGGATGGCCCCAGCTAAGACTCCTAGCAATATGTGGAGAGGGTGCCTGAACTGGCCTTCTCCTGCAGTCAGATTGGTGACTACCCTAAGTGTTATCATAAAACCTTCATCCAGTAACTGATGGAAGCAGAGGCAGAAGGTGACAGCCAGCTCCAGGAGTCCAGTTGAAGAGAGGGAAGAGGGATGATATAAGCAAGGGGGTTCAATATCATGATGGGGAAATCCACAGAGACAGCTGACCTAGGCTACTGGGAGCTCAAGGAGTCTGGGTCAATAGCTAGGGAGCCTGCATGGGACTGACTTAGGCCCTCCCCATGTGGGTGACAGTTATGTGACTTCACCTGTTTGTAGAGCCACTAGCGGGAGGGTCAGTATCTGTTCCTGGCTCATGAGCTGGCTTTTTGGAACTTACTCCCTATGGTGGGATGTCTCACTCAGCCTTGATGCAGGGAGGAGGAGCTTGGTCCTCCCTCAGCTTGATGTGCCATGCTTTGTTGACTCCTATGGGAGACCTTACCCTTTCTGAAGGGTGAGTGGGGGGTAGAAAAGAAGTGGGGGGGAGGAAGGGGGAAACTGTAGTTGGTATGTAAAATAAATAAAAAAGACAAAAGCTCTTCCTTATTCCAACCATTTTGCATTCCGTGTATTCTTTTTTAAATTGAAAATAGATTTTTTTCATTCACTATTTCTGATTATGGTTTTCCCTCCCCAAACTCTAAGATCCTCCCCACCTCTCTACCCATGCAAATCCACATCCTTTCTTTTCCTCTCTCATTAGAAAACGAGCAGGCAGGCAGGCATTGGTGGAGCATGCCTTTAATCCCAGCACTCGGGAGGCAGAGGCAGGCGAATCTCTGTGAGTTCGAGGTCAGCATGGACTACAGAGTGAGTTCCAGGAAAGGCACAAAGCTACCCAGAGAAACCCTGTCTTGAACAACAAAAATCAGAAGAAAAAGGACTCAGACTCAAAGAAAAAGCACATCAAGTACATACAGACAAAGAACAAACAGACAGATATTTAGAAATACAGAAAACTCAATAAAAACAGTATTAGAAATCATAAAAAAATGCCTAAACAAAGCATTATAAGACAAAAATCCTCCAGAAACACCATTGAGTTTGTTCTGTGTTGGCCAGCTACTGTTCAGAGTGGGGCCTGCCCTTAAGTATAGTTTGTATACCTAGAAAAAGTCCTTTGAAAAAAATGACTTTTACTATGGGAGCATTTTTCAGGTGGAGATAGCTTCTGGGTTGGGAATAGGGGATTGTATCTACTTCTACTCTCAATGTTGGGACCCCTATCTGGCTTAGACGTGTGTAGGCCCTGGGTATGTTGCCATAGTCTCTGTGAGTTAATAAGTTCAGCAATCCTGTTGTGTTAAGAAGGCCTTGGTTTCTTGGTCGCTTCTATGCCCATTGTCTCTTTCAATCTTTTGGCCTCCTCTTCCAAAGAGTTCCCTGGGCCTTGCAGGAGGTATTTAATAGAGGCATCCCATTTAGGACTAAGGGTTCCAAGGTTTCTTTATCTTTTTACATTGTTTAGTTGTGGTTATCTGCATTTATTTCCATCTACCTCAGATAGAATCTTCTCTGATGATGGATGAGCAAGGTATTGATCTATGGGTGTATCAGAATGCCATTAGGAGTCATTTTATTGCTATGTTTCTTTAGCAGATTGCTAATACTTGATTTTCCCCTAGGCCCATGGCCTATATAGTCTCAGGTTCTTAGGCACCTGAGCAGTGTTAGGGATTGGTTCTATCTTATAGACTGGACCTTAATTTATATCAGATAGTAGTTGGTTACTCCCACAACATTTGTGTCACTATCTCATAAAATATCTTGACTAGGAACACTAGTAGGGGTAAAAACTCTAGTTAGGCATCAGTTCAACTTCTTTGAGTTTAGTGAGTTATGTCGGTATTGCAATAGAGCCCTGTTTGATCCTCCTACTCTAGATTTCTAACTGAAAACAAAAATGAAAATCTAATCAAGACAGTGTAAATGCATTTGTATAGTACTTGTGTATATGAACATATATGCATATACGTGCTGTGTTTTGATTCATCCTCGGGCACTAGCATTTATCTCCAACTGAGTCATACTACCAATGCAACCATTCAAGCAGCAAAAATGCAAATATTCTTACCATTTTTGAGAACATAGAACTGACCTTGTAAAACTGTACCCTGAAAAAGTCTTTGGTACTTTCAGAATTCTAAACACTATACATTATGAAATAAATATCTACAGGCATACAAAATGGACATGATTCATTAATAAAATTATATTTTGATTAGTAAATATACAGTAATGTGAATTAATAAAAGTGACAATACACATCTCTCAGATATTCCATATTTTATACATGAAGAATTTCTATTCTGTCAAGTCATCCTCCTTATAATTTAAGTTAAGACCATGTGAGTAAGGTAGTAGTAATAATAGTGATTATGCACATATCAATATATCCTTCTTTTTTTTTTTTGGTTTTTCGAGACAGGGTTTCTCTGTGTAGCTTTGCGTCTTTCCTGGGACTCACTTGGTAGCCCAGGCTGGCCTCGAACTCACAGAGATCCACCTGCCTCTGCCTCCCGAGTGCTGGGATTAAAGGCGTGCGCCACCACCGCCCGGCCAATATATCCTTCTTTACTTACATATATGTATAGTCTTTAATCTTATTAATATATCAAATACAACAAAAGTGAACTATTCCATATCTTCTAATCCAGTGTGAATCTAAAGGATTCTAACAGGTATCATTTGGTTCATTCAGTCATAAATTAACAAAGTCAAAATTGATTAATTCCATTTTTGTCACTGTTGTGTCCTCAATCATCATCATTTTCTTAAGCAATTTTTAGTTTGTAGAAATTATTAATGGTGGGAAATTCATTTGAGGTTTTACCTACAGAGTATTTCATTAAAAATGAAATATGAATTTGAAAAAGTTAATTGGCTTCTTTAGAGACATAGTAAGGTTTACTTTTCCATAACTCCACTTCGTCTTTAAAGGGCTATGATCTTGTCCTCCTGATGATAAACAGAATTGAATGTGGCATAAGTGCTTGATTGATCTAATATTGTGTGAATTTTTAAATAACTTTCTCAGAATAAGTAATGTCATTTTTGCCATGATTCATTATTCATGGGTATATGCATAATTGATGCTTGCTGAGAAGCAGCATAAATATATGTGACTATTATGTACAATGACTTAATTTTGTAATGTGAACACTGATCTATATACAACTTTGAGATTCTCATCCTACATTATGAATATTACATTATTTTGTTTCAGCTAAGCTCTGAATATAGGTTTTATTGTGGTGGGAAGAGCAGTGGGTAGAATAGGATTCTTCAAATCTGGCAAACAGTCTAATTTAGAGAAATTGTCTTTTCTGGGTCTTAGATTCTTTTGTTATAAAATAAAGAAGTTAAGTAAAATGAACTGAAGTTCTTTTAATCTGTAGTTTTGTGAATATAATGAGTGAAGAAGGGAACTTCTAACATTCAACAACAAAATTAAACCAGAAGCTAAAAATATAATCTATCACTGTACTTTTTAATGCTACCAGTAAGATTTTTGTGATACAGATTACAATTTCAGTTATATATGACTTCATTTTGGATACTTATTAACTTTCTATGCAATAATTTGAATACACTTACCTTTGTCTATGTGTCTGCCAATTTGAAAGGTCTGTTTAATGCATAAAGAAATTTATTACTACACTAAAAAATACAAATATTCTTTTCTTTTGAAATATTAATCTACTAGTCTAATAAGAATGTATTCTCGGGCTGGAGAGGTGGCTCAGAGATTAAGAGCACTGACTGTGCTTCCAGAGGTCCTGAGTTCAATTCCCAGCAACCACATGGTGGCTCACAACCATCTGTAATGAGATCTGGTGCCTTCTTCAGACCTGTAGTCATACATGCTGTATACAAAATAAATAAATAAATCTTTAAAAAAAAAGAATGTATTCTCAACTTGAAATCATCAATAATAAAACATAAAAATTATTAAAATAAGTGAACAATTTATAAGTGCTTTCAAATGGACTATAATATAGAAAAATATGAGATATTAAAGTGACTATAAACCAAAAGTCTACAATAAATAATTCTGGTGTCCATATCAGAGGAGCAGCACATGGCAATTGACTTCAGGGGATCACCCTACCAGGAAGTGAAACCCTGATGGGCATATCTCAAATAGACATTACTCCAGGACCACAGACTGTGGTGGTATTCTAATTGTACTGAAATGTGATTTTGATTGTATGTTAATAAATAAAGTTGCCCGGGGGTCAGAGCTATTAGAGCCATAGACAGAGTGTGGCGGTGGTGGCACATGCCTTTAATCCCATAGATCTCTGTGTGTTCAGGGATACAGCCAGCATTGGAGACATATGCCTTTAAGACCTAGGGGGTTGTACATTCAGACAGTGATGAGGCAGTCACGTGTTTGGGTTTACAACCAATGAGAAGGCAGAATGACTGGAAAATCGACTTACACACAGGAAATAGCTCTCTTTCGGGAAGCTGGGACACCGCAGGCGGAAGGGTGAGATTTTAGCTCTGAGCTCTGACCTCTCGGCTTTCTCTTTTACATTGTTTCTGTGTTTCTTATTTAATAAGATGGTTGGTTACATCTACAACAGACTCAAGAATGTCGTTTGCTTTTGCTGTGCCTTTACATGTTTGCCACTGCCATCTTTCTCTGGTATCTGGTATGGTGTGAATGGGTTTGGAGAGATCCCCAATGCCTGTAATGCAGTGTCCTTATCACATGGAAATATCCTGTTCTACTGGGCATTTCTACCTGTGAATTATTAAGAATATGATTCTTCCTAAGCTTTCCGGTAATTGATGTTAAATAATGTTAGCTTAGAGTTTTGATGATGAAAAATAAAACAAGGAAGTATCATACAGTTAGAACATATGAATTTCTATTGAGGAGCCATGTAGACAATGGCTTAGGTTAATGTTTAAAAAATAATAATTGAGTCTCAGGAGCCAGGTTAGCATGATTTCTTTCAATCTTAATATTGGGAGATGGGTTCACAGGTTTCAGAGTGAATCATAACTAAAACAAAGCTTTAGAATGACCCAGATTGGATTAAGATATTTTGATAATAGCTTTAAGGTTAGGGATAAAAATCAAAGCAGTTCAATCATTACTGGCTGACATACTTTCATTAAAAAGAATTGGTTGGTGATCAAAGATGATGTCTATTTCTTTATGCATGTTTCTACCCTCTATCTCCTGATATGAGAAACTATTGATGAGTGGGTATGCACCCCAAAGATTAAAAGTAGAGCTTTAAATTTTCATGCATAAAAGTTTAGGTTTGTGATTCCTTTAAGATCCCTTATAGGGTTACCTTTCAAGATAAGTAATAAAGTGATTGATCCTTTCTTTGTAACTGCAAAATGCAGCCTGCCAGTAAAAGAACTGACAGAGAAGAATATCTTGCTTGCTTACAGTCTGTTAATCTATAACAATTTGCTTAGATATGAATGTATGTGGGTTCTTGGGGATAATTTGTTTTTCACTTTTAATATGTAGAATGTTTAATCCTATAAGAGATATAGATAACAGGCTGTTTTTTTTACTTGTATTCATTGTAATCATTCACTTGAAAAATAGAATATAACCACATTGTAATTTTTATATTGCTTGAAAGATTTTTCTGAGGTACATAAGCTGTAAAGGAAAAAAATAAAGATAGAAGGAAAACATCAATAATGGGAGAATAAGGAAGAATAAAGAAAGATAGAGGGAACATTTCTGGATAGAGGTAAGAAAAGAGAATAAAGAATATAGAAGTAGAAGAAATCAGGAGACCATCAAGAGACTGTGTGAGTGTCTTTTCCCCTAACCCCCTTAAGTAAAAACGTCATAGTATGCCAACTTTCTGGATTCCCTTTGAGCCCTGTGCTGCTTGAAGCTGATCACCAGCCAGCAATATGATAATGTTCAAAGTTTATACTTATCAAGTTGAGTCATTGAATAGAATACTGTCCTATTTCAATATGCAATCTTGGCTACCAAAAAAGTTTAATTAATATTGATATGGGAAACTTCCATCTGACCCTAGGAATGCTGGTTTTTTTTCTAGATACACCAAGAGTGTTCTTCATGCCCCAGATTCTATCCATTAATGAATCAGGCATGTGTATTTTTATATATATTATTATTACATAAATGTGATGATTTAATTTCCAATATAATTTCACTTAAGAAGAACAGTACACATTTTCATAACAGTAATCAGTGCTTTGAGCACTGTTTAGAACTGTCCTAAGCAGATATCAATACTAGTCAAATAGAAATAAAAAGTCACATGACCACTAACATCAATAATATCTTTTAGAACACAATAGCTACTGTTTCAGGACACAGAGGGATTTTAAATTTGGGAAATGTGGGTCAACCAGATGATTCAGTGAGTAAAGGATTATGCTGCTAAGCCCAATGACCTACATTCACTCCTGTCACCTACACAGCAAGAGCAGAGAGTTGACTCAAGGAAGTTGTCTTCTGATGTCCACATGGATGCCACAGCACAATTCCCTGTCACAAAAATATTGTTATAAAATATATAAATGAAATAACTTTTCTTAGTTTTTATTTATCTAGGCACAAAATAATATACAATACGACTTTGAGGAGCAAGATCTACAGCATTCTCTACAAGGACATTTCAGGAAGGAAAGGAAAAATGTGGAGACAAACATTTCCTGAAATCATTTCTAGACAGGCATGGTGTCACATATCTGTAATCTTAGCAGGAACATCAGCAGTTCAAGGTCATCCTTGGCTATATAGCAAGTTGTTTTCCAGCCTGGGCTACATGAAACACTGAAAAACAAAAGACTAAATAAAAAGCAAAACAAATAATTAATATTTTATGTGCTCTTTTAAGATGAGAGCATTGCAAATCACAGTTGTGTATTCATATTATGCTTTATTGTATTTTTAAGGAAATAAAAGTATTGCTTCAAATTACTAGAAAAAACTGAGTAAATAAATTTCAGTATTTAGAAGCAACTATCCATAAAGTAACAAAACTCTAAACTGACAAAAACAGTTAGATTAAAAAATAAAGTAATTGAATGAAATTAAAAAGCTTCTCCATTGGAGGGAAAATGAGTTTTCTCCAATAGAGTAACACTGTAGGTATATCAAACACTACAGGATGGGACTCATGTTCAGGGGTAGCTAACCAACATATAATAGACTCCACATAATTTTGTGTATGCTTTTGTTTGGCTGCAGTTTGTGTTATTGGATTATTTTGTTTTCTTGGTTTGGAAATTTTTTGTTGTTGTATTGGATTTTTGTTTGTTTTTTTTTTGAGAAAAAACTTAAAGTTAGGTGGGTATGGAAAGGGAAAGGATCTGGTAGGAGGGGAAGGATATAATCAAAACATACTCAAATTTTAAAAATGTTTTAAATAATACAAATATAATGATAAATAAATAGAAAGAAAGAAAAGCTTCAAAGCAAACATTCAAGGGAAAAGACACTCTAGAAGATTGGAGAAAATTTTTCTAGCTAAGCATCTGACAGATTGTCAGTGTTGAGAATGTACTGAAAATATTCAAAGTCAAATACCCCAAAGTTAAATAACCCAACAAATAAATGGGCTAGTAAACGGAAAACATTTGAAGACCTTAGAACTTAGAAGACCAAGTACAAAATGCTAAAATGTTTATGAAAAACAGTTCAGCATTCTCACCAATCAAGAAAATATAAATGCATGTTGATAGTCTATCTTACTTCAGTCTGAAATGCCATCATTATGAAAATAACAACAAATCCTAGAAAGGATATAGAGAAAGGGGAACCCACATACCTGCTGACAAAATGTGTAGGTACCTTGATTTGCATTTTCAGCTTCAGATTTTTGCCATTGATAAATCACCTAGTCTATGATTGTTACAGCAGCTCCAATTAGGACATTTAACCTGAAGACTATTAATAAGAAAACATCAGGGGCTGGAGAGTTGGCTCAGAGGTTAAGAGCACAGGCTACTCTTCTAGAAGACTGGGGTTCAATAGACCCATATGGTGGCTCACAACCATCTGCAACTTGTGTTCTAGGAAATAAATGCTTTATAGACATACATGCAGGCAAAACACCTACAACACATAAAATAAAATTAAAGACTTAAAACAACAGCAAAAACACTAATTTGAGAGGGTTGAAGGAAAGTAATATCTTTAAGGGAACTGAAGTTTTGCTTTAAGTCAGGGGATGGAGAATGTTAGAGGAGATTAGTGATTGTGGTGTCAGAGTTCTAGAAGCATTGATATGTTGATAGTTACATAGCAAAGGACATTAAGTGCTGTGTGAAGGTACACTGCAAAGACTACAGTGCTCTAGAAAGCACATAACCTAGATGATGACAATGAACAGTGGACAGGTAAGAAAAGGTAGACATATTGCCAAATGTGGCTAGGTCTTAAGGGTGTTTAAAGTTAACAACAGTGATTTGAACCTGTGTTTGTGCATTTTTTCTTTAACTAAGAAGATAAAACATGTACTATATAGTGGATACCAGTGCGATCTAAGATATCTGCTATAAATGCCTCCTCTTACACAGAAATTTGCTCAAAGTTTGGGTTTTGATAGTCTAATTTGTTTACATAGTGTGTCAAAGCCATGTTTTGAGGCACTATCAAACTGGAAGGTGGTATAGCACATAAGTTGGTATACATGTTTTATACTACATAAGTTGGACAGATTAAGAATTTTTTGTCATTCTCACTGCTACAGAACACAACGAGTCCTTATAAATTAGATTAGTGTTCTTATAAATGTAATTCCCGAGAGATCCCTGTCCACTTTTTATATCCCAGCATAAACTAGTAAGACACAGTCTGTGGATCAGAAAGTAGTTTCTCATCAGTCACCAAATAGCAATCCAGACAAAGCTACAAATTTCAGATTGGGGCAACAATCAGGTGATGTCCTTTAAATATGTTTCAATGTCAGAGACTTTTTATATGTTATTATTATCCAATCTCACAATTCCTTCTGAAATAAGCATTTAATGTGTTATTAACAATGTGCTGAACTATACTTCTTCAAACAACAAAAATTTTATGTATTTTTAAAATATAATTTTGTCACTAGATCAATGAGTATATTAGAATTATATCCACTAACTAGAGCAATAAGATTCATGTAAACAAGTCAATTCTTCACAGCTCAAAATCACAATATACAACTCTGTCATTCTTCACCTTTTTATACTTTGATTGCAAGTTTTGAGGGGTGATTTTATAAAACTTAAGTGTACATTACATGAAAAATAATTTATGTAATAAAATATATATTCCATTTTGTATATTTTTAAAAATTTGAAATGTCAAGTCCTTTGTCATATTATTTAATTTTTACATTTATCTTGTGATATATATAGAGAGAATTTATACCTATTATGAAGCAAAATTCTAATTTGATATCCTTGCTAAAATGTTGACAATTAGTATTTTAGTAATGCTTATATAATTGTCTACCATTTATCCATTGATTATCATAGTTTTGTTTATTGTCTAGTAGGTTCTGTCATTTTGTTTATTTTCATCTATTTTTCCTAAAAGTTTTTTTATTTCTCTCCCTGCTAATAATTGTTGCTTTATGTTATATTATTAGGTAGAGAAGCTATTCACTTTCAGTCCCATTTGTGAGATTCCTTTAGTTCTAGGAGAACACACACACACAAAAAAAAAAAAAAAAAAAAGCACAGAATCAACTAACCTGGGCTCATAGAGGCTCACAGAGAATGTACTGCCTACCAGAGAGCTTGCATGGGACTGACCGAGGCACTCTGTACATATGTTACTGTAGCTAGAGTTTTTTTTTTATTTTTTGCCTTGCCCACAGTCAGGACAAATCTTTGTCACCCTCCAGTCCCACAACCACTCAGACCCCACCAAGTAAACACAGAAACTTATATTGCTTACAAACTGTATGGCTGTGGCAGGCTTCTTGCTAACTGTTTTTATAGCTTAAATTAATCCATTTCCATAAATCTATACCTTGCCACGTGGCTCGTGGCTTACCGGCATCTTCACATGCTGCTGGTCATGGTGGCGGCTGGCAGTGACTCTCTTTCCTTTTCTGTTCCCTTAATTTTCCTCTCTGTTAGTCCCGCCTATACTTTTTGTCTGGCTACTGGCCAATCAGTGCTTTATTTATTGACCAATCAGAGCAACAGATTTGACATACAGACCATCCCACAGCACTTTTTCTTTTCTTTTTTCTAAAAAGGAAGGTTTTAACTTTTACACATCTCCAAAGCCAGGTTGGTATATTTGGGAATTTGGGCGTAGCTTTTCTTACTACTTTTTGCTGGAGGGGGCGCTGTATCTTATGGAGACACAAAGATAATTTTAGGATCATGGAATAGTCTGTGAGGCTGTATTGTCTGAGCCAGTTGTCTTGAGATGATTGTGAATGTTGGATTATCTGGGCTATGGTGTTATCAGAGACATTTTAGGGGGTCTTGGCTGGTCAAACCTGATGTATCTTAATCTGGAACAAATCCATAGCCTCTGGCTTTCTGTGGAAACAAAAACAGAGCCTCCTTTCCAAAGCAACATATCCTTACATCCAAATTTTGAAGTCAAGGTACCTTTAAAATATATATTTTGGCATAACTCAACATCTTTTGTAATCAAATGCTTTTCTTCAGTTACGAATATCAAAGAGAATATAATCCAGATTTTCTGTGTGGTAGCCATCTTTATGTGGCTTATTTTTTATATTACCTCGAGCCTATTGCTTTAAACTACAGCATTCTAAGACTGAAACTGCGCTGTGGCTGCTGGCTCTGCCCACTTCAGCTTCTCAGAATGGTGGTGGTATGTTTTCTGCCAGCTCTGGGAGCCATTAACTCTCAGAAATAGTGGGTCTATGTTTTTATTCAAGCAGTATGTAGCCCAGAAAGCTTTTTTGTTTTGTACCAGCAAAGGCTAAATCTACAATGCAGCTTAATTTGCCACTTGCAGAGCCTCATTCCCGCCAAACTTTAGGTCAAGCGCACACGCCAGGAAACTGCCATAGTAGCTCAAACACACAGGCTGCCGCTAGCTTGAAAGAGACAACTAGGACCAGTTTTTAGCTCCGTTTTAGAATCTTTTTACTCAGATTTTAGGTGGAAACTCTTGCCCCATGTTGGGCGCCATTTGTTGCTGGAGAGGTTCTCTCCAGATTCCACCAAGCCCCGAAGTCCTACAACCCACATATAAAATAATCACTCAGATCCTTATATTACTTATAAACTGTATGGCCATGGCAGGCTTCTTGTTAGCTGTTTTTAATATCTTAAATTAACCCATTTTTATAAATCTATACCTTGTCACGTGGCTCATGGCTTACTGGCAACTTTACATGTTGTTTGTCCTGGCGGTGGCTGGCAGTGTCTCTTCCTGTTCTTTTTGTTTTCTCAATTTTCCTCTCTTTTTGTTTTGTCTATACTTCCTGCCTGGTCACTGGCCAGTGTTTTATTTATATAGAGCAATATCCACAGCATGTTACAGCTGTATAGCTTTATCTTCTTGTAGGACTCCTAACAGTCAGAGCAGGGGCTGTCTCTGACTCCATTAACTGCTTCTGGGACCCTTTCCTCCTACTGGTTTGCCTCATGCAGCCTTACTAGGGGAGGAGGTCCCTAGTCTTGCTGCAACTTGATATGCCATGGCTAGCTGATATACATGGGAGGCTTGCATTTCTCATACTAGAAAGCAGGAGAAACGGATGCAGTGAGGGGAGGAGGGTTGTTGCAAGGAGAGACTGAAAGAAGGGGAAACTGTGATCAGGCTGGAAAAGATAATTGATTAATAAAATAAAAAAGGAATAGATTGGGTCAATATTTTCAAGACTTTCATGTCTATAAAATAATTTTATATTTTTGTCACAATGTGCCTGTCTTCTCATTCTTTTGTCAAAAGACATTTTGTTGTTATCTGAAAACAAGACTATGATTGGAATATTTTTTTAGTATCTAAAGTATTGTATACATAAAGACAGGAAACACAGCTTATTTATGTTTATATTTACTAAGGATCTCCAGCAAGAATAAAATAGCATTCATATATGTATGAAGGCATTATATTGCTGACAATACTTCTGCATTACATTGATTTAATGTTATTTCTGCATCAGTTATTTCATTCTTCTATTTTATAGAAATGTACTGTGAAGTTATGGGATTATGAAAAATATTAAAGAGGAATGAAGCATCTCTCTGACATTAATAGACTCATATACTTCTTGATGTGATAGAGATATAGATTTGCCTTAAAAATGCAAAGGTGTTGCTAGTTATTCTCTTGACATGTAGAAACTGCTTCTCTTATGTAGCTATTGATTAAAGAGTATAGTATAGTACTGTGGACAAAAAATGGCAAGAGTCAGTAAAATTACACATCCAGTAATCTCTATGGTTCTAAAGGTCATAGACTAGTATAAAAACAAATGTAATGATGATATAATATGTGTTATTTTTTAGAGAATTTATACAAAATGCTCTGAGGTAATAATGAAGGCAATAATTATTTTTGATGATAGATGTTACAAATGAACTTAGCTTTAAGCTAGATATCTAAGAGTGAATAGAAATTTAGCAGAGTGAACCTATCAAGAGTGAGACTTGCTGGGCATGCCTGTGATCACAGCACTCGAGAGGCAGAGGCAGGCAGATCTCTGTGGTTTCCAGGCCAGCCTGGTCTACAGAGTGAGATCCAGGACAGGCATGAAAACTACACAGAGAAACCCTATCTTGAATAAACCAAAAAAAAAGTAAGAAAAAAAGAAGAAAGAAAGAAAGAAAGAAAGAAAGAAAGAAAGAAAGAAAGAAAGAAAGAAAGAAAGAAAGAAAGAAAAATGTGTGAGACTTAACATGAATATGAATTTGTTTAAAGAAGTACCAACTGCTTCCTAAATCTTTGAGGGATAACTCTAGCTACTAGAGTCAAGCAATGTAAAGATTGGCAAAACCCAATCCCTTATTAAATTCTTATCCTGGTCAAAGTAACATATATGAAACCATCAAGTGAATGTAATCTGATTGCAGTTAGTAAATGTGCTCTATACAAGATAATGGAAAGAGTGTTCTGGAGTGACTGTGAATGGTAGGGCACTTTTTTTTGAAGTATTAAAATATTGTACTTTTATATAAATATTTCTTTGATATAATTTCTGATCTTGATCATCTGAAAGGGTGATCTTTTTACACAGCCAATTAGAAGCAATATGTTCTAGAATTCTATTTTTTTTTTGGTTTTTCAAGACAGGGTTTCTATGTGTAGCTTTGTGCCTTTCCTGGAGCCCACTCTGTAGCCCAGGTTGGTCTTGAACTCACAGAGATCTGCTTGCCTCTGCCTCCCGAGTGCTAGGATTAAAGGCATGTACCACCACTGCCTGGCAGGAATTCTATTTTTTAAGAAATTTTTTTATTCATTTTACATACCAATCACAGACCCCCCTCTCCTCCCTCCTCCTACCTCCTCAAAGGCTTTCCCCCTTAACCCACTCTCCATTTGTTCTAAAATTCTATTTTTTAAGAAATTTTTTATTCATTTTGGTAGGGCACTATCTTAAATAGAATGGTAATGTGAAGACTCTAAATAAATAAGAGGAATAATGCAATAAAAGATTATGGAGAAGAACATTAGTGGGAAGAAGGGATATCGAGTGAAAGGCTGATAGAAAAACAGTAATGAGCAAATTACTTCCCATTATTAGAGATGTATAGAGATTTAAGAATTAAAAAACACACCTCTAAATTCTTTATTTTCATCTATTATTAATGCAAATTATATGGTTGCAAGTGAAAACCCCTGTGGATAGGCCAAACTCCAATCCTTTGAAAGATTAAAAAGATGTCTTTCATGACAGACTAAGTATAATGTGGACATGCTTTTAATCATGTCATGTGGAAGCCTTTTCCTCCAGCCTCCACTAATTTGTAGATGTTGTTGATTCCATTATCAAGTACCTTTACTTTAATTTCTGAGGAGATAATTTTGTATACTAAATTCAGAGAATAACATATTTTCAGTTTGAGCTAATACGGCTTCTGGAAGAGAAGCTATAAAGATGAAAAATAATTAAATTCTTACGACAATTTTATCTCTCCCAAATTTTCCTCAGTTAGCTATTTCTCTTATTTGTTCAACTAGGATAAAATATTTTCTAAGTAAAGTTTTATAAACAATAGTAATAATAGTTCATATATGCCAAGGAGAATAAAATCATTTTTTTTTCTTTCAAACTTTGATTTTTACAGGTATGACTATTTGGCTTCCTTTGGAAGCAGAGCAACAGGAAAAATGATAGGACAGATGCCTGTGAAGGAGGCAGACAGCATAGACCCAGGGCTGAGCAATGCCAACAGGCTGCCCCTGGGGTTTCCAAGGCCAATGATCCAGGCAAGTTCCCCATACCAGAACAATAAGTATTCATTACCTTCCCAAGGTTCTCAGTTCCAAGGATTTCAACAGCTTAGCAAAATCTCACCAAACAATTCATCTACTGATATGAAAAACTTTAACTATCAATTGTCAAATGTCAGTAATGACACCCAACAATCCAAAATCAGCAATCCCCAACCAAATGTGTCAAATTCTATCCGCCCACAATTCAACTGCACACAATCAATCCAAGACAAAATGATGGTGAATAGAGCCACCAGCTCTTCTCAACTGACTCCACCAATAATGACAGAAGCAGAAGAGAAATCCTGCAATACATGGAAGAATATTAGAAAATCATATGTACAGAAAAAGGTGCCAGTTCGAAAAGTGTCTCAATTTGTTCCTGATCAAGCACCTGATAGGAAAAGAACAACCCCTCTCAACCATGGACATGCCTTCCAAAAGTCAAAGCCAATAAATGGTGTCCACACTTGGTCATATAGGGACAGAGTGATTCACCTACTGGCACTGAAAGACTACAAGAAATCTGAACTTCTTGTTCAACTGCAAAAAGATGGCATCAAAATAAATGACACCAATTTTCTTGGAAAAATACTGCTGCAGGTGGCTAATTTGAATGCCACTACTTTGTCATATACTTTAAAAGACAGTATCTTCAAAGAGGTCCAGAGAGATTGGCCTGGTTATAATGAGGTAGACAAGCAGTCATTGGATTTGGTGCTTTCCAGAAAACTGCGACCGTTTCATAAAGCTACCAAGGCTACCCCTTGCAAAGAATCATCTGTAGTTTCTAAAATAGATGATGCATCATCCTCAAAGGATCATTTTCACTACTTGTCTAGTATTGACACTTTAATGAAAAACAAAGGTGGACTCTTTCCCCCTAAATCTGCTATACAGTTAACATCAAATGACCAAGTAAGTGGTAACAGTGAGAAATCTTTAATTCTGCCATGTTCTGCAACTGCTACCAAATACATCCCTTTACCATTGCCTACCTCTCATCTGCCAATCTCAAATTCACCACTGCTCATGAAATGCAATCATAATGTTTACAGTGCTCCAGAAAGATCTGGGACTCAAAATCCATGTGACAGCATCAATCATGACAGTGGCATGTTTGAAAGAGAGTTGAATAAACACACTTCATTTGAAGCTCCATCTTGTGTTTCAGTTCAAAAAAAGTATTCAAAGCCAATAGAAATACAGAATTTCATGCCTGAGAAGTTCAAATGTACATTTGCAAAGCGAAAAACAACCATTCCAAATTGCATTGCCAGCCCAATGGAGAAACAGAAGATAGATTTTAAAAAACAAGATGAAATTATGAAGTCAACTTCCAACAAGGAAGTTAAAAAAGTTTTCCCTGACTCTGGGAAGACATATTTTACACCTGGGACTCCAGATTATTTTGCTAATTATTCCATCATAGTTTCCTCTGACCAACGTCAGAGTTATGAGAAGGAATTCAGGGCAGATTATAATGAATATCAGGCCATGTACAATAAGATACAGATTTCATGCACACCAATCATTGATTTAGATTCAGAAAGAAAGGCCTTTTCTCCAGGATCAAAAGAATATCAAGATATTACTAAGAAAATTTCAGTAGCATATCAGAAAATGCGACAGCTTAATCCTAAATTTTGTGAAGAAAAAGATAGATGTGTGTTTCTTTACAACAAGCTGGTTTACATTAAGAAGTTAATAAATGATTTTGACCAGCAAGAAGTAAAGTCAACACAATAATGGAAGGTTTGAAAAAGAATAAACTTCGCTCATTGAAATTCCAGATAACTTGCTCCAAAATTCTAAAGGGATGGCACTTGCAAGTGTTTTGAAACTTGCAACAATGTTTAAATTTAGTTTGTTTTTTTATTTTTTTTGCATTCCTACAATTGTGAAGCTTCATTTTATGATTCTTTAACCTCCAATATTTGTGCTTCCAGTACATATTTCATAATGTTATGAACCCAATGTCTATGAAATAAAATTGTACACATATAAAAATAAAATGAGCAAGTTGAAATACTTTTGGATAAGCAGTCTCTCTTCTTGGACAGTCTTAATTCAAGTTAATTGTTCAAACAGAGGTTTAGAACTTTACACCTAGTACTGCTTCATATCTTGGCAAAACACCAGTTACAGTCAAATACCTAAAGATTTTGAACTATGGGGGATGTCTTAGTTGAGTTACTATTGCTGTCATGAAACACCATGACCAACACAAATTGAGGAGGAAAGGGTTTATTTGGCTTATGTTTCCAAATCACTGTTGGTCGGCAAAGGAAGTCAGGACTGGAACTCAGGTCAGGAACCTGGAGGCAGGATCTGATACAGAGGTCATGGAGGAGTGCTACTTACTGGCTTGCTCCTATGGCTTTGCTCAGCCTGCTTTCTTATAGAACCCAGGACCACCAGCCTAAGGATGGTCACACCCACACACAATGGACTGGGCCCTCCCCCCATGAATCACTAATTGAGAAAATGTGTACAGTCTGATCCTATGGAAGCATCTTCCCAATTGAGGTTCTCTACTCTTTGATGACTCTAGCTTGTATTATGTTGACATAAAACTAGCCCATACAAAGTTTTAAATTATTTGTATTCAAAATACTACTGCCATTCAAATAAAATGCCTTGTATTTACAAATTTAATTCTGAAATGTTTCCCCAAAGTTGTATCCTTTAGTTAATGTCTGTATCAACCATCCAAAAGAAAATTGATACATACCAAAGAAAGTAAATAATCATTATATAGTCAAGGAAGCCTATTAAGAAAACAAGCAATTGTGAAATCATTACCAATTTAGGAGTAAGCACACTTTCACCACCACTGAAGCAACCATGGTGTGGCTCTAATCTAGTTTGTTTCTCTCAAGGTTGTGAACATTCCTCAAGTTTACATTGATCTTTGTTTTCCCTTTAATACATCTGCTATGATTTAATTTGAAATGTCCCTCAAAAACTCACATTTTGAATGCTTCTTCCTCAGACAAATAGTGCTATATTGGGAGGCTGTGGAAACTTAATAAGAGTCAAAACTGACCTTGTTAGATATAGGTTATTAAGGGTGGTCCTTTAAAAGTTACTGAGTCCTTGGTTCCTGTCTAGCTCTGCACTTGCTGGATCATCATTACATGAATAGCATCTACCACATAGTCTAACTGCTGGGAATCAAATGTCTCTGCCATTGTTGCTGCACCATGATGGAATAAAACCGTGAACCCAAATAAACATTTTTCCCGTAATTTTTTTCTATCAGGTAATGTGTTCACAAAGATTCAAAATTAAATAATATAACACATGTTAAGAAGCATCCTGAAAATTATCATTCATAGTTTTTTTCATTTTTTGTTGAAAATAGGTTCTTTTCTTATAATACATCTGAACCACAGTTTCCCCTCCCTCTTCTCCTCCTACCCTCCCACCTCTCTTCTCCCTTAGATGCACACCTTCTCCATTTCCCCTTCAGAGAAGAACATGCCTCTAAGAGATGCTAGACAGACAGGACAAAACAAGATACAATATGACAAGGTGAAAGTCTTCGTATCAAGGCTTTACAAGGCAACCCATTATAAATATGCTGTTATAATACACAGTTGTTAGCTGTGACTTTCAACCAATCTTACAGACTAGGATTTATACTATTTTGTTTTATTTATTGAGACAAGCTTTCTCTATGTAACAGACCTGGCTGTCCTGGAAACTGCTCCATAGAGCAGGCTGGGCTTAGACTCATAGAGATCCACATGCCTCTGCCTCCTGAGTGCTGGGATTAAAGACCTGTGCCACCACTGCTCAATTTATTCTTTATTTAAAAAAGATCCCTTATTATTTCAGGGTGTATCTTTTAACACTGTAGTCTTAAGATTCTATCATAGGATTGATCATTTATATCTAAAGCAAAATATTTGAAAATTTAGAATTTTATATTTAATTAATATACTCTCTAATGTGTCAGTCCTATAACAGTTAAAAAGCAAAAATAATTCTCATTTTTAGTAGTACTGCTTTTAAAAACAACTTATTAGAGCATCCCTTTAAACTCTACATGAGTAAGAAGTCCATTTCCTTCTAGTGTATAGTATATAGTTTATTTTGGATAGTGTACAGTCTATCTGAACTTTTGTAAAGTCAAAAAGTAACTTTCAAATCAGGCCTTAGACTTCTGTATTACAGGACATAAATTTTGTTTTTTGTTTCATTTTTTGTTTTTTTTCTTTTCTATTTCCTTTTATTTCTTCTTCACCCATACAGTACATCCCAACTGCATCCTCCTCTCCAAGTCCCCACCACCACCTCCCCTCTTTCCTAGATCCATTGCTCCTCTGTTTTCCTTCAAAAAATAGGAGGCCTCCAAGGGATATCAACCAAACACAGCATAACAAGATGCAATAAGACTAGAAACAAATCCTCATATCAAGGAAAAGCATCCCAAGAGCAAATAAAACAGTCAGAGACATTCTATCTGTACCTCGGCTATTATGGAACTTTTAGAACATGATTTTTGAAAATTTATACCTTTTGCTTAAATATTTTTCTTAAAATCAGTATAAATCAACATCACCAACATATTTATTGGCTTGTGACTGATTAAATACTTCCCTCACTTTTAGAATGAAAATAGAATTTTTACTTACTGAATGATACTATTAACATATCTCATTCTAGAGTCATTAAAAGTAAGAATTCCTTCAGGCTACATACGTATTTGTTAGCATTTATATTTACATTCCATATACATGACCTTAAAATTAACGATGTGCTTAATAAAACCTCTGTGCTATTTCTGAAAGGGCAAGGTAGCTTACTTTGCTTGACAAGTCATACAATTTGACCTTATTTTTGCCAAGATGAGATTTTTGGCTAGTGCCATCCAATGTATAAGCTCAGGAAGCTTCATCTGACAGTCCAAATTCTGAAGTCTCTACAGACATCTCACTGTGGTTGATATATTATACACCCCAATAAAACTTACATGGTGATCAGAGCACAGAACAGCCACTATATTAGACATAGAGGCCAGAAAGTGGTGGCACACATACTTTTAATCCTATCATTTTGGAGGCAGAGATCTATCTGGATCTTTGTTGAGTTCAAGACCACACTGGGAAGAGAGCCAGGCATGGTAGCACACACCTTTAATCCCAGCACTCAAGATCTCATGTCTTTGCTTGAGAAGGACCCATGCCTTTAATCCCAGGAAGTGATGGCAGGAAGCAGAAAGGTATATAAGGCATGAGGACCATGAATTAGAGGCTTTTAGTGGCAGTTCAACTGAGACACTTAAGGGTGAGGTCTCAGAGACTTTCAGTCTGAGTATTCGTGGAAAGAGGAGTGGTTGAGGAGTTGGTGAGGTAAGGTTGGCTGTAGCTTGCTCTGTTTCTCTGATCTTTCACCTTTCACCCTAATATCAGGCCTGGGTTTTTTTTTTATTAAGATTCATGTTACATCTCACAGTTCATGTATACCCTACCTGAGGATTTCCTCAATAGGAGATATTTTGTCTGAGAGTGGAAAATGGAATATATATTTACTGGATTTTAGTAGCTTTATCTAGTGAAGGGGATCCTGTTGGGAAGGACAGGTTGGGAGTATCACATTTTAACAATACAAAAAGTGACATACACATATAAGACTACATAGTTGTTAAACACATCGAAGTGTGGATTCAGCCTAAACTCTCAGTAAATGGAGGCAGAAACATCTTTCTTACATGAGGGTTTCTGCTGCAGTTTCAAGGAAGATTGTACCAAAATAGTTTATGTGCCTAGCAATGGGTTGGGTGCTTGAGAAAATTGATAATGGTTGTTGATTTAGGACAATTCCATGAGTTAAAAATTAATGAAATGCATTGCTGTAATAAAGAGGGCCTTGTAGATTCTGGGGGTGCAGGAAAGGTAAGGAACAATTTATAAAAATTGACTTACACAGAGTTTGCTCCTGGCACTATGCTAAATTATTCAACTTAATTTTTGTTTTAGTTCATTTTCACAGGAGCTGTCTCTACAGGAGAACAGTCTTCAGGCCATAAACATTGAGGGGAGAGGGAGAAAGTGATTGTTGGTATTTTCTGCACACACTGTTAACATATTTACTTGGACAAGAGGAAGACTTTGCCATTCCTCTGAGCCTCATCATTCCCATGGAGCTGAGCCATTGTGGTCTTTGACATAGTCATGTTCATGTCAAACATTACACATTCATCAGGTTCTGTACAAAATCTAAGTTAGGTACACAGTGATTTTTTTTTCCGAGACAGGGTTTCTCTTTGTAGCTTTGTGCCTTTCCTGCAACTCGCTTTGGAGACCAGGCTGGCCTCGAACTCACAGAGATCCACCTGCCTCTACCTCCTGAGTGCTGGGATTAAGGGCATGCGCTACCACCGCCTGGGCACAGTGATTTTATTGCTATTCAATTCTATTCTAGTGAACATGATAGAATATTGAAACTTCTTGTTCTTGGATTAATTTGTGCACAATAACCATCTTATCCTCTTTTTTTCTACCTTCCCCCAGCAACTGGTTGATAGTATTCTGCTATCAACTTCTGTGAGATCAGCATTTTTAGATTCACATAAGAGTAACTGAAAATAATTTGAATATTGTCACTATAATTAAAGAATACATATGTGAGATGTTATATGTGCTATTCTGTAGCACGCTTTCTTTTAGGCTACCAACCAGCTCCCAAATCACAACACAGAGGCTTATTACTAGACATGAATGCTTTGTCTTAGCTTATGCTTGTCCCACTAGTTGTTATAACTTAAATTAACCTGTTTATATTCATCTACATTTTGCCTTAGAGCTTTATACCTTTCTTTCATTCTGCATGTCTTACTTCATGTCCATCTGTCTGGCAGCTACCTGGCTGGCCCTGGGCATTTCCCTCTCTTTCTCCATAGTTCTCTTCTCTCTCATTCTCTCTCCAGCCTAGATGATTCCTCTTACTTATTCTCTATTCCTCCAGCTTTACCTATTCTTCTACTGCCTAGCTATTGGCCATTCAGCTTTTTATTAGACCAATCAGGTACCTTAGGCAGGCAAAGTAAAACAGCAACACATCTTTCCATAATTAAACAAATGCAAGATAAAACAATTCTAACACACTTTTATACAGATAAAATAATATTTCACAAAATAAACAAATGTAATACATCTTGACATAGTTAAAATAATAATCCACAAGACTATTCAACCAGATCTTATCTTTAAACAATGAATACACAAAATGAAACAATGTATTTTACATAGTAACATATATTTATTATTTTTAAGTACAAAATGATAAAGTCATTAGAATGATTTGCATTTCCCTGAAGACTAAGGATGTTAAACATTTCTTTAAGTGTTTTATTTTTGGTCATTTAATATCCTTCTGTTGAGAATTCTCTGTTTTGATTTGTATCCCATTTTTTTCATAGGATTATTTGTTTGTTTTTTTTGATGTCTAGGTTCTTGAGTTCTTTATATATTTTGGAGATCAGCCCTCTGTCAGATATAGGGTTGGTGAAGATCTTTTCCCATTCTGTAGACTGCTGTTTTGTCTTATTTACTGTGCCCTGCAATTTTCTACATTGACATCCATTTATGCCAGCACCATTTGTTGAACATGCTTTTTTTTCTATTGTATAATTTTGGCTTCTTTGTCAAAAATCTGGTGTTCATAGGTATATGGATTATTGTCAGGATCTTCAATTTGATTCCATTGGTCAACATGTAAATTTTTAAGCCTATATCAAGCTGTTTATATTGCTATAGCTCTATAGTAGAGCTTGAAGTCATGGATGGTGATGCCTCTAGAAATTGCTTTATTGTAAAGAATTGTTTTAGCTATCCTAGGTTTATTATATTTCCATATGAAGCTGAGTATTGTTCTTTCAATATCCGTGAATAATTGTGTTAGGATTTTGATGGGGATTGCATTGAATCTGTAGTTTGCTTTTGGTAAGACTGCCATTTTTACTATGTTAGTTCTACCTATCCATGAGCATAGGAGATGTTTCTATTTTCTGATATCTTCTTCAATTTCTTTCTTCAGGTTTTAAAGTTCTTGTCATACAGGTCCTTCACTTCTTTAGTTAGAGTTACCCAAGGTATTTGATATTATTTTTGGCCAATATCAAGCTGTTTTTTATTATTATACTAGAGCTTGAAGTCAGGCATGGCAATAACTCTGGACTTCTTTAATTGTAAAGGATTATTTTATCTATCCTGTTTTTTTTCTATGTGAACTTGAGCACTATTCTTTCCAGGTCTGTGAAGAATTGTGTTGGGATTTTGATGGGGATTGCATTGAGTCTGTAGATTGCTTTTGCCATTTTCACTATGTTAATCCTATCTATACAAGAACATGGGAGATCTTCCCATTTTCTGATGTCTTCAATCTCTTTCTTCAAAAACTTAAAGTTATTGTCATGAATGCCTTTCACCTGGTTGGTTAGAGTTATCCCCAAGATATTTTATATTATTTGTGGTTATTGTAAAAGGTGTTGTTTCTCTGATTTTTTTTCTCAGCTCATTTATCATTTGTACATAGGAGGGCTACTGATTTTTGAATCTTATATTCTGCCACATTACTGAAGGTTTTTGTCAACTGTTAAGATTTTCCTGGTAGAATTTTTGGTGTCACTTATTATGATATCATATTATCTACAAACAGTAAAAGTTTGACATCTTCCTTTCCAATTTGTATTTCCGTGATCCCCTTTTGTTGCCTTATTTTTCTAGCTAGAAATTCAAGTTATATACTAAATAGATATAGAAAGAGTGGACAGCCTTGTTTTGTTCCTAATTTTGTTGTTGTTGTTGTTTTGTTCCTAATTTTAGGGGAATTCATTTGGGTTGCTCTCCATTTAATTTGATGTTGGCTGGTGGCTTGCTGTATATTGTTCCTTGTATTCCTGTTCTCTCCAAGACCTTTATTATGAAGGGGTGTTGGATTTTGTCAAAGATTTTTTCAACATCTAATGAGATGATTATGTGGTATTTGTTCTTTCAGTTTGTTTATATTTTTTTGTTTCATATGTTGAACCAACCCTGGATCAATGGGATAAATTCTATTTGATCATGTGGAATGATGTTTTTTATGTGTTCTTGGATTCTATTTGCAGGTGTTTTATTATTTTTGCATCAATGTTCATGAGGGAGTTGTGGGGCATTTACCCACTAACCCCACAGCTCCCCAGAGTTTTCCTGAGTGTGAGCAGCAGGAAATATTAGATAGAAGGATTTATTGCGGAGAATATCGCGGAGATAAACAGATAGAAAATAAAGGATAGCCTCGAGAGGGCCTGGAACCTATTTCAAAGGGCCCTGACAGTCTCTGCCCCAGGGTTTTTATAGAGACACCAATGGGTGGAGCAAAAGACCTCCTCCCCCAGCACAGCCAAGTGCAGACCATCTCAGACACCTGCACTCAAGCCCGTGGTCCTAATCATCCTCTACTCGGACCTGCTGGGTAAAGCCACGAGGAACCTGAGAACGGGCTCCCACAGGTCCCCCCTTCTTAATATATATATATATATATATATATATATATATATATATATATATATATATATATATATATATATATCAAACTATTAATGGCTTACAACAATCTCCATAGCTGTTACACCTCCCAGTATGGAGTAGAGGATGATATAGATGGCATTTCTCTTTTGAATTAGGTCCAAGGTGACTACAGCAGTCTTAGCTGCCTCAAGCCCTTTCTAAACCAAAAACTCTTAAGGCAACTACAAACTTAAAGAATCCCTTAGCTTCATCATTATCATTAACAGGTTAACATAAATATTGCTATACATAGTCGCAATTCTCTCAATCTTACAACTCAAAGCAAACTCTTAACAGAACCATTTGAATTAGCATATATGGTGCTATATATAGTTAACCATTTTCTCTGTCTTACAACTTTAACTCAATCATTTGAATTTTTTGTTAACAGAACGTAGGAAAAACTTCGATGTATTCACATCAAACTTAAATATTTCCTTAACTCCACAAAACCAGGGTGCATTAATATCAATAGGTTTCTGCAAACATAATTCAATCTCATAACTCCTCCTTTTCTTTATAAATTTTTAAGCAAAATCTCAAGCTTAGTTATAAAACCCAAATTTCTGTTTAAACAGTTCCATTTGTAACACAAAACCAGTTCCATAAGTAATTCCATTTTTACATAAACAGTTCCACAAAACAATTCATGAATCACCAGTTAATAAAGCATATATGCATACACAAAACTGCATCTTGATTCTAGGTAGAAATAAATTTCTTCATTTAAACAGTTCCATTTTTAACCCAATTCCAGAAAACAGTTTCTAGGTCATTACTCAAAGTAAGCTCAAAATTGTCCCATTGCAATGAAATCTCTATTATTTATTTCACTTCTTAAGTCTTAAAATTCAAAGTTAAATTCTGGTACTAGCCTTCCAAATATGAGAAATCCATAACCAAAATCTTTTTGTAATTTTATCTCATTTTAAGTTCAAAAAGTTCAAACAAGAAAAATTCTGGTATCAGGCTTTCACTTCCAAATATGAAGAGATGTTTTTCAACCAAAACTTTTTGCAGTTAATAATTTTTGTTCAAACAATTGTCTCTGAACTTTTATTCTCAAGCCAGTGACCTTTTTAGGTACAGTAGTATTCTAAACCGCACCGTTTTTGATGTTAGCTCAGGTTTTTCTGTGTTGCGTCGATTTTCCACAGATCTCAGCTGCGGATGCCTTGTGCTGGTTCTGGCGTCTGCCATTCTTAGCTTCTTAGCTGCTTCTGGAGCTTTTAAAACCATTCAGACTGCCTATTTTGCAGTCTACTGGGACACTAACCTGTGTCTCGGGGTCTTTCACCATATACATTAAGAATAGACTCACACTCAACATTTACACTTTACAAACTCACATAACATGTGCTTAAGCATAAACTCACTCAACATTTACACATTTTTACAAACTCACACATAACATATTTACATCTACTTATTTGTACTTTAAGGAAACCATAGAACTACTTTAATAAATATATTTCTTATTAATTCTTATATACTTATATTCATGCCATCTTCTTATTTCTTATTTAAACTTACATTTACAACTAGCATCTTACAAGCTTATTACTACATGTCTTAAGACTACCTTAGATACTTCTTGCAAGCTTATATTCTTAAAGAAACTCTATTGGTTTATTTTACAAACTTATATAGGGCTACCATTAGCATATATTTAACTTAGCAAACACCTAAAGATTTCTTAACACAGAGATCTAACAAGAGAATTTTTACACACTCACATATCTTATTTTCATCTTTTTCTACTTCTTACTCTTAATTATTATCACTATCTCTATTTAGAAAGATTCTCTTAACTAGACAGGAAGTACATACATTTCTAAAGTTTAGAGTTTATAGTCAGCTTTGCTATACAACACTGGGATTTAGTGAGTGTTGTCATTATAGAGCTGTGATACTTGCTAGGGGATTGTAATATTCTTAGGATGAAGCCACACCCCAAAGTTGCCGAGTTCTCTCACCCTTTCCGGACTGGCAGAGATGCACTGTCAGCTGTAGACAGTCTTTAACTAGAGGCTGTCCTTTCACCCAAATTCATAGTAGTTCCCCCATAAGTGCTTCAATTCAGACAAACATTTCTATTACAGCAGTATTTTTGGTTCGTTCTACCGAAAAACTTCTTCAGGCTGAGTGTGAAATTACCGTACTTAGCTGCTCTGAAGCTCTTGGCCAAATACTGCACAGCTATTAGGTGATATAAAGTATTTTTCTAAAGAAGCTAGTAAAGCCAAAAGCGGCACAGCTCTGAACTCACTAGAATGTTTGCATTAACCAGTGACAAAACCTCAGAAATACTAATCGAGCCACTTTCATTTTGGTTCCTTTATAGGGACATCATTAGAGCTGAATTTTCTTAGTTCCATGCTCCTTACCAGATGCTCCAGTAACCACCGAGCTCCATTCTCCTCTTGTGAAAAAACACAAACATGTCCTCAACCCCATATTAACACAGGATCAGGACCCTTCCATAATCCCGAGCAGGGATCTTTCCATTTCACTTGAGTTTCAGGATTTAGTATTTTCACTTCATTAGCATTAACTCCTGATGTTATTAGCAGCGGTGATATTTAGCATTGACTTCTTATAAGGAACTTTCAGGTAAAGCAACTATTTTGTAAGACAGCTAGATTTTCTGAAGTTTGTTTCCCATCTATAAAGCAGTCATTTCTTTTTTGAATGCCTGTTTCCTTGTCTCCTTATTAGATTTGCAAAGGAATTACTCATTGCAGGCAGTTTGTTCAAAAGGCAAAGAACTTTTTTAATTTCAACATAAGTTTCTTCATATCTAAGACAATGTTCAGTGTATAAACTACTTTCCCTTGTTGTAAGGATTTTAAAGTGGCTTGTTTGCTCTTAAAGGTAGCTTTTTGTCATCCAACTATGGTAAAAAAAAAAAAAAAAAAAAAAAACTTTGCACAGCTATTAAGGTAAATAAGGCATTTTACCAATCGAGCCCCAAACCACGAAGCACCTAGTTTTGTATCCTTTCAATTTTTCATCAGAACTGACACTTAAACCCTTAGACGATTTTCCTCCTTATTTTTAAAAACTGTATTTTAAGTTGACCATGAACGTATTTTTGAGCTGATAAAAGTGTTTCAGGGCAATGTCACCATGTTTAGCAGAAAAACTACCTTTCCCAGAATTCATTTCCCTTATATCAGTCCATAATAATATCAGTCCCACATCAGTCCCTTATATCATTTTCCTTATATCATTCATTTCCCATAGTTCTTTTCGGGTCTGAGAGTCAACTGGTTCTCTTTTACTAGACTTGCTTACAAATTCTTGCCCGGGAGGTTTGAATAAAGTTTTTTGCTTTTGCAACAGGAGATTTGAACAAGCACTTTACATTTTCAGCTATGGGACATTGGGGGGTTTCTGGTCTCTCAGCTGGCTTCAACAGGTGTTTCTCCTTCATCAGACACTGGCCCCGGATCAGAACCACACCTGCCTCATTAGCCGGCATTGAGGCTGACATTTATGATAGCAACTTTCCTCGGGGCTTGTGTTTGTTTTAGCCAGTCAGTGAAAAACAAGATCATGTACAACAGCTTTTCCATAGCTCTTTTGGAGAGATTTTCTCCCACTGATCTTATTCTCATTTTCCTTGTTCCTCTCCCCCACCCCAGATGCAGAGCTTCAGGTATCTGTCTGCGGCTCTGTACCTCTGCTAGCTGCTTTTGGAGATAGGGACTTTTTTTCTCCACCTGAATCTGCCTCAAATTCTAGCAGCTTTTTCAGGTCATGCATTTTCTGGGGAGGAATGTCCCTTCTCTTTCTTCAGAGTCTTTCTCCCAGACAGTTCCCAGTTTGGTCTCAGTTTATCCCCTCTACCCCAGAAAAAGTTTCTGACACTACAGTGGCGGGTTTCCCTGCTACTGAAGGTAGGGGTTTTTGGTCCGTTTCTGTTTTCGGGGGTATGTGTGGTTTGCATACAGACTGAAAAATCTAACAAGGGAGGTTTTTGACATTTCTAAACTCCCATTAGGACAGGTGCTTTGCCTCATCAGGCCTTCACCTGGCCCAGTCCCCCAGTGGGTTGGGATTGCTTGTCTGGGTGCTCAAGGACAGAGTTTATGCCAGAGGCAATCACCCCTCAGGGCTACACTCCATCTCATAGGGAGTCAGTTGAAACAAAGCTTTTCTCAAAGAGATGCTTTCTCTGACAGAAAAGAAAGCTTTACTCCTGGATAGTTCTGTTCTGCCCTGACTGGGCTCTTTCCCCAGACAGCATTCTGACTCGGCAGCACGACTGCTTCAGACACATTTCAGCTATACTGTTTTCCCAGAAAGGTCCTTTCTCTGATAGGAAAGCTTTTTCTCTGATTTCTTTTTGCAGTTGTGGACCTATCAACCCGGGACTTGTAGGAAAGTGGACAACTGTGCCGTTCCCACCGGCTTTAGCTTTGTTGGTTCATTTGTAATCTTCCCCTGGGTCTTGCACCTTCCTGCCTCAGCTCTGTGCTCCAGGAAGTTTGCAACTGCAGGAATCCTAGTATCCCTGAAATGCACTCCAACTCGGAGATGCTGGCCAGTTGCCCCTGGGTTTTTGGTCAGAAGTGAGGAGGATACAATGCTAAAAGTTTGCATTGCTTCAGGGGATCTTTGCATTAAGGCCATTAGGAGCACCTTTTCATTCTGAAAGCTCACTCAGAAACAAAACCTTTGATGCCTCAGCTTGGCTGTAACTGAAAAGCTTGGTTTTTCTGCTTTTCTCAGGCAAAGTTTCCTGCCCTTTGGGGCTCTCTATAGCTCTTCACACTTACTCTCCCCAAGCATTTCCCTCAGGGTACTCTGACCCACTTAGTCTTTGACTAGCTTGAAGAGACAGATCTTAGAAGGGGTTTTTAGAAACTTGTCCTTGCCTTCCTCATTGCAGGGATGATTTTTAAAGCTTGAAAGAGAACTTAGAGGTTTTGCTGTCTTAAGAGGTTTGTTGTTTTCTCTTAGAGCTAATCACAGGTGGTCCCCATACTAATATCTTCAGGTGATTCTAATTTTTGTCCTTCTGAAAGAGTTCTGAAAGGCTTTAGTTTTTAAGTTTAAGAGAGCTTTTGAGAAAGATTAAGGCTTTTTAGAGAGATTTCCCCCCCCAAATTTTCCAAGAAAAGCTTTATAGTTTAAGAGAAAGATTTTTTTTTCCAGGAGAAAGACCAACTTTTCCCAAAACTTCTCAACTTTAAACTTTGACTTCTTACACCCCCATTTTTGCTTCAGGGAGAAAACACTTTCCCCTGCCACTTGGACTTAGCATTTCAGCTGTCCCCAGGTCAAAAGCTTCCATAAGAAACTTTTTCTTCCCTGTAAGCTCAAAGAAGAGCTTTTTTACTACCCATAAAGCCCAAAGAAAGCTTTTTCCCCCAGTTTGCATTCATAGCCCCCAAAGTTAGAAAATTGAAGAGTTTTTCTGTCTAGTTGCCTTACTTATTTTTTCCTACACAATCTTACACTTCTAAGTTTTTCCTATATTATATTACTACCCTATACCTTATACTTATTTTTCACAGATAGAAATTGAGAAAGGGATAGAAGATAGAAAATTTTGACAGAAGAGAATTTCGCTGTAGCATCGGACATCCTTCCAATCTGCTTTCCTTTTCTCTCGATGATAAAACCCCTGCCTCTCAAAAATATATATATAAATATATATTTTCCATAACACCGGCATGTCTTTCCACTGGCAGGGCTGACTCAGCACTTTCACCAAAAACTCTGTAATAAAACTATTATTTTCCTTTATCTTTAGTCCCCATTACTTTGTCTTTAATCCCCCCTATTTTTAGTTCCCCCTTTTTTCTTTAGTCCCTTTTTCCTCTTTTTTCTTTAGTCCCTGTTCATGGCGCCATTCTGTGGAGTGTTTACCTACCACCCCCACAGTTCCCCAGAGTTTTCTTGAGTGCAAGCAGCAGGAAATATTAGATAGAAGGATTTATTGCTGAGAATATCACGCAGAGATAAATAGATAGAAAATAAAGGATAGCCTCGAGAGGGCCTAGAACCTATTCCAAAGGTCCCCGACTGTCTCTGCCCCAGGGTTTTTATAGAGACACTAAGGGATGGAGCAAAAGTCCTCCTCCCCCAGCACAGCCAATTGCAGACCATCTCAGACACCTGCACTCAGGCCCGTGGTCCTAATCATCCTCTATGCGGACCTGATGGGTAAAACCATGAGGAACCTGAGAACGAGCTCCCACAGGGAGTTTGGTCTGTAATTGGATATCAGGGTAACTGTAAGAATTCAGTAATGTTCCTTCTGTTTCTATTGTGTAAAACAATTTGAAGAGTATTGGTATTAGCTCTTCTTTGAAATTCTGGTGGAATTCTGTGCTGAAACGTCTGGCTCTGTGCTATTTTTGTTTGAGTGACTTTTAGTGATAGCTTCTATTTTCTTAGGCTTTATGGATCTATTTAAATTGTTTATCTGGTTTTGATTTAATTTTGGTATGTGGTACCTATCAAGAAAATTGTCCATTTCTTTTAAATTTTCAAATTTTGTGGAGTACAGAGTTCAAAAAATGGCCTAATGATTCTCTGGATTACTTCAGTGTCTGTTGTTTTGTGCCCATTTTCATTTCTGATTTTGTTAATTTGGATATTCTCTCACTGGCTTTGTGTTAGTTTGGATAAGTGTTTACCTATCTTGTTGATTTTCTCAAAGGACCAACTCTTTGTTTCATTGATTCTTTTTATGGTTCTCTTTATTTGTATTTTGTTGATTTCAGTCCTCAGCTTGATTATTTCCTGTCTTCTACTCCTCCTGGATAACTTTGCTTCTTTTTGTTCTTGAGCTTTCAGTTGTGCTGTTAAATTGTTAGTGTGAGATTTCTTCAAATTGTTTATGTAGGCACTTAGTACTATGACCTTTCCTCTTAGCACTGCTTTCATAGTGTTCCATAAGTTTGGGAATATTGTGTATTCATTTTCATTGAATTCTAGGAAGTCTTTAATTTTTTTCTTTATTTCTTCCCTGACCCAATGGTAATTCATTTGAAAGTTGTTCAGTTTCCATGAGTTTGTAGATTTACTGTAGTGTTTGTTGTTGTTGAACTTTAACTTTAATCCGTGATGATCCAATAAGATTCAGGGGGTTATTCCAATTTTTTTTAAGTATCTGTTGAGATTTGGTTTGTTTTTGTATAATATTAAAGGTCCAGCCTTAATATTGTAACTTGCCTGGAGCCCAGAAGATATGTTACCACTCCAATAGCGAGAATGAATCCAGATGCATGAAGCTCTTTTGTCCAATTCATTTATTAATCTGCCACCACCATTCAGTCACCCATTTACCTCTCTCAATTCTCTTAATTCCACCCTCCTTCTCTCAGGACTGGTCTGTACCCTATTCCAAGCAGCAATATCCCATATTTTGTATACCACACAAGTTTGTAGAGGCATCCTGGCAATTTTATTTGCAACCCAAAAGGAGAGAGATAAGAGTGTAGTCAGTTAGAAGTTGGAATATATAAGAAAAGGAATTTATGTGCTGGAAATATATCCTCACTGTGGTTAGGTGAAAGCATTACAAGTCTATCATAAATGTGTTCAACTATAAACTTACAGGTGATAGGGAAGGGGATATCTATCTATTGTGATACCTCAGTAAAACATCCTAGTCTATCCCCTACAGACAAAGAGAAGCTTAAACCAGGATTCCTAAGTGTAGATAAGAACTTAGACCCTTTTCCCACAGGTGGCTGTATCTGCTACAGGGACTTTGGAAAACACAGTCAGGATATTTGACCAAAAGGCTAAGAAGGGAGGCTGGTTAAAATAAATTATATGGTCTGTGCCTTTAAGAACTAGCCTCACAAAGAAAGGGGAGTGCTCCTTCCAACCTCCCTGCAGTGAGTGAGAGATTTGGAATAGCCTCCCTGGAGGCTTTTAAACTTAGAAAACACCTTACTTTTGCATTCTGTACCTAAAGTCTCCAGTGGCAGCTTTGGGGACAGGATCTAGGCACAACAAAACCCTCACTCTATTGTCTCAAAAAGGGGGCCTTCGACAAAGATATCTCAATATAGATAGACCCAGGCCAGTTTCAAGTCCCCAGAAATGATGGTGCCAGCCCCAGGAACTCAAAAGAACAGAGTCAGGATGTGTGATGGTAACCAATTAACCACTAACCACAAGATACCCCTCTCCAGAGATAACATGACCAGACCCCAGAGATGAGTTGTAAAACTCCTGACAGGGCAAACAGATAAGCTAGAATAAGATAAAGTCTAGGCCCGGGAAAAACTGGACCAATCAAGGATGGACCCGTACTAACCCCCTCCCCTCTAAGAAATTTTATGGGTTTTGCCTATAAAAACTAACTTCCCCAAGAAAGAGTAACTCTTCCCTGCCTCACTTGAGATGGCTTGAGATGAGTTCCCTGTCATGACTTGTAACAGATAAACCTTGCCATTGCATTCTGGTATGCTTGTCCTTGGTGGTCTCTTTGGGGGTTAAGATCTGGGAACAACATCTATAAGTTACCAAAAGTTAAAACTGTCACTTTATTCCTCTGCTGCCAGTTTCCTGACAGGGCAGGGGAGGAGTACTGATACCTAGTCAATCTGCATCACAGCTTGAAGCACCTAGGAGGGGAAACACTTTTGACCTAAGAAGTTCTCTGGGATGGTGAGAAAGAGGGAAAGACCTTGATTTGCACAATAAACAAAGCTTGTTCTTCTAAAGGGCAGGTACTAGGTCTGTGAGACTGGTTGTCTCTGAAAGGACAAGGATGTTTTACCTTAGCTCTGGGGTGGGGGCAGGGTGGTTTCAGGCATCTAGCAGATAACCTGGTAGCTATCTATTCCTTGTTTGTCTTTTAAGGTTTTGTTTGGGGTTGTCTCTATCTTAGGAAGTAGCTCATGGAGGATATTTTCAAAAGGCAGATACCCAAAACAAATGCTAAAGAGTGGCCTGGAGCTCAGAGGAAGAAGATTCTGTCTACATGGTTTATCCAGGTACTTTGAAATAGAGGTTCACACACACATACAAATTTTGGGAGAATTATGAGTGCTAGGAATTCACAGCAAGGCACAACTGCATGTTAAGCTACATAACACCAATAGTCCCTGCTAATTGGTTTCCCACTCAACTGAGCCTTGGCCTGGTCAAAGTATAGCATATAATATACAGCTGGAATTCGATTTCATATTAGAATTTTGGTTTGCCTGTGGTTTACCACAGTTTGTGACCCAGTATGTAGTCAGTTTTAGAGGTTCCATGAGGTGCCGAGAAGAATGTATATTCTTTTATGTTTGGGTGAAATGTTCTGTAAATGTCTATTAAGACCATTTGAGACATAATATCTGTTAGTTCCCTGATTTCTCTCTTAGTTCGCTGTCTGGCAGACCTGTCCATTCATAAGGGTAGGGTGTTGAAGTCTCCCACTATTAATGTGTTGGGTTTGATGTGTAATTTCAGTTTTAGCAATGTTTCTTTTACAAATGTGGGTGCCCTTGTATTTTGGGCATCTCTTTTGATTAATTTTAGTTTGATGTCTATTTTATTAGATATTAAGATAGCTATACCAGCTTGCTTCTTAGGTTCATTTGATTGGAAAATATTTTCCAGCCCTTTACTCTGATGCAATGTCTGTCTGTGAAGTTTAGGCATGTTTCTTGTATGCAGCAGAAAGATGGATTGTGTTTTGATATGCATTCTCTTAGCCTGTATCTTTTTATTGTCCAATTGAGTCCATTGATATTAAAAGATATTAATAACCAGTGATTGTTAATTCCTGTTATTCTTTGGTTTTGGTGGTGGTGGTGGTGGTGGTAATGTGTATGTGTGTTTCCTTTCTTTGGGTTTTGCTGGTGTGAAATAGTCTATTGCCTATATTTTTGTGCATGAGGCTAACTTCCCTGGGTTAGAGTTTTCCTTCTAATACTTTCTGTAGGGCTGTATTTGTGAATAGGTATTGTTTAAATCTGGTTTTGTCATGGAATATCTTGTTTTGTTTGTCTATGATGATTGAATGTTTTGTAGGGTATAATAGTCTAGGGTAACATCCATGGTCTCTTATTGTCTACAAAATGTCTGTTCAAGACATTCTGGCTTTTAGAGCCTCCACTGAGTAGTCAGTTGTAATTCTGATAGGTCTGCCTCTAAACTTTACTTGGCCTTTTTCCTTTGCAGCTCTTAATATTCTTTCTTTATTCTGTATGTTTAATGGTTTTAATATTATGTAGCATGGAGACTTTTCTTGGATCCAGTCTGTTTTGTGTTGTGTAAGGTTCTTGTATCTTCATAGGTATTGTTAGTTATTTAGCTGCATTGTGTTCTTACCCTGCAAGGAAATGTCATGAAACACGACAGAATCCACTTATAGAGTTTATTAGAGATAAAGGGACAGAGTGTGCAGGCCTGTGGGAGAGACACGTGCATGGAGAAGAAGAAGGACTGGGAAGCATGGCGCTCCACTTTAAAACTGGCTGGGGGCGTGGCCAGGTCACGTCACTACTCCACGTGTGTGCATAGATCACATGGTCACGTTGCGCGCTTACGTGGCCATGTAACGTCAAGGATCCTGGTCACGCGAGACGCCTTGACCCGGAACTTGCTAGGCAGAGGTGTCCGGTTCCGCCGGGTATCCTGGTTACGAGAGACGCTTTGACCCGGAAATGCCTATCCTGACCTGGAATTGGCTAGGTGGAAGTGTCCGCCCGGTATATGCGACCGTGGGGGCGTGTTGTGAACCCTTCAGGTATGTCTTTCTTTATGCTGGGAATGTTTTTTTTCTATGATTTTGTTGAATATATTTTCTGTGTCTTTTAGCTTGAATTCTTCTTTTTCTTCTATCCCTATTACTCTTGGATTTGGTCTTTTCATGGTGTCTCAGATTTCCTGTCTATTTTGTGTTGAGAATATTTTGGATTCAACATTTTCTGTGACTGATGAATCTATTTCCTATAGTGTATCTTCAAACCTGAGATTCTCTCTTCTATCTCATGTATTCTGCTGGAGATGCTTGCATCTATATTTCCTGTTTGCTTACCCAGATTTTCCATTTCCAGAATTCCCTTAGTTTGTGTTTTCTTTGGTGCTTCTCTTTCAATTTTCAAGTCTTGAACTTTTTTTTTCACCTGTTTGATTGTGTTTTCTTTGCTTTCTTGAAGGGTTTTACTGATTTCTTCCAATTTTTTGTTAGTCTTTTCCTTAGTTTCTTTAAAGGAATTTTTTATTTCCTCTTTCACAGCCTCTACCATCATTATAAAATTGTATTTAAGGTTGTTTCTTGTGCTTCATCTGCATTGGGATGTTCATGTCTTGCTGTTGTAGGACCACTGGTTTCTGATGGTGCCATATTGCCCTTTATGTTATTGAATGTATTCTTACACTGGTGTTTACCCATCTGTTCTTCCAACTGGTGTGCAATGTGCTTGTGCCTATAAGGGCTATGGTGTTGTGGGAGAGAGCTGTCCATTGGAAGGGTGCTAGAATTGGAGGGGTTGGGTGGCAGATTGGGTCTTGTGGAAACATAATCCAGTGGGTGACAACAGTGGTGGTGTGGCCTGTCCACAGGTCAGTCACCTGCTGGTCGGCTGTTGAAGTCTGTACCACAGTAATGTAATTCCATCAGAGTTGGGAACAGGGCCCAGTTGCCTTGCTGGGGTTGATATGGGAGTGGGAAGGGCAGGAGATTTTCCCTGTGGCTTAGGGCCCAAATATTTGGTCATTTTATCTGGGAGAACAGTTACTCACCTGTTCTTCCAACTAGTGTAGGTAATGCTTGTGCCTATTGGGGCTACTGATTTTGCCAGGGATGGTTGGCCAAGGAGAAGATGCTAGGGTAGGTGGGGTTGGGTGGTGTAGTGAGTCTTGTAGGAACAGAGTCCAGTGGATGGCAATGGTGGTGGTATAGCCTGCCCACAGGGCTCTTTCCTGCTGTTAGATGTCTATTTTTAACACTAAAAACTCAAGAGTCAACTTATTCTTTGTGGTGGTATTGTGTTCCCCAAAATATTGTGCATCCTAATAAAATTATCTGGGGTCAGAGAACCAGAACAGCCACTAGATACAAAGGCTAGAAACTGGTGGCACTCACACCTTTAATCCTAGCATTCTAGAGGCAGAAATCCATCTGTTCAATGATACAGCCAAGCATGGTGACTCACACCTTTAATCCCAGAAAGCGAGCCTTTAATCCCAGGGAGTGGTGGTAGAAAGCAGAAAGGTATATAAGGCGTGAAGACCAGGAACTAGAAGCATTTGGCTGGTTAAGCATTTGACTAGTTAAGCTTTCAGGCTTTGGAGAGGCAGTTCAACTGAGATTCATTCTGAATGAGGACTCAGAGGCTTCTAGTCTGAGGAAACAAGACCATCTGAGGAACTAGCGAGGTGAGGTAGCTGTGGCTTGTTCTGATTCTCTGATCTTCCGGCATTCACCCCAATAACTGGCCCCAGGTTTGTTTTTATTAATAAGACTCTTTAAGATTCATGCTACAATTCTTAGTGTTTTTAGCAGGTATAGGACTCTGCATTAAATATCACACTAAAAAACAAAACAAAACTTCCCCAATTCAGACTCACAATAACACTAGACTATGAACATAAATATAAGAGACAGTTTGGCTACATGTTCTGCTGTGGATATTGCTCTGTATAAATAAAATGCCGATTGACCAGTAGCCAGGCAGGAAGTATAGGTGGGACAAGGAGAGAGGAGAATTCTGGGAAGTGGAAGGCTGAGGCAGAGAGACACTGCCAGCCACTGCCATGACAAGCAAGATGTAAGGTACAGGTAAGCCACAAGCCACGTGGCAAAGTATAGATTAATAGAAATTGGTTAACTTAAGATAGAAGTAGATAACAAGAAGCCTGCTGCGGCCATACAGTTTGTAAATAATATAAGTCTTTGTGTTTACTTGGATGGGTCTGAGCCGCTGCAGGACTGGTGGGTTAGAGAGATTTGTCCTGACTGTGGGCCAAGAAGGACCAGAAGAACTCTAACTACAATATTCATTTAGTGAAACATTAGAAATACATTTTACAGGAGGACCTGTTACCTCTGCACAAGGTATGTTTGTTATTATATTTAAAAAATATTTTGAGATTATAAACCATAAATTTTTGATCAGATTTAAAGTATCAAGTATGTAAGACCTCAAATCCAATCATAAAGTGAATGGTTATGCCCCTAGCAGATTTGTGCCACTATTTCAACAGTGAGTACACGTAGTGGAAACTTGCTTTACAGTTCATGTAGTGCATAGCTTGGTAAGTCTGTCAGTGACTTTTTTCAACCTTGTAGATGTAACCAATCGTATTATTAAAATAAGAAACACAGAGCCAATGTAAAAGAGAAAGCCGAGAGGTCAGAGCTCAGAGATAAAATCTTTCCTCCTGCAATGCTCCTAGCTTCCCCGAGAGAGGGGGTTACTTCCTGTATCCCTGTTTAAATAATCTTTCTGTTCTGCCTTCTCATTGGTTGTAAACCCAACCACATGACTGCCTCATCACTGCCTGTAAGTACCGCCCTCCAGGTCTTAAAGGCGTATGTCTCCAATACTGGCTGTATCCCTGAACACACAGAAATCTACCTAGCTCTTCTAACCACCACGCTCTTCCTATGGCTCTAATAGCTCTGACCCCAGGGCAACTTTATTTATTAACATAAAATTAAAATCACATTTCAGTACAAATAAAATATCACCACATTTCCCCTTTTCTATTTTAATAAAAAGAAAAAAGGCAAAAAGTTATAACTAACAAAAGAAAAACTATATACAAAAGTACAATAACTATATACAATATATACAAGTAACAAATACCTAAACGATGTCTAGTCCATTTGTATTTGACAAATCAGAGAAAATAATTCCCTTATCTATCCTATTTTAGTAAGTCCAAAATGTATCTAATTCACTTTCTATCCTAATTAATCTTCAACTATAACTAACTAATCTTCAACTCCCTCAGAGACCCAAGAAGGAAATAATATTAGCTAACAAAAATAAAAACAAGAAGTGCACAAAAGCAACTTCCAAAAATTTTGTGAGTTGACAGAAACAGCCAGCTGCCTGGACAGTCACCTGAGGTTTCTCCACAGTGTTGGGGCATCATCTTCAGCCTATAGGCTTATCGTATCTGACAGACTCATTTGTGAAGTAGGTTGTACACAAGGTCAACAGTTCAACCTCACATTGGGTGAGAGCAGTCCATATACCAGAAACACCTGAATTCCACTAGTGTCATGTCATGATTCAGGATTTTAAATTCTGGAAATTGTTGATGGTTTTTGAATTCAGCTGTCCATTCTTCTTGGCTGTGTATATATGGCTTCATCTAAGCATCCCCTTCTCCACATCCCTCTATTAAATGCCAGTCTACTATTGAGAGGCGTGAGCTTTCAGTTGCTGTTCCATTGCACAACAGAAGCCATCGGCCCACTGCCTGTTCAGCTGCCTTCTAAGAAAAGGGTACTGTACCTTTTCCAGATTGTGAAGGCGACTTCAGGGATGGTGCCATATTGTCCTGGCCTCAGAAGATGCCTTTTGATAAAGCCATAACCACACTTGTTTTGGCAGGAATCAGTAGTCCTTTGTTTCGTGTTCTGTCTGTCCATTTTGTCCTGTTGATTTGAGGATACTTTGTTGTCCAGTGGCTAACTTTTGCCACAATGAAAATTAACTCCAAATGCAGTTTCTTCAATGCCCATATTTTCTCTGAAGTAGATTGGTACTGCCAGGAGCCGACATGTCTCAAAAAAGAAAAATTTCTAAGTTATTAAAACATTTTAAATGCCATATTCGTTAGATCTCTGAAGGCTTTGAAGATGACCTGTCTAAAATATATCTGCTCAATTTTTAAAAACATATCTAATATGACTACAATTTCTATTGTAATGTCTAAGTACTAACTTTCATTTCTTTATATCCTAATAGTTGGTAATAATGTAAAGTATTTAAAACTAGTAATTGTCTTTTTCTTTTCTTTTCTTTTTTTCTTTTTTTTTTTAAACAAGAACCTTAAATCTAATCTCCTTTGCTTAGCCTTTTTCCTAACCCTTGACAACAACTTGTAACCAACCGCCCTAAACAATGAAAATTATCCCAGACCCAAAACCCATTAAAAGAACCAAAAAAAAAAAACCACCCGCCCCACACCACCTCTTTGGGAATGTGGGCGTCATTCTTAAAATTGCTTCCTGCTGGGTATGGGCGAAGTTATCTTTATCCTGAAAGAAAAATTTAAGTTAATTGTCAAATTCTAGGAAAGGTAACTATATCCTTCATTATTATCCAGTCTGTGTATAATGCCAAAGTTCAGGGTTTATCTCAAGTCCTTATTCAAGTAGTCTTTGAGACTGGATCATCTCAGCTAGTCATCTCAAAATTGCTCTGAGCACCTTGTAGTTCAAAGCTGATCTGTAGATGATGTTTGTCAGTTTAGTGATATTATTATTGTCCACGTGGAATTGTTGTTGTTGTTGTGGGGCCCCATTTTCTTCCTGGAGACTTCAGTTGATGTTAGGCTTGGCCATGATTTCCTGTAGAAAACTGATAAGAGACTCGAACACAAAGACATATATATGCAGCTAATTGAAGCCTTTTTTCTAGAATTAGTTAGTACTCTATATGACCATTCATATCTTAACAAAGTTTAAAATGTATATATATATTAATCTTGTAAATTTTGATATAAAATTTATACTTTAAGAAAAGTTTAAAGAATCAGAATAGAATCAAAGAGTTGAGATTAGTAATAGAATAGTCCCTTAATTAATTTGGCTTTTGTCCTGTCCCATAGCAGAAAATGGCTCTTTCTGGCATGATACAGGGAGTTTGTATTTTCCTTTTAACAACATGCTTGAGTTTAAAGAAGGAGAGAGCCATTCTCCAACTCCAAAGTCAGCTTTAAATTTTAATTGAACTGGGACTATTAGAAAACCAATAGTGTTAAATCTTTAGAGAAAAGCAGAAACAAACATTTAAGAAGACATAAAATTTTTTAGATAATATATACCCATATGCCGTTTCACTCTGTTTCCTGGGATTGATGATTTGTCCCTTTTCTTCAGTTGTCTCATTTGTCTTGTGTTCTTCAGATTCCCTAACCTTCATCCTCCTAAAAGACAAAAACAAAAACCTTCCCCCAAGACTAATTTTGGGGATGTTCCTTTTTGGCAAGTTATTATCTGATTAAATGAAAAGACATGTGTTATAGGTACAAGTTAGTTTAAATTGGATGTTCATGCTGGTTGATGAACTATCACCTCCTCTAATTAAGAGGTTTCTCTTGTTCAAATCAAACCTTTATCAATTTTGATGGTACCCACAGCTTATCTTCTCCTGTAGAAACAAAAGCAAAACCTCGTCCCCAACGTAATACATACCCTGGCTTCCATTCTGAGGTCAGCACATCCTTAAAGTATATAGGCTGATTTAATTCTGTAGTTTTTTCTATTATCCAATGTCTCTCTGCAGCTGTTGTTCCTTTCTCATTGGCATTCAGAAAATTCAAAGTTAGAAGAGCATTATGCAGTCTATTTCTGGGGGTTTTTGTTACCCATTTCTGTTTGTTTAGCATATCCTTTAGAGTTCTGTTTGATCTTTCTATAATTGCTTGACCTGTAGGATTATGTGGTATGCCTGTAATATGCTTTATATTGTAATAAGCAAAAAACTGTTTCATTTTAACAGAGACATATGATGGAGCATTGTCAGTTTTGATTTGTGCAGGTATACCCATAATGGCCATAACTTCTAGCAAATGAGTGATTACAGAATCAGATTTTTCAGAACTCAGAGCAGTTGCCCATTGAAATCCTGAATAAGTATCGATAGTGTGGTGTACATATTTCAGTTTTCCAAATTCTGCAAAGTGAAACACATCCATCTGCCAGATTTCATTCCTCTGAGTACCCTTTGGGTTACATCCTGCTGGTAATGGCATTTGATTATAGAAGGAACAAGTAGGACATTTCTTTACTATTTCTTTGGCTTGTTGCCAGGTTATGGAAAAATCTTTTTTTAAACCTTTACTATTGACATGATGTTTTTTATGAAATTCTGAGGCCTCCAGCACATTTCCTATCAATAATTTATCAATCTCATCATTGCCTTGTGCTAGAGGGCCTGGCAGACCAGTATGAGATCGGATGTGAGTTATATATAAAGGATGACTCCTTTTCCTGATTGTATCTTGTAATTGAATAAATAGTGAAGTTAATTCTGAAGCATCAGGGATAAATTCTGCAGTCTCAATATGTAATACCACTCTTTCAGCATACTGAGAGTCAGTTACTATGTTGAGTGGTTCTGAAAAATCCATTAATACCAACAGAATAGCATACAATTCTGATTTTGGCACTGAATTATAAGGACTTTGTACCACTTTACTTAAATTTTCTGATTTGTAACCTGCCTTTCCTTGTTTGTTGGCATCTGTATAAAATGTACGAACTCCAGATATGGGTTTTTGCTGTACAATTCGAGGCAAGATCCAATCAGCTCTCTTTATAAAATCAATTCTGTTGCTTTTGGGATATTTGCTGTTAATTTCTCCCAAAAAATTACTGCAAGCTCTTTGCCAAGGTTCACTTTCTGTCCATAATTTTTCAATGTCCTCCTTAGTTAATGGTACGACAATTTCTGCTGGGTCTATTCCTGCTAATTGACGAAGTCTCAATTTTCCTTTCCAAATCAAGTCAGAGATTTTTTCCCCATAAGTTTTTAATTTTTTATTTGGTTTATTTGGTAAAAATATCCATTCCAATATAATATCTTCCCTCTGCATTAATATTCCAGTAGGGGAATGCCTAGAAGGTAAAATAACCAAAATGCAATCCAGCTTTGGATCAATACGATCCACGTGCCCTTCATGTACTTTCTTTTCTACCAAGGCCAATTCTTTCTCAGCTTCAGGTGATAATTCTCTTGGACTATTTAAGTCCTTGTCACCTTCTAAGGTTTTTTTTTTTTTTTCTTTTTTTGGTTTTTCGAGACAGGGTTTCTCTGTGTAGCTTTGCGCCTTTCCTGGAACTCACTTGGTAGCCCAGGCTGGCCTCGAACTCACAGAGATCCGCCTGGCTCTGCCTCCCGAGTGCTGGGATTAAAGGCGTGCACCACCACCGCCCGGCACCTTCTAAGGTTTTGAACAAATTAGTCAGTTCATCATTTTTTACCCCAACAATAGTTCGTAGATGAGAAATATCTCCAAATAATCTTTGAAAGTCATTAAGAGTCTGTAGTCTATCTCTCCTAATTTGCACCTTTTGGGGTCTAATTTTTTGTAGCTCTATTTTATATCCTAAATAATTAATAGAATCCCCTCTTTGTATTTTTTCAGGAGCAATTTGTAATCCCCAGCAAGGCAAAATTTTCTTTACTTCTTCAAACATTCTTTCTAAAGTTTCTGCATTTGAGTCTGCTAGTAAAATATCATCCATATAATGATAAATTATAGATTTAGGAAATTTTTTACGTATCACTTCCAATGGCTGTTGTACAAAATATTGGCACAGAGTTGGGCTATTTAACATTCCCTGTGGGAGGACCCTCCATTGAAATCTTTTAACCGGTTGAGAATTATTATAAGTAGGCACTGTGAAAGCAAATCTTTCTTTGTCTTTTTCTTGTAAGGGTATTGAAAAGAAACAGTCTTTTAAATCAATAACTATGAAAGGCCATCCTTTTGGTAACAGAGTAGGCAAAGGAATTCCAGATTGTAGAGAGCCCATCGGCTGAATTACTTTGTTAATTGCTCTAAGGTCTGTTACCATTCTCCATTTACCAGATTTCTTTTTAATAACAAATACAGGAGAATTCCAAGGGCTGGTTGACTGTTCAATATGCTGAGCATTTAACTGTTCTTCTACCAGCTCTTCTAAAGCCTGGAGTTTCTCTGTTGTTAAAGGCCATTGCTGAACCCATACAGGCTTGTCTGTTAACCATTTTAAAGGTAGAGCTGTTGGTATTTTTGGAAGATTATCAGTTGTTGTGCCCTGTTCCTGTATAATATGGATGGCTGGTGACCACTCAAAATAATGCCTTCTAATATTTCTCTCAGCAACATGTGCTAGTTTATGATTTGTTTCTGAGATTGGAGGGATTTTAATCTGAGTATTCCATTGTTGCAACAAGTCTCGACCCCACACGTTCATAGCTATGTTAGCGACATATGGTTTTAATTTTCCTCTCTGTCCTTCTGGACCTATACATTCCAGCCATCTTGCACTCTGTTTCACTCCAGATAATGTCCCAATTCCTAACAGTTGAACGTTTACCTCTTGAAAAGGCCAAGCTGGATGCCAAAATTCTGGTGCAATTATGGTAATGTCCGCACCTGTGTCTACCAGACCAGACAACAAAACACCATTTATTTTTATCGTTAATTTTGGTCTCTGTTCATTAATAGAAGTTTGCCAAAAAATTTTCTTTATGTTTTCTCCGGAATTTTCTATTCTCTCTTTTTCATCATCCTGACCAGCATGATTTATTCTAATAGTCATTTGGTTATTATTCGCTCAGAGCAGAGATTTCCTCTACAGCTGCAGGAAAGGTTTGAACTGGTTTTGCTATGGGGGCCTGCATGAGGCCCCTCCGGGAGTTTCCCGAAAACTGAGGCAAAGGATTACCCTGTCTGTCCTTTGTTGATCTACATTCGTTGGTCCAGTGTTTTCCCTTACCACACCTTCTGCATACTCCAGAAGGAAGGGGCCTTCTGTTGCCATTGTTCCTTGAAGAAACATTGCTTCTAGGAATGACCTGTTTACAGTCCCTTTTAAAATGTCCTTGCTTTCCACACCCAAAACATCTAACACTCCTCAAACCTTTTGAAATTACTTCTCCTACCCACGTATCATCATGCTCATCAGCCTCAACATTAATTGTTTCTCTAATCCAATCTTCCAAAGGTGCAGATCTTGCCCTTAACGGCCTGATTATTCTTTTGCATGCTGCATTCGCATTCTCAAATGCCAAAGCTTCAATTATTGCCTTACTAGCTTCTGATCCTGAGACCATTCTGTTTACTGCTGAAGCCAGTCTTTCTAAAAAATCTGTGAGAGATTCTTTTGGGCCTTGCATAACCTTTGTGAATGACTCAGGTTTTTTTCCTGGTTCATCAACTCTGTCCCATGCATTCAAGGCTGCCATTCGACATAAAATTACGGTTTGAACATCATATAAACATTGTGTTTGTATTGAAGCATATTGGCCTTCTCCAATAAGCTGATCCTGACAAACTTGTATTCCTTTATCCCTCCATTGTGTTTCTACGTTTCTAGCTTCCTCCTTAAACCACGTTAGAAATTGAATTCTCTGGCTGGGTTCCAGAACAGCTTGTGCAAGGTCCCGCCAGTCCTGTGGTATAATCCTATTATATGTTGACCAAGAGTTTAACATTTGCTTTACATATGGGGAATGCATGCCATAAGATACTATTGCCTCCTTAAACCTTTTAAAATCCATCAGTTCAATTGGATCCCAGATATTTTGTGTAGCCATTTGATCAGGCATCTGCTGTACGGTTACAGGATAAATTAAGGATGACTGTGTGAAAACAGGCTTTCTTTCTGTAACCTTATGATCCAAACTTGAACCAACTTCACTGTTAAAATTAACAGGTTTTTCTAAAGCTGTTATCCTGGCACTTAAATCGACTATCTTTTTAAATAGTAAAATGAGAATAAGCATGGTGATAAACTGCATAATTCCCATAATACTAATCTTTTCATATAGTTGTTCCATTTTTAGACTGCCTAAAATTTCAAAAACCCAATTTTCTTCCAATGTACACAGAAAACCCATTTTTTTTTAAATGTGGAAAAAATTTGTCTTTTAAATAGTTTCCTTTATGACTTACCAAATCTGCGTAGAACAGTAGAAATCCGAGCGAATTTCAAAAGAGCCACCTAGTGTCCTAGGTGTGAATCCAGAGAGAGAGAGAGAGAGAGAGAGAGAGAGAGAGAGAGAGAGAGAGAGAGAGAGAAACAGAGAGACAGAGAGAAAGCAAGAGAGATAGCGAAAGTGAAAGTGAAAGTGAAAGCGAAGGGGTAGCCGGCTAAAGCTTAAAGCCAGCCACTTGTTCCCTCTTGAGCCGAGTCAAGGCTTGGCTTTACAGGCAGGGGCCCTGTTTAGCAGGGCAGGCCTGAGCTGTTTGTAGCACTGGCTTTAAGCAAGCAGCTCACAGTCCAGCCTGAGCCCAAGCAGACCTGGGCCGGGGCTAGGGAACCGGCTGCTCCAGCTAGGGAGCCGGCCCCAAGCAGTTTTTAATGGATTCTTGTCACGTTGGGCGCCAGATGTAGATGTAACCAATCGTATTATTAAAATAAGAAACACAGAGCCAATGTAAAAGAGAAAGCCGAGAGGTCAGAGCTCAGAGATAAAATCTTACCTCCTGCAGTGCTCCTAGCTTCCCCGAGAGAGGGGGGTACTTCCTGTGTCCCTGTTTAAATAATCTTTCTGTTCTGCCTTCTCATTGGTTGTAAACCCAACCACATGACTGCCTCATCACTGCCTGTAAGTACCTCCCTCCAGGTCTTAAAGGCGTATGTCTCCAATACTGGCTGTATCCCTGAACACACAGAAATCTACCTAGCTCTTCTAACCACCACGCTCTTACTATGGCTCTAATAGCTCTGACCCCAGGGCAACTTTATTTATTAACATAAAATTAAAATCACATTTCAGTACAAATAAAATATCACCACACAACCTACTCCATCCTACATCTGCATAATTTTTAGCACCTCCTGATGCTATAATTGCTCAAGTCATCAAGTCATACAGCCCAGTTTGATCTTTATTTCTCTGTGTTCTGTATCCTAATTATTTTGTGTCTTCAGCAACAAGGTTTCACCATCTAATTCTGGTTTATAACCAAAATTAATAACAATAACCTCTCTTGATTGGAAAGCTTCTGGGACTTTTTGGCCAACAACTCATAGGGAAGTATCCTATACCTGGAACTGGGAATTTTGTTTAAAAATGAATAGCTTCTGGGTCAATATTACCAAGCCATATAGGATACCACTGTTCAAAACATTTCAAATCATATTTTTAGTTTATGTAGTAATTGGATTCCATATTTTTCTGTATGTATTTAGTTGTAGTAGTTAAATTCCTTCTCAAACCCCACTTTCTTTCTTTATCTTCATGCCCACATCCTCTTCTAAAACTCTCTATATCTAGTATCTCCTTCTAACCCACTATAGTTTCATATTATATGTGTTTGATTTCCTTGCTTCCCAAAGACATTATCTCATCCAGACAAACCTCATGAATAATTTCTTACTCCCTGGCATCTACATATATTTAGTCTAACTTAAACACATAAATCTGAAAACTTTTAATTTAGAATCTGCACATGAAAGGCAACATACTAATCTTTCTGGGACTACATTATCTAAGTGTAACTTTTCCAGTTGCACCTTCTTTCCTACAAATTTCATTTTTATATAGTAATTAACAGAATTCCTTTTTATATGTGTATTTATAATCTACTGAATCCAGTTAGTGTTGTGCCTTGGTACATATGTTGATTGCCTATAACTCTTCAAATAAGAATGGGACCTCATGAAATTGTTCCCCATTCATGATGGCATACCAACAGATATTGTAATTGTGCAAGTTTTGTTTAGGCAGCCATATTATTGGCATTTCATGGGTGAAATTTCCCTGACATGTCTAGAAGATAGAATCTTATAACAGAGATCCTAGTCCTCTGGCTCTTACAATTTTTTTCTGCCACCTCCCTCACAATGTTCTCTAACCTAAGTGTAGGGTTTGTATTCTAGATGTGTCAGTTGGAGCTGGAAATGTCACTATTACTGACTCTGTGCAGTTTGAGATCTCTGTTATGGCCTCCATCCGTTATAAAAAGAAGGTTCTTTGATGATGAGTTAGAGTTATACTTATCTGTGGGTATAAGTATTTAGAGAACAGAAAAAAATTCTAATTTAGGAAAGTGGCAGAAATAGACTCTCTCCTTGGGTCAGTAACCTCTCCAACTACAGGTATTTTACTAGAGTTACAATGCCAGAAGTGAATTCCTTCCTCTTGAGCAAGTCTTAAGTCCAATTTGATAGCTTTTGCCCCAAAACACAAGTGTCACTCTTGCCCCATAGGGGATATCTTGCTTGTCATTGTTGTATTTCTTTGGATTTATAGCTATGTAGAATTATCAGGTTGTATTTCACCACTGGTAGATTTTTTATATATTTTTTAAAAATTATTTATTATTTAACATCCTGGTCACAGTTTCCCCTTTCTCCTCTCCTTTAGTCCCTTCCCCCACCTCCCCTCTGCCCCCACATTGTCTCCTCCATTTCTATTCAGAAAAATTTCCTATGGATATCAACAAAACATATCAAGTAAGACTAAGCACCTCACCTTGTGTTAAGGCTGGACAAAGTAACCCAATATGAGCAACAGGGTCTCAAAAGCCAGGGAAAGAATCAAAGTCATCCCCTGCTCCCACTGTTAAGAGTCCCACAAGAAGACCAAGTTACACAACTGTAATATATATGCAGAGTGCCTAGGTCAGTCCATGAAGACTCCCTGGTTGTCTGTTCAGTCTCAGTGAGCTCCTATGAGTCCAAGTTAGTTGATTTTGTGGGTTTTCTTGTGATGTCCTTGACCCCTCTGGCTCATACAATTCTTCCTCCATGCCTTTAGCAGGAATCCTTGAGCTCAGTCTAATGTTTGGCTGTGGGTCTCTGCATCTGTTTCCATCAGTTCATGGATGAAGCCTTTCTGATAATTGGGCTAGGCACCAAACTATGAGTATAGCAGATTTTGTTAGGCATCAGTACACTGACTTTTTTTTTCTAGTCATGTGTGGTTCTATCCTAGGTCTCTGGGCCATCCAGCTTCTGGGTCCTGGTGTTCCTGGCAATGTCAGGGGCAGATTCACCTCCATGGCATAAGGCTCAGGCTGGATCAGTCATTGGTTGATCACTCTCACAATCTCTTTACCTCCCTTAATCCAGCACATCCCATAGGCAGGACAGGCTGTAGGGTGAAGTTTATGTGGCCAGGTTGATGTCCCAGTCCCTCCTCTAGAACTCTTGTCTGGTCAAAAGAGAAGACCAGTTCAGGCTACATATCTCCTATTGCCAAGAGTCCTATCTCACATCATCTTTGGTGATTCATGGAGGTTTTGCTTGCATCAGGCTTCTACCTGACACCAAAATGCCCCCTTTCAAGTCTTCCCAATCAGTACTCTCCCACATGACCCCTCATATTTCCATCCCCACTTGCCTGAGTCCACCTATGAAATCTCTTCTAATTCCCCTATCCAGAGAGAGTCAAACATCCCCCCTTGAGTCTTCCTTGTTATCTTGCCTCTCTGGCTCTGTGGATGGTAGCACATTTACCCTTTACTTTACAGTTATTATCCCATGTATAAATGAGTACATTAGGGAAAACATCTTCACCAACCCCACATCTGACAGAGGACTGATTTCTAAAATATATAAAGTAATCAAGAACCTAGACATCAAAAACCAAAATAACCCATGAAAAAAATGGGATACATATCTAAACAGAGAATTCTTAACAGAAGAATCCCAAATGGCCAAAAAACACTTAAAGAAATGTGCAACATTCTTAGACATCAGGGAAATGCAAATCAAAATGACTCATACCAATCAGAATGGCTAAGATCAAAAAACACAAGTAATAGATCATGCTGGCAAGGATGTAGAACAAGAGGAATACTGCTCCATTGCTGGTAGGAATGCAAACTTGTACAGTCACTTTGGAAATCAATATAGCAGTTTCTCAGAAAATTGGGGACAAATCTCCTTCAAGACCCAGGCATATCAGTCTTAGGCATATACCCAAAGGATACTCAATCATACCACAAGACACTTGCTAACTAAATTCATAGCTGCATTATTTGTAATAGCAAGAACCTAGAAACAACCTAGATGTCCTTCAAAACACACACACACACACACACACACACACACACACACACACACACACACACACAAAGGATAAAGAAAATGATACATTTACACACTGGAATATTACTCTGCTGCTAAAAACAATGACACCGTGAAATTTACAGACAAATGGATGGAACTTGAAAAAAATACACTGGTAGCTTTAGTACCTCCTTCTGGAACTATGAGAGCTAGTACCCAAGGAAGGGCCTCCAAGATCAGTCCTAACTTGATTCCTCCAAGTTCTATGTTTGAAGTATGTGGTATCTTCAGCAATAAAGTCTTATCTTCAAGTTCTGAGAAGCAACCAAGGGCAATGACAATAGTCTGTATTGTTTGGAGAATCCCTTGGACTCTTTGGATCAAGAACTCAAAGGGAGGTTCCCTTTGCTTGGCACTACACACCACCACCATTGATATAATTTCTCATATAAGGCTTAACCACCTATACTCCCTAAGCAGTGCCAATGTTTGAGAACTATGTGTTCAAATACACCAGCCTATGAGGGACACTCTCATTCACATTATTACTTGTGGCTTATGATTTTTCTTTTACAGTTTTTAATACCCTTTCTTTATGACTTGGGGAATTCCTTTCTTGTCATGTCTACTTAGTGTTTTGTGGGCTTCTTGTATCAGTATCAGTTTTCTTAATTGGGGCAAGTATTCTTACATGATTATATTGAAGACCTGTTCTATGCCATTGAACTAAAATTCTTCTATGCCTGTAATTCATAGCTTTGGTATTTTCATGGTGTCCCTAAGTTCCTGCATATTCCCTGTGTGTAGTTTTAAGTTTTTAGTATTCTTTGTTTGAGGAATCTAATTCCTCTACTTTATATTCAAGACCTGCTATTCTACCTTCTGCTCACTCTAGGTCCCCTTTAAGTCTTTACCCTGAGTTTTCAAATTGAGTTATTAAGAATTTCCATTTTACCTTCATTTTAGCTTGGATTTTCTTTAGCATTTATTTCTCTTTAGTGAATTGTTGTCTCAAATCATGAATTGTCATCACCATATCATTCATCTGTATATTTGAGTTTTCTTGGACTTCATCCAAGAGATTATCCCTCACATGATTATGTGCTTGTCCTTTTAAACTCATTGAATTTTGATCATATTTGTTTTCCTTTTATATGCAATGTCCTGGGGTCCATATAGATAATTCTCACTGGAAAACTGCAGTGGGCCATAGGAATATATCATAAGAACTCAGCTGGTAATGGCAAAGTCACTACCTGAAGGGATCAAGGATTTCCTCCAGAGGAAGCCAAATTCCAAGGAGCTTTTGGTGTTACGTGGCTTGTTATATATCAGCTGTCGTCTGTTATGAAAATCATGTGTGCCATCATAGTTTTCCAAATTGATTTTTCCCTAAGAAGGGCTAACAGTGTGGACTGATCACTCTCTGGACATACATATTCAAGGTATTTGGAGAACAGCCTCAGGAAAGGCTTTGTCTGGAATCAGATATCTCCCTTAGCCACTTTCAAGGACTAACAGTAATAACAGTCCACATGAAAGTCTCCTAATTTAATATAAATTCCACAAAGAGATACCACCTTGGTAGGTGGATGTTAAGTAATAGCTTTACACAATTTAGCTCAGACCCTCCTTTCCTACATCCTTACTAACTTTATAGACCTTTAACTCCTTACCTAACCACTTCTAGGAATATTTAGATAACCCTCTGCACTGATAGCTATGCTCAGCCAGAACCTCAGTTGAAACCTCCCTGTAATTATCATCATTGGCAGCATCTGGCCAGGTCCATCCACAGTTGGAGGAAAGTACCTTAGCAGAGATACCTCTGTACTCTCTAGAACAGACTTAAACATCCAGGCTACCTGTTTGAGAAGGCCTGGCAGATGTGCCAATTAAGCCTTACTTCCTCCTTTCCCAAACCTTACCTCTAGTTCCAGATCTCCCTTTAACTATCACCAGAGGCATCTAGCTGTACACACGTTACCTAGCAACTGAGCACACTTTCCCCCACTGCAGAAAAATGGCAGATAGCTTGGACAGATTGTAGCTAGAGTTTTCCTGCCTTGCCCACAGTCAGGACAAATCTTTGTCACCCACCAGTCCCACAGCCGCTCAGACCCAACCAAGTAAACACAGAGATTTATATTGCTTACAAATTGTATGGCCGTGGCAGGCTTCTTGCTAACTATTCTTACAGCTTAAATTAATCCATTTCCATAAATCTATACCTTGCCACGTGGCTGGTGGCTTACCAGCGTCTTCACATGCTGCTGGTCATAGCGGCGGCTGCAGTGTCTCTCCGCCTCAGCCTTCTGCTTCCCACAATTCTCTCTCCTTGTCCCACCTACTTCCTGCCTGGCCACTGGCCAATCAGTGTTTTATTTATTGACCAATCAGAGCAATTTGACATACAGACCGTCCCACAGCACTTCCCTTTTTTTTTTTAAAGGAAGGTTTTAACTTTTACACATCTCCAAAGTCAGCTTGGTATATTTGGGAATTTGGGCGTAGCTTCTCTTACTACTTCCTGCTGGAGGGGGGCGCTGTATCTTATGGGGACACAAAGAAAATTTTAGGATCATGGAGTAGTCCGTGAGACTGTATCGTCTGAGCCAGTTGCCTTGAAACGATTCTGGATGTTGGATCATCTGGGCCATGGTGTCATTGGAGACCTTTCAGGTGGTCTTGGCTGGTCAAACCTGATGTATCTTAATCTGGAACAAATCCATAGCCTCTGGCTTTCTGTGGAAACAAAAGCAGAGCCTCCTTTCCAAAGCAACATATCCTTACATCCAAATTTTGAAGTCAAGGTACCTTTAAAACACACATTTTGGCATAACTCAACAGCTTTTGCAATCAAATGTTTCTCTTCAGTTACAAATATCAAAGAGAACATAATCCAGATTCTCTGTGTGGTAGCCATCTTTATGTGGCTTATGTTTTATATTACCTTGAGCCTATTGCTTTAAACTGCAGCCTTTTAAGCCTGAAACGGTGCTGTGGCTGCTGGCTCCACCCACTTCAGTTTCCCAACATGGCGGTGGTACGTTTTCTGCCAGCTCTGGGAGCCATCGTGGGTCTATGCTTTTATCCAAGCAGCGTGTAGCCCAGAAACCTCGTTTTTGTTTTGTACTAGCAAAGGCTAAATCGACCGTGCAGCTTAATGTGCCACTTGCAGAGGCCTCATTCCCGCCATACTGCTGGTCAAGCACACACGCCAGGAACCCGCCAGGAACTCAAACCGGCAGCTGCTGCTCATTTGAGAGAGACAATTAGGAAGCTGATTTTAGCTCTGTTTTAGAATCTTTTCTCAGGTTTTAGGTGGAAACTCTTGCCAACACATTGGGCGCCATTTGTAGCTAGAGTTTTCCTGCTTTGCCCACAGTCAGGACAAATCTTTGTCACCCACCAGTCCCACAGCTGCTCAGACCCAACCAAGTAAACACAGAGACTTATATTGCTTACAAATTGTATGGCCGTGGCAGGCTTCTTGCTAACTATTCTTACAGCTTAAATTAATCCATTTCCATAAATCTATACCTTGCCACGTGGCTGGTGGCTTACCAGAGTCTTCACATGCTGCTGGTCATGGCGGCGGTTGCAGTGTCTCTCCGCCTCAGCCTTCTGCTTCCCACAATTCTCCTCTCTCCTTGTTCCACCTACTTCCTGCCTGGCCACTGGCCAATCAGTGTTTTATTTATTGACCAATCAGAGCAATTTGACATACAGACCGTCCCACAGCAACAGATAGCAGCCACAGGAAAAAAGAAGACAGAGCAGAATAGAAGCTGTATATAGAGAGAACTATCACAGAATAATAAAGTGTATGAACTAAGGAGTTTTGTGTACATAGATTCATTTCTTTTCATCAAAGATTAATTATCAGCTGGTTGTAGATTCTTCCCGGACCCTGAGGGGACTATCAAGGGGCTGGACCTCCATAGTCCCTGATACCTGGTGCCACAAACAGATTTAATTTTTTAGGTACTCAGGGGACTGATAGGAAGTAAGTTTTGGAGCATATCCAGGGAGAGATGTATCACTTCACAGAGGGTTGCCCAGATTTTTGGAGACCTCTGGATTATCAGCTACAATCAGTCCTCACCGAAGGATGCTGCAGATCCCCAGGGGCACAGACCCCCCCCATTTGGAGTGGTGAGTAGCCATGAATTAACCCCCCAACCCCTAAAAATAGTCAGAATGAGTCTGAATTGAAACAGCTTCTCATAGAAATTACAGGACACAGGCTTAAGACAAGCGGCATTTCAGTCAGCTCCAGTCTGTTTACAGACTTAGATAAGAAAGCAACAGTCTATCTTAATCTCATAAGGCCTCCAAAAAACCAAAAACCAAAAACAACAAAAAAACAAAATGTAAGGAGAGATTTAGGAGACCCCTAAAAGCAGCTAACCTTACGAAATTGATTTACCATCAGACTATGATAAGCAGCAGAGATTCTAACCCCTCCCTTTTAGGGAGAAACCTGCCGTTACTTAATTCAGGGTCTTACAAGGAGGTAACACAATATTATTCACACTACAAGATCTCCTGAGAGTGTAAACTAGAGCTAATGAAGTTCACTATGCTCTCCATAGTAGCGGCAGCGTCCTGCCACAAACAGTCTTTTTTGTTGTGGCTTTGCATGGTTGCGTAAAGCGCACAGTGCAACCATGTGATCTATGCACATGCCTGGCGTAGCCACATGAGCCTGTGTATGCATGCACGACCCAGCCTTTATAAGCCAGTGCCATATTCCCGGCTTCCCTCCTTATGCACATGTCTTTCTGCAGGCCTGTCATGTCCGTCCGTCCGTCTGTCTGTCTGTCTGTCTGTCTGTCTCTCTCTCTCATCTTAATAAAACTCTTGTTTGTGGATTCTGTTGTGTTTCGTGACATTTCCTCGCAGGGTAAGAGCGCCACCAAATAACTAACACTCTCCTCTTTTTGGTTGACTTTTCAGTTCTTGGTAATTTACAAAAATCTTGGCCAAGTACTAGAACTTCAGTTAACCCATTAAAAAAAAAAAAACAGGTCCTGGTTAGGGTACGGCTGACATGTATGGAGTCATCAGACCCCAAAGAGGGGTTGGAATCCTTAACATCTGCCTTTTTCTCTCTGAACCTAACTATCTGCTATTTGCATCTCAGCTCACTTTGGCCTGTGAGTCATCCCCACCCTTCCCCTCACCTTGCTATTCCGGGTGGCTATCTGGCTTGACACAGACAGGACAAACTAGCTGCAGCTGCTATGTAAAAAAAAAAAAATCCTCCACTATTTTAGTTTTTTACTGTGTTTATCTCATTTCATGATGCACCTTAAAGGAGTTATTAAATTATTACTTTTCTCATATACTATATTTTTGAATAAGAGTTCCTGTTTCTATACTGAAATAACTTCAGTACAAACTTAGTATTTTTAAGGCTAAACCTGACAGATATAAAACCTAAGTTCTAAGTTTATAAAGACAACTAACTCATAAATTGTTAAGAATAAGTTTACTGCCGGGCAGTGGTGGCGCACGCCTTTAATCCCAGCACTCGGGAGACAGAGGCAGGCAGATCTTTGTGAGTTTGAGGCCAGCCTGGTCTACAGAGCGAGATCCAGGAAAGGTGCAAAGCTACACAAAGAAACCCTGTCTGAAAAAACAAAAACAAACAAACAAAAAGTTTACTTTAATTAAAGATAAATAAAAAAAATAAAACTTGTTGATTGATTGGCTGACCTAAACTGTAAACTGTTAAGGATAAGTTGTACTTAAGCTATAAGCTATTAGATATATTCATTCCTTAGGCCCTAGCACTTAAAATGTTTAAGCTTTGGACAAAACTGCCATACCCTTTATTGCCAGGGTTTTGTCTAAACTATGCTTTGAGATAATTTAGATTATATTTCCATTTACCAGGTTTAAAGATAATTTGCCTTACTATCCAATTTCAAGGAAAAGATAGCTCACCTAACAGATTTCAAAATGACCTTTTACTGTTCCTTTATTAAAAGAAATTCACTTTACATTGGCTATTCTCAATAATCAATCACTTATTTCTCCTGACAAATTTAATACATAAATGCTTTTGGATATAAAGTTTTTATAGGGATATAAAGGTTTAAATATAGAGAATGTTTAAGAAAGTTAAAAAATAACATGATATATGAATTGCCAGTTATTAGAATAGATCAATGTAACACATAAACATCTAGATATGTTATAAATGATACATGAATCTCAGTAATAACCTAGAGATACTGAGGATGTATTCCTGTTAGATCTATGAATAAAATTTTTAATTGAGGTCTGAGATATATAAGCTTTAGAAATGGACTTATATGCCTTAATACAAGAGTCTGTGGACCTCCACAGAAGGAACATTGGGGCTAAACATAGGCTGTAGCTCTTCTGCTGTACAAGGTATAAAAATTGTCTCAGTAAAGGTTGATCCTTACTTTACTAAAGAAATTAAGATTATTATACTACCCTCTACAAAAACAATTCAGATTCATGCAGAGCAGTGCCTAAGGGAGCTGCTGGTGTGGATTCCAGTGATATGAGCTTCTGGGTTCAGGAAATTAAATATTCCAAACCAACTAAACACTTTTTAAATACAGGGAAAAATAATTGGCTTGCTAGACATAAGCACAGTTGTTTCTTATATTTCAGGAAAAGATTTGCTGAGTGCTTAAGACGACTATTACTCCTTTGTCTCTTATCGGACTAGGTCAACCTAATATTATTGCTAGCAGCTCAAAAATATTAAGATAGTCAAATAGATAAAATTATGACATATTCTGCCCAAATGTTATCTGCCATACATAACACACTATGGGAAAGAGACATACTGTAACAAATGGATGTACCATTAGTCTCTGCTATGAACTAATATCATCTCAAATGCATTAGATGGGTTTCAAACTTAAAGGAACTTGAGTAAACAAGCTCAAGACATAATTGAGGCCATTATCTCAGAAATCATAAATGGCAGACATGGCCTAGGTTATCAAGATTTGTCCTAGGAGCCACTATCCCCCTCACTGCTGACCACATTTCATGTAAATCTGATGCTCCTATCTGGGTTAAGCAATGACCATTAAATGCTGAGAGAATTGTAATTGCTACCTGTCTGGTGGAGGAAAACCTTAAATATTGGGCATATAAGGCCCCTACCAGCCCTTAAATCACCCCAATATCTTTTTATTTAGGAAAATCAGGCTTATAGACTGTTACAAGACCTTAAAAAATTAAACACAATTTATTAAAGCCAAAGGGAACCTCACTGTCTGACTTCCCATGGCCATCCCAAGAAACCAAAAAATAATTCTCATAAATGCACAAGATTGCTTCTTTACCATGCCTCCTCACCCTAAAGATTTTCAGCATTTCAAATACTTTTAGCTTGCCTACTCACCCTGCCATGATGGAGGCCAAAGCCGACCTACAGAGCAAAAAATGCGAGGTCTGTTTATCCAGGATTCATTCTTTGAACAGAGTTTCTCATTTTATCCATACAGATTAACTTTCAGAACTGTCAGTTATAGCTTCCTCATAGTCCCCCAACCTAATAATTATATATATGTGTGTGTGTGTGTGTGTGTGTGTGTGTGTATGTATATATGTATGTATGTATGTATGTATATCTTACAATAATTTTTTTGCACAGATGATATTATATTTATGTCAAACTATGAAACTTAAGAGTCTATAGAATGGCAAATAACTCGACAGGATATACTGGTACCTTTTCTTATGTCTGCCCAACAATTACAAATTCTCTCCCTATGGAGCTCACCCATATGATTTATGGTTATGAAATAAGAAGTAATACACCATATGTTTCACTGCTTTTCAAATTTAGGAATGCCTAGAACACATATATAGACAACAGCCTTACATATATTTCAAGAACTCTTAAGAATTGGTACTTAATTTTTTATATCTCCAACTACAGGCATTCCTTATTACACCCAGGCCAAGCCATAAAGTTACAACTAAGCCTCTATGATCTTCCCACTGGTATTTGAAAAGGTCATGATGTTTTTATACTGTCAGGAAGAGAATATGCTTACATGTCTTCACAGGACATTGACCCGCCTTTATGAATCCTGGAATGCCTGGTCACACCATATAATATGCAGCTGCAGGACAAAGGTGCTCTAAAGCTGCCAGACTGAATAGAGGCTGTTATTTACCTCTAGATTATAGATATAATCAACCGTCCTATTAAATAAGAAACACAGAACCAATGTAAAAGAGAAAGCCAAGAGGTCAGAGCTCAAAGCTAAAATCTTACACTTCCACTTGAATTGGTCCTAGTTCTCTAAAAGAGAGCTACTTCCCGTGTGTATGTCTTTACATAGTTTTTTTATTCTGCCTTCTCATTGGTTGTAAACCCAAACACATGACTGCTTCATCACTGCCTGTAAGTACAGCCATGTAGGTCTTAAAGGCATATGCCTCCAATGCTGGCTGTATCCCTGAACACACAGAGATCTATGGGATTAAAGGCATGTGCCACCATCACTGCCACACTCTTTCTATACCTCTAATACTCTGACCCCCGGGGAACTTTATTTATTAACAGACAATTAAAAGCACATTTCAGTACAAATAGAATACCACCATATTTCCCCTTTTCTATTTTAATAAAAAGAAAAAAAAGGAAATGGTTATAACTAACAAAAGAAAAACTATATACAAAAGTACAATAACTATATACAATATATACAAGTAATAAATACCTAAACAATGTCAAGTCCATTTGTATTTGACAATTCAGAGAAAATAATTCCATTATCTATCTTATTTTGGTGAGTCAAAAATGTATCTAATTCACTTTCTATCCTAGTTAATCTTCAACTATAACTAACTAATCTTCAACTATAACTAACTAATCTTCAACTCCCTCAGAGACCCAAGAAGGAAATAATATTAGCTAACAAAAATAAAATAAGGAAGTGCATGCAAGCAACTTCCAAAAAATTGGTGAGTTGACAGAAACAGCCAGCTGCCTAGACAGTCACCTGAGGTTTCTCCACAGTTTTGGGGCATCATCTTCAGCCTATAGGCTTAGTGTATGTGACAGACTCATTTGTGAAGTAGGATGTACACAAGGTCAGCAGTTCAACCTCACATTGGGTGAGAGCAGTCCATGTACCAGAAACACCTAAATTCCACTAGTGTCCTGTCATGATTCAGGATTTTAAATTCTGGAAATTGTTGATGGTTTTTGAATTCAGCTGTTTACTCTTTTGGCTGTGTATATATGGCTTCATCTCAGCATCCCCTTCTTCTCCACATCCCTCTATTAAATGCCAGTCTACTATTGAGAGGCGTGAGCTTTCAGCTGCTGTTCCATTGCACAACAGAAGCCATTGGCCTACTGCCTGTTAAGGTGCCTTTGAAGAAAAGGGCACTGTACCTTTTCCAGATTGCAAAGGCCAGTTCAGGGATGGGGCCATATTGTTCTGGCCTCAGAAGATGCCTTTTGATAAAGCCATAACCACACTTGTTTTGGCAAGAATCAGTAGTCCTTTGTTTCATGTCCTGTCTGTCCATTTTGTCCTGTTGATTCAAGGATACTTTGTTGTCCAGTGGCTAACTTTTGTCACAATGAAAGCTAACTCCATATGCAGTTTCTTCAATGCCCATATATTCTCTGAAGTAGATTGGTACTGCCAGGAGTCGACATGTCTCAAAAAAAATTTCTAAGTTATTAAAACATTTTAAATGCCATATTCTGTAGATCTCTGAAGGATTTGAAGATGACTTGTCTATCTAAAATATATCTGCTCAATTTTTAAAACATATCTAATATGACTACAAGTTCTATTGTAATGTCTAACTACTAACTTTCATTTCTTTATATCCTAGTAGTTGGAATAAAAACATTCAAGGGTCAGAAAATTGCATTACATTGTTAAATGAATGGTATAAATACAATTAGAAATATGCATATAGCATTTTCTAACAATATCAATTTCAAATTTGTATACAATATAAAACAATCTAATCCAATGTAAAGTATTTGAAACTAGTAATTGTCTTTCTTTTCTTTTCTTTCTTTCTTTTGCTCTTTCTTTTTTTTAAACAAGAACCTTAAATCTAATCTCCTTTGCTTAGCCTCTTTCTTAACCCTTGACAACAACTTATAAACAACCCCGCTAAACAATGAAAATTATCCCAGACCCAAAACCCATTAAAAAGACCATAAAACCACCCGGCCCACACAATCTCTTTGGGAATGTGGCCATCATATTCTTAAAATTGCTTCCTGCTCGGAATGGGAGAACTTATCTTTGTCCTTATAAATACCTTCAGCAACATAACAGGATACAAAATCAACTCAAAAAAATCAATAGCCCTCCTATATACAATGGACAAAGAAGCTGAGAAGGAAATCAGAGATACATCACCCTTTACAATAGCCATAAATGACATAAAATACCTTGGGGTAACACTAACCAAGCGAGTAAGGACCTATATGACAAGAACTTTAAGTCCCTGAAAAAAGAAATTGAAGAAGATATCAGAAAATGGAAAGATCTCCCATGCTCATGGATAGGCAGGGCAACATAGTAAAAATGGCAATTTCACAAAAAGCAATCTACAGATTTAATGCAATCCCCATCAAAATACCAACACAATTCTTCACAGACCTGGAAAGAATAATACTCAACTTCATATGGAAAAACAAAAAACCCAGTATAGCCAAAAGAATTCTGTACAAAAAAACAACCTCTGGAGGCATTGCAATCCCTGACTTCAAGCTCTACTATGGAGCTACAGTAATAGAAACAGGTTGGTATTGGCATAAAAACCGACATGTGGACCAATGGAATCGAATTGAAGACCATGACATTAACCCACACACCTATGAACATATAATTTTTGACAAAGAAGCCAAAAGTGTACAATGGAAAAAAGAAAGCATCTTCAACAAATGGTGCTGGCATAACTGGATATCAACGTGCAGAAGGCTGCAAAAATCCATATCTGTCACCGTGCACAAAACTTAAGTCCAAGTGGATCAAAGACCTCAACCTAAATCCAGCTACTCTGAACCTACAAGAAGAGAAAGTAGGAAGTAGTCTTGAATGCATTGGCACAGGAGATCACTTCCTAAATATAACACCAGTAGCACAGACACTGAGAGAAACAATCAATCAATGGGACCTCTTGAAACTGAGAAGCTTTTGTAGAGCAAAGGATACAGTCAACAAGGCAATGCGACAGCCTACAGAATGGGAAAAGATCTTCAACAACCCCACATGTGACAGAGGACTGATATCCAGAATATATAAGGAACTCAAGAAATTAGACATCAAAACGACCAACAGTACAATTAAGAAATGGGCTATAGAACTAAACAGAGAATTCTCAACAGAGGAAACTCAAATGGCTGAAAGACATTTAAGGAATTGCTCAACATCCCTAATCATCAGGGAAATGCAAATCAAAGCAACTCTGAGATACCACCTTATGGCTGTCAGAATGGCTAAGATCAAAAACACTGAAGACACTTTATGCTGGAGAGGATGTGGAACTAGGGGAACTCTCCTCCACTGCTGGTGGGAATGCAAGCTTGTACAACCACTTTGGAAATCAATATGTCACTTTCTTAGAAAATTGGGAATCAACCTCCCCCAAGATCTAGCTATACCACTCTTGGGCATATACCCATGAAATGCTCAATCATGCCACAAGAGCACTTGCTCAGCTATGTTTACATTAGCATTGTTTGTAATCGCCAAAACCTGGAAACAACCTAGATGACCTTCAACTGAAGAATGGATAAATAAATTATGGCACATATACACAATGGAATACTACTCAGCAGAGAAAAACAATGACATCATGAGGTTTGCAGGCAAATGGATGGATCTAGAAAAAATTATCCTGAGTGAGGTAACCCAGACTCAGAAAGAATAATATGGTATGTACTCACTCATAGGAGGATATTAAATGTGGAACAAGGATAACTGGACTGCTACTCACAACACCAGTGAGGCTACCTGGAAAACAGGACCCCAAGAAAGACACGGGGATTACCAAATGACGGAGAAATGGATGAGATCTACATGAACAGCCTGGACATGACTGGGAGCAATGAAGGGCAAGGGTCGGGGGACAGAGAGCGGGAGATCCCAGCTGGATCAAGGAATAGGAAACCATGATAAATGAAGGCCACATGAGGAAAGGAAGAAACAAAGTGCTAAAGAGGCCCACAGAAATCCTCAAAGATTCCCCCACAAAAGACTGCTGGCAATGGCCGAGAGACAGCCAGTACTGACCTACTCTGGTGATGGGATGGCCAAACACCCTAATAGTTGTGCCAGAAACCCCATCCAAGGACTGAGGAATCTGGATGCATACATCCAAGGCTAGGACATTGGTGGAGCCCTGGGAGTCTAATTATGAAGAAAGTGGAGGGTTTCTATGAGCAAGAATTGTTGAAACCAAGGTTGGATAAAGAACAGCCACAAATAGCCAAATGAATGGAATCACATGAACTATGAACCAAAGGCTGAGGGGCCCCTAACTGGATCAGGCCCTCTGAATAGGTGAGACAGTTGATTGGCTTGATCTGTTTGGGAGGCATCTAGGCAGTGGTACCAGGTTCTGGGCTTGCTGCATGAGATAGCTGTTTGAAACCTGGGACTTATATAGGGATGTTTGGCTCAATCTGGGAGGAGGGGCCTGGACATGCCTGGACTGAGTCTACCAGGTTGATCTCAGTCCTTGGGGGAGGCTTTGCCCTGGGGGTGGTGGGAATGGAGGGTTGGCCGGGGGGAAGGGGAGGGGTCAGGAAGGGGGAGAACAAGGGAATTTGTGGCTGTTATGTAGAACTGAACAGTATTGTAAAATAAAATAAAAATTAAAAAAAAAGATAGTAAGGTCTGCAAGACTTCCTAAGCTCTAGAATCTAAAAATTGAAGGTTTATGTTAAAGCAAAGAAATTGAAAGAGAAAAGGAAAGTCAGCAAGGTAAGATGCTTTTTATTATGGACTGGTGGCCCAAAGGGACAAAAAAAGTAAGAGTTAAAGTTGATAAGCAGAGGAAGTTGGCATTCAGGCAGGACAAAAATATGAAAGCCCAAGAAAAGAACATTTGTTGTGGACTTTGGCATGAGGAAGCAGGATAAAAGGCTGGTAGAAGAACAGTTAAATGCTCAGCATATTGAAGAATCAACCAGCCCTTGTAATTCTCCTGTATTTGTTACTAAAAAGAAATCTGGTAAATGGAAAATGGTAACAGACCTTAGAGCAATTAACAAAGTAATTCAGCCAATGGTCTCTCTACAATCTGGAATTCCTTTGCCTACTCTTTTACCAAAATTATAGCCTCTCATAGTTATTGATTTAAAAGACGTTTTCCTTCCAATACCCTTACAAGAAAAAGACAGAGAAAGATTTGCTTTCACAGTGCCTACTTATAATAATTCTCATCTGGTTGAAAGATTTCAACGGAGGGTCCTCCCACAGGGAATGTTAAATAGCCCAACCCTGTGCCAATATTTTGTACAATAGCCATTGGAAGTGATACGTAAAAAATTTCCTAAATCTATAATTTATCATTATATGGATGATATTTTACTAACTGACTCAAATGCAAATACTTTAGAAGGAATGTTTGAGGAAGTAAAGAAAATTTTGCCTTGCTGGGAATTACAAATTGCTCCTGAAAAGATACAAAGAGGAGATACTTTTAATTATTTAGGATATAAAGTAGAACTACAAAAAAATTAGACCCAAAAAGGTACAAATTAGGAGAGATCGACTACAGACTCTTAATGAGTTTCAAAGATTATTTGGAGCCATTTCTAATCTACAAACTATTGTTGGGGTAAAAAAGTGATGAACTGCATAATTTGTTCAAAACATTAGAAGGTGACAAGGATGTAACAGTCCAAGAGAATTATCACCTGAAGCTGAGAAAGAATTGGCCTTGGTAGAAAAGAAAGTACATGAAGGACACATGGATCGTATTGATCCAAAGTTGGATTGCATTTTGGTTATTTTACTTTCTAGGTATTCTTCTACAGGAATATTAATTCAGAGGGAAGATATTATATTGGAATGTATATTTTTACCAAATAAACTGAAAAAAAAATAAAAACTTATGGGGAAAAAATTTCTGACTTGATTTGGAAAGGAAAATTGAGACTTTGTCAATTAGCAGTAATGGACTCAGCAGAAATTGTCACACCTTTAATTAAAGAGGGCATTGAAAAATTATGGACAGAAAGTGAACATTGGCAAATAGCTTGAAGTGAATTTTTGGGAGAAATTAACAGCAAATATCCCAAAAGTGATAGAATTGATCTTATAAAGAGAGCTGATTGGATTTTGCCTCGATTAGTACAGGAAAAACCTATATCTGGAGTTTGTACATTTTTTTTTTTTTTTGGTTTTTCGAGACAGGGTTTCTCTGTGTAGCTTTGCGCCTTTCCTGGGACTCACTTGGTAGCCAAGGCTGGCCTCGAACTCACAAAGATCTACCTAGCTCTGCCTCCCAAGTGCTGGGATTAAAAGCGTGTGCCACCACCGCCTGGCCGAGTTTGTACATTTTATAACAGATGACAACAATCAAGGAAAGGCAGGTTATAAATCAGAAAATTGAAGTAAAGTGGTTCAAAGTCCTTATAATTCAGTTCAAAAATGGGAATTGCATACTATTCTGTTGGTATTAATGGATTTTTCAGAAACTCTCAACATAGTAACTGACTCTCAGTATGCTGAAAGAGTGGTATTACATATTGAGACTGCAGAATTTATCCCTGATGCTTCAGAATTAACTTCACTATTTATTCAGTTACATGATACAATCAGGAAAAGGAGTCATCCTTTATATATAACTCACATTCGATCCCATGCTTGTCTGCCAGGCTCTCTAGCACAAGGTCATTTTATAGCTCCATTTTTAATTTTTCTGAGGAGCTTCCAAACTTATTTCCATAGTGACTACACTATTCTCCACTACCACTACTTTGGTAATGTTCCTTCTTTTTCCATATACTTGTCATCATTTATTGTCATTTGCTTGCTTGATGACAGCCATTCTGACTAGGATGTGTTCAAATCTCAACATAGTCTCAATTTCATTTACCTCATAGGCAAGAATATTTGTTGTTCATTTATATTTCCTTTTAAGTATATTCAGTTCATTAACTTATTTATTATAGCATAACTTTGGTACTTTAAAGTTCTTTAGAGATTACAAATATTAATCGTATGTCAAAAACAAATGTGGTAAAGATTTTCTCCCATTCTATAGGTAGTCTCCTCCATTTGATGATTGCTTTATTGAAGCCTTTTAATTTTATGGAATCTTATTTGTTAATTCATGGTATGATTTCCTCTGTTACTGAGTTTTTAATGGTGTTCTTGCTTAAACCTCCATATTAAAGTGTTTTCCTCTAGAAGTTTAAGAGTTTCTGGTATGAAATTGTCATCTTTGATTCATAGTGAATTAATTTTCTTGTAACTTAAGATATATGGATATATTTTATGTTTAATTGCATGTGTGTCTATACAAGAATGTGAATGCCTGCTGAAACTAGAGGCATCAGATACCCATAAAACTGGAATTACAAATAGGTGTGTACATTCTGACAAGAGTATCCTAAATCAAACTAGCATCTCCTGGAAGAACAACAAGCTCTCTTAGCTACTGAGTCATCTCTCTAGTCCCATGATTCCCTTTAGAAAATGTGTGAATAACTGCTGTGGGATAATGCTTTTGTATACTGGCTTAATAAAAATGCTGATTTGCCAGTTGCCAGGCAGGAAGTATAGGTAGGGTAAGTGGACAAGGAGAATTCTAGGAGAGGAAGGCTGAGTCAGGAGACACTAGTCTGCCATCTGTGGGGCAGCAAGTAATGGCACACAGGTAAAACCACAGAACACTTGGCAACATATAGATTAACAGAAATGGGCTGAATTTAAGTGTAAGAGCTAGTTAGTAATAATCCTGAGCTAATGGCTGAGGAGTTTTAAGTATTATAAGCCTCTGTGTGTTTACTTGTGTCTGAGTGGCTGAGAAGCATGTGGGACACAGGAAAAATTTCAGCTTCAAATATCCTGTTATGACACCATTTGAAGAGGCTGTCCTTGAATGTATGTTGTCTTTTATATCAAAGACTAGATGGCTATCACTACCTAGACTTGTTCTGGTATCTTCTATTCCATTGTCTTACAAGTCAGTTTTTATTTATTTTGATGTGTATGAGTGTTTTGTCTGCATGTATGCATGTGTACCATGTATGTGCTTGACCCCCTCAGAGGTCAGAAGAAGGAGTCAAATTCCCTGGAATTGAAGTTACTGATGGTTCTGCTCTGTCATGTGGGTGTTGGACCCAGGTCCTCTGCAAGGACAAGTGTCCTTCATCACTGAGTGATCTCCCCATCCCGTACAGGACAGTTTTTAATGGTAATACCATAGTACTAATCATAAATTTCCCGAATTAATGGCTATGTTGTCTAAAGTGATGTACAGATTCAATGGACTCTCCAAGGAAATTCTAATGTCATTCTTTCAAGAAGTAGCAAACATAATCTCAATACCAACATGAAAGCACAAAAATACCCACAATAGTTAAGGCAATATTATATGAAAAGATCAATGCTGGAAATATCGTTAACAGGTGATCACAAGCCACCCTACATTATCATACTTCTAGTTTCTTCAGACTTTTTATTATGAAGATATATTGGTGTTTTTTACCCTTATTGACTTTATGTAATTTTTTCTCCTAAGTCTATTTATGGACTGTTACATTTATTGATTTGTTTATGACAAACCATCTTTGTATCTCTGAAATGAAATGGGCTTGTTTATGATATGTGATCTTAACATACCCTTGAAATTGGTTCACATGAATTTTATAGAGAGTTTTTCCTACGTTGATCAAGCAAATTGGCCTCTTGCTTTCCTTTGGTATTGTGTCCTTGTCTAGTTTCAGTGTCATTGATGGATGATGACTTCACCGAATGAATTTACCGGTGTTCTTTATATTTTTACTTTATGATATGTTTAGGAAGTGTCATGTATGTTTATCTTTCTTTGAATATTTAATAGCTGTAGTTGGAATTAGCTCTAGTCCACCCAGGCCCACGGTCAGGACAAATCTCTCCAACCAACGTTCCAGAGCCACTTGGTCCCAAGTAATCAAACACATAGAGACTTATATTACTTACAAAATGTATGGCTTATGAGTCAGTCTTCTTGTTAGCTAGCTTTTATATTTTAACTCAACCCATAACTATTAATCTATGTATCACCACATTCCATGTCTTTACTGCCATCCCATTACCTGTTGTTCCTTGGAAAGCGATTTGGTGTTTCCTCCCACTCTCCTTTATCCTCTCACTATCTCTCTTGGATTTTCCTGCCTGACTCCATCCTGCTCTACCATAGGCCAGTGCAGCTTTATTTATTAGCCAATGGGAATAACACATATTCACAGCATACAAAAAGACATCCCACAGCAAATAGTATTCAGTAGTGAATGTGTATAGTCTTGAGTTTTACTTTGCTTGTTGATTGTAGAAATGAAGACTTCAGTGAATCAATTCAATGAATCAATATTCCCTTCTCTGGTACTCCCTCCACCACAGGCAATGGCCCCTTTTTACTTTTCTGATTTCTGTGGTTAATCCAGGTTATACACACACATCTGAAGATTTGGAACTAGGAACCTCCAAAGAGAAAAAATATATAACATTTGTTTTTCTGGGTGTTGGTTACCTCACTCAATGTGATCTTTTCTAGTTATATCCATTTATCTGAGAAGTTTATAATTTCACTTTTCTTTACAGCTGAATAATATTCAGTGGTGTATGTGTACATTTTCATTATTCATTCATGAGCTGAAAGACATTCAGGCCTTTTCCATTTCTTATCTATTGAGCAGCAATGAATGTGGCTGAACAAATACATGTGGAGTAGCATGTTGAGTTATTTGGGCATATGCCAAGGAGTAGTCATATGGCAGATTTATTTTTAGGTTTTTGAGAATTCTCCACACTGGCTTCCATAGTGGCTCTACCAGTTGGTAATCCTACCAAGAGTGAATAAAAGTTCTCTATCCTCACACCCTCTTCAGCATTTGTTGGCAATAGTTTTGTTAATTTTGCCATTCCACCTAAAGTAAGAGGAAATCTTTGTTGTTTTGATTGCATTTATCTAATTGGTAGGGGTAATGAACATTTTTGAGATGTTTCTTAGCCATCTCTGTTTCTTCTTTGGAGAATTCTCTGTTCAAGTCCTAGGCAATATTTTTTTTAAATGGCTCATATGATTTTTTGACTATTTGCTTTTTGAGTTCTTTATATATTCTATATATTCTGGATGTCAATCCTTTGTCAGATATTATAACTGGTAAAAATTATTCCCCATTCACCTGGTTGATTGTTTCTTTAGCTGTACAGAGCATTTTGAGTTTTATGAAGCCCCCCTTGTCAATTGCTGGCTTTAGTTTAGCAAATGGAGTCCTATTCAGAAAGTCTTTTCCTATACCTATATCATGTAGGGTACAGCCTACTTTTTCTTCTATAGTTTCAGATTTTGGATTTGGATCTTTGATCTATTCTGGTTTAGGTTTTGTACAAGGCAATAGATACAGGTCTAATTTCATCATTATACATGTGGACATCAAGGTTTCACAGCAACATTTGTTTAAGATGATTTCGTTTTTCTCAGCTTATGTTTTTTGGCATCTTTGTGTAACATGAGTCTTAAATGGTCTTAGTAATAAAAACAATCCTGGAGCCAGGTATTACAGTGATGCTGAAAGATCAGAGAAACAGAACAAGTCTCATCCAACCTCACCTTGCCAACTTCTCAGCTGATCATGTTTCCTCAGACTGAAAGCCTCTGAGTTCTCATCCAAATGAATTTCAGCTGTACTGCTGCTAAAAGCCTAAGAGCTTAAAAAAGCCTCTAGTTCCTGGTCCTCATGCCTTATATACCTTTCTTCTTCCTGCAATCACTTCCTGAGATTAAAGGCATGTGTTATCATGCCTGACTGTTTCCAGTGTGGCTTTGAACTCACAGAGATCCAGATGGATCTCTGCCTCTGGAATGCTAGGATTAAAGGTGTGTGTGCCACCATTTTCTGGTTTCTATGTCTATCTGTTCTCTGACACCAGATAAATTTATTAGAGTGAAAAACATCATAAGATAGTTTTCTGTTGGTAATACAAGTTAGGATAGAAAGTGAATTAGGTACATTTTCGACTTACCAAAATAGAATAGATAATGGAATATTTTCTCTGAATTTATCAAATGCAAATGGACTAGACATTATTGATGTATGTATTGCTTGTACATATTGTATATTGTTATTGTACTTATTCTATATAGTTTTTCTTATATTAGTTACAATTTTTTATTTTTATTAGACAAAATAGAGGAAACATGGTGATATTTTATTTGTAAGTTAATAAATGAAGTTTGTCTGGAGTTCAGAGTAAATAGCAAACCATTAACACAAAATTCAGGCAGTGATATCACTGATATCACACACCCTTAATCTGATCACTTGACAGGCAGTGTCTCTCTGTGTTAAAGATCATACTGGGGAAGCCAAAAGTGGTGACAACCATAGAGACCTGGAGGTCTGTACAGACAGGCAGTGACAAGAAGTGAAGTGGCTGTGCTAAGAGCCACTGAGAGGGCAGAAAAGCAAGGCAATAAAGGTGCAGGTTAGACAGGAAGTAGCTCACAGTTTGGAAGTTACAGAGCTGGTGAGGTAAGGTGGTTGGTGGCTCCCACTATTCCCCTGATCTCTAAGGCATACACCCCTATATTTGGCTCCATGTTCTTTATTTAATAAGACCTCATAGAAATTCATCTACATATTTGTCAAATATTAAATGGATGAAGTTAAATGTACCCATATTTGGGTCTGATTTTTTTTTCATTCATCTACATGTCTATTTTTGTGTCAGTGCTGTATTGTTTTTATTACTATAGCTCTGTGATATATCTTAAGATCAGGAATGATAATCCCTCCAGTCTTCTTTTTGCTCAGTACTGTTTTGACTATCCAGGGTATTTTATCGTTCTATATGAATTTCAGGGTAGTTTCATTTCTATTTCTATGAAGAATAAGCTGGAAATTATGATTAGGTTTACAATGAATCTGTTAATGGCTTTTGGTAAAATGATTATTTTCAGATAATTAATTCTACCAATCCATGAGCATAGGATGTCCTATGCATATAACAATACTTAGTGGGTGAACAAAGAGAACATGAATTTGAAAAAGAACAAGGAATGTTATGTTGAGAGTTTGGAGGGAGGAGAGGGAAAGGGAAACTTATGTAATTATATTATATTCTAAAATAAAATAAATAAATGGGAAAAAACTATAGAGGAAAGCACTGCAAATAGACTTCAAGAAACAGAAGGAAGAATAACAGGAATGGAGAAAAGCTACATTTAAACATAAGGAGAAAAAATAAAAGGAGCCTGACCATAATGTCTAAAAACTTTAGAATATTTTAAGAAAAATAGACAAAATCTTAGAACTCACAGGATAGAAGAAGTATCTGAGAGTCGAGAGAGATGTCTCAGCAATTAAGAGTACTTGATTCTATTCTAGAGGATCCAGGTTCAAGTCCTAGCACGCATGTCAGTAGTTCAAACCCATCAGTAAGTCCAGTTCCAGGAGATATGATGACTCTTATAACTACCATGAGCATCAAGAATGTACACTGTTCACAGACATACATGCAGACAAAAGACTCACAAATATAAAATAAAAAAACCTAAAAATTAAGGAGCAGAGATGAAAATGAAAAGCATAAAGAAACTATTCAACAAATATATTGCCAAAATTTTCTGAACCCTATAGAATAAACTTGATATTCAAACCTAAGAGGTATTACAATATCAAATATATATGGCAAGAAAATGTCAGTGTAAAAATCATGTGTCTCATCTTAAAGGTCATCAACCAAAGATATATTCTGGAGTCATTTTGAAAAACCATGGACCAGGAACAGAGATTTCAGTTACCCCAAATCCCACATTTTAATGTGGAAGCAGTTTCAAGAAGTTTTAGATTTCTTTATAACAATAAAAGTCATAAATGAAGGTAAGTTTAAAGATGTTGGTGGATACATGAAAGATGTGATTACAGAAAGATAGGGGTTGTCTATAAGCCTAAGATACTACTTGATAGTGTTTTTAGCTTTTGTGTTTGTAGAAGCTAGTGGTCTGCTAAGCCAATAGATCACAAAGGTTTTATTCATTAGTCATAAGATGTTAGTTCTGATACAGAGGTGGATTAGGAATGGCTGTTCCAAAGGGCAAGCCGGCCAAGATATATAATTAGTCTCTGTACCTGCAATATTCTTATCTTTCCACAGTACTGAAATTGTAATCAATCAATCAGTCTCTGCAGACACAGCTTCTTTTTTTAAAGTTTCATTCACAAGAATAATACATTTTTTGACACATTCCAGTCTAGCCTGGAATTCACAATGTAGCCCAATTAGATCTCATCAAACATCCTCTTGCCTCTGTTTTTTGAGTTCTAGATTACAGGCATGTACAAGAATAACCATGTCTAACAAAAAATATCCCAGGGTGGTCTTGAAATTGTTATGCTGCCAAAATGGTCCTTTAACTTTTGATTCTCCTGCAGCTACCTCCAAAGTCGTCCTCTAAAACTGTAAGCCAGCCCCAATTAAATGTTTTCCTTTATAGGAGTTGCTTTGGTCATGGTATCTCTTCACAGCAATAGAAATCCTAACTGAGACACCTGGCTAGGGTGACAGACTGGATAGAATGTTTCAGTGCTCTTCTAGTACCTCATCCTTCACTTCCATCCAGTGTTGGAGTTATAGATTTATGTAGCAATACATATCTTTTCACATGGGCTCTGAGTACCTTACCTAAGGTCCTCATGTTTATACAGAAATTTCTCTTACTCGGTGAGCAATCTCCCAAGTCATTGGAGATTTGTTAATTTGTTTGCCTAGTAGTGGTAGGAACAAAATCCAAAGTCTTATCCATGTTCTGCGAACACTTTCCTGCTGATATTTATGACCTTAAGACTTTTAAAAGATATTTTAAATGACAAAGAGAACAATATCAAGAATGAACTCATTCAAAAACTGTTACCATGTTGATTCATGTGCAATATAGGCCTTTTCAAGGACTTCTGCAATAAAGTACCACACACTGTGTAGCAGAGAACAGCAGAAATGTGTTATTTTCTAGTTCTAGAAGCTACAAGTTCATGGTCAAATTGTTAGCAGAGCCATGTTGCTTCTGAAGGTTTGTGGGAAGGGTTTCTTTGACGTCTGTCACCTAGTGTCTATAATGTTCTTAAATTTGAATATTATTAAGGATGAGATTGGAAAGAATAAATAAAAACTCTTTATGTTTTTATTTCAATAGATGCTGAAAACATTAGAAGGCACTGGCTGTTTATAAGGAATTCCTAAGTTATTTCCATAGGAAGGAAATGCTGAATGTAGTTGTTCCTACTTATTATGCAAATTTCACTCATTAGGAATTTGTTTCACATTTTTTGCCTCTCTAGTGCTTTCCTGTTTCTTAAGCAGCAATGTCATGCTGGATTAATCAGAAAAAAAAGAAGACTTTGAAGATTTGTCATACATACAAAGCAAAATTTAATAAAACTTAACAAATTCACTTTGAACATTAAATGAATTAATTTATAATCATCAAATAAAACAAAGTACTGTAGCATGAATCTTAAAAGTTCTTATTAATAAAATCAAACCCAAGGCCAGTTATTGGGGTGAATACTGGGAGGTCAGAGAGACAGAACAAGCCACAGCTATCTCACCTCACCAGTTCCTCAGCTGGTCCTGTTTTCTCAGACTGGAAGCCTCTGAGTCCTCATCCAGAATGAATCTCAGCTAAACTGTGTTGCTCCAAAGCCTGAAAGCTTAACCAGCCAAATGCTTAACCAGCCAAATGCTTCTAGTTTCTGGTCCTCACGCCTTATATATCTTTCTGCTTTCTACCACCATTCTCTGGGATTAAAGGATGGCTTTCTAGGATTAAAGACGTTTCCAATGTGGCCTTGAACTCACAGAGATGCAGAGGGATTTCTATCTCTGGAATGCTAGGATTAAAGGTGTGAGTGCCACCATTTTCTAGCCTTTGTATCTAGTGGCTGTCTGTTCTCTGACCCCAGATAAATTTATTAGGTTATACAATATTTTGGGGAACATAATACACAAAGTACTTTTTGTTTATTTTTTGTATGTTGAGATGCCTTTCTGTAGATTAACATTGTATCTTGCAATGACATTTATATGACTATTCAGGTTCTCCATTCATACCAGTAGGTATTTCAGTATCAAGAGCCTTTTGTTTTAATTAAAGGACTTATCTGATCCCTACAATCTCCCTGATTATTAAAATTCATTTAAATTATTTTCAGTTTAATCCTCTACATAAATATAATTTTATTTCTCAAAGGAATAATATTTAATTGCCTGTGTTAATAAAAATACATATTCTCTAAAGTTAGCAAATAATCTAAACATAATCATAGTTCAAACATTATTTTAAAAAACAGTTTGCAGGGACTAAATAATTGCAAAACAGTTAATCAAAAGAGGTCCAAAAAAACCCTGCAAAATAAACAGAGGAATGAATAAACATCTTAACAGTAACAACTTTAATTCTCCAATAAATACTAGCATATTGAATTAGAAAACAGGATCCATCTTTCTGCTGCCTCCAAAAAACATGAAAGGAATGATAAAGATATTCCAAGCAAATGGAACTAATAAACAAGCAGGCATAGTAGTTCTAATAGATGAAAAAACAAACTTCAGAACAAAAACTAGTAAGAAGATATAAAGAAAGGTACTGTGTGGATGATAATCCCTGTAAAGAAGCTATGTCTGCAGAGACCTATTGACAGATTAGAATTTCAGTTTCTAATATTACAGATCCACAGGCTAATTCCTTCATCAAGATCTGGTTCTAGCTTCCAGAAAAGAAATTCCTTGCCCAACTCTGTGCCTGAACTAACATCTGGCAACTAAGAGATTAAAAAACCTTTTGGAATTTATTAACTTGCAGACCACTAGCTTCTACAATCCCAAAAGCTAAGAATGTCATCAGATAACATTTTGAGCCTGTAGACAAGCTTCTTTCATGTTGCTGTAACTGCCTCACTGATGTACCCAGTGTTGTGCAAATCTTAGATGGTCTTTTAATAAAAAACCCAGAGCCAGATATCAGGGTGAAGGCTGAAAGTTCAGAGAAGCAGAACAGCCAGCCACTAGTTCTTATTTCTACAAAATCTTCAGACTAAAGAGAGTGAGTTCCTGTTTTCTCATGCCTTATATACCTTTCTCTGCCCAGATATTAATTCCTGGGATTAAAGGAGCAATTGCTTTCCAGTACTGGGATTATAGGTGTGTCACCACAGCCTGATTCTATTTCCAGTGTGGCCTTGAACTCACAGAGATCCCTCTGGAACTCTGACTCCTGAGTGATAGGACTAAGGGTGCTTGCTACCACAGCCTGACCTCTATGTCTAATCTAGTGGCTGGCTCTGTCCTCTGACCCTCAGAAAGGTTTAATAGGGTAAGAATAGATTCAAACGGAAGCACAAGAAAAATTTTAATAAGTTTAAAAGGGAAACCCTCAGGCAAGCAAACTATAAAATCTCAGCAGCCACCTGGAGGAAGAGACTGTAGAAGAGAAGGAAAAGCTGGTGTAAGGTTAGACACATGGAGGACAAGAAGCTACATGGATAGCAGGGAGTACCAAAGTAAGTAATGATACAGTTTATGGAAAAACTAGTGTAAAAATGAAATAGAAATAATAAAGGAATTGACAATGCAAATGGATGGGCCTTTGCCAACATTTAAAAAAAAACTGAGGCAAACTTTAACCTAAGATTTCTAAGAAAAAAAAGTGATGTCTAAGATTAACAAAATCCTAAATAAAGGAGAAGAATTTTTTTCCAATTTTAAATAAATGTGTGGTAACAAATTATTGAAGCTTCATGAAATGAAGAATTTCTATATGTAAAGAAAGATTACCTAAAAGTAAGTAAATAATAAATTAGAAAATACTTGGAGTAAAGTGTTTGGGTCAATAATTCCAATATTTCTCTCATATTTCACAAGACTATATGGGTTTTCTTGTGAATTCCTTTAAACTTCTAAGTAGGAAGAAATGCATTTACAAACTATTTTAGAAAGGAGAAAAAGGAGAGGACACTTTGGGTCTGGGATAATTTTCATTGTTTAGGAGGGTTGGTTAAAAGTTGTTGTTAAGGGTTAGGAAAAAGGCTAAGCAGAGGAGATTAGATTTAAGGTTCTTGTTAAAAAAAGAAAGAGCAAAAGAAAGAAAGAAAAGAAAAAAAAGACAATTACTGGTTCTAAATATTTTACATTGGATTGGATTGTTTTATATTGTATACAAATTTGAAATTGATATTGTTAGAAAATGCTATATGCATATTTCTAATTGTATTTATACCATTCATTTAACAATGTAATGCAATTTTCTGACCCTTGAATGTTTTTATTACCAACTACTAGGATATAAAGAAATGAAAGTTAGTAGTTAGACATTACAATAGAACTTGTAGTCATATTAGATATGTTTTAAAAATTGAGCAGATATATTTTAGATAGACAGGTCATCTTCAAATCCTTCAGAGATCTACAGAATATGACATTTAAAATGTTTTAATAACTTAGAAAATTTTTTTGAGACATGTCAACTCTTGGCAGTACCAATCTACTTCAGAGAAAATATGGGCATTGAAGAAACTGCATATGGAGTTAGCTTTCATTGTGACAAAAGTTAGCCACTGGACAACAAAGTATCCTTGAATCAACAGGACAAAATGGACAAACAGGACATGAAACAAAGGACTACTGATTCTTGCCAAAACAAGCGTGGTTATGGCTTTATCAAAAGGCATCTTCTGAGGCCAGAACAATATGGCCCCATCCCTGAACTGGCCTTTGCAATCTGGAAAAGGTACAGTGCCCTTTTCTTTGAAGGCAGCTTAACAGGCAGTAGGCCAATGGCTTCTGTTGTGCAATGGAACAGCAGCTGAAAGCTCACACCTCTCAATAGTAGATGGGCATTTAAAAGAGGGATGTGGAGAAGAAGGGGATGCTGAGATGAAGCCATATATACACAGCCAAAAGAGTAAACAGCTGAATTCAAAAACCATCAACAATTTCCAGAATTTAAAATCCTGAATCATGACAGGACACTAGTGGAATTTAGGTGTTTCTGGTACATGGACTGCTCTCACCCAATGTGAGGTTGAACTGCTGACCTTGTTTACATCCTACTTCACAAATGAGTCTGTCAGATACGCTAAGCCTATAGGCTGAAGATGATGCCCCAAAACTGTGGAGAAACCTCAGGTGACTGTCTAGGCAGCTGGCTGTTTCTGTCAACTCACAAATTGTTTGGAAGTTGCTTGCATGCACTTCCTGTTTTTATTTTTGTTAGCTAATATTATTTCCTTCTTGGGTCTCTAAGGGAATTGAAGATTAGTTAGTTATAGTTAAAGAATAGTTAGTTATAGTTGAAGGTTAGTTAGTTATAGTTAAAGACTAACTAAGATAGAAAGGAATTGGATACATTTTGGACTTACCAAAATAGGATAGATAATGGAATTATTTTCTCTGATTTGTAAAATATAAATGGACTTGACATTGTTTAGGTATTTATTACTTGTATGTATTGTATATAGTTATTGTACTTTTGTATATAGTTTTTCTTTTGTTAGTTATAACCTTTTGCTTTTTTTCTTTCTTTAAAATACAAAAGGGTAAATATGGTGGTATTCTATTTGTACTGAAATGTGCTTTTAATTGTCTGTTAATAAATAAAGTTGCCAGAGGGTCAGAGCTATTAGATTCATAGAAAGAGCATGCTTGGTGGTGGTGCATGCCTTTAATCCCATACATCTCTATGTGTTCAAGGATACAGCCAGCATTGGAGACATATACCTTTAAGACCTGGACAGCTGTACTTACAGGCAGTGATGAGGCAGTCATGTGTTTGGGTTTACAACCAATGAGAAGGCAGAACAGAAAGACTATTTAAAGACATACACACAGGAAATAGCTTTCTTTCAGGAAGCTCGGAGCTCTGCAGGAGGAAGGGTAATATTTATGCTCTGAGCTCTGAACTCTTGGCTTTCTCTTTTACATTGGTTCTGTGTTTCTTATTTAGTAAGATGGTTGGTTACATCTACAATTATTCCTTCTGTACTACTATGAGCTGGAGACTAATATGTCATAACCACATCACAGTGTGAGTCATAAATCATAAGAAGCTCAGCAACCAAAATGTAGGCAGATATAGAAAAAATGAATCAGAAGTCTAACCATTATTTTGCTACAATTCAACCTTGATTTGACATATAAAAATCAAGCACAAAGGAGAGGAAAATTTTCTTACTAATTATTTTAATAATTATAAGAAAATTTATACAGATAGAAGTACAGGAATATGGGGGAAAAATCATAGCATACAAGGGTAGGGTTGACCTTAAGAAATGGTATGTAACGAAACCATAAGGAATCCTACTATCTCCTGACTCAATTAAAAACATATATAATTGAGGGATAGTAGAATAACTGTGTCATAAAAGCAGGAGAAAAAACACTGGAGGCTTAAAGGATTAAGCAGAAATGAGAGCTGGGGAATGGAGAGAAGTGGAAGTTGTTGACAATTAATAAAAGCTAAAGATGGATTAAAAAGACCTGTGGAAAAACACCCATTAGCAAGTTGATTTAAAAATACATAAAACTTAAAAGAATTCAAAGGTACTTACTCTGCATGAACAGGAAATACCAGCCCCAGCAGACATGGGTTATTAAACAAATATCACAGTATAAAGCATAAAATGCTTCTCTATGTGTTAATGGTCATGGAAGCCTCAGAGATCTCCAAAACAACATAAGCTCCTGGCATTGCCATTGGTTAACAACCACAACTACATGGTAAGACACTGTTGCTGAAGATGGTATGCACTTTGGCAGAAGTATGTAGAGAAGTCAATTTCAAACTGACCTAGAGATTTTCTTCTTATGAGCTAATTTTTGTAGTTCAGGAAAGTGCTATATAACCTGCTATGGCAAAAATTTATCAGTGGTCTTATCCAATGCTGGACCCTTTATGCTACAATACTGACCTGACAGGCAAAATGAGTTTACTGGTACAATAGGGGCATATCTGTTTGGGGATAACTAAAGATGTTCTGATCATATATATTTGAGAACTGCTCCACAAGAGGGGATTTCATGCTTAGTCTTATAATCCTGGTCAAAATTCCATAGCTGTGGAGGTCATTGTGTAGAACCTATGGAAACCTGAAGGTAGAGCACATACCTATGGATGTCATGGAGTGAAATCTAGGAAGACCTTATAGTAGAGCTCATTATTGTTATATGACTATGTTGTCAAATTGCCTTCCAAATATTTATGTTCATGCCTATATGTTTGGGTAGCTCTTGACCTTGGTCACAGAAGTTCTTTTTGTACCAAGCAACAATCAATACAAACTCATATCTGGTTGAAGTATTAATAATAAGAGGCTCTGAGTACTCAGCTCTACATGGAGCCCCCTTATCAACCTCCCACCCCTTTACCAAGGCTCAGGAAACATCCTGAAAGAGTTTGCAAAAAATGTAACAGCCAGAAGATAGGCATGAGTTCTGTGAGGTTCTGTTTTCTGGAAATGACATGACTCGAACATTCATGAACTCACAGCTACTATATCCCCCAATCATCAGGAAGTAGTATGAAAAGCTACACCCAAATTACCAACATATTGTTTATAATGTTTATTTTTATTTAAAGGTGGTTGAATATAAATGTAATCTCTTTCTAAAGAAGAAAATAGATATGATAGGATGACTGCTACCCTACATGGCTAGGATAAAAGCAGCAGCTGCCGTGTCTGCTGGTTTTACCCTACTCAGATTTTCAACATGCCATAGGTACCAAGGAGTCACATTTACCTCCCCAATTCTGGGAAGTAGTATTAAGTAGTACGCCTGTGTTTTTAAGCTTGAGGCTACAATCCAAAGCCTTCAGGCAGTGGCTGGAAGAAGCCTCTTTGTGTTGCAGCCAGTGAGAGACCATAGGAGCCCACCATGTTGTTGCTGAAGCCTGCCACAACCAGGGGATGGGTCTCTGTTCTGCAGCCAGTAATGAGAGACATGAACTAGAATCTCTTTTTAAGTTCTCTCATGTTTTAGGTGGAAATGCTTGGCCCAAGTTGGGTGCCAATTGTAGGTAGAAGTTTCTCAGTCTTGCTCAGCCCCATGGTCTGGACAAATTTCTCCCACCTGTGATCCCACAGCTGCTTATAAGATAAGTACTCAGAGACTTAATATTAATTAATTCATGCTACATATAAAAAATCACACAAAAACATGAGATGTTGAAATATCAAAACTAAAATTATAAAACTCTTAGTGAAAAACAAAAACATGATTTTGCAGCTGTAATTAGGTATGAATTTCACAGATAAATATCAATAGTATAAACAATAAAAGAAAGTTATTTAAGTAGAATTTCATAAAAGTGAAAAATGAGTATAATTAAAAGAATATTACAAAAAAACCAACTAATACAGTGGGAGAATAATTTTTCAAATAATGTATGCAGTAATAATTATATTAGGAATATTTACAAAACTATCACTCAATAACAAGAAATAAACTACAAATATGGGCTTAAATTTTTAATAGAAGGCTGGCAAGATAGCTCATTGGGTAAAGGCTCTTGCTGTCAAACATGATGACCTGTTTGGTATCAGGAACCTACATTGTAGAAGGAGAAATAGACCCCTAAAAGCTATTATCTCTCTCTCTTTCTTACACACACACACACACACACACACACACACACACACACACACACACACTCACTGAAGATGCACAGCTGTATGTTATGTGGCAAGCATAAGCAATACACTCAATAATAACATACGTTTTAATTCAATGCAGGTTTCTTTGAAGAGAATTAAACAAGTATTCAATAAGCCTTTAAGAAGACAATCAGAATAATTATTCATCAAGTAAATGCAAAACAGAATTATAGTGACATGTAATATAATACCGAGAAAGCAGAAATATACCCATTTCTCCTGAGAGCACTGGGTGGGGGTGGTTAAGCACTGTTAAAGCACTGTTAAAAATCTATTCAGTGCTGTGGGATAGTCTGTATGGCAAATGTGTTGCTCTGATTGGTCAATAAATAAAATACTGATTGTCCAGTGGCTAGGCAGGAAGTATAGGTAGGACTAACAGAGAGGAGAAAAGAAAGAACAGGAAGGCAGAAAGAGACACTGCCAGCCACCACCATGACAAGCCGTATGTGAAGATGCCGGGAAGCCACGAGCCACGTGGCAAGGTATAGATTTTTGGAAATGGATTAATTTAAGCTATAAGAACAGTTAGTAAGAAGCCTGCCATGGCCATACAGTTTGTAAGCAATATAAGTCTATGTGTTTACTTGCTTGGGTCTGAGTGGCTGTGGGACTGGTGGGTGACAAAGATTTGTCCTGACTGTGGGCAAGGCAGGAAAACTCTAGCTACAATTCAGTTTACTATAATGTTAATGATTTTTTAATCCTTAGTGAAACCATTATTTTTGCTGTTTATTTTCCTATGAACAAGCAAAGATTTGGGTCATGGGGCAATGTGATTTCCTAATTAGCAGCTATTGGACTTTCCCTTGCTATCTTATATGACTTACACAAAAACACAACTGACAAGACAGCCAGCTAAATTCTCCTTATGCAAGTACCAGCCATTTGGAACATTTCAGACACATTGAGAAAACTACCCTATATATGTAGCTGGTTGCCCTGGCTCTGAAGGTGTAGCATAACCTCAAATAGGGTCATTTGAAAGAGTTTATGCTAGATTTTTGCTTTCACAAACTTTGATTAACTCCAGATGGCCAAACAACTATTTCTTCTTTGCCCAAATGGATGGTATTTCTACACATAGTAGGACTGTTGTGACTAGTGTTAAGAAGCAAGGCTATGATTGGTCTGTGACACATCCTTAAATGGCTGTGATTCCTGCTAGGGGGCAAGACTGTGATTAGTTGAAGCACATGACTGTGATTGGTAAAGAATAAATAGCTTTGACTGATATGAATTCCTTCTTTGGTTAAAGAAGCAGGTTGTTCTATTGGTCTGAATAAAAGGCTTTTCTCACTTATAATAGTATGGGGTGAGCTAGTAACATGAGGAAAGAAACAGTATTCTCAATAAAGCAATGACAGGGGATTGCAGTGATAGTAACTGCTATTATCAGGCTAAGCTATAAAAGGGCAAGGTAAGTAATTGCCTTGACAGCTAAAGAAGTAGTTGAGCAGTTTGAATTCAATGAGGGTAGGAAGAAGGCCAGAAGAGCTAGACAAGAGAAGGCTGAAGACTGAGCCTGAATATGGCAAACAGGCTGTAATGAATCCTTGAAAAACAAAATGAAACAAAATTGCAATTCTAGTTCTAAAATGTTCTAGATAACTGACAAGCCTTTAAAATTAAGCATGTCAGACCAAAGTCACATAAGCTGTAACACTAGATAGAATCATGAGCTGTAACACTAGATAGAATCAAAGGCTGAAACGTTCTGACTTCCTGAGCCTGCACAAAAGATAACACTGACTGCCATGAAGTGATATGGAATTCTGATATATATGGGCTGCTTAGAAGATTGTAGCTATACTATCAGCAGCAGTCAAGGTCTGAAGAATCTCCATATTCTAGATCCATACAGGAGATTTAACAACTATAAGGCCTGATATGGGATGCCTAAACTCACCAGTATTATAACACAACAAGTTTTCTCCTGCTGCCTTTCCTACTTTCCTGATGTTGTAGGTGATTGTTGGTAAGTGCTGACTGAAGTAAAAGCTGCCAGAGATCTGCACTTGAAATTATTCTTGCTTGACCACCATTTCTATCCTGGTAGAGCAAAAGGACACCTAGGCAAGTGACAGTGAACAATACTAGGATGACTGCCATGTATCCTAAATGATAAATTTTACCTAAAATTTGAAGAAACAAGAAAATATATTCATAATTGGCAGGACCCCACTATAGTGGTTGGTCTTCTATAGAAAAGAGATTGAAAATTCCTTAAAATATTAAATACATAATTTTCTTAGGACCCAACTTTTCTCCTTAGAGCTCAACCAAAATAAATAAATATAAATTTTCAAGCACTTGCCATGAATGTTCCCAAATAAAATTTATAACAGATAGAAAATAATAACAACTCAATAGCCATAAGCTAAAAAATAGGTAAATAAACTTGTATATCCATGTTGATTGCTATTTAATAATAAAAAAGTATAGTATGGATTCATGATACAATATGGTAAACCTTTGAAGTCATAATGTTAAGTGATGTCATTTAGAAAAAAATTCAAATGTTTTATGGTTTCATATACAGGAAACATTCAGGACAGATAAATTTATTAAGAAAATATTGCTTATTGTTGATGTGCAGGATTAGAGAGAATAGGAATTGAATGCTAATCTGTGTGGTGTTTCTTTATGAAATGATGAAAATTTTCTAAAATTTTGGCAATGTTTTTACAAACTGTGAATGTACTAAAACAAACTTTTAAATGGTTTCATTTAAATGTGTGAATTGTATGTTATATAATCAACAACTTTATAAACATAAAATATATTTTGATATGTGCTCTGGAATAATTTTTTCTATGCTATGAATATGCATTACTCTCATTGTTAATAAAAAACTGCCATATCAGTAGCCGGGCAGGAAGTTAGGTGGGAAAGCCAAACTAAGAATGCTGAGAAGGAGAAGGGTGGAGTTAGGAGTCACCAGCCAGACTCAGACAAAGCAAGATAATAATGCCTGACTGAGAAAAGGTACCAGCCAGGTTGCTAAACATAGATAATAAATATGAGTTAATTCAAGCATGAGAGCTAGTTAGTAATAAACCTGAGCTACTGACTGAGCATTTATTTAAGCTTCTGTGTGGTAATTTGGGAAGTGGCTGCTGGGTATTTGGGGGTTGCATGTGGGACAGAATCTTCTGCCTACATGTGGCACAAAAATGTTTGACAAGAATTTCCACATAAAACCTGACAGAGCTTAAAAAAGGTGCTAGACACATAAGAACAGAGTCAAGCATAACTTCTTGGTAACTGCTTTTTCTTGGGTCAGCTCTGTTTGTTGGCAGGAAGCAGAGATGCAGATACTTTAAGAGAAGGCTTCTTGACTCAGCATTAGCAGCAAAAATGGGCAGTTATTTTAAGATCCCTTGCTACCAGACAGTTGCATTGTCTTTATGAGCAGCTAGCTGCATCTACGCAGTGGTGATATAGACTTATAAACTTCTCATAGTGGGGTGATAAATGTGGCTCTCCTCAGTACCTCTGCCATGAAGCTAGGTGTTCAGGAAGCCAAAGAATGTGGTGGAGCCAGCCGCCAATGCCACTGCTATAGTCCTAGCCACACCACTGTTTAGAAGCTTAAAGACTCATGTGGTTGGAAAAAGATAAAAGATATTCAGTAAAGACAGATTCAGACAAAAAAATCTCTAAATTGTTTACAGTGTGTTAAAAATATACATAGGCTTGGGAGAGTAAAGAGAAGTATAGACAATCATTAAAAAAGAAATATATAGTTTAAAAATAATAAAGTCTTTAAAAGGGGTGTAAAGTAATATAAAAAAAATGTAAAGATAGAAATACACAGAGAGTCTGAATTGTATATGTTATTATGTTGTCTTTGAATTGTTTGAATGCTAAGGAAAGAGCAATAGCTACTAAGTGACATTTGGTTATAAATGTTATTGGATTAATCCAACCTATATACTTTGAAAATGCCTTCACTTCAAAATTTAAGTCAAAAGACATGTTACTTTCGAGGTGAGGTTATTCTTTTGTTTCCACAGGAAATGAGAGGCTGTGGATTCATTCTGTGTAAGGAAAAACAGGTTTGATCAAGGAAGACCCCTTGAAAAATCTCTGATGCAAATGGATGGCCTAGATGTTCCAATGTTCAAGAGTGCCTATGTTGTAGTTTCCTCGGAGTTCTGCATCCAGAACAGCTTCAAGGCTGCTGGCTAAGATAATCCAGCCTCACACAATTCTCCAGTCAGGACTTGACCTTAATCCTAAATTTTCTCAGGGTCTCCTAAATATTACCAGTACCCCCACTCAGCAGGAAGTAGTCTAGAGAACTATACCCACATTCCCAAAGGTAAATTATGAATGTTTGTCATCATTTGGGGGGATGGTTACAAGTTGTTATGGATAATGATCAAGGATAAAGCTAAACAAACGACATTAGATTGAAGGATTATATTTCTGAAAAGAAAAAGGAGGGATATGGAAATGATAGGATAAATGGGTAGACTATTGAATGTAATTTAATCCAAAAAACAATCATTAATCTTACATATTTTACATTGGTATGGATTTTGGTTTATTGATACAATTTTAAAGTTAATTTTGTTTTACTGTATGTGTCTTTCCACTCTTGTTTAGGGCATTATGTTTATGCTGCATATTTTAAAATGTAATATAGCAATGGGGGTAAAGGCTTCCAGGGACTGGGAGTAGGAATAGAAGGGGGATCTCTGGTTAATATGTAGAATGAGTGCAAAATTTTTTAAAGAAAACTTTAATGGCCATAAAATTAAATACTTTTATATGAAAATGTAATGTATAGTTAAGAAATACAGATTAATAATAATCTATAATAGCAAACTTATGGTCATATTAGCTAGGTTTTCAAAATCACACATAGATATATTTCAGATTGATAGACAATCTTCAAATACTTCAAAGACTTACAGAATATGGTATGTAAAATGTTTTAAAAACTTAGACTTTCCTCAACAGTGAGACATATCTGCTCCTGGCAGCACTGATTACTTCAAAGACCATGATGGGCAATGAAAAAAGTTCATATGGCATTAGTTTCCTTTATGGCAAAGGCTAGTCATGTGGGCAAAGAACCTGTCTCTGCCTCAATTACTGACAGTTATGGTCCAAACTGGACCAGCAGGACCTAAAAAAGATGACTGCCAAATTTTGCCAAGACAAGGTAGGACAGTCCTTGAAAATTCGCTGCTTCACAGGAAAGTCTTTCAGACATGAGAGGCCAGTAGGCCAGAGTTAGATTCCCCAACTTTGCAGAGAAACTTTGGGTGAGTGTCCAGGTAGCCTGAGGTCCCTCTGATTAGGTAACATTTCACCCTTCTGGGTTCTTTGATAGAGTTGAAGACTAGATAGTTATAATTATAATTTTCCTTAGTTATGATAAAAGACAAATTAGACATAAAACTTTAGACTCACGGAGATCAGATAATTATTTTCTCTAATTTTGCCAAATGCAAATGGTTAGATAGGGATACTGTAATTCTTACTTAATAACTACTTTTGTTGTATATAGCTTTACCATATTAAGATTAAAATCTTCCTTTTTTTGTTGTGTGCTCTAAGCACTTGATATATATTTTTAATTTAATTTTATTTTATTTTACAATATAATTAATTCTACATATCAGCCACAGATTCCCTTGTTCTCCCCCCTTCCCTTCCCCCCAGCCCACCCCCCATTTCCATCTCCTCCAGGGCAATGACTCCCCCAAGGTTTGAGATCAACCTGGTAGACTCAGTCCAGGCAGGTCCAGTCCCCTCTACCCAGGCTGAGCTAATCATCTCTGCATAAGCCCTAGGTTTCAAAAAGCCAACTCATGCACTGAGCACAGGACCTAGTCCCACTGCCTGGATGCCTCCCAAACAGATCAAGCCAATCAACTGTCTCAACTATTCAGAGGGCCTGATCCAGTTGGGAGCCCCTGAGCCATTGGTGTAGCTAGAGTTTTCCTGCCTTGCCCACAGTCAGGACAAATCTCTGTCACCCGCCAGTCCCACAGCCGCTCAGACCCAACCAAGTAAACACAGAGACTTATATTGCTTAAAAACTGTATGGCCATGGCAGGCTTCTTGTTAACTGTTCTTACATCTTAAAGTAACGCATTTCTACAAATCTATACCTTGCCACGTGGCTCGTGGCTTACCAGCATCTTCACATGCTGCTTGTCCTGGCAGTGGCTGGCAGCGTCTCCTTCTGCCTTCCTGTTCTTTTATTTCTCCTCTGTTAGTCCTGCCTATACTTCCTGCCTAGCCACGACCAATCAGGTTTTATTTATTGACCAATCAGAGCAACTTGACATACAGACCATCCCCCAGCACAGCCAAGTGCAGACCATCTCAGACACCTGCACTCAGGCCCATGGTCCTAATCATCCTCTATGCAAACCTGCTGGGTAACGCCACAAGGAACCCAAGAAGGGCTCCCACAGGACATACATTAACATCCCACAGCACATTGGTTCATAGTTCATGTGTTCATGTGTTTCCATTTGTTTGGCTATTTGTCCCTGTGTTTTATCCAACCTTGGTCTCAACAATTCTTGCTCACATAAATCCCCCTCTTTCTTGCCAATTGGACTCCTGGAGCTCTACCTGAGGCCTAGCCGGGATCTCTGCATCCAGTTCCCTCAGTCATTGGATGGGATTTCTAGCACGACAATTAGGGTGTTTGGCCATCCTATCACCAGAGTAGGTCAGTTTGGACTGTCTCTCAACCATTGCCAGCAGTCTATTGTGGGGGTATCTTTGTGGATTTCTGTGGGCCTCTCTAGTACTTTGCTTCTTCCTTTTCTCATGTGGTCTTCATTTACCATGGTCTCCTATTCCTTGTTCTCCCTTTCTGTACTTGATCCAGCTGGGATCTCCTGCTCCCCCAAGCTCTCTTTCCCTCGACCCTCACCCTTCATTACCCCCACTCACATCCAGGCTGTTCAAGTAGAGCTCAATTTCTCTGTCACTGGGCAATCTCTGTGTTTTTCTTGTGGTCCTGTTTTAAATAACTTTCTTTTATTGCAAGCTTGTACAACCACTTTGGAAATCAATATGGCACTTTCTTAGAAAATTGGGAATCAATCTCCCCCAAGATTCAGCTATACCATTCTTGGGCATATACCCAAGAAATGCTCAATCATACCACAAGGGCACTTGCTCCGCTATGTTCATATCAGCATTGTTTGTAATAGCCATAACCTGGAAACAGCCTAGATGCCCTTCAACTGAAGAATGGATAAATAAAATGTGGTAAATATACACAATGGAATACTACTCAGCAGAGAAAAACAATGACAAAATCTTCCTTTTTAATTAGACAATAGGGGGAAATGCTGTGGAATAATGCTTTTCTACACTATGAGTACCTATTACTCTCATTGGTTAATCAAAAGCTGACAGACCAGTAGCCTGGCAAGAAGTTAGGTGGGAAAGCCAAACTAGAATGCTGAGAAGGAGAAGTGTGGAGTCAGGAGTCACCTGCCAGAGGAAGCAAGATGAAAATGCATGACTAAGAAAAGGTATCAAGCCATGTGGCTAAACATAGACAAGAAATATGGGTTAATTTAAGTCTAAAAGCTAGTCAGTAAAAAGCCTATGCTACAAGCTAATTATTCATAATTAATATAAGCTTCTGTGTGGTAATTAGGAAGTGGCTGCCAAGTATTTGGGGGTTGCTGGTTGGATGGAAACTTTCTCTTACAGATATGCTTTTATATATCAGGTTAAAGGTGATCAAATTGAGGAAAAAGGACAAGAGATTATAGAATGCTATGAAAAATTTGTCAACATGCTACACATTTTCAGTTTTCTAAGTAATCATATTTAGTATGCATCATTCAGAAATTACATGCTCAATAATTCTTTGGAGTGATTCCATAGGGCATTTTGATCTCAACATGATTTTGAAGTGTAAAGTTTGGATACATTTAGTCACTAAGTATATTGTAGGACCAGGCTTTCTCAAGCAGTCTGTGATACACCAGAACTGTGGTATTGTATTCCCCCAAATATTGTGCATGCTAATAAACTAATCTGGGGTCAGAGACAGAGCAGCCACAGTATTAAACATAAAAGATAGGCAGTCGTAGCACATGCCTTTAATCCTAGCATTCCAGAGGCAGAAATCCATGTGTTCAAGGATACAGACAGGCATTGTGACTCATCACACATTTAATCCCAGAAAGCAAAACTTTAATCCCAGGGAGTTGTGGTAGAAAGCAGAAAGGTATATAAGGCGTGAGGACCAGAAACTGGAAGCATTTGGCTGATTAAGATTTGGTTGTTTAAGCATTTGGCCTGGTTAAGCATTCAGGCTTTTGAGCAGCAATTCAGCTGAGACCCATTCTGGATGAGGACTCAGAAGCCTGAAGTCTGAGGAAGCAAGACCAGCTGAGGAGCTGGTGAGGTGAGGTAGCTGTGGCTTGTTCTGGCTCTCTGATCTTCCAGTATTCACCCCAATAACTGGCCTCAGGTTTGATTTTATTAATAAGAACCTTTATGTGTGTGCATGTGTGTGTGTGTGTGTGTGTGTGTGTGTGTGTGTGTGTGAGTGTGTAAGGAATTTAAATGGAGCCACCATATAATGGGGGATAGAATGCCTCAGCTAGATATATTATGCCACCAAGTAAAACCTGCAGTGTCTTAAATTGGTTATATCTTGTGGATTAATTGGCAAAGTGTTCGTGTATATGCCCCCACAACCTGATGGCATGTTATCTTGGAATATTTGATTGGTATCTAACTAGAAGCTTCACCCCCACTGTCTAGTGTTCATGCTGCTATAAGGTGCATTACCATTACTCGAGGAGAAAAGAAATCATCAGTATCCCCTAGCTATAAGTCCTGCAACCCACAATAGCATCCTGCTTCCAAAATATCCTGGTAAAATAAGTGGTATAAATACTATGAGAGTAATCAATCATATTTGAATTTAATACCCACTCCATGAGTTTGAACCCATATGTGTGGCACTGCTAAAGTGGACAGTAACCTGTGACTTGATATGTCATATGCTCTAGGAAAAAAAATCTATTATTATTCTGGTAAAGGAATATAACAATAAATTTACTCCTAGTGACATATTGCTATACACATAGATCAGTGCATTACTCAATTTCATCAGTGCAACTTCTTCTTGCAGTGTAAAAATTAACACAGAGACAATTCCACAACTATATGATGCACAGAGAATGAACAACATTGAAGCATTCAGCCCTAAATTGGAGGTCTTTATCAAACCCCTCCACTCAAGTCTTGGGGATCTATGCTGAGAGTAGGCAGAAAGATAACAAGAATCAAAGGTGGTGGATGACTCCAAATAAACAGCACCATCCATGTAAAACATAACTTACCCACAATTGAACTCACAGAGACTGACAGGATGCAGAAGACCCATAGAAGGGAAGGAAGTACACACAAATTTCTACCCTGTGAAAAAGATATTTGCAATTAATAACTGCTGGCAAAGGGAAATATCTGTTTTCTTCAATGATTGTCACTAGGTATATCCATCAAACTCCAGGGTAGGGGTAGGCTTCATGCCCAGGCATAGAAGTCCAACACAAAGCACACTCCATGGATTTTTGTTCATGATTCATATTGTTTTAATTTTTGTCTTCCTGTGGTTTTTGTTTTTTGTTTGTATGTTTTGATTTTTTTTTGTTTTGAGAGAAAAAGAGAGACAGAGACAGAGACAGAGACAGAGAGAGAATGAGAACATAATTTCATTGGGTAGGAAAGTGGGGAAGACCTAGATAGAGTTAGGGGAAGGGAAAGAATATAATCAAGTATTGTATGAAAACAATTAAGTAAAATATTTTTAAATAATTTTAATGGAGCCGGGCGGTGGTGGCGCACGCCTTTAATCCCAGCACTCGGGAGGCAGAGGCAGGCGGATCTCTGTGAGTTCGAGGCCAGCCTGGGCTACCAAGTGAGCTCCAGGAAAGGCGCAAAGCTACACAGAGAAACCCTGTCTCGAAAAACCAAAAAAAAAAAAATAATAATAATAATAATAATTTTAATGGAGACAAGAGATACAGAACACATCAATGACATTACTTAATGTATGATCAAAACAAATATAGAACAATGTTAAATACAATTTTAATGGAGCTTAATACATAATTATAAATTTCCTAGAAGCTACATTACAAACTTAAAAGGAACCATATGTATCACACTTCAATTTTAGCATATAGGAGGCTATGGCAGAAGGACTGTGAGCTCAATGATGTGCTAGGTAACACAGTGAGGAAATAATATTTTTTTCTAACCCAGTAAATATAAAATGTTAGCAGTTAAGCATATACTAAATATAAAATTCAACACAAAATTTCTATGTAATATTTTTATTAATTTTTTATAATATATTATCAAATCAAAACTGTTTTTATTATTATATTGAATTTTTATTATTTAAAAGAATCTTAAATTTAAAAATACTTTGACCATATTCTTCCCATCCCCCAAGTCCTTAGTAGATCCTATCCCCATGCATACCCACCCATCTTTAAGTTCTTTATAAAAAACAAACACAAACTCAATACAATAAAATCCCACAAGACCAAGAAAATACCTCTCAAAAAAAGAAACAAACAAACAAACAAAACACCAAACTGTAACCAAATGAAAACACATAAAGAAACTCAGGAGTCTATTATTTGTTGATCAAATGCTCCTGAACATGAAGCCTGCCCTGGATTGATTGATGTACCCAGTGTCACTCTGTTAGAGAAAACTAATATGTCACTCTATTGGGGAAAACTGATGTCCCTTCTCTTAGTAAATATTAAGTGGCAATTCAGTTGTTAACTTTTTCCCAGTGATTAGGGTTTCATTCATTCATTCACTTATTCATTCATTCATTTGGAAAATATAACAAACTATAATATAATATGTTAAAACAAAACTTATCAAAGTTGGATAAGGCAAACCAACAGAAGAAAAACTGCCAAGATAAGGCACAAAAATCAGAGACTTATTCTTTGCTCATTGAGGAGTCCTGTGAAAACATTAAACTGGAAGCCACAGTACATTTGCAGAAGACCTGTTACAGACCCATGAAGGCCCTGTGCTTTCTGGTTTCATTTCTGAGTTCACATATGCATTGATTCTGGTTATTTAGAAGGATTTGTTTCTTTGGTGTCCTCTATCCCCTCTGGATCTCATACTGTATCTGATTCCTCTTCTGTAAAGTTCCCTGAAGATAGGGATTTGTTGGAGACATATGATTTAGGGCTGAATATCCCAAGGTCTCTTTCCTTCTCCTTCTCCCGTCGTGTGTGTGTGTGTGTGTGTGTGTGTGTGTGTGTGTGTGTGTGTGTGTGTGATGTTTAATGTGGGTCTTTGTATTTGTCCTTATCTGCCGCAGGAGGAAGCTTTTCCAATGATAGTTGAAAAAAGCACTGATCTATGAGTGTAGCAGAATATCATGAGGAGTCATTTTATCACTATTTTTTTTCTTTTTTTAAGAAAAAGTATTATTTTGATTTGCCCTAGATCCATGGACTACCAAGTTTCAGGATCTTGTTCACCCAAGCATTTTGGAGTGGGCCTTAAGTAAGATCAGTTATTTGTCAGTTACTCCCACATTTTTTTTTTTTGCCATCATTGCTATGAAAAAGTCCTAGGTTTCTTTCTGTTTTATTTATGTCCATTACAGAAATGCCTATCAGTGTTAAGGCTTTTAAAAAGTGGAGCCATTGTGTGATTGGTGAAGATCTTTTTCTATTCTGTAGGCTGCTATTTTGTTCTATTAATAGTGTCCTCTTCTTTACAGAGGGCTGTAGCTGGAGTTTTCTTGGTCCGGCCTGGCCCATGGTTAGTACAAATCTCTCCCACTCATGTCCCCCAAGTAAACACACTGAGATTTATATTATTTACAAACTCTATGGCCTAATGGCTCAGGCTTCTTGATAGCTGTTTTTATATCTTAAATTGACCCATTTCTATTAATCTATAAGTTGCCACCTGGCTGGTGGCTTACCAGTATCTTAACATGTTGCTTCTCATCACTGAGGCTGGCAACGTCTCCGTGCCTCAGCCTTCTACCTCCCAGAATTCTCCTCCTCCTTGTCCCACCTACACTATCCTTCCTGCCTGGCTACAGGCCAATCAGTGTTATATTTATCAATCAATCATAGCAACATATATTTACAGCATTCAGGACATCCCATAGCACTTCCCCTTTTCTGTTTTTTGGAAAAGGAAGATTTTAACTTTAACATAGTAAAATTAGATATAACAAAACAATTATCAAGCAAGAATTACAAGTTATAATATCTAGTATATTTGTATCTGGCAGAATTAAAGAAGATCTAACCTTTATTTGTGAGTCTAAGATTTTATATCTAACTTATCTTTTATCATAACTAAGGAAATTGTAACTATCTAGTCTTTAACTACATCAAAGACCTCAGAAGGATATAATATTACCTGAGAAATGGGAGAAGGAGGCAAGCAACTTATGGGAGTCTCGCATGAGTAGACAGAGACAGCTGGCAGCTTAAACAGTCATCCAAAGTTCTTCTGTAACATTGGGGCATCTGTTTTCAGCCCACAGGCCTAGAATCTCTCAGCAACTTCTTTCTGTGTCCTACAGAATATCTGGCAGTTTCCTCTGTGAAGCAGGAACTGGAAGGACCATTTTGCCAGACAAGCAAAGTTCAGTGGTCACCTTCCTATGGGTCCTGCATGTCCAGTTGATCAAGCAGTCCAAGCAAGAACAGTTACTTATGCAAATGGCTATTTAAGGCAAGAAGAAGATAAACTCCATATACAGTGTCCTCGATGCCCATCCTCTTATCTGAAGTAAATCGGTACTGCCAGGAGCAGATATGTCTCACTGTTCAGAACGTCTAAATTTTTAAAATATTTTAAATGCCATATTTTGTAGGTCTTTGAAGTATTTGAAGATTACCTACCTAATTGAATTATATCTATGTATACCTAGAAAACTTAACATGACTATAAATTTGACTATCTTAGAAGACCAATTATTAATCTGTATTTCTTAATTATCCATTAAAATCTAAATGAGTTACATAAGCATAATACCTAAAAGAATAATAGAAATACACACACACACACACACACACATATATGTAGAACAAAATCAACTCTAAATTTGCGTCAATAAAATAAAATCTGTACCAATGTAAAACATTTTAAACAAGTTGTCCTTTAAAAGTAGGTTCAATAATCTACCCCTTCATTCTAAACTATCCCCTTTTCTTCTTTAGAAGGAGATTGCATTTATAATCAATGTGCTTTTAAATAAAAATACTGATTTTGTTCTGTCCCACACCAGAGGGCTCACTCTTCTGCTGAGGACATCCCACACCAGAGGGCTGATTTCCAAAATATATAAATAACTCAAGAAAGTAGACATTGAAAAGCAAACAATCCAGTTTAAAAATGGGCAACAGATCTAAACAAGGATTTGTCAATGAAAGAATCTCAAATGGCAGAGAAACACTTAAAGAACTTAAAGAACTGTTCCATCACGAAAATGAAAATCAAAATGACTCTGAGATTTTTATCTTACACCTGTCAGAATGGCTAAGATAAAAAAACACAAGTGACAGCTCATGCTGGAGAGGATATGGAGCAAGGGGAACACTCCTCCATTGCGAGTGGGAGTACAAACTTATACAACCATTTTGGAAAACAATATTGTGGTTTCTCAGAAAACTGGGGATTTATCTACCACAAGAACCAGCTATACCACTCTTGTTCATATAGCCAAAGGATGTTCAATCACACCACAAGGATACTTGTTCAACCATGTTCAGTAATGACTTATTCATAATAACTAGAAACTGGAAACAACCTAGATGCCCCTCAACCAAAGAATGAATATAGAAAATGTGGTACTTTTACACAATAGAGTATTACTTAGCTGTTAAAACAGTGACACCATGAAATTTTCAGATTAATGGATGGAACTGGAGAAATATCATACTGAATGAGATAACCCAGACCCAGGAAGACAAATACTGAGAGTCACTGTTAGCAAAACTCCATGAGAGTATAACAGCAGTGACAACTAGAGTTCAGAAAGTCATCCTATCAGAACTAAGGGTTCTGTTAGAGGAAACCATCATGCAAGGTCTTATGGAATTACTGCCTTTTGAATGAACTGGCTATCTCTTTTTGTAAATTTCTTGTCCAGTAACAGATACGATTCTCCCCATTTACCATGCATTTCCATGTTATGTGTACATGTAATCTCACAATTCCATCTCAATCTTGGGCACACCTTTCCCTATACATTTGGGGTAATTGGATAACTGTCCCCCACTGTATTTATTTTTTTTATTAATATACATCTGGCCATACAACTGAACTTTGCTTGGAAAAATGGTCCTTCAGCTTCCTGCTTCACAGAAGAAACTGACAGACATTCTACAGGACACAGAGAGAAGTGACTAAGAGATTCTAGGCCTGTGGGCTGAAGACAGATGCCCCAACTTTACAGTGAAACATTGGATGACTGTTTAGGCTGCCAGCTGTCTCTGTCTACTCTCTCAAGACTCCTGAAAGTTGCTTGCCTTCTTCTCCCATTTCTCAGGTAATATTATATCCTTCTGAGTTTTTTGATGTTGTTAAAGACTAGAGAGTTATAATTTCCTTAGTTATGATAAAAGTTAGATATGAAACCTTTGATTCAGAAATATAAGATAGATAGGATATCTTCTTTAAATATGCCAGATACAAATATACTAGATATTATATGCTGCGGGCTGCAGAAATATATCATAAGAACTCAGCTGGTTATGGCAAAGTCACTACCTGGAGGGATCAGGGAATTCCTCCAGAGGAAGCCAAATCCCAAGGAGTTTTTGGTGTTACTTGGCTTGTTATATATCAGCTGTCTTCTGTTATGAAAATCATGTGTGCCTTCATAGTTTTCCCAATTGACTTTCCCCTAAGAAGGACTAACAGTGTAGACTGATCACTCTCTGGACATACACATTCCAGGTATTTGGAGAACAGCCTCAGGAAAGGCTTTCTCTGGAACCAGTTATCTCCCTTAGCCACTTTCAAGGACTACAGGAAACACCACCCAGGTGGACGCCCAACTGCCAAAGACTAACAATGATAACAGCCCACCTGAAAGTCTCCTGACTTAAATTCCACAAGGAGACACCACCCAGGGGGGCGCCCAACTTCCAAGGACTAACAAGTGATAGCAGCCCACGTACAAGTCTCCTGACTTACAGTAAATTCACAAGAGGATGCCGCCTAGGCCAGGTGGACACTAAGTAATAGTTTTACACAATTTAGCTTAGGCCCTCCTTTCTTACAGCCTTACTAACTTTATAGACCTCTAACTACTTACCTAACCACTTCTAGGAATATTTAGATAAACTTCTGTGCTAACAGCTATGCTCAGCCAGAACTCCCAGTTCAAGCCTCCCTGTAATTATCATTATTGGTAGCATCTGGCCAGGTCCATCACCGGATGGAGGAAAGTACCTTATCAGAGATACCTCTGTACTCTCTAAGAACAGACTTAAGCATCCAGGCTACCTGTTTGAGAAGGCCTGGCGGATGTGCAAATTAAGCCTTACTTCCTCTTTTCCCAAACCTTACCTCCAGTTCCAGATCTCCCTTTAGCTATCACCAGAGGCATCTAGCTGTACACAGGTTGCCTAGAGATTGAGCACACTTTTCCCCACCCTGCAGTAAACGGCAGACAGCTTGAACAGATAGGAGCCACAGGAAAAAAGAAGACAGTTTTATTTTCTCGCATTGACCTAGCAACTTAAAGATTTTTAACATCCTTTACCAAACACATTTAAGGTTATAGTTGTGCACGTAAGATCCCTCTTCTTAGATGTTACCCATATTTAGCCTTTAGTTAATTCATTAGTCACTTCCCCTTTGGGTCACAAATGGTAATTAACAACTAGTACCCTTCTTTGTAATTCTTATCAACCCTCCATTTGATCCTGATAGCGGACAATCACTGCCTGAGGAAGTTCAGGCTGAGTGTCCTGGGTGGAGGGGAGGATTGTGATTTTGGGGAGATATATAACTGTAAAGCAGAGGACAGGACGAGGAAGAGAGAAGAAAATGGAAGAATGAGATGGGTAAGAACTGGAGAGGAACGAGCTGAGATGGGGAAGAACTAGGTTGAAGAGCTAAAAGAGAGGACTAGAGGAACGAGATGGAAGATGAGGAAGAGACAGATGGGGAAGAACAAGATGAAAAAGAGCCAGATGAGAGAGAAGGAGACGGGAGAGAAGCTGATGGGGGAAAGAACTAGATAGATGAGAACCTAGAAGGGACAGAACTAGATGAAGGAATTAAGATAGAACCTAGAGGGGACAGTAGATAAATATAGAGAGAAATCAGACAAGAAAGGAGCTAGACATGAGAACAGAACTGAAGCTGAGTATAAAGGATGTTATGCCAGAGGAATTAAAGCGAATGGACCAAAGAACTCTGTGTGCATAGACTGATTTACCGACCTTAAAGATTCTCTACTGGTTGATAGAGCCTTCCGCGGACCCTGGGAGGGGACTATCGAGGGGCTGGACCCCCATAGTCCTCGATAATTATAACTATAATTCTTTTTTGATAATTGTTTTGTTATATGTAATTTTACTATGTTAAAGTTAAAACTTTCCTTAAAAAAAGGAAAAGTGCTGTGGATATGTATATGCTGTGAATGTATTGCTCTGATTGGTTAATAAATACAGTGCTGATTGGTCAGTAGCCAGACAGGAAGTGTAGGCAGGACAAAGAGAGAAGAGAATTCTGGGAAGTGGAAGGCTGAGTCAGGAGATGCTGCCAGCCACCACCATGAGAGAAGTAAGGTGTAAAGTGCCGGTAAGCCATGAGCCATATGGCAACTTATAGACACAAAGAAATGGGTTAATTTAAGATATAAAAACTAGATAACAAAAAGCCAGAGCCATTAGGCCAAACAGTTAAATAATATAAGCATCTGAGTGTTTACTTGAGTCTAAATGTGACTAAAGAAAACTTCAGGTACAGGGAGCAGAGGCTGTCTCCAACTCTTTTACTGGTGTTTGGGATCCTATACCTTATATTTTGTTGCCTTGTCCAGCCTTAAAACAAGGGAAGATGCTTAGCCCTACCATAACTTGATACACTATGTTTTGTTGATACCCATGGGAGGCCTGCAACTTTTTGAACAGAAATGGAGGAGTGGATGAGGGGGCAGAAGGGAGGTTGGTGAGGGAACTGGAAGAGAGGAGGCAGGGAAAATTAGAGTTGGGATGTAAAATAAATTTAAAATTAGAAAATGGGAGCCATTGAATATGTTATTGCATTTCTTTTTGTTGTTATTCTTCCTTCACATTTTCTAATGTTTGTCATTGCTATCCAGGTACTAAGTGATTTACTATGGAATGAGAAGAATGCAAAAGCACCTGAGTCTCCAACCACAATTCTTATTATATAATATGAGATCAGAAATTTAGAGTAAATTGGAATAGTATTAGAATAATTATAAAGACTGACTTCTAAAGAAATAAACAAAAAGACATTTATTAAAGCTATTGATGTGAAGTGTAGTTCATTCGATTCTGACTAAACTTAGTCTCTAAATAAAGATTGCAGCAGAAAGAAATTTTGGATGAATTAAAAGTTAAATCTTTGTCAAAATTCAGGTGCTCATAAATCTGTGGATTAATGTCAGGATCTTCAATTTGATTCCATTAATCCACATGTCAGTTTTTATGGCAACACCTGATTTTTGACAAGGAAGGCAAAACTGTACAATGGACAAAAGAAAGCATCTTCAACAAATAGTGCTAGCATAACTGGATATCAACATGTAGAAGATTGGAAATAGATCCAGATCTATTTCCATGCACAAAACTAAAGTCCAAGTGGATCAAAGACCTACACATAAACCAGTTACACTGAACTTGATAGAAGGGAAAGTAGGAAGTAGTCTTTAATTCATTGGCAAAGGAGATCACTTCCTAAATATAACATTGTAGTAAAGATACTGAGAGTAACAATTAATAAATGGGGCCTTCTGAAACTGAGAAGCTTTTGTAAGGCAAAGGACATGGTCAATAAGACAAAACAACCACCTACAGAATGGGAAAAGTTCTTCACCAACCCCATATCTGACAGAGAGCTCATCTCCAAAATATATAAAGAACTCAAGAAACTAAACATCAAAATACCAAACAATCCAATTAAAAATGGGCTACAGAGCTAAACAGAGAATTCTCAACAGGAGAATCTCAAATGGTTGAAAGACATTTAATATATTGTTCAATATCCTTAGTCATCAGGGAAATGCAAATTAAAATGACACTGAGATACCATCTAAAACCTGTCAGCATGGCTATAACCCAAAACACTGATAACAGCTTTTGTTAGAGAGGATGTGGACAAGGGGAACACACCTTTACTGTTGGTGGGAGTGCAAACTTGTACAGCCACTTTGAAAATCAGTAATAGTGGTTTCTCAGAAAATTGGGAGTCAATCTCCCTCAGGACTCAGCAATACCATTCTTGGGTATATACCTAAGGAACACTCAATCATACCACAAGGATACATGTTCAACTATGTTCATAGCAGCATTGTTCACAATAGCCAGAACCTGGAAACAACCTAGATGTCCTTCAACTGAAGCATGGCTAAAGAAAATGTGGCATATATACACAATGGAGTACTACTCAGCATTAAAAACAATGACTTCATGAAATTTGCAGGCAAATGGATTGAACTAGAAAATACCATCCTGAGTGAAGTAACCCAGACTCAGAAAGACAAGCATGGTATGTACTCACTCATAAGTGTATATTAGATGAAAGGCAAAGGATAACCAGACTGAAACCCACAGCTCCAGAGAGGCTAGCTAACAAGTAGGACCTCAAGAGGAATGCATGGATCACCCTGGGAAGGGGAAATGGTTGAGATATTGGTGTGAGGGGGGCAATGAAGGGTAGGGGATGGAGGATGAGAACATAAGGGTATGGTGATATTTTATTTGTACTGAAATGCTATTTTAATTTTATGTTAATAAATAAAGTTGCCCTGGGGTCAGAGCTATTAGAGCCATAGCAAGAGCATGGTGGTTAGAAGAGCTAGGTAGATTTCTGTGTGTTCAGGGATACAGCCAGTATTGGAGACATACGCCTTTAAGACCTGGAGGGAGGTACTTACAGGCAGTGATGAGGCAGTCATGTGGTTGGGTTTACAACCAATGAGAAGGCAGAACAGAAAGACTATTTAAACACAGACAAACAGGAAGTAGCTCTCTCGGGGAAGCTAGGAGCACTGCAGGAGGTAAGATTTTATCTCTGAGCTCTGACCTCTCGGCTTTCTCTTTTACATTGGCTCTGTGTTTCTTATTTTAATAATACGATTGGTTACATCTACATCTGGCGCCCAACGTGACAAGAATCCATTAAAAACTGCTTGGGGCCGGCTCCCTAGCCGGAGCAGCTGGCTCCCTAGCCCCGGCCCAGGTCTGCTTGGGCTCAGGCCAGACTGTGAGCTGCTTGCTTAAAGCCAGTGCTACAAACAACTCAGGCCTGCCCTGCCAAACACGGCCCCTGCCTGTAAAGCCAAGCATTGACTTGGCTCAAGAGGGAATAAGTGGCTGGATTTAAGCTTTAGCCGGCCACCCCTTCGCTTTCACTTTCACTTTCACTTTCGCTTTTGCTTTCTCTCTGTCTCTCTGTCTCTCTGTCTCTCTGTCTCTGTCTCTCTCTGTCTCTTTCTCTCTCTCTCTCTCTCTCTCTCTCTCTCTCTCTCTCTGGATTCACATCTAGGACACTAGGTGGCTGTTTTGAAATTCGCTCGGATTTCTACTGTTCTATGCAGATTTGGTAAGTCATGAAGGAAACTATTTAAACGACAAATTTTTTCCACATTAAAAAAAAATGGGTTTTCTGTGTACATTGGAAGAAAATTGGGTTTTTGAAATTTTAGGCAGTCTGACAATGGAACAACTATATGAGAAGATTAATGTTGATCGAATTATACAGTTTATCACCATGCTTATTCTCATTTTACTATTTAAACAGATAGTCAATTTAAGTGCCAGGATAACAGCTTTAGAAAAACCTGTTAAACCTGTAAAAAATCAGACAGAAGAAATTAACAGTGAAGTTGGTTCAAGTTTGGATCATAAGGTTACAGAAAGAAAGCCTGTTTTCACACAGTCACCCTTAATTTATCCTGTAACCGTACAGCAGATGCCTGATCAAATGGCTACACAAAATATTTGGGCTCCAATTGAACTGATGGATTTTAAAAGGTTTAAGGAGGCAATAGTATCTTATGGCATGCATTCTCCATATGAAAAGCAAATGTTAAACTCTTGGTCAACATATAATAGGATTATACCACAGGACTGGCAGGACCTTGCACAAGCTGTTCTGGAACCCAGCCAGAGACTTCAATTTCTAACGTGGTTTAAGGAGGAAGCTAGAAACGTAGACAAACAATGGAGGGATAAAGGAATACAAATTTGCCAGGATCAGCTTATTGGAGAAGGCCAATATGCTTCGGTACAAACACAATGTTTATATGATGTCCAAACCCTAATTTTATGTCAAATGGCAGCCATGAATGCATGGGACAGAGTTGAAGAACCAGGAAAAAAACGTGAGTCATTCACAAAGGTTATGCAAGGCCCAAAAGAATCTTTCACAGATTTTTTAGAAAGACTGGCTTCAGCAGTAAACAGAATGGTCTCAGGATCAGAAGCTAGTAAGGCAATAATAAAAGCTTTGGCATTTGAGAATGTGAATGCAGCATGTAAAAGAATAATCAGGCCGTTAAAGGCAAGATCTGCACCTTTGGAAGATTGGATTAGAGAAACAATTAATGTTGAGGTTGATGAGCATGATGATACGTGGGTAGGAGAAGTAATTTCAAAAGGTTTGAGGAGTGTTAGATGTTTTGGGTGTGGAAAGCAAGGACATTTGAAAAGGGACTGTAAACAGGTCATTCGTAGAAGCAATGTTTCTTCAAGGAACAATGGCAACAGAATGCCCCTTCCTTCTGGAGTATGCAGAAGGTGTGGTAAGGGAAATCACTGGACCAACGAATGTAGATCAACAAAGGACAGACAGGGTAATCATTTGCCTCAGTTTTCGGGAAACTCCCGGAGGGGCCTCATGCAGGCCCCCATAGCAAAACCAGTTCAAACCTTTCCTGCAGCTGTAGAGGAAATCCCTGCTCTGAGCGATTAAATAACCAAATGCCTATTGGAATAAATCATGCTGGTCAGGATGATGAAACAGAGAGAATAGAAAATTCAGGAGAAAACATAAAGAAAATTTTTTGGCAAACTTCTATTAATGAACAGAGACCAAAATTAACGATAAAAATAAATGGTGTTTTGTTGTCTGGTCTGGTAGACACAGGTGCGGACGTTACCATAATTGCACCAGAATTTTGGCATCCAGCTTGGCCTCTTCAGGAGGTAAACGTTCAACTGTTAGGAATTGGGACATTATCTCAGGTGAAACAGAGTGCAAGATGGCTGGAATGTATAGGTCCAGAAGGACAGAGAGGAAAATTAAAACCATATGTGACTAACATAGCTATGAACCTGTGGGGTCGAGACTTGTTGCAACAATGGAATACTCAGATTAAAATCCCTCCAATCTCAGAAACAAATCATAAACTAGCACATGTTTCTGAGAGAAATATTAGAAGGCATTATTTTGAGTGGTCACCAGCCATCCATATTATACAAGAACAGGGCACAACAACTGATAATATTCCAAAAATACCAACAGCTCTACCTTTAAAATGGTTAACAGACAAACCTGTATGGGTTCAGCAATGGCCTTTAACAACAGAGAAACTCCAGGCTTTAGAAGAGTTGGTAGAAGAAATGCTCAGCATATTGAAGAATCAACCAGCCCTTGGAATTCTCCTGTATTTGTTATTAAAAAGAAATCTGGTAAATGGAGAATGGTAACAGACCTTAGAGCAATTAACAAAGTAATTCAGCCGATGGGCTCTCTACAATTTGGAATTTCTTTGCATACTCTGTTACCAAAAGGATGGCCTCTCATAGTTATTGATTTAAAAGACTGTTTCTTTTCAATACCCTTACAAGGAAAAGACAAAGAAAGATTTGCTTTCACAGTGCCTACTTATAATAATTCTCAACCGGTTAAAAGATTTCAATGGAGAGTCCTCCAACAGGGAATGTTAAATAGCCCAACTCTGTGCCAATATTTTGTGCAACAGCCATTGGAAGTGATATGTAAAAAATTTCCTAAATCTATAATTTATCATTATATGGATGATATTTTACTAGCTGACTCAAATGCAGATACTTTAGAAAGAATGTTTGAAGAAGTAAAGAAAATTTTGCCTTGCTGGGGATTACAAATTGCTCCTGAAAAGATACAAAGAGGAGAGTCTATTAGTTATTTAGGATATAAAATAGAGCTACAAAAAATTAGACCCCAAAAGGTGCAAATTCGGAGAGATAGACTACAGACTCTTAATGCCTTTCAAAGATTATTTGGAGATATTTCTCATCTACGAACTATTGTTGGGGTAAAAAATGATGAACTAACTAATTTGTTCAAAACCTTAGAAGGTGACAAGGACTTAAATAGTCCAAGAGAATTATCACCTGAAGCTGAGAAAGAATTGGCCTTGGTAGAAAAGAAAGTACATGAAGGGCACGTGGATCGTATTGATCCAAAGCTGGATTGCATTTTGGTTATTTTACCTTCTAGGTATTCTCCTACTGGAATATTAATGCAGAGGGAAGATACTATATTGGAATGGATATTTTTACCAAATAAACCAAATAAAAAATTAAAAACTTATGGGGAAAAAATCTCTGACTTGATTTGGAAAGGAAAATTGAGACTTCGTCCATTAGCAGGAATAGACCCAGCAGAAATTGTCGTACCATTAACTAAGGAGGACATTGAAAAATTATGGACAGAAAGTGAACCTTGGCAAAGAGCTTGCAGTAATTTTTTGGGAGAAATTAACAGCAAATATCCCAAAAGCAACAGAATTGATTTTATAAAGAGAGCTGATTGGATCTTGCCTCGAATTGTACAGCAAAAACCCATATCTGGAGTTCGTACATTTTATACAGATGCCAACAAACAAGGAAAGGCAGGTTACAAATCAGAAAATTTAAGTAAAGTGGTACAAAGTCCTTATAATTCAGTGCCAAAATCAGAATTGTATGCTATTCTGTTGGTATTAATGGATTTTTCAGAACCTCTCAACATAGTAACTGACTCTCAGTATGCTGAAAGAGTGGTATTACATATTGAGACTGCAGAATTTATCCCTGATGCTTCAGGATTAACTTCACTATGTATTCAGTTACAAGATACAATCAGGAAAAGGAGTCATCCTTTATATATAACTCACATCCGATCTCATACTGGTCTGCCAGGCCCTTTAGCACAAGGCAATGATGAGATTGATAAATTATTGATAGGAAATGTGCTGGAGGCCTCAGAATTTCATAAAAAACATCATGTCAATAGTAAAGGTTTAAAAAAGGATTTTTCCATAACCTGGCAACAAGCCAAAGAAATAGTAAAGAAATGTCCTACTTGTTCCTTCTATAATCAAACGCCATTACCAGCAGGATGTAACCCAAAGGGTACTCAGAGGAATGAAATCTGGCAGATGGATGTGTTTCATTTTGCAGAATTTGGAAAATTGAAATATGTACACCACACCATTGATACTTATTCAGGATTTCAATGGGCAACTGCTCTGAGTTCTGAAAAAGCTGATTCTGTAATCACTCATTTGCTAGAAGTTATGGCCATCATGGGTATACCTGCACAAATCAAAACTGACAATGCTCCATCATATGTCTCTGTTAAAATGAAACAGTTTTTTGATTATTACAAAATAAAGCATATTACAGGTATACCACATAATCCTACAGGTCAAGCAGTTATAGAAAGATCAAACAGAACTCTAAAGGATATGCTAAATAAACAGAAAGGAGTAACAAAACCCCCCAGAAATAGACTACATAATGCTCTATTAAATTGAATTTTCTGAATGCCAATGAGAAAGGAACAACAGCTGCAGAGAGACATTGGATAATAGAAAAAACTACAGAATTAAATCAGCCTATATACTTTAAGGATGTGCTGACCTCAGAATGGAAGCCAGGGTATGTATTACGTTGGGGACAAGGTTTTGCTTTTGTTTCTACAGGAGAAGATAAGCTGTGGATACCATCAATATTGATAAAGGTTCGATTTGAACAAGAAAAACCTCTTAATTAGAGGAAGTGATAGTTCATCAACCAGCATGAACATCCAATTTAAACTAACTTGTACCAGTAACACATGTCTTTTCATTTAATCAGATAATAACTTGCCAAAAAGGAACATCCCCAAAATTAGTCTTGGGGAAAGGTTTTTGTTTTTGTCTTTTAGGAGGATGAAGGTTAAGGAATCTGAAGAACACAAGACAAATGAGACAACTGAAGAAAAGGGACAAATCATCTATCCCAGGAAACAGAGTGAAACGGCGTATGGGTATATATTATCTAAAAAAAAAAAAAATTATGTCTTCTGAAATGTTTGTTTCTGCTTTTCTCTAAAGATTTAACACTATTGGTCTTCTAATAGTCCCAGTTCAATTAAAATTTAAAGCTGACTTTGGAGTTAGAGAATGGCTCTCTCCTTCTTTAAACTCAAGCATGTTGTTAAAAGGAAAATACAAACTCCCTGTATCATGCCAGAATAAAAGAGCCATTTTCTGCTATGGGACAGGACAAAAGCAAAATTAATTAAGGGACTATTCTATTACTAATCTCAACTCTTTGATTCTATTCTGATTCTTTAAACTTTTCTTAAAGTATAAATTTTATATCAAAATTTACAAGATTTATATATATATATATATATATATATATATATATATATATATATATATATTTTAAACTTTGTTAAGATATGAATGGTCATATAGAGTACTAACTAATTCTAGAAAAAAGGCTTCAATTAGCTGCATATATATGTCTTTGTGTTCGAGTCTCTTATCAGTTTTCTGCAGAAAATCACGGCCAGGCCTAACATCAACTGAAATCTCCAGGAAGAAGATGGGGCCCCACAATAACAACAACAACAACAACAACAACAACAACAACAACAACAATTCCACGTGGACAATAATAATATCATTAAGCTGACAAACATCATCTACAGATCAGCTTTGAACTACAAGGTGCTCAGAGCAATTTTGAGATGACTAGCTGAGATGATCCAGTCTCAAAGACTACTTGAATAAGGACTTGAGATAAACCCTGAACTTTGGCATTATACACAGACTGGATAATAATGAAGGATATAGTTACCTTTCCTAGAATTTGACAATTAACCTAAAATTTTTCTTTCAGGATAAAGATAACTTCGCCCATACCCAGCAGGAAGCAATTTTAAGAATGACGCCCACATTACAAAGAGGTGGTGTGGGGCGGGTGGGTTTTTTTTGGTTCTTTTTAATGGGTTTTGGGTCTGGGATAATTTTCATTGTTTAGGGCGGTTGGTTACAAGTTGTTGTCAAGGTTTTAGGAAAAAGGCTAAGCAAAGGAGATTAGATTTAAGGTTCTTGTTTAAAAAAAAAGAAAGAAAGAAAAGAAAAGAAAAAGACAATTACTAGTTTTAAATACTTTACATTATTACCAACTATTAGGATATAAAGAAATGAAAGTTAGTACTTAGACATTACAATAGAAATTGTAGTCATATTAGATATGTTTTAAAAATTGAGCAGATATATTTTCGACAGGTCATCTTCAAACCCTCCAGAGATCTACTGAATATGGCATTTAAAATGTTTTAATAACTTAGAAATTTTTCTTTTTTGAGACATGTCAGCTCCTGGCAGTACCAATCTACTTCAGAGAAAATATGGGCATTGAAGAAACTGCATATGGAGTTAACTTTCATTGTGGCAAAAGTTAGCCACTGGACAACAAAGTATCCTCAAATCAACAGGACAAAATGGACAGACAGAACACAAAACAAAGGACTACCGATTCCTACCAAAACAAGTGTGGTTATGGCTTTATCAGAAGGCATCTTCTGAGGCCAGGACAATATGGCACCATCCCTGAAGTGGCCTTCACAATCTGGAAAAGGTACAGTGCCCTCTTCTTGGAAGGCAGCTGAACAGGCAGTGGGCCAATGGCTTCTGTTGTGCAATGGAACAGCAACTGAAAGCTCATGCCTCTCAATAGTAGACTGGCATTTAATAGAGGGATGTGGAGAAGAAGGGGATGCTGAGATGAAGCCATATATACACAGCCAAGAAGAATGGACAGCTGAATTCAAAAACCATCAACAATTTCCAGAATTTAAAATCCTGAATCATGACATGACACTAGTGGAATTCAGGTGTTTCTGGTACATGGACTGCTCTCACCCAATGTGAGGTTGAACTGTTGACCTTGTGTACAACCTACTTCACAAATGAGCCTGTCAGATACGATAAGCCTATAGGCTGAAGATGATGCCCCAACAATGTGGAGAAACCTCAGGTGACTGTCCAGGCAGCTGGCTGTTTCTGTCAACTCAAAAAATTTTTGGAATTTGCTTTTGTGCACTTCTTGTTTTTATTTTTGTTAGCTAATATTATTTCCTTCTTGGGTCTCTGAGGGAGTTGAAGATTAGTTAGTTATAGTTGAAGATTAATTAGGATAGAAAGTGAATTAGATACATTTTGGACTTACTAAAATAGGATAGATAAGGGAATTATTTTCTCTGATTTGTCAAATACAAATGGACTAGACATCATTTAGGTATTTGTTACTTGTATATATTGTATATAGTTATTGTACTTTTGTATATAGTTTTTCTTTTGTTAGTTATAACCTTTTGCATTTTTTCTTTTTATTAAAATAGAAAAGGGGAAATATGGTGATATTTTATTTGTACTGAAATGTTATTTTAATTTTATGTTAATAAATAAAGTTGCCCTGGGGTCAGAGCTATTAGAGCCATAGCAAGAGCGTGGTGGTTAGAAGAGCTAGGTAGATTTCTGTGTGTTCAGGGATACAGCCAGTATTGGAGACATACGCCTTTAAGACCTGGAGGGAGGTACTTACAGGCAGTGATGAGGCAGTCATGTGGTTGGGTTTACAACCAATGAGAAGGCAGAACGAACGGAAAGACTATTTAAACACAGACAAACAGGAAGTAGCTCTCTCGGGGAAGCTAGGAGCACTGCAGGAGGTAAGATTGTATCTCTGAGCTCTGACCTCTCGGCTTTCTCTTTTACATTGGCTCTGTGTTTCTTATTTTAATAAGACAATTGGTTACATCTACATAAGGGAATAGGATGGTCTAGCTGGAACTGGAATCAAATGGAAGAGCAATTAAAGAGAAACCATGATAGAGGGAGACACCATGGGGTTAGGGTGAAACTGGGTGCTAGGGAAGTTTCCAGAAATCCACAAGGTTGACCTCACCTTAGAATATTAGCAATAGCAGAGAGGGTGTCTGAACTAGCCTACCCCAGTAATCAGATTATTAATACCCTACCTGTCATCATAGAGCCTACACCTATAGTAACTAAGGGAAGCAGATGCAGAGATCCACAGACAAGAACCAGCTGAGTTTCAGGAGTCCAGTCAAAGAGAGAGAAGAGGGATTCTATAACAAAGGACATCAAGATCATGATGGGGGAACATACAGAGACAACCAAACCAAACTAGTGGGTACTCATGAACTGTGGACCATTAGCTTTGGAGCCTCCATGGGATGTGAGACAGTTATGTAGTTTTATCTGCTTAAGGGACCCTTGGCACTGGGATCACGATCCATCCCTAGGGCATGAGTGTACTTTTTGGAGCCCACTGACTATGGTGCAACACCTTACACAGACTTGGTCTTGAGGGAGTGGATTGGACCTGCCTCAACTGAGTGTATTCGGCTCTGCTAACTCCCCACAGGAGGCCTTGCCTTGCAGGAGGTGGGAATGCGGGTTAGGATATGGGGAAGAATGGGGGGTGGGAAGAGGCAGGGGAGATGAATCTGTAGTTGGTATGTAAAATGAATAGAAAATTTCTTAATAGAAAAGAAAAAAAGCTAAATCTAAGGTTTTGTACTTATGCATAGTGTATATAGTTAAATAATTTGTTGGTATATGCTTGAATGTTTTGTATGTTAGTAGAAAAATATAAAATCAGAGTACTAAAATTTATGAATGATTTACAACTTGATTATAAAGGTATAGAAATAAGAGCAAGAAAAGGAAATAAATATCTTGTTCCATTCTTCAAATATCTGGCACTGCTGTAGTTTGAGACTAAGTAAGGGGGTTTTGGTCAAGAGTAAGTTGTCTGTATCCCTGGCAAGTTGCTCTGGCTACTGCTTTCCTTCATGGTGATGACATGATAATTCACACAGCTGGGTGTGTCTGTGAGGTAATTAGTAATGCCCACGAAGCCCTGAAGATTTGTTGAAAGCTTGCTTGAAAGGGAAGGAATAGAGTTATTGTCAAGAGATATTTGGCAGTTTTTTCTTCTTGTCATAACGTCTGCAATACCTTGACTCATGGATAAGAATGTAGATTTTAAAACAAAAGAACTGCTGCTTATTGCAATTATAATCTCTTGGACTATCCTGCTTCTGATTTTGATAATATTCTTCATAAAATTATGCATCGCTTTCTTCCTGTCTTTTCGTAGAAGAAGGATTCCTTCCCGCTTTCATTAAATAGAATGTGGCCACATATCAACAACTTTGTGAGGAAAATTTACAAATCACAAGACACACAGGTGAGTTTCTAGTCATGTTATATGTAAACCATGAAACTTCGTATTTCCCTGAGGCTAAAGGGAAACAATTTCTGGGAAGTTTGATAAAGTATTATCAATGTGAAAATAATAGGGAAGAGGTAATTTTGGTGTCTAGCTCAAGTTGAATTGTGGAAAAAGAAGATAAGAATGTGAGGGGAAAATTGATTGCATGTAAATCATAGAAAACATTTAATATGCCGGGCAGTGGTGGCGCACGCCTTTAATCCCAGCACTCGGGAGGCAGAGGCAGGCGGATCTCTGTGAGTTCGAGGCCAGCCTGGTCTACCAAGTGAGTTCCAGGAAAGGCGCAAAGCTACACAAAGAAACCCTGTCTTGAAAAACCAAAAAAAAAAAAAAAAAGAAAGAAAACATTTAATATATTCAATATATATATTTAATATATATTTAAACATTTAATATATATAGATATATATGTAATATATACTAATACATGTATTATTTAATTATACTAATATAATACAAATATATTTAATATATTATCTATATATTGGTATATATAATATAATATATATTAGTATATAATATATATACTAATACATTGAGGTCATTTTACAAGTAATTGGAACCTTCAGAACATGTGAGAAAAACACTGAATTTTTAATTTTTGCAAGACTGTCAAATTTAAAAGATAATTTTGACAACATTATTAAATTGTCTTATAGGAAACTCAAAGAGGAATAAAGGATGTTAACAGCCAATTATTAGATGATATAAGACAGTACTAATGAAAAGGGGAATTTTTTTGTTGATTGCCCTTAAGAAGTGTTAGACAGAAAGATTAATAGTGTTTGAATGGCACTGATTATATATATGTATATGTATATATATATATGTATATATATATATCTATATATATATATATCTATATATGATTTTAAAAATTTACCATCATTTTGTAAAGAAGTGAGTATATTTAGGAGTCAGTTGAAATGTAAACCAACTTATAATAAAAATATTGTATACTAAATTGAGTAATATTGAGTATCCAATATTTTATTTAAAATGAAATGAGAAACATTTTGTATTTATTTTTTTCAGGCAAACAATTATGAAATCTGAATAAAAAGATCTCACCATCAGATGTTCCTTGGATCCATTTGTTAAGTATTAATGGGGTTGAATCTTAGAGGATTTAGATTCAAACCAATAAGTATAAGTTTAGAAAGTACAATTTCAGCAATTAAAACTAGTGAGTTAGGAAAAAATATCTACTCACACAATTCTAAGAAACTCTTTTTCATAGTTGTGGAAACCAAGCACAAACCTACTGATTAGGTCTAAATACTTTTATTTATTATAGTCATTTATTTATTGAGAGTTTCCCACTAATTCTGATTTGTTTCCTGTACATACTAGTGTAATTCCTGTGTTTAAGACCCTAACTTTGAACTGTTTCATATACCCCATGCTTAGGAATAAATTGAATCAAGTCAATAAATATGTTGAAGTTTCAGTGAGAAAAAAAAATCCCTTTGAAATTATTTAAAACAGTTTTTGTGGTGCTTGTATATGTTTGTGGGGATGGAGTCAGGAGTAACAAGTATGCATGCATGTGTGTGCTCATGCATGTAGTGGCGTGAGATTAATACCAGTTTTAGTTCTCAATCATTTTACACCATAATTTTTGAGACAGCATCTCTCAGAAGGTTGTGGAGATCATTGTCCAGGCTAGATTAGCTGTCCAAAAAGTCCCGGGTTTTATCCTGTTTCTTCCTTGCCAGTTCTTGAGTAAAAAGGACACATGGCCTTGCCTGGTGTTTTAGGTGGGTGATAAGAATCTGAACATTTAAAAATATGTATTCACCATATATATTTCCTCTTTGGAGAAATATTCAGATATTTGACCAAATTATTGATGGGAATGTTTGGGGATATTTTTATTTGCAGTTTTTGCATAATCTAGATACTAACCTGCTGAAGAATAACTAGCAAAGACTTTCTCTCAATATAATATAGGCTGTCTCTTTACATTGTTGATAGTTTCTTTTGCTGTGAAGACACTTACAAATTCCATGTAATAATACTTTTCAATTATTGGAGTATTTTCTGTGCAATAGATGCTATATTCAGAAAATTCTTGACTGTACCTATATCCTGAAGTGGTTTACTCGTTTTCTTTTCAACAATTTCAGCATTTTCACATTTAAAGTCTTTGATCCAATTTGAATTGAGTTTTGTTTTTTTTTTTTTTGCCAGGAGAGACATACAGATCTCATTTCATCCTTCAATGGGTAGTTATCTTATTTTGTAAGCATCATTTATTAATAAAGCCCATCTTTTCTCCAGTGCAGTTTTAAAAATATTTTTATTTTATAATTAACTTAATTTCACATATCAGCCACAGATTTCCCTGTCCTCCCTCCTCCCCCCCTGCTCCCTCACCATCAAATCTCCATTCCCACCTCCTCCAAGGCCAGGTCTCCTAGGGGTGTCAGTCCAGCCTGGTAGACTCAGCCAAGGCAGGTCCAGTCCCCTCCTCCCTACACCAAGGCTGAACAAAGTGTCCCAGCATAGGCCCCAGGCTCCAAAAAGCCAGCCCATGCACCAAGGACAGGTCCCATCTCCACTTCCAGGGGTCCTCCCAAACAGTTCAAGCTAATTAACTGTCTCACTTATGCAGAGGGCCTGGTCCACTTCCATGGGGGGTCCTTAGCTATTGGTTCACAGTTCATGCATTTCCACTAGTTTGTCTATTTGTACCTGTGCTTTTTCCAGTCATAGTCTCAATATCTCTTGCTCATATGATTCCTCCTCTCTCTTGACAATTGTACTCCCTCCAGGAGCTCCATCTGGGGCTTGGCCATGGATCTCTGCATCTGCTTCTTACTTCCATCAGACACTGGATGAGAGTTCTATCATGACAGCCAGGGTGTTCAACCATCCTATCACCAGAGCAGGTCAGCTCAGACACTCTCTCGACCATTGCCAGTAGTCTACAGTGGAGTTATCTTTGTGGATTTCTGGGGACCTCTCTAGCACTCTACTTCTTCCTATTCCCTTGGGGTCTTCATTCATCATGGTATCACCCTCCCTGTTCTTCCCCTCTACTCCCGATCCAGCTGGAACCTCCCATTACCCTAAGCTCTCTTTCCCCTGGCTCTTGCCCTCCATTACCCCCTCACCACCAGTCTGCTCATGTAGATCTCATCCATTTCTCTGTCACTGGGCAATCCCTGTGTCATTCTTAGGGTCCTTTTTACTAGGTAGCCTCCCTGGAGTTGTGAGTTGCAGTCTGATTATCGTTTGCTTTACATCTAGTATCCACTTATGAGTGAGTACATACCATGTTTGTCTTTCTGAGTCTGGGTTACCTCACTCAGGATGATTTTTTTCTAGTTCCATCCATTTGCCTGCAAACCTCATGATTTCTTTGTTTTTCTCTGCTGAGTAGTACTCCATTGTGTATATGTACCACATTTTATTTATCCATTCTTCAGTTGACGGGCAACTAGGTTGTTTCCAGGTTCTGGCTATTTCAAATAATGTTGCTTGCATGTTTTTAACATCTTGTCAAAAATTGTCTGTAGCTTTATAGGTTTAATTATGAATCCTCTATCAAATGTTCCATTGTTCTGGAGATCTGTTTTTATACCAGTATAATGTTGCTTCAGCATCGCGAGTTTGCAGTTTAGTTTAATATTAACTAGTGTGACACTGCTTGTTGTGTTTTTTCTGATTAGAATTATTTTACTTATTGGTGTCCCAGGAGGAATTTTAGGATTTTTGTTTGTTTGTTTGTTTGTTTTCTGTTTTAGTTCCATGAAGAATGTCATTGAATTTCTGAAGAGAATTACATTAATTCTGTACATAAGTTTTGGTAGTATATCTACCTTCACAATATTAGTTCTGCCTATCCAGGAGCATATACAACCACTCCATTGTTTAGTATCTTCTTCAATTTATCTCTTTCAGTGTCCTAAAGTTTTACTTATATGGAAATTAAACATTCTTGGTTAGGATTACTCCTGGATTTTTTAATATTATTTTTATTGAAGCTATTGGGTTTTTTTGTATGTGTGTATAAGAACAAGAGGAAATGAATAGGTCAATAATAGACTAACATGTATATAAAATGACTCAAATACTATTATCTTATCTTTCAACCTAATAAAATAATTACCATCCAACATGCACAGTGGGACAAAAAGTTTTATCCAATAACACATAAATTAATTTGGTGTTTTGGGAAAATATAAAGTATACTAAGAATCTTATTGTATTTCATACTTTTGAAGAAAAAATTCAAAAGCTAACATTGATATTGGGCTGATATCTTGGTAGATGTTGAACTTCAAAAGCAGAAAAATTTGAACTTTATTCAGAAAATATTGATATTAACATGAATTGACTCTGAGGAATTCACATCTATGTATCAATATTTTTTTCAAAAAAATCTATATATGACTTCCTAAAAGTAAGCAGAACAAGTATAACTGTTATGCATGCTAATGTGGACCAGGGGAAAATCCATGAGACCTCAACCCTATGCAAAGAACCACAGACAACTACTAAATGCTGGAAGCAGTAAAAATAGTCTTCACCATGGAAGATCACAGCAATTGGTGACCAAATGGTCAGCCTTGAAAACATGTAACCTACAAGTAATATTATACAGACTAAACAGGATGCATTTATGGATTTAGGAATATATGTATATATACATACAAATATTACAACAATTAATGAGGTCATGTATTTGAAAGAAAGCAGAGAATGATATATGGGCGGGCTTAGAGGAAGAAAATAGAGGGGGTAAATGATACAATTATATTAAATCTCAAAAAAATAAAGAAAGAATTAAACAATCATGTACAGGGAACTGTGTTTGCCCTGTGGATTAGTAACTTATGGTTATAAACTAATAATTCATTTAATTGTTAGCACCATTACAAATTTTGTTTCTATAATGAAGATGTTCCATCAGAAGTATGATGGTTTGGAAGAGAATGGACACCATAGAATCATTTATTTGTATGCTTGGTCCTCAACTAAAGAACTGTTTGGAAGGATTAGATGGTGTGGCCTTTTTGTAGTAGGTGTGGCTTTGTTGAAGGAACTGTGTCATTGGGAGTGGGCTTATGTTTAAAAAACCCATTTGAGGCCCAGTCAATCTTTCTCTCTCTCTCTCTCTCTCTCTCTCTCTCTCTCTCTCTCTCTCTCTCTCTCTTTCCTGCATCAGGATGTAAAGTTCTCTGCTCCAGGGCCATGCTTGTTTTTGTATTGATATGCTTATCTCCATGATGATCATGGACTAATCCTCTGAAACTATAAGCAAGCTCTCAATTAAATGCTTTCTTTCATAAATGTTGCCTTCACCATGGTATCTATTCACAGCAATAGAACAGTGACTGAAACAAGAAGGAAGGATTATTATGAATCAAATGATAAGACTAAAAATAGTTTACTCTGGGTTAAAAAGCAAAAGACTAAGATTAAATAAAATCTAAGAAGCATAGGAGACAGTATGGGGTAATATAAACCATGCTCAGTGGGGTTTTTTTTGTTTGTTTGTTTGTTTTGATTGATTGGTTGGGTTTATTTTGTTTTGTGCTTGGAGTAAGTGAAAAAAGTCACTTCATATACACAGTCCTCTGAGTTCTCCTGATTTGCCTTGTCAATAAGATCCAGGGAACATTCCCTATTTCCTATGCAAAATCAAAATGCCATAATTCTACAATGCCTACCTTAAGAAATCATCAAATCAAGACATACCAGTTTTGTATTTTAGGAAGAGATAAGTCTGTGAATATTAATGACAAGTAATTAAAGTAGTGTGGTGATTCATATGCAGGGAAGGGAACACTAAGAAATCCTGTGTGAAGTAACACTGTAGTGTTGTGACATATCTACTGAGTATTTGCTATAATTATAGGCTTCACCCTTATCACATACATAACCTATACTTTTTAGCATCCCCTTTTTGTTTGGTATGGTCATTTGACAGAGTTGGAGATTATAAACCTAAGAGCACATGTTCTGGATTATGAAACTTTTAAACACAAACTCTTAATCTTTTCTCCTCCTAACAAATGCTCAACATGTTCTGGGTTTGTAAAAATAATGCCTGTGACATGGAAGTCTAGGTAACTCTGATATACTTAGAAGCTGTTTACTAAACATCCTAGTGCTGCTGTAGTCCTGGGTCCTTCAATACCTGTAGAACACAGTCCTCTGGTACTTAGAATTTCCCTGGACAGTGAAATGCATGTGACATGAACTATTAGTATAAGATTTTAAAACACATTTTGTCATATTAATATATATTAACTTACTTTAATGTCAAAGTTGGTTGTAGAATAAAAGAACCACTGTAGCAGAAATGTAATTATGAGTCATTGTTTTGATGGATATAAAAAGATGTAGCAGAATATGTAAATAGACTTGTATGTTATGAAGGGTTAAATATTTGACACTACTACCCCTCAGTATTTTTTATTCTAAAACAAAGTTAAATTAACCTAAAAGAAGTAACTATTAAGAGATGGTTTTACTGACATTGTTACTATTCGTTGGTAGTTATTTATTATCTTCATCAACAATGAATAAAGACATTTAATGAACTTATTGAACAAAGCTGTGGGCCAATCTGATCTGTCTAGTCCAAGATTGATATATAATATCTCGCATAAATTGTATTACTTTAAAGCAATAGTTCTCAATCTTCCTAATGCTGTGACCCTTTAATATAGTTCCTCATGCTGTACTGACCCACAACCATAAATCATTCTCAATGCTACTCCTTAACTGTAATTTTGCCACTGTTATGAATCATAATGTAAATATTTTTGGAGATAGAAGTTTGTCAGGGGGTTTGCAGACCACAGATTAAGAACCGCTCCTTTAGAATCTGCTGGATATATTAGCACAAACTTGCATCCATTTGGATTTGGTAAAGCGTCTGGGTCTGAACAAAGCCAAAAAATCATTTATGTGTATGAGAGAAATGTCAGCAAACTGATTTTAAAACCACAAATAGCCTCTTATGCCAATCCCAGCCTGCTGCCTTGTTATTTCAGTTGTTATCATCTATTGTATTTCTTATAACATATGGAGCAGTTGCCACATAGACCATATAACTCCAAAAGCTAAAGAGAAGGTTGTTTCCTCACAAAAGGTGATGGTTAATTTTCATTACTAACTTTATGCACAATTTAGAATCACCTGGGAAGGGAGTAGTGCCAAGACCTTTTCTGACTCTTTGATCTATACTTACAGGAGGAATTGTTTCTTTTGCCTCACAGTTTTAGGGAAGAGTTCATCAAGGCAGGAAACACATGGTGGTGGGATCTTGAGACAACTAGTCACATTGTATAAAAACTTAGGAGTCAGAGAGTGATGAATGTTGGTTCTTAGTTTTGTTTCTCCTTTTTAATGCATTCCAGAAACCTCATACATGAAACAGTACCACCCCCAGTAGGTGGGTCATCCCTCTTCAATTAATCTAATCTAGACAATCCTGTTCAGACTGCTCACAGTCTAAATCCAGATAACCCTTCAAATGCTAGTCTAAAAATTTTATATAATGTCAAATTGACAATATTACCCATTACACCTGCACTAGCTCTCAACTTGACACTAAGACACATTAGGGTAAATTAGCACATCCCCTTTTCCTGTTGATACAGTCATTGCATAAAGAAAAATGCATTCAATCCAAATTAAAAAGTCATCGTAGTCTTTTACAGTCCCAACAGTGTTCAAAAGTCCAAAATCTCTATTGAGACTCAAAGTTATTTTTTAAGTAAAAGTTTCTATAACTTTTTAAAAAATTCAGTTACATAGTTCAACTATGCAACAACATATAGCACATGTTCTCATTAAAAAATGGACGAATAGGGCAAGATCTCAAGGTTTCTTTGGGACTGTGTTGTATAATACCAATCTCGCCCCAGTGCAAAGCCAGCACCATGTGGGGGATACTGCCAGGTTCTTTTTTCAGCTCTGTATGAAGCTTTGACCCTAAGATCATAGTTGCATCAGTTTTTTTTTTTACCTTCTAGACTTACTCTGCAGATTCCCCAGGATGTTGTATTCAATCAAGAATCTTCTCAGGACACTCCTTTCCTCGTTTCCACGAAATTTATATATTCATAAGCAGGGGACTTAGCAATAGAATTGTGCCCTAAGGGTACCTTTCTTACTGTCCCTGTGTAGAACAGGCAGTTTGTCTTTAACAATTATAGACACATGAAAAATTAAGGGAGGTCTTATGCATGGGTAGATGATGTTGTTCCCAGAAGCCATGGGTTATTGTATGGCAAGTGTGAGATAACTCTCTATGTGTTGTAGGTCAGGAAGGCTTCACAGGCCTCTAAAGTGCAACCATTGCTTCATTGTAGTTTCAATGTACAGTTTATAGGAAAGAAAAGAAGGACCACTCTAGAAACCAGATAATGGTGAAGACTCAGAGAATGAATTCTATGATTTTATTTTCTATGTGTCTTGGGACAGTCTGGTGTTTATTCTCTTACTCACCATTGTGTAACATGAATTCTAAATGCTCCTTTACTAAAAAAAGGGGTCTGATATTGGTGTGAATGCTGAAAGACCAGAGAGACAAAGGAACAAGCTACCTCTTACTTCTAAGACGTCTCAGCCTGAATAGCTTTCCTCAGCTGAAATATTTTGGTTCCTCCCTCCTTATGCGTGATATATTTTTTCCACCCAGCCATCACTTTCTGAAATTAAATGCATGTGTGATTCCCAGTACTGGGATTAAAGGTGTGTGCCACCACTGCCTGACTCTGTTTCTCTCCTAGATTGAATCAATCTCATGTAGTCCAGGGTGGCTTTGAACTCAAAGATCCAGACTGATCTCTGGCTCCAGAGTGCTAATATTAAATGTGTGTGCCACCACTGACTGGCTTCTATATTTAGTCTAGTGGCTTGTTCTGTTCTCTGAACTTTAGGCAAATTTATTAGGATATACAATATTTCACCAAACCATTGTGAATCAACTTTAGTAATCAATGGCACTAAGTAGCAGCCTTTTTTATACCTCTGCCAAAATATTTTTGTTATGATACAATTACAACATCATAAATTTCTATCCCTATTTTTCTTAGGTTTGGACTTTTTATGGTGTCCCAGATTTTGTGGATATTTTGTGTTAGGAATTTATTGGATTTAACATTTACTTTGACTAATGAACCTATTTTCTCTATTGTATCTTCAACACCTGAGATTCTCTCTTTCATCTTTTGTATTTTGTATTTTCTATTCACATCCCCAGTTTCTCATTTCTACCATTCCCTCAGTTTTTGTTTTCTTTATTGTTTCTATTTCAATTTTCAAGTCTTGAAACTCTTCCTTCATCTGTTTGACTGTTTTTTCTTGTCTTTCTTTGCCTTCTTTAAGGGATTTATTGTTTTCTTCCACTTTTTTTGTTTGTCTTTACCTTGACTCCTTCGGGAAATTTACATTCCCTCTTTAAGAGCCTCTATCATCTTCATAAAGTAATTTTTAAGTTCAGTTTTTGTGTTTCAGCTGCATTGGAATGTTCAGGTTTTGCTGTTGTAGGATCATTGGGTTCTGATGGTGCCATATTGCCCTTTCAGTTGATGAATGTATTCTTATAGCTGCGTTTACTCATCTTCTCTTCCACTGGTATGGCTTGTGCCTGTGCCTGTTCTTCCAGCTGTTGTGTTTTGAACCAGTGCCTATGTAGTCAGCTGTTTTTCCAGCTAGGATGGTTTATGCCTGTTTTTATGTAGTTTGCTGTGTTTGTGGGGGAGGGCTGGCCATGGGGAGGGAGGTCTGGTGCTTCAGGTTGGGAAGTGGAGTGGGTCTTTGTAGGACTGCATGTAGTGTGTGGCGAGGGATGGAGGAGGCACAACCTGGAGCCAGGTATCTGCCTATAGTGCATTTTTAATTGATAGAAGAACATAGCATTTTAGTTAGATTAAAGAGTGAGCAATGTTGCTTCCTACACTGAAGTACTTATATGAATTCAGTACACTTATTTTAACTTTTGGGTATTTAACTTCTGTATGGAAAAACATGGAAATTAACTCTTGTTATTTATTTCTCTCTAGAATGTTAATCACCTGCATACACACACACACATACACACACACAATCATACACACAGAGCTTGACATATCTGTGTGTGCATGTGTGTAGAAAGTTGTTATATCAGCAAATAATGGGGTTTATTGGTCACTGTCTTAGTTTGGCTTTCTCTTGCTGTGAGGAGACACTATGACCACAGCAACTCTTATAAAGGAAAACATTTTATTAGGGCTAGCTTAAAGTTTCCGAGGTTTAGTCCATTATCATCATGGCAAAACATGGCAGCATGCAGGCAGACATGGTGCTGGAGAGGTTCTACACCTTGTGCAAGCAACAGAAAGTGGTCTGAGATGCTGAGTGTTGTTTGAGCATATATGAGACCTCAAAGCCCACCCCACCATAACCCACTTCCTCCAAAAAGGTCACACCTACTCTAACAGGGCTACATCTCCTAATAATGCCCCTCCCTATCAAACACATAAGTCTACGGGGCCATACCTATTCAAACCACGACAGGCACTTAAAGAAAGTTTAAGTTTAAGTTTCTAGGATCTTGTCTCAGAACAAAGAATTGGGCAAACACTTACGGATATTATCAGAATCAAGAACAGTTTCTTAGAAAAGGATAGAGTTCCAAGGGAAGTGGTAGCTCAGAGAAGGGAGAAAGTTTAGGAGCTCAAATGACCAGTCGCAATGGAAGGGCCATTTTACAATGGAAGGGCCATTCTATACCACATTCCACAGTCTTTCAGGATTATTTACGTAAAATAGGCTTTCTGGTCCATTTGAATATCTTGTCCTTTCTTGCACATGGTCTACTACACATAGTTCTGAATATAACTTAATGTGGTACATTGTTCACTAGCATCTTCAATCTTTACCCAGGGGTACATTTCATGTCATATGAGACACAAGTCACCTTCAGACAGTTCAGGATTCTACTTTTGGTGGTTCCAGACAGTTTGTTGGTCTTGGTTAGAGGGTAGACAGTTCAGCTTGTCTCTCTGCAAACTATATTTTTTGAATGCTAATTTTGCAGCCTCCATGTAAGACCTTCCATTCCCCACTCTCCTCCTTGCTCTCTTATCTCAGTTTTGAATTGAATTGTGCTTATCTTTCAAGGCTCTTCTGTATCCTAAAAATTGTACATGGAAGTTTTGAGATTTATGCTTTTATAACTCATGATGATGTGGATAAATTTTTTTTCTTAAAAACATGTTGGCAATCATTTTAATTCATGTAAATATCACTGGAGAAAAAACAATAGATGTCTTCTGAGTTGCATGTATGTTTCTAAGACTTTTTTCAATTAATAAAATGGCTGAATTTTCTGACAGACACATGAAGTTTGAATCAGGGATACTTCAAATTAATGCTAAAATTAGGAAGAAATTTTTACCAAGTTCTCTATATGCATTCTCATTAGAATTACTGCTAATGGCTATGTGTAGTATGGTTGATGAATTATTCAGTTTGATATTAATCTTTCTCCATTGCCTCATAGTTCTGAAACAAAGACTGCTTTGTAACTATTAAGAACATATCTTTAGACATCAATAGAAATATAACTTGATAGCTATAGTCTTAATGCTTTTTAAGATTATTTAATGTTTAAGTAAAGTGTATGGAAACTGTATTTCTGTAAGTTTTCAATCATTTATATGTTGTCAAGCTTTTATATTTGTTTTGCTATAAAACTCATTCTGTTCCAATTGTACAATTGAACTATTAATGTAACCTTAGACTGTAGTAGTAACTTTACACATGTTGATGTTACAGCTGGTGAGAAGACTTCTTAGAACCTAAGTGTTGAATGAACTACATTTTAGAAGCCACTGGTTTATAAAACAAAAATGATTACATATACCCTGACCACAGTCTTCATAAATGAAATGCTTATACAATTGTATTTCCATTGTGTCCACATAAAAATTTAAATTTAAATGTATTTTTGTGGTATTCAGGTATTTAAGAAATCTGATCGTATCAAGATTCTTGTTCCCATACTACTACTCTAATTTTTCCCCATCAATAAACATTTCTTGCCAACTTTAATACCACTTTCCAATTTAACATTTTTTATGTTTGGAATGCTTGTAGTATATTATTTTCACTGATGCAGAGCTTTTCTTCACTTTGTCAAATGTTAATTTTCCATGTTGCCCCCACAACTGATACTAGAAGTGATTGGTATCTGTAGTGAAAATAAGTGTGAGTGAGCTGACCAGGAAAAAAAAGATTTGTAAAGGGAAGCCACTCACTCTGCTGGTATCATTTATAATCTTTCAGAAATATTGTCAGAAAATACATTGAAGTACGCTCTCCATGTTGTTACCCCAAATGATTTGACCAAGAAAAGAGCCTTATTCAATTGCTGTGAAATAATGAAGATGACAGTAATTTTATCTATCTTAATATTTCAATTCTCTGCATTTTACGTTGTAACAAGTTTGGTGTTCATATAAGGTTTAACATACTGTAAGAGACTTCTAAAACATCTATGATATGCTTTCTTGTTTTTCAAAATATCATTTTAACAGACAACAGACAAAAATAAATTTTTCCAACATAATATTTTTATTGATTACTTGGGAATTTCATATAATGGCTCAGCAATTAAAGGCTAAATTGTTGAAAGGAGGATCTATAGTCAAAGCTGTTAGGATGAAGTCTCAAAAGCTCCAGAGACTCAACCTAAACTAAGACTGAAGAAATATCAGCTGAACTTCCTTAAATTTCCTTGCATTGTCAATGTGCTTTAAAATCTCTGGTGCCATCACTGGCACCTTTTAAGTAGGTATGTTAGGTTTTTCTGGCTATGAAGAAAATAACAGACAGAAGCAACTTCAATGAGGAGAGGCTTCTGTTCAGGATATGCAAGCCACTGTTACAAGGCATGCAGCTGACATGGCTCATGTTTGTGGCACTGGGACTTTGATCAGGGCAGCTGGTTATAACACACAACAAACTGAAAGTAGGAAGTTCAGAAGCATAATTCAGAGCAGAGCCTGCACAAGGCTATATCCTTAAGGCAGTGACTTTCAACATTTTTAATGCTATGACCGTTTAAAACAGATCTTCATGTTGTGGAGACCTACAGTCATAAAATTATTTTCATTGCTACTCCATGACTGTAAAGTTTCTACTGTTATAAATCATATTGTAAATATCTGTGTTTTCTTTATTTTTCTTTTTATTATTTTTCTTTTATTTATTTATTTAAATTTATAGTTTAATTTAATTTTACATATCAGCCATGGATTCCCCTCTCCTCCCCTGTCCAGCCCCCCCTCCTACTTCCCATCCCACCCCCAATTCCCATCTCCTCCAGGCAAAACACTCCCTTGGGGATTCAGCTCAATCTGGTAAATTCAGTCCAAGCAGGTTGAGTCCCCTCCTGCCAGGCTGAACAAAGTGTCCCTGTATAAGCTCCAGGTCCCAAACAGCCAGCTCATGCACTAAGGACAGGTCCTGTTCTCACTGCCTGGATGCCACTCAAACAGATCAAGCTAATCAATTGTATCACTTATCCAGAGGGCCTGATGCAGTTGGGGGCTCCTCAGCCATTGGTTCATAGTTCATGTGTTTCCACCAGTTTGGCTATTTGTCCCTGTGCTTTTTCTAACCTTGGTCTCAGCAATTCTTACTCATACAATCCCTTCTCTTACTCGCCAATTGGACTCCTGGAGCTCCACCTGTGGCCTGGCCTTGGATCTCTGCATCTGCTTCCCTCAGTCATATGATGAGATTTCTAGCACGACAGGATGTTTGGTGAGCTACTTGCTTAAAGATGGTGCTACAAGCAACTCAGGTCTGCCCTGCCGAACAGGGCCCCTGCCTGTAAAGCCAACACACATGGTCAGAGCTTAAGGAAGCCAGAGCCAAGGCTTGACTTGGCTCAAGTGGAAACACATGGCTGGATTCAAGCTCTTAGTCAGAACTTGTGGCTTCTCTCTCTCTCTCTCTCTCTCTCTCTCTCTCTCTCTCTGGTTTCATACCTCAGACACTAGGTGGCTGTTTTGACATTCCCTTGGATTTCTACTGTTCTACGCAGATTTGGTAAGTCAAATAAGATATCAAATATTTTACAGGAAACTATTTAAAAGAGAATTTTTCCCACATTAAAAAAAATGGGTTTTATGTGTACATTGGAAGAAAATTGGGCTTTGTTTGAAATTTTAGGCAGTCTGACAATGGAAAAACTGAATGAGAAGATTAATATTGATAAAAATATGCAGGTTATTATTTGTCTTATCATTTACTATTCAAAAAGATAGTCAATTTAAGTGACAGGATAATGGTTTTAGAAAAACCTGTTAAACCTGTAAAAATGAAATATAGAGAAATTCAAATTCAGACAGAAGAAATTAACAGTGAAGTTGTTTCAAAATTGGATCATAAGGTTACAGAAAGAAAGCCTGTTTTTACACAATCACCCTTAATTTGTCTGGTAGCCATAGAGCAGCTACCTGGTGAAGAGAATAAAAAATCTACTTGGATTCCAACTGAAATGTTAGACTTATGAAGATTTAAGGAGGCAATAGCATTTTATGGCATGCATTCCCCATATGTAAAGCAAATGTTAAACACCTGGTCAACTTATAATAGGATTCCACCACAGGACTGGTGGGAGCTGGCACAGGCTGTTCTAGAACCCAGACAAAACCTCCAGTGGAAAATGTGGTTCAAGAATGAGGCTAAAAATATAGAAAAACAATGGTGGGATAAAGGAACCCAAATCTGCCAGGATCAGCTTATTGGAGAAGGCCAATATGCTTCAGTACAAACACAATATTTATATGATGTCCAAACCCTAATTCTATGTCGAATGGCAGCCTTGAATGCATGGGACAGAGTTGAGGAACCAGGAAAAAAACTGAGTCATTTACAAAGGTTATACAGGGCCCAAAAGAATCTTTCACAGATTTCTTACAAAGATTGACTTCAGCAGTAAAGAGAATGGTCCTGAATTCAGAAGCCAGTCAGATAATAATTGAATCTTTGGCTTCTGAGAATGCAAATGCAGTGTGCAAGAGACTAATCAGGCCATTAAAGGCAAAATCTGCACACTTGGAAGATTGGATTGTAGGCTCAGGTAATGTTGAGGCTCTTGACCATGATGATATGTGGGCAAGAGAAGCAATTTCAAAAGGTTTGAGGAATGTTAGATGTTTTGGATGTGATAAGCAAGGATATTTGAAAAGGGACTATAGACAGGTCATTCCTAGAAACAATGTTTCCTCAAGGAACAATGGCAGCAGAATGCTCCTTCCTTCTGGAGTATGCAGAAGGTGTGGTAAGGGAAAAAAACTGAACCAAGGAATCTAGATCAACAAGAGACAGGCAAGTTAATCCTTTGCCTCAGGCTTCCAGAAAATCCCAGAGGGGCCTCAGGCAGGCCCCCACAGTAAATCCAGTTCAAACCTTTCCTGCAGTTGTAGAGGAAACTCCTACTCAGAGCAATTAAATAACCAAATGCCTATTGGAATAAATCATGCTGGTCAGGATGATGAAACAGAGAGAATAGAAAATTCAGGAAAAAACAAAGAAAAAATTTTGGCAAACTTCTACTAATGAACAAAGACCAAAATTAACAATAAAAATAAATGGTGTTTTGTTGTCTGGTCTGGTAGGCACAGGTGCGGGCATTACCATAATTGCACCAGAATTTTGGAATCCAACTTGGCCTTTTCAGGAGGTAAACATTCAACTGTTAGGAATTGGGACATTATCTTGAGTGAAACAGAGTGCAAGATGGCTTGAATGTATAGTTCCAGAAGGACAGAGAGGAAATTTAAAACCATATATGGCTAACATAGCTATGAACCTGTGGGGTCAAGACTTGTTGCAACAATGGAATATTCATATTAACACCCCTCCAATCTCAGAAACAAATCATAAACCAGCACATGTTTCTGAGAGAAATATTAGAAGGCATTATTCTGAGTAGTCACCAGCCATCCATATTATAAAAGAACAGAGCATAACAACTGATGATCTCTCAAAGACACCAAAAGCTCTACCTTTAAAATGGTTAACAGACAAGCCTGTATGGGTTCAGCGATATCCCTTAATAACAGAGAAACTCCAAGTGTTAGAAGAGCTGGTAGAAGAACAGTTAAATGCTCAGCATATTGAAGAATCAACCAGCCCTTGGAATTCTCCTGTATTTGTTATTAAAAGGAAGTCTGGTAAATGGAGAATGGTAACAGTCCTTAGAGCAGTTAACAAAGCAATCCAGCCAATGGGCTCTCTACAATCTGGAATTCCTTTGCCTAGTCTTTTACCAAAAGGATGGCCTCTCATAGTTATTGATTTAAAAGACTGTTTCTTTTCAATACCCTTACAAGAAAAAGACAGAGAAAGATTTGTTTTCACAGTTCCTACTTATAATAATTCTCAACTGGTGAAAAGATTTCAATGGAGGGTCCTCCCACAGGGAATGTTGAATAGCCCAACTCTGTGCCAATATTTTGTACAACAGCCATTGGAAGTGATATGTAAAAAAATTCCTAAATCCATAATTTATCATTATATGGATAATATTTTACTAGCTGACTCAAATGCAGATACTTTAGAAAGAATGTTTGAAGAAGTAAAGAAAATTTTGCTCCTGAAAAGATACAAAGAGGAGATTCTATTAATTATTTAGGATATAAAATAGAGCTACAAAAAATTAGACCCCAAAAGTTGCAACCCTGGTCAACTCTAACCCTAACCCTAACCCTAACCCTAACCCTGAGGTTACCAGCAGGCCCTCAAGAAGTGGTTTTTTGCTGGTCTCGGTGCTAAGCTAGGGAACTGAGACTGGACTAGTTGCTCCCTTTTTCAGGAATTGAACCATGTAGGTGTTCCCTGGTTATATGGAACTTTGTGGGCAGGTTTAGGTATCTGCCAGCTGGGGAGGAGGCTGAAGGTGGGAGCCCCTCAGGCCTTTGGAATTTGCCCCACGTTGGGCACCAGATATTGGTGAAATTATTAAGGCCACTCCATGTTTTTAAAAGGAAGATTTATTTAGTGGATAACTTACAAATGAAGGGATAGGTAGGTGGGGTGGTCTGGGGAAGGTGTATTGCAGTCCAGCGGTGTTCTCTGGAGCTCTGCTAGGTCAACCTCCACCGTCAAGGTTCCAGGAACAGAGTGAGCACTCGCTTGTGCAGATCTTGGGTCCCCAGGTACCTCCCTTGGCCCCGCCTTGTTGGCATGACAGTTGCTGAAGCCTCAATGGGGGTTGGAACTTCCAGATCAAAGCTGGAATGGCTACCCAATACAGTGTGCTATTGTAACTTTTCTATCATTTATTGGGTACCATTTCCCCTCTACCAAAGGAATATTTAGATAACCTTCTGTACTGACAGCTATGCACAGCCAGAACCTCAGTTCAAACCTCCCTGTAATTATTGTCATTGGCAGCATCTGGCCAGGATCATCCCCATATGGAGGAAAGTACCTTATCAGAGATACCACTGTACTCTCTAAAAACAGACTTAAGCATCCAGACTACCCATTTGAGAAGTCCTGCAGATGGGCCGATTAAGCTTAACTTCCTCCTTTCCCAAATCTTACTTCTAGTTCCAGATCTCCCTTTTACTATCACCAGAGGCATCTAGCTGTACACAGTTTGCCTAACTCTGAGCATACTTTCACCCACCCTGCAGAAAAACGGCAGATAACTTGAACAGTTGGGATCCAAAGGAAAAAAGAAGGCAGTTTTATTTTCTCCCATTAACCTAGCAGCTTATAAATTCTTAACATTTTTTTACAAATCATGTTTAAGATTATAGTTGAGCACACAAGATCCCTCTTTACCCAAATTTAGCCTTCAGTTAATTCATTTCCCTATTTGTCACTTTCTTTTTGGGTTGCAAATGAAATTAATAATTACTGCTCATCTTTGTGATTCTTATGACCCCTTCATTTGACCCTGGAAGCCTGGCTTTGCACTGCCAAGGAATGACTGTAGTAAGAGCTCTGTGTGCTCAGATTCTATTTCCTAAAATGGTCCTTGCCATTAGCAGTTCTCTCTCCTGAGCCCCTGGGATGTACAATATTAAGGCTGGTCCCTCTAATATTATACAAGAGAAGGGGGAAAGCAGGACAATGCAAGGAGAGAGGAAGGGATGTGGTATAAATAACAATAAGAATGTTTGGAGAAGCCACATAAAATATATATAATATATTTAAATATAAATGGATATAAAAATATTTTATGTTTACATAAAATATATATTATGTATATATATATATATATATATATATATATATATATATATATATATATTAAATGAACTTACACAAATTGTGGTGTTAATGCTCCCTCCAAGAACCATAGACCATATAACAAAACCACCATGTCGACAATGATTTACATCTTTTTGTTTTGATCAGTGTAGTCTGAGAGATTCACAAAATAGTGTATACTAATGGCATTACCCTTGATTACCTCCCAAATTGAAGGTAAAACCTCATTGATGAAGACACTATATACTTCAGAGACAAGACTGTAGAAATCAAGCCATAACTGAACTTGAAGCCTCCTCTGTGATGATTAGTTTTCATAGTAATTAAATGGGTTATGCAACTTGCCAGTGGAAAAAATGCAATCAATACTCCTATCAAGATTTAAAGCCTACAATCCACAACAATGGCATACACACCTGGCAAGATATCTCTAATAGTACAATAGTAGCATTTAATTCTTGGGTGTAAACAACAGCCATCTCATTGAACTTTAATCCTATTCAATAGGAGAAAATTCATGCCTGGTACTGTAAACCTAGCCAAGTCCCCATAACCAGTGAGACAATAGACCATAGAAGGAATCTACTGTAGCTGGAGTTTTCTCTGGTCCTGCCTGGCCCACGGTCAGAACAAATCTCTCTCACCTGCTGGTCCTGCAGCCGCTTAGATCCAACCAAGTAAACACACAGAGACTTATATTGCTTACAAGCTGTATGGCTGTGGCAGGCTTCTTGCTAACTGTTCTTATATCTTAAATCAACCCATTTCTATTAATCTATAAGTTGTCACATGGCTTGTGACTTACTCATGGTGGCAACTGGCAGTGTCTTCCTGTCTCAGCCTTCCTGTTCCCAGAATTTTCTTATCTTCTTGTCCTACCTATATTTCCTGCTTGGCTACTGGCCAATCAGCATTTTATTTATATAGAGTGATATCCACAGCATCCTACTACTGTAACTTTTCTAAATCAGCAAAATTCCCAACTGCATTCTAAATACCTATCCTTATATTCACACAGTAGTGTAGCTTTCACTCTTCGTTGAAGAAGCTTCTTTTTTCATAAGCCATGTAGCATTAGCATAAATCTACAACTGGCTAAAATGCAGAGAATAAATCACCAGAGTGCAATAACTCCTATGCTTAGAGCTCACTGAATATCATTGAAGAGGGGGAAGAAATGTAGTAAGGGCCAGACAACCATCGTATTTCCTGCAAGAGAGTATTTTCTATATATAACAAGGAAGCAGAACTCATGAAATCTTAAAAAATCTGGTTACCAAAAAAGATCTGCATCCTGAAAATAACACTTTATATGTAAGATGAATTGTTAAATGGTCTTATTAATAAAAAAAAATGGAGCCATATATTGCAGTTAAAACCAAGAGATCAGCGGAATAAGACAAACCACAGCCAACCTTTCCTTACCAGCCCTCAGCCTCCAAAGAGACCTGCTGTGGAATATCATTCTGCATGGTGTGAATATGTATTGCTCTGATTTACTGATAAATAAAATGCTGATCAGCCAGTAGTCAAACAGGAAGTATAATCAGGGTGAGCAGATGAGAAGAATTCTGGGAAGAGGAAGGGCTGAGTCAGGAGTCACCAGCCACACACAGAGAAAGCAAGATGTCAAGGCAGAACTGAGAAAAGTTACCAAGCCATGTGTCTAAACACATATAAGAATTCTGGATTAATTTAAGTGTAAGAGCTAGTCAGTAATAAGCCTGAGTTAATGGCCAAGCGGTTATAATTAATATAAGCTTCTGAGTGATTATTTTATAAGCAGGCCATGGGACTGCAAGGGCTTGATAGGACTGGAGAAACTTCCAAATACAAATGGTGCCCAGTCGTGATGGCAAGAGATTCTACCTAAAACTTGAGAGAACTTTTAAAAAGATTCTGAAATGGAGATAAAAACAGCTTCCTGATGTGTCTCTCAGCCAGTCGTGGCCTGCAGGCTTGAGCTACACTATGGTGGTTTTGTGACATGTGTACTTGACTTACAGCATGGAAGATTCCCACTGCACAATACACAGAGACATCTCCAAGCCATGCAGTACACTGTATAGTGGATTTAGCTTTTGCTAGTACAAAAAAAAATAAGTTTCTGGGCTACACAATGCTAGATAGAGGCATGGACCCATTGCCTCCCAGAGTCAGAAGAGAGCATGGCTCCAAGAGCAGGCAGTGAATTAACCTCTGCCCTGTTAAAAAGCTGAGGTGGGTGGAGTCAGTAATCAAGGCTGCAGCTTCAGTCCTACACATGCAACTTAACAGTTTAAAGTTTCTCCTGGCCAGAGAAGGATTATAGATTCACAATAAGTCAGATTCAGATGGAATAAAGCTCTAAGTGGTTTACATTATGTGTAAAAATGTACATAGGATTGGAGGAGAGAAGAAAATGAATACAGACTGATATATAAAGAAATAGTTTTAAAAAATAAAATTTTTAAAGAGACAGTAAAGGAAATATAAAAAATAAGCCACATAATGATGGATACAACACAGAGAAACTGGACTGTGTTGTCTTTGGGATTTTTAACAGCAGAAAGACATTTGATTGTGAAGGCTGCTGAGTTACATTTGTGTGTGTGTGTGTATGCACACATATGTATGTACATATATATAAAACAAAATTTAACAAAATTCCATATATATAGATAGATAGATAGATATAGATATAGATAGATATAGATATAGATATAGATATAGATATAGATATAGATATAGATATAGATATAGATATAGAATTTTGACTTCAAAGTTTGGATCTCAGGATATGTTGCTTTGAAAGGAGGCACTACTTTTGTTTCTACAGGAAACAAGAGGTTATGGATTTGTTCCAGGTTAAGATGTATTAGATTGGATCAATCCTTACCTCCTGAACCTTAACATTTGGTACCTATCAACAAAGGTTATAGCCAGTCTTCTGAGGACTTGACCATTATCTCAAATTTTCTCAGGATCCCTACAAGACTACCAGCAGCCACAATCAATATGAAGTAGCTTAAAAAAAGGACACCCACATTTCCAAATACAGGATTATGGATATTTGACTTTGTTTAGAGATTGGTTACAAATTGTTGTTGGTAATAGTCAATAGCTTTCCAAAGAGAAAAGGAGGGTAGGATATAGATATGATAGGATAAAAGGGTAGATTATTGAATCTAAATTTAAAGAGTAACAACTTATTTGAAATGTTTTACATTGCTATAGATTTTAGTTTATTGATACAAATTTAAAGTTAATGTTGTTATACTATATATAGTTCTTCTCTTGTTTAAGATATTATGTTTGTACAGCTGATTTGAAATTGTAATGCATAATTAAGAAATATATATTAATAATTAGTCATTTATGATAATCAAACTTATAGTCATGTTAGTTAAGTTTTCTCGGTATACATAGATATATTTTAATTAGATAGGTAATCTTCAAACACTTCAAAGACCTACAGAATATGACATTTAAAATGTTTTAAAACTTAGACTTTCTGGATAATGAGACAAGTCTGCTACTGACAGCACCAATTTATTTCAAAAAGGAAGTTGGGCATCAGAGACACTCCACAGGAGTTTATCTTCTTCTTGGCAAAAATAGACATTTGGGCAAGAAACTGCTCTTCCCTGGACTGCTTGACAGAATGTTGTATTGACTGGACATGCAGGATCCATGGAAAAGTGGCCACTGAATTTTGCAAGGTGATATGGTCATCCAGGTTCCTGCTTCACAGAAAAAACTGCCAGACATTCTACAAGACACATAAAAAAGTGACTAAAAATTCTAGGCCTTTAGGCTGAAGATGGATGACCCAACATTGAAGAGGAACTTTGGGTGACTGTACAGGAAGCCAGACATCTCTGTCATTCTAGATTTTTGGAAGTTGGTTACAGTGCACTTCTTGTTTACTTAGGTAATATTATATCCTTCTGAGGTCTTTGATGTAGTTGAAGACTAGATCGTTATAATTTTCCTTGGTTATGATAAAAGATAATTATATATGAAATATTAGACTCACAAATATAGGATAGATGAAAAATATTTTCTTTAATTTTGCCAAATACAAAGACTAGATATTGTAACTGTAATTATTGCTTGATAACTATTCTAGTATATGTAATTTTATTATGTTAAAGTTAAAACCTTCCTTTTTGATTAGACAGAAAAAGGGAAGTGCTGTAGGATGTTCTGTATGCTGTGAATATGTGTTGTTCTGATTGGTTGATAAATAAAATGCTGATTGGCCAGTAGCCAGGCAGAAAGTATAGGTGGGGCAAGCAGATGAGAATAATTCTAGGAAGAGGAAGGGCTGAGTCAGGAGTCACCAGCCAGGCACAAGGAAGCAAGGCAGAATTAAGAAAAGGTACAAGCCATGTGGCTAAACATAGATAAGAATTATGGGTTAATTTAAGTGTAAGAGCTAGTCAGTAATAAGCCTGAGCTAATGGCCAAAAAGTTATAGTTAATATAAGCTTCTTAGTGATTATTTTATCGGTGGGCCACTGGACTGTGGGGGCCTGGTAGAACTGGAGAAACTTCCAACTACAATCTACTTTCTGTATACTCATAACTATATTCCTTTATGTTCTGCAATCTCACTTTCTCTCTCTGAATAGCTGCATCACTTCCTCTTTCTGCCCAGCTCTGTTACTTTCTGTCCATCTGTACAGACCTCCAGACCTCTATGGTTAACTAGTATTAGAATTTAAGGCATGTACCACCATGCCTGGCTCTGTTACCAGTGTGGCCTTGAATTCACAGAGATCCAGATGGATCTCTCCTCCCAAATACTAGGATTAAAGGAAAGTTCTACCATTGCCTGACTTCTATGTTTAATGTAGTGGCTGTTGTTGTCCTCTGATCCCCAGACAAGCTTTGGAAGGGTGCACAATATATTGGAGGACACAATATCTCACATTTCCTTTTTTTTCATCTAAAAGAAAACTAATATAAGAAAAACTATATACAATAAGTATAATAACTATATACAATATATACAAGCAATAAAAACACCAACAATGTCTAGTCCATTTGCATTTGAGAAATTCTGAGAAAATATTCCATTATTTATCCTATTTGTGAATCCAAAGGATTGCACCTAATTTACCTTCTATCTAATTTGTATTACCAAACAATCTTTTGATATCTTTCAAACTTACACACTTTGCACCTCTTTGGTGAATTTATTTTCTGAATTTGTTATCAAGGAAAACTATAACTATAACCATCTAATCTTCAACTCCCTCAGAGACCAAAGAAGGAAATATTACCTAGTTAAACAGGGTGTACAAATGAACAACTTCTAAAAAATGTGAGGAATGACTGAAACAGCTGGCTGCTTGGATAGCCACCTGAGGTTCCTCTGCAATGTTGGGAGATCCATCTTTGGCCTACACACTTAGCATATCTGACAGATTCATCTGTGAAGCAGGATTTTCTAAAGAGTCTTCATACCTTGTCTTGGCTAGGATCACCAGTCCTTTGTTTTGTGTCCTGCTTGTCCATTTTGGACAGCATACTGTGTGCAGTCAATGCAAGGACATTTTCTTGACCAGTGGCTAACTTTTGCCACAATGAAAGTAAACTCCATATGGAATTTCTGCAATGCCCATCATCTTCTCTGAAGTAGATTGGCGCTGCCAAGAGCAGATATGTCTCATTGTCATTAAAAAAACTGTTATTAAAACAATTTAAATGCCATATTCTGCAGATTTCTGAAGTGTTTGAAGATGTCATGTCCATCTAAAATATATATCTGCTTGACCTTGAAAATATAGCTAATATTACTACAAGTTCAATTGTAATGACTAACTAAGAACTCGCATTTCTTTATATCCTAAATAGTTGGTATACCTCCAGACCTTTATGGTTAACTAGTGTTGGAATGTAAGGTGTTTGCCACAACACCTGGTTCTGTTCCCAATGTGGCCTTGAATTCACAGAGATCGAGATGGATATCTGCCTCCTGAATACTAGGATTAAAGGCATGTGTTACCACTGCCTAACTTCTATGTTTAATATAATGGCTGGCTTTGTCCTATGATCCCCAGGCAAGCTTTATTAGGGTGTACAATGTATTGCAGGAAATAATATATCACCATATTTATATGCACATATGAATAGAAAAATATAACCAGGCCTTATTTCTAGATCAAGAGCTATGGATAATTAATGGCTCCTGAGAGAATCAGCATTCTCCAGAGATTAATGGTAAATTCTAAACACATGTAAATATAAGCAACACTAAACTAAATTGTTTTAGCAGTCTGTATGCAATTATAGTTATATATATATATATATATATATGTATATATATATATGTGTGTGTGTGTGTATGTATGTGTATATATATATATATATTTATTTATTTATTTATATATATAATGATTAAAGATGAAGTCATGAAATTGAGAAGGAGTTCGTAGAAACAGGAAGAGCTGAGTGGGTGAAATAAATATAAATGTGTTACTCATGTATAAAATTTTATAAAAATGAAATGAATGTGGAAAACTTAATTTTCAGCTGAGGAATAATAATTATCATTATAATGCTCTAACCCAGTGAAAAGGTCAATAATGGATTAAATAATGTGTTTTCATTGTCGATTTCCCTTGCTATAACATAGACATTGTGAAATCTTGACAGTCTTTGCTTTGACATAAACCCAAAGTGACCTCATTTAAGAGAAAAGCAGTAGAATTACTTTTATTCCAATATAGCATTAGAAGGAAAATGTGTACCATGAACATTCTTTTCTACAGTTGATGAAGAAAGCAACTCTTCTATAACTGAAAATAAATTTCATACAACCAACTATGGCTTTCTCAATATAAATCAAAATGAAATAGGAAGAAAGAATAATGAATCCTTATACAAGAAATCCTCAAGAACTGACATGGTGTGCTGAGTAGTAGTATACTCAAAAAATAAAGTTGGTTATATAGAGAGATTTTTTTACAATTTAAACTACTCATTTCAGAGCAAGCATTTCTAAAAAAGATTTTCAAATGGTGAAATTCCATGTATCAATCTGCTTCATGAGATAGGTGGAGATGGAAAATTGCCAAGTGTTCTCACTGTGGTGCTCATTAAAATAATAGACTTATGAATGGATAAATAAGGGAATAGATGAATGGGTAGGCAGCTATGTCTACATATTAAAATACATTCATTTATCTATATTCTCAAGGTTTCATGAAAAAATATGGGGGATTCGGAAGAAATAATGCTGGTATAAATTTGATGTGGAATAATACTACAAAAATGAAACATGAAGTGAAGAGTAGAATCAAGAAAAATGTTAACAATATATGCATGCAGGGAAATACAGATCTTTGCTTTATGCAGTACATAGTTGGAAATTGTGCAACTCATATAACTAAAGCTATTCAAAAATTAATCAGAAAAACTGCGATGGTGATTTTAGAAGTATAATCTAAACAAAATTCATGATTCTGTGCATTGAAAAATAATAATTAAAAGAATAAAAATAAAATTGGATCTTGTGATGAAATAAACATAAAATTAAACAGCAGTAACATGCCATTTGTCATGTGTTAAAATTTTACAAAGCCATGTTGCCATTCCATTAGAGTGTGCCTAAATTAGCACAAAATATATCAATTATGAAAATAAATGTTAAAACTTTAAAATTTATTAAGTCTTATGACATAGAAATTGTATTTGAGAATAACTGCATAGTAAGAAAGAAGAGCAAATACTGGTGAATGAAGCTCTTGCTTCAAGCATTATTGCATACATTTTTAAAAATAGAAAAGCATTTAAATTCTAGTATAATGTAATAGGAGAAGAATAATTATCAGGAGTGGGGAGATGACACAGAGACCAAAATTGCTTGCTACCAACATGATAATCTGAGTTAAATCCCTGTAATCTATATGATATAAGAAGAAGAGGACTAAGTCCAGCAAGTTGACCTCTAATCTATACACACAGAAACACACACACACACACACACACACACACACACACACACACACACAAATGTAATAAAAATTCAAATTAAAGAGATAAGTTAACAAGTTAACTTACACCATGATCACCAACATGACTTTAAAATTAAGGAAGAAAACTATAATATGAGCATAATGCAGAATAATATAAAATTGTTTCTCTAATTTATTCTAAAGGGATGCCTGAAAAATTGTAATCCAACACATATTTAATTTAATAGTGAGGTTATATGATTCTGTTTTACAAGAGATTCAATATTAAGGGAGAAACTCATGCTTTATAAACTCAAATACATTGTATTTCAATGATATCAGATGATTTTTAAATGATTTTCTTCCTAGATGACAGTTTGCTTATATCTTTAGAATGTTATTTCCAATGTTCTCTAAAGTCAGCTGCTTCTGTGTGTGTGTGTGTGTGTGTGTGTGTGTGTGTGTGTGTGTGTGTGTGTGTGTGTGTTTAATGAGACCAGAGGGACATCTGGCAATGAGTACATGCCTTTTTCTCCATTTCTGTGAAGCCAGTAATGCGGCAAAATGCTATGCATTATGGTTTGAGTCTGAAATGCCTCTGAGACTCATGTATTAGAATGTTTGGTCCACAACTGCTATAGCTACTTTGAGAAGGTGTGGAACAATTTTGAGTTGGGGTGTAATTGGAAGAAGCGAGTCCCTAGGTATCAATCTTGATTTTATAGGCAGGTCCCACTTCTTATGCCCCCTCTATTTCCAGTTGTGCAAATAAGTTAGGAGCTAAGGCGTATTAACCACTAACTCAACTGTATATGGAACCAACCATTTTATTAAATAAGAAACACAGAACCAATGCAAAGAAGAAAGCAAAGAGATCAGAGCTAAGAGCTTTACCTGCCTGCTGCAGCTAGCCTCTTTAGCCAATAGACCTCTCTGAAAGGGACCTACTTCCTGTCTGTTTGTCTTTATATAGACTTTCTGTTCTGCCTTCTCATTGGTTGTAAACACAACCACATGACTGCCTTGTCACTGCCTGTTTATACAGACCTCCACGTCTTCTATGGTTGATATTGAGAATAAAGGCATGTGTCTCCAATGCTGGCCGTATCCTTGAAGACACAGAGATCTAACTAGCTCTGCCTACCAAGTGCTGGGATTAAAGGCATGCACCACCACTGCCCAGCTCTCGCTATGGCTCTAATAGCTCTGACCCCTGGGCAACTTTATTTATTAACATACAATTAAAATCACATTTCAGTACAAATAAATTATCACCATATTTCCCCTTTCTATTTTAATAAAAAGAAAAAAGGAAAAAGGTTATGACTAACATAAGGAAAACTATTTACAAAAGTTGTGGGAGCCCATTCTGGGGTTCCTCGTAGCTTTACCCAGCAGGTCCAAATAGAGGATGATCAAGACCACGGGCCTGAGTGCAGGTGTCTGAGATGGCCTGCACTTGGCTGTGCTGGGGGAGGAGGTCTTTTGCTCCACCCTTGGTGTCTCTATAAAAACCCTGGACCAGAGACAGTCAGGTCCGTTGGAATAGGTAGAGGCCCACTCGAGGCTATCCTTTATTTTCTATCTGTTTATCTCCGCAACATTCTTTGCTATAAATCCTTCTATATAATATTTCCTGCTGTTCGCACTCAAGAAAACTCTGGGAAGCTGTGGGGGTGGTGGGGAAATGCCCCACAGAATGGTGCCCGAACAGGGACTAAAGAAAAAAGAGAAAAAAAAGGGACTGAAGAAAAAAAGGGGGAACAAAAAAGGGGGGACTAAAGACAAATGAACAGGAACTTAAGACAAAGTAATAGGGACTAAAGATAAAGGAAAATAATAGTTTTAATACAGAGTTTTTGGTGAAAGTGCTGAGTCAGCCCTGCCAGTGGAAAGGCATGCCGGTGTTATGAAAAAAAATATATTTTATATATATATATATATATATATATATATATATATATATATATATATATATATATATTTTGTGAGGCAGGGGTTTTATCCTCGAGAGAAAAGGAAAGCAGACTGGAAGGATGTCCGATGCTGCAGCGAAATTCTCTTCTGTCAAAATTTTCTATCTTCTATCCCTTTCTCAAATTCTATCTGTGAAAAATAAGTAAGGTATAGGGTAGTAATATAGTTTAGAAAAAACTTAAAAGTGTAAGATTGTGTAGGAAAAAATAAGTAAGGCAACTAGACAAAAAACTCTTCAATTTTCTAACTTTGGGGGCTTTGAAAGCAAACTGGGGAAAAAACCTTTCTTTGGGCTTTATGGGTAGTAAAAAAAGCTCTTCTTTAAGCTTATGGGGAAGAAAAAGTTTCCTATGAAAGCTTTTGACCTGGGGACAGCTGAAATGCTAACTCCAAGCGGCAGGAGAAAGTAATTTCTCCCTGGGGCAAAAATGGGGGTGTAAGAAGTCAAAGTTTAAAGTTGGAAAGTTTTGGGAAAAGTTGGTCTTTTTCCTGGGGGGGGAAAAAACTTTCTCTTAAACTCTAAAGCTTTTCTTGAAAAATTTGGGGGAAAAAAATCTCTCTAAAAAGCCTTAATCTTTCTCTCAAGAAACTTAAAAACTAAAGCCTCTAACCCTCTCTCTCAGAAAGACGAGAGTAGAATCACCTGAAGATATTAGTATGGGGACCACCTGTGATTTGCTATAAGGGAAAACAACAAACTTAAGACAACAAAACCTAAGTTCTCTTTCAAGCTTTAACAATCCTCCCTACAATGCAGGAGGCAGAAACAAGTTTCTAAAAACCTCTTCTAGCTGGGCGTTGGTGGCGCACGCCTTTAATCCCAGCACTCGGGAGGCAGAGCCAGGCGGATCTCTGTGAGTTCGAGGCCAGCCTGGGCTAACAAGTGAGCTCCAGGAAAGGCGCAAAGCTACACAGAGAACCCCTGTCTCGAAAAACCAAAAAAAAAAAAAAAAAAAAAAAAAACAAAAACCTCTTCTAAGCTCTGTCTCTTCAAGCTAGTAAAAGACAGTGGGTCAGAGTACCCTGAGGGAAACGCTTGGGAGAGTGTGGGTGAACAGCTACAGAGAGCCCAAAAGGGCAGCAAACTTGACCTGAGAAAAGCAAAAAGCCAAGCTTCACAGTTATAGCCAATTTGAGGCATCAAGTGCTTTGTTTCTGAGTGAGCATTTCAGAATGGAAAGGTGCTCCTAATGTTCCTAATGCAAAGATCCCCTGAAGCAATGCAAACTGTTAGCATTGTATCCTCACTTCTGACCAAAAACCCAGAGGTGACTGGCCAGCGTCTCTGAGTTGGAGTGCATTTCGGGGATACTAGGGTTCCTGCACTGGTAAACTTCCTGGAGCACAGAGCTGAGGCAGGAAGGTGCAGGACCCAGGGAAAGATTGCTAATGAACAAACAAAGCTAAAGCCGGTGGGAACCGCACAGTTGCACGCTTTCCTACAAGTCCCGGGTTGATAGGCCCACAACTACAAAAAGAAATCTGAGAAAAAAACTTTCCTATCAGAAAAAGGACCTTTCTGGACCAGCCTGGGCTACCAAGTGAGTTCCAGGAAAGGCGCAAAGCTACACAGAGAAACCCTGTCTCGAAAAACCAAAAAAAAAAAAAAAAAAAAAAAGAATATAAGCTTGTGAGAAATATCTAAGGTAGTCTTAAGACATGTAGTAATAAGCTTGTAAGATGTTAGTTGTAAATGTAAGCTTAAATAAGAAATAAGATAAAATAAATATAAGTATATAAAAATTAATAAGAAATATATTTGCTAAAGTAGTTCTATAGTTTCCTTAAAGTATAAATACGTAAATGTTAATGTTATATATAAGTTTGTAAAAATGTGTAAATGTTAAATGAGTTTATGCTTAAGCACATGTTATGTGGGTTTGTAAAATGTAAATGTTAAGTGTGAGTCTGTTCTTAATGTATATGGTAAAAACACCTGAGACACAGGAGATAGTGTCCTAGTAGACTGCAAAGTAGGCAGTCTAAATGGTTTAAAAAGCTCCAGAAGCCACTAAGAAGCTAAGAATGGCGGACACCAGAACCAACACAAGGCATCCGCAGCTGAGATCCGTGAAATATCAACACAGCACAGAAAAACCTGAGCTAACAGCAAAAACGGTGCGGTTTAAAATATTACTAAAACTAAAAGGGTCTGTCTGTGAAAACAAAAGTTACAGAGACACTTGTTTAAACAAAAATTATTAACTGCAAAAAGTTTTGGTTAAAAAACGTCTCTTCATATTTGGAAGTGAAAGCCTGATACCAAAATTTATTTCTTGTTTAAATTTTTTAAACTTAAAATGAGATAAAATTACAAAAAGATTTTGGTTATGGATTTCTTCAAATTTATCATTTAAATTTTGGTACTTAAATAAAATAAACAATAGAGATTTCATTGCAATGGGACAATTTTAAGCTTACTTATAGTAATGACCTAGGAACTGTTTTCTGGAATTGGGTTAAAAATAAAACTGTTTAAATAAAGAAATTTATTGTTTCTACCTAGAATTAAGATGCAATTTTGTGTATGCGTATATGCTTTATTAACTGGTGATTTATGAGTTGTTTTTGTGGAACTGTTTATGTAAAAATAAAATTACTTATGGAACGGGTTTTGTGTTACAAACGAAACTGTTTAAACAAAAAAGTTTGGGTTCCTCTAACTAGGTTTGAGACTTTGTTTAAAAAATTATAAAGAAAAGGAGGAGTTATGAGATTGAATTATGTTCGCAGAAACCTATTGATATTAATGCACCCTGGTTTTGTGGAGTTAAGGAAATATTTAAGTTTGATGTGAATACATCAAAGTTTTTCCTATGTTCTGTTAACAAGAAAATTCAAATGATTGAGTTAAAGTTGTAAGACGGAGAAAATTGTTAACTATATATAGCACCATATATGCTAATTCAAATGGTTCTGTTAAGAGTTTGTTTTGAATTGTAAGATTGAGAGAATTGTGACTATGTATAGCAATATTTATGTTAACCTGTTAATGGTAATGATGAAGCTAAGGGATTCTTTAAGTTTGTAGTTGCCTTAAGAGTTTTGGTTTAGAAAGGGCTTGAGGCAGCTAAGACTGCTATGGTCACCTTGGACCTAATTCAAAAGAGAAATGCCATTTATATCATCCTCTACTCCCGTACTGGGAGGTGTAACAGCTATGGAGATTGCTGTAAGCCATTAATAGTTATTTTTTTATATATAAAGAATGGGGGGACCTGTGGGAGCCCGTTCTGGGGTTCCTTGTGGCTTTACCCAGCAGGTCCGAATAGAGGATGATCAAGACCACGGGCCTGAGTGCAGGTGTCTGAGATGGCATGCACTTGGCTGTGCTGGGGAAGGAGGTCTTTTGCTCCAACCCTTGGCGTCTCTATAAAAACCCTGGAACAGAGACAGTCGGGGCCCGTTGGAATAGGTAGAGGCCCTCTCGAGGCTATCCTTTATTTTCTATCTGTTTATCTCCGCAGCATTCTCCACTATAAATCCTTCTATCTAATATTTCCTGCTGCTTGCACTCAAAAAAACTCTGGGAAGCTGTGGGGGTGGTGGGTAAATGCCCCACAAAAAGTACAATCACTATATACAATATATACAAGTAATAAATAGCTAAACAATGTCTAGTCCATTTGTATTTGACAAATTCAGAAAACATAATTCCATTATCTATCCTATTTTGGTAAATCCAATATGTATCTAATTCACTTTCTATCCTAATTAATCTTCAACTATAACTAACTAATCTTCAACTCCCTCAGAGATCCAAGAAGGAAAATAATATTACCTGATAAAAAATAAAAACAGGAAGTACATGCAAGCAACTTCCAAAAGAATTGTGAGTTGATAGAAACAGCCAGCTGCCTGGACAGTCAACTGAGGTTTCTCCACAGTGTTGGGGCATCATCTTCAGCCTATAGGCTTAGCATATCTGACAGACTCATTTGTGAACTAGGATGTACACAAGGTCAATAGTTCGACCTCACATTGGGTGTGAGCAGTCCATGTACTAGAAACACCTGAATTTCACTAGTGTCCTGTCATGATTCAGGATTTTAAATTCTGGAAATTGTTGATGATTTTAATTCAGCTGTCCATTCTTCTTTTCTGTATATATATGGCTTTATCTCAGCAACCCATTCTTCTTCACATCCCTCTATTAAATGCCAGTCTACTATTGAGAGGCATGAGCTTAGTTACTCTTCAAGAATAATTGTTTCAGCTGCTGTTCCATTGCACATCAGAAGCCATCGGCCCACTGCCTGTTCAGCTGCCTTTGAAGAAAAGGGCACTGTACCTTTTCCAGATTGCAAAGGCCACTTCAGGGGTGGTGCCATATTGTCCTGGCCTCAGAAAATGCCTTTTGATAAAGCCATAACCACACTTGTTATGGCAAGAATGTGTAATCCTTTGTTTCGTGTCCTGTCTGTCCTCTTTGTCAACAGTCGATTCAAGGATACTTTGTTGTCCAGTGGCTAACTTTTGCCACAATGAAACTTAACTCTATATGCAGTTTCTTCAATGCCCATATATTCTCTGAAGTAGATTGATACTGCCAGGAGCTGACATGTCTCATAGTTATAACAAAAAAGAAAAATTATCTAAGTTATTAAAACATTTTAAATGTCATCTTCTATAGATCTCTGAAAGGTTTAAAGATGACCTGTCTATCTCAAATATATCTGCTCCATTTTTAAAATATACCTATTATGACTACAATTTCTATTATAATGTCTATTAACTGTCATTACTTTATATCCTAATTGTTGGTAATAATAACATTGAAGGATCTGAAAATAGTTTTACATTGTTAAATGAATGGTATAAATACAGTTAGAAATATACATATAGCATTTTTTAAAAATATCAGTTTCAATATATATATAGGATATACAATAAAAAACAATCCAATCCAATGTAAAGTATTTAAAACTAGTAATTGTCTTTTCTTTTTTTCTTTTCTTTTTTTTAAACAAGACCTTAAACCTAATCTCCTTTCCTTAGCCTTTTTCCTAACCCTTGACAACTTGTAACCAAACCCCCTAAACAATGAAAATTATCCCAGACACAAAACCCATTAAAAAAAAGACCATAAAACCACCCGACCCACACCACCTCTTTGGGAATGTGGGCATCATATTCTTAAAATTGCTTCCTGCTGGGTATGGGCGAAGTTATCTTTATCCTGAATGAAAAATTTGGGGATAATTGTCAAATTCTAGGAAAGGTAACTGTATCCTTCATTATCCAGTCTGTGTATAATGCCAAAGTTCAGGGTTCATCTCAAATCTTAATTCAAGTAGTCTTTGAGACTGGATCATCTCAGCTAGCCATCTCAAAATTGCTCTGAGCACTTTGTAGTCCAAAACTGATATGTAGCTGATGTTTGTCAGCTTAGTGATATTATAATTGTCTACGTGGAATTGTTGTTGTGGGTCCCCAACTTCTTTCTGAAGACTTCAGTTGATATTAGGCTTGGCCGTGATTTCCTGCAGAAAGCTGATAAGAGACTCAAACACAAAGACATATATATGCAGCTAATTGAAGCCTTATTTTCTAGAATTAGTTAGTACTTTATATGACCATTCATATCTTATCAAAGTTTAAAATGTATATAAATATATTAATTTTGTAAATTTGATATAACATTCATACTTTAAGAAAAGTTTAAAGAATCAGAATAGAAGCAAAGAGTTGAGATTAGTAATAGAATAGTCCATTACTTAATTTGGTTTTTCTCCTGTAACATAGCAGAAGAGGGCTTTTTTTTTCTGGCATGATACAAGGAGTTTGCATTTTTCTTTTTTTATTATTATTATTAATATTTTATTTTATTTTACAATACTATTCAGTTCTACATAACAACCACAGATTCCCTGGTTCTCCCCCTTCCTGCCCCCCTCCCCTGCCCCCCAGCCCACCCCCCATGTCCACCTCCTCCAGAGAAAGGCCTCCCCCGAGGACTGAGATCGACCTGATAGACTCAGTCCAGGCAGGTACAGTCCCCTTCCCCCAGATTGAGCCAAGCATCCCTGCATAAGTCCCAGGTTTCAAACAGCTAACTCATGCAATGAGCCCAGGATTTTTTCTAGATCCATCCATTTGCCTGCAAACCTCATGATGTCATTGTTTTTCTCTGCTGAGTAGCATTCCATTGTGTATATGTGCCACAATTTATTTATCCATTCTTCAGTTGAAGGGGATCTAGGTTGTTTCCAGGTTTTGGCTATTACAAACAATGCTGATATGAACATAGCTGAGCAAGTGCTCTTGTGGCATGATTGAGCATTTCTTAGGTATATGCCCAAGAGTGGTTTAGCTGGATCTTGGGGGAGATTGATTCCCAATTCTCTAAGAAAGTGCCATATTGATTTCCAAAGTGGTTGTACAAGCTTGCATTCCCACCAGCAGTGGAGGAGAGTTCCCCTAGTTCCACATCCTCTCCAGCATAAAGTGTCTTCAGTGTTTTTGATCTTAGCCATTCTGACAGCCATAAGGTGGTATCTCAGAGCTGTTTTGATTTGCATTTCCCTGATGATTAGGGAAGTTGAGCAAATCCTTAAATGTCTTTCAGCCATTTGAGTTTCTTCTGTTGAGAATTCTCTGTTTAGTTCTATAGCCCATTTCTTACTTGTACTGTTGGTCGTTTTGATGACTAATTTCTTGAGTTCCTTATATATTCTGGATATCAATCCTCTGTCACATGTGGGGTTGTTGAAGACCTTTTCCCATTCTGTAGGCTGTCACATTGCCTTGTTGACCATATCCTTTGCACTACAAAAGCTTCTCAGTTTCAATAGGTCCCATTGATTGATTGTTTCTCTCAGTGTCTGTGCTACTGGTGTTATATTTAGGAAGTGATCTCCTATGCCAATGGGTTCAAGACTACTTCCTACTTTCTCTTCTAGCAGGTTCAGAGTAGCTGGATTTATGTTGAGGTCCTTGATCCACTTGGACTTAAGTTTTGTTCACGGTGGCAGATATGGGTCTATTTGTAGCCTTCTACATGTTGATATCCAGTTATGCCAGCACCATTTGTTGAAGATGCTTTCTTTTTTCCATTGTACACTTTTGGCTTCTTTGTCAAAAATTATATGTTCATAGGTGTGTGGGTTAATGTCAGGGTCTTCAAGTTGATTCCATTGGTCCACATGTTGTTTTTTATGCCAATACCAAGCTGTTTTTATTACTGTAGCTCTAAAGTAGAACTTGAAGTCAGGGATTGTGATGCCTCCAGAGGTTGTTTTATTATACAGGATTCTTTTGGCTATCCTGGGTTTTTTATTTTTCCATATGAAGTTGAGAATTATTCTTTCCAGGTCTGTGAAGAATTGTGTTGGTATTTTGATGGGGATTGCATTTAATCTGTAGATTGCTTTTGGTAAAATTGCCATTTTTACTATGTTAACCCTGCCTATCCATGAGCATGGGAGATCTTTCCATTTTCTGACATCTTCTTCAATTTCTTTTTTCAGGGACTTAAAGTTCTTGTCATATAGCTCCTTCACTTGCTTGGTTAGTGTTACCCCAAGGTATTTGATGTCATTTGTGGCTATTGTAAAGAGTGATATATCTCTGATTTCCTTCTCAGCTTCTTTGTCCATTGTATATAGGAGGGCTACTGATTTTTTTGAGTTGATCTTGTATCCTGCTATGTTGCTGAAGGTGTTTATAACCTTTATCAGTTCCTGGGTGGAATCTTTGGGGTCACTCAAGTATACTATCATGTCATCTGCAAATAGCGAAAGCTTGACTTCTTCCTTTCCAATTTGTATCCCCTTAATCTCCCTATGTTGTCTTATTGCTCTGGCAAGAACTTCAAGTACTGTATTGAATAAGTATGGAGAGCAGACAGCCTTGCCTCGTTCCTGATTTTAGTGGAATTGCTTTGAGTTTCTCTCCATTTAATTTGATGATGGCTGTTGGCTTGCTGTAAATTGCCTTCATTATGTTTCGGTATGTTCCCTGTATTTCTGATCACTCCAAGACTTTTATCATGAAGGTGTTGAATTTTGTCAAATGACTTTTCTGCATCTAGTGAGATGATCATGTGGTTTTTTTCTTTGTGTTTGTTTATATGGTGTATTACATTGATGGACTTTTGTATGTTGAACCACCCTTGCATCCCTGGGATGAAGCCTACTTGATCATGGTGGATAATTGTTCTGATGTGTTCTTGGAGTCTGTTTGCCAGTATTTTATTGAGTATTTTTGCCTCAATGTTCATGAGGGAGATCGGTCTGTAGTTCTCTTTCATTGTTGTATCCTCGTTTGGTTTAGGAATCAGGGTAATTGTAGCCTCATAGAAGGAGTTTGGTAATGTTCCTTCAGTTTCAATTATGTGGAACAATTTAGAGAGAATTTGTATTAACTCTTCTTTCAAGATCTGGTAGAATTCTGCACTGAAACCATCTGGTTCTGTGCTTTTTTTGGTTGGGAGACTTTTAATGACTGTTTCTATTTCCTTAGGGGTTAATAGTTTATCAGGTCTTGATTTAACTTAGTTGTGTGGTACCTATCCAGAAAATTGTCCATTTCTTTTAGGTTTTCCCGTTTTGTGGAGTAGAGGTTTTTGAAATATGACCTTATAATTCTCTGGATTTCCTCAATGTCTGTTGTTATGACCCAATTTTCATTTCTGATTTTGTTGATTTGGATTCTCTCTGTCTGTCTTTTGGTTAGTTTGGATAAAGGCTTGTCTATCTTGTTGAAATTCTCAAAGAACCAATTCTTTGTTTCATTAATTTTTTTGTATTATTCTCTTAGTTTCTATTTTATTTATTTCACCTCTCACTTTGATAATTTCCTGGTGTCGATTCTTCCTGGGAGACTTTGCTTCTTCTTGTTCTAGAGCTTTCAGGTGTGCTGATAAGTCACTAGTGTGAGATTTCTCCAACCTCTTTATGTGAGCATTTAGTGCTATGAATTTCCCTCTTAGCACTACTTTCACTGTCTCCCATAAGTTTAGTATGTGGTGTCTTCATTTTCTTTGATCTCTAGGAAGTCTTTAATTTTTTTCTTTATTTCTTCCTTAACCCATTGGTGATTCAGTTGAGCATTATTCAGTTTCCATGAGATTGTAGGTTTTTTGTAATTTTTGTTGTTGTTGAAATCCAACTTTAAACTATGGTGGTCTGATAGAACACAGGAGGTTTTTCCAATTGTTTTTTATCTGTTGAGTTTTGCTTTGTGGCCAAGTATTTGGTCGATTTTAGAGAAAGTTCCACGGGGTGCTGAGAAGAAGGTATATTCTTTTTTGTTAGGATGGAATGTTCTGTTGATATCTATTACATCCAATTGGGTCATGACATCAGTTAAGTCCTTTATTTCTCTGTTAAGTTTCGATTTGGGAGATCTGTCCAGTGGTGAAAGTGGGGTGTTGAGATCTCCCACTATTAATGTGTGGGGTTTTATATGTGGTTTAAATTTTAGTAATGTATCTTTTACATATGTGGGTGCCCTTGTGTTTGGGGCATAAATGTTCAGAATTGAAACTTCATCTTGGTGGATCTTTTCTGTGATGAGTATGTAGTGCCCTTCTTGATCTCTTTTGATTGATTTTAGTTTGAAGTCTATTTTGTTGGATATCAGATGGCTACACCCGCTTGTTTCTTAAGACCATTTGATTGGAAAGTCTTTTCCCAGCCTTTTATTCTTAGGTAGTGTCTGTCTTTGAATTTGAGATGTGTTTCTTGTATGCAGCAGAAAGTTGTGTCATGCTTTCATATCCTTTTTCTAAGACTATGTCTTTTTACAGGTGAATTAAGTCCATTGATATTAAGGGATATTAATGACCAGTGATTGTTCATCCCTGTTATTTTTGGTGGTAGTTTGTGTGTACTTCTCTTCTTTGGGGTTTACTGCTGTGGCATTATCTATTGCCTGTCTTTTCTAATGTGTATCTGACTTCCTTAGGTTGGAATTTTCTTTCTCGTTCTTTCTGTATGGTTGGGTTTGTGGATAAGTATTGTTTAAATCTGGCTTTGTCTTGGAATGTCTTGTTCATTCTGTATATGATAATTGAAAGTTTTGCTGGGTATATTAGTCTGGGCTGACATCCATGGTCACTTAGTGTGTGCATTACATCTGTCCAGGTCATGCTGGCTTCCAAAGTCTCCATTGAGAAATCAGGTGTTATTTTGATGGGTTTGCCTTTATTGGTCACTTGGCCTTTTTCATTTGCTGCTCTTAATATTCTTTCTTTATTCTGTACATTTAGTTGTTTATTTATTACGTGGCAAGGGGACTTTTTTTGGGGTCTAGTCTATTTAGTGTTCTATAGGCTTCTTGTGTCTTTATAGGCATTTCTGTCTTTAAGTTGGGAAAGTTTTCTTCTATGATTTTGTTGAATATATTTTCTGTGCCTTTGAGTTGGTATTCTTCACCTTCTTCTATCCCTATAACTCGTAGGTTTGATCTTTTCATGGTGTCCCAAATTTCTTAGATATTTTGGTTCATGACTTTGTTGGCTTTAGTGTTTTCTTAGACTGATGACTCCTTTTCCTGATTATATCTTGTAAGTGAATAAACAGTTAAGTTAATTCTAACTCATCAGGAATAAATTCTGCAGTCTCAATATATAATACCACTCTTTAAGCATACTGAAAGTCAGTTACTATGTTGACAGGTTCTGAAAAATCCATTAATACCAACAGAACAGCATACAATTCTGATTTTTGTTTTGTTTTGTTTTTTTTATTTTTTTCTTTATTTTATTTTATAATACCATTCAGTTCTACATATCAGCCACAGATTCCCTTGTTCTCCCCCCTCCTGCTCCCCTCCTCTTCCCCCCTGGCCCACCCCCCATTCCCACCTCCTCCAGGGCAAAGCCCCCCCCCCCACCGAGGACTGATATCGACCTGGTAGACTCAGTCTAGGAAAGTCCAGTCCCATGCTCCCAGATTGAGCCAAGTATCCCTGCATAAGTCCTAGGTTTCAAACAGCCAACACATGCAATGAGCACAGGACCTGGTACCATTGCCTAGATGCCTCCTAAAAAGATCAAGCCAATCAACTGTCTCACCTATTCAGAGGGACTGCTCCAGTTGGGGGCCCTTCAGCCTTTGGTTCATAATTCATGTGTTTCCATTCATTTGGCTATTTCAATAACTTTCAATGGCTATTGTACAAAATATTAGCACAGAGGATACTCAAATGGCTGAAAGACATTTAAGGAATTGCTCAACATCCCTAATCATCAGAGAAATGCAAATCAAAACAAGTCTGAGATACCACGTTATGCCTGTCAGAATGCCTAAGATCAAAAACACTGAAGATAATACTGATTTTTGAACTGAATTCTAAGGACTTTGAACCACTTTACTTAAATTTTCTGACATGTAACCTGCCTTTCCTTGCATCTGTGTAAAATGTACAAACTCCAGATATGGGTTTTTCCCATACAATTTGAGGAAAAATCCAATCAGCTCTCTGATCCATTCCATTACTTTTCTTTCTTTTCTTTTTTTTTAGACAAGAACCATAAATCTAATCTCCTTTGCTTAGGCTTTTTCCTAATCCTTGAAAACAACTTGTAACCAACCCCTCTAAACAATGAAAATTATCCCAAACACAAAACCCATTAAATGGACCAAAAAACCACCTGCCCCACACCACCTCTTTGGGTATGTAGGCTTCATATTCTTAAAATTGCATCCTGCTGGGTATGGGCAATGTTATCTTTATCCTGAAAGAAAAATTTGGGGTTAATTGTCAAATTCTAGGAAAGGTAAATATAGCCTTCATTATCCAGTCGGTGTATAATGCCAAAGTTCAGGATTTATCTCAAGTCCTTATTCAAGTAGTCTTTGAGACTGGATCATCTCAGCTAGCCATCTCAAAATTGCTCTGAGAACTTTGTAGTCCAAAACTGATATGTAGATGATGTTTGGCAGCTTAGTGATATTATTATTGTCCACGTGGAATTGTTGATGTGGGTCCCCATTTTCTTTCTGGAGACTTCAGTTGATGTTAGGCTTGGCCATGATTTCCTGCAGAAAGCTGATAAGAGACTCAAACACAAAGACATATATATGCAGCTAATTGAAGCTTTTTTTTCTAGAATTAGTTAGTAGTCTATATGACCATTCATATCTTAACAAAGTTTAAAAAGTATATATATATATATATATAGTAAATTTTGATATAAAATTCATACTTTAAGAAAAGTTTAAAGAATCAGAATAGAATCAAAAGAGTTGAGATTAATAATTGAATAGTAGCTTAATTAATTTGGCTTTTGTCCTATCTGATAGCAGAAGATGGCTCTTTTATTCTGGCATGATGCAGGGAGTTTGCATTTTCCTTTTAACAACATGCTTGAGTTTAAAGAAGGAGAGAGCCATTCTCCAACTCCAAAGTCAGCTTTAAATTTTAATTGAACTGGGACTATTAGAAGACCAATAGTGTTAAATCTTTAGAGAAAAGCAGAAACGAACATTTAGATAGACATAAAATTTTTTAGATAATATATACCCATACGCCATTTCAGTCTGTTTCCTGGGATAGATGATTTGTCCCTTTTCTTCAGTTGTCTCATTTGTCTTGTGTTCTTCAGATTCCTTAACCTTTATTCTCCTAAAAGACAAAAACAAAAACCTTTCCCCAAGACTAATTTTGGGGACGTTCCTTTTTGGCAAGTTATTACTGATTAAATGAAAAGGCACGTGTTACTGTTACAAGTTAATTTAAATTGGATGTTCATGCTGGTTGATGAACTATCACCTCCTCTAATTAAGAGGTCTCTCTTGTTCAAATAGAACATTTATCAATTTTGATGGTACCTACAGCTTATCTTCTCCTCTTGAAACAAAAGCAAAACCTTGTCCCCAATGTAATACATACCCTGGTTTCCATTCTGAGGTCAGCACATCCTTAAAGTATATAGGCTGATTTAATTCTCTAGTTTTTTCTCTTATCCAATGTCTCTCTTCAGCTGTTGTTCCTTTCTCATGGGCATTGAGAAAATTCAAAGTTAATAGAGCATTATGCAGTCCATTTCTGGGGTTTTTTGTTACCCCTTTCTGTTTATTTAGCATATCCTTTAGAGTTCTGTTTGACCTTTCTATAACTGCTTGGCCTGTAGGATTATGTGGTATACCTGTAATATGCTTTATATTATAATAAGTGAAAAACTGTTTCATTTTAACAGAGACATATGATGGAGCATTGTCAGTTTTGATTTGTGCAGGTATACCTATGATGGCCATAACTTCTAGCAAATAAGTGATTACAGAATCAGCTTTTTCAGAACTCAAAGCAGTTGCCCATTGAAATCCTGAATAAGTATCGATGGTGTGGTGTACATATTTCAATTTTCCAAATTCTGCAAAGTGAAACCCATCCATCTGCCAGATTTCATTCCTCTGAGTACATTTTGGGTTACATCCTGCTGGCAATGGCGTTTCATTGTAGAAGAAACAAGTAGGACATTTCTTTACTATTTCTTTGGCTTCTTGCCAGGTCATAGAAAAATCCTTTTTTAAACCTTTACTATTAACATCATGTTTTTTATGAAATTCTGAGGCCTCCAGCACATTTCCTATCAACAATTTATCAATCTCATCATTGCCTTGTGCTAGAGAGCCTGGCAGAGCAGTATGCGATCAAATGTGAGTTATATATAAAGGATGCCTCCTTTTCCTGACTGTATCTTGTAATTGAATAAATAGTGAAGTTAATTCTGAAGCATCAGGGATAAATTCTGCAGTCTCAATATGTAATACCACTCTTTCAGCATACTGAGAGTCAGTTACTATGTTGAGAGTTTCTGAAAAATCCATTAATACCAACAGAATAGCATACAATTCTGATTTTTGAACTTAATTATAAGGACTTTGAACCACTTTACTTAAATTTTCTGATTTGTAACCTGCCTTTCCTTGTTTGTTGGCATCTGTATAAAATGTATGAACTCCAGATATTGGTTTTTCCCGGACAATTCGAGGCAAGATCCAATCAGCTCTCTTTATAAGATCAATTATAAAGCTTTTGGGATATTTGCTGTTAATTTCTCCCAAAAAATTACTGCAAGCTCTTTGCCAAGGTTCACTTTCTCTCCATAATTTTTCAATGTCCTTCGTAGTTAAAGGTACGACAATTTCTGCTGTGTCTATTCCTGCTAATTGATGAAGTCTCAATTTTCCTTTCCACATCAAGTCAGAGATTTTTTTCCCCATAAGTTTTTAAATTTTTATTTGGTTTATTTGGTAAAAATATCTATTTCAATATAATATCTTCCCTCAGCATTAATATTCCAGTAGGAGAATGCCTAGAAGGTAAAATAACCAAAATGCAATCCAGCTTTGGATCAATACGATCCATGAGCACTTCATGTACTTTCTTTTCTACCAAGGCTAATTCTTTGTCAGCTTCAGGTGATAATTCTCTTGGACTATTTAAGTCCTTGTCACATTCATAGGTATTGAACAAATTGGTCAATTCATCATTTTTTACCCCAACAATAGTTTGTAGATGAGAAATATCTCCAAATAATCTTTAAAAGTCATTAAGAGTCTGTAGTCTATCTCTCCTAATTTGCAACTTTTGGGGTCTAACCTTTGTAGTTCTATTTCATATGCTAAATAATTAATAGAATCTCCTCATTGTATCTTTTCAGGAGTAATTTGTATTCTCCAGCAAGGCAAATTTTTCTTTACTTCTTCAAACATTCTTTCAGACATATCTGCATTTGAGTCAGTTAGTAAAATATCATCCGTATAATGATAAATTATAGATTTAGGAATTTTTTTATGTATCATTTCCAATGGCTGTTGTACAAAATATTGGTACAGAGTTGGGCTATTCAACATTCCCTGTGGGAGGACCCTCCATTGAAATCTTTTAACCGTTTGAGAATTATTATAAGTAGGAACTGTGAAAGCAAATCTTTCTCTGTCTTTTTCTTGTAAGGGTATTGAAAAGAAACAGTCTTTTAAATCAATAACTATGAGAGGCTATTGTAGATGTAACCAACCATCTTATTAAATAAGAAACACAGAAACAATGTAAAAGAGAAAGCTGAGAGGTCAGAGCTCAGAGCTAAAATCTCACCCTTCCGCCTGCGGTGTCCCAGCTTCCCGAAAGAGACCTTTTTCCTGTCTGTATGTCTTTTTTATAGTATTATTGTTCTGCCTTCTCATTGGTTGTAAACCCAAACACATGACTGCCTCATCACTGTCTGAATGTACAGCCCCCTAGGTCTTAAAGGCATATGTCTCCAATGCTGGCTGTATCCCTGAACACACATAGATCTATGAAATTAAAGGCGTATGCCACCACTGCCACACTCTTGCTATGGCTCTAATAGCTCTGACCCCCGGGCAACTTTATTTATTAACATACAATCAAAATCACATTTTACTACAATTAGAATACCACCACAGGCTATCATTTTGATAACAGAGTAGGCAAAGGAATTCCAGATTTTAGAGAGCCCATTGGCGGAATTATTTGCTAATTGCTGTAAGGTCTGTTACCATTCTCCATTTACCAGATTTCTTTTTAATATCCAATACAGGAGAATTCCAATGGCTGGTTGATTCTTCAATATGCTGAGCATTTAAATGCTCTTCTCCCAGCTCTTCTAAAGCCTGGAGTTTCTCTGTTGTTATGGGCCATTGCTGAACCCATACAGGCTTGTCTGTTAACCATTTTAAAGGTAGAGCTGTTGGTGTCTTTGGAAGATCATCAGTTGTTTTGCCCTGTTCTTGTATAATATGGATGGTGGGTGACAACTCATTAGAATAATATCTTCTAATATTTCTCTCACAAACATGTGCTAGTTTATGATTTGTTTCTGAGGTTGGAGGGATGTTAATCTAGTATTCCATTGTTGCAACAAGTCTCGACCCCACAGGTTCATAGATATGTTAGTCACATATGGTTTTAAATTTCCTCTCTGTCCTTCTGGACCTATACATTCGTGCCATCTTGCACTCTGCTTCACTTGAGAAAATGTCCTAATTCCTAACAGTTGAACATTTACCTCCTGAAGAGGCCAAGTTGGATACCAAAATTCTTGTGCAATTATGGTAATGTCCACATCTGTGTCTACCAGATCAGACAACAAAACACCATTTATTTTTATCATTAATTTTAGTCTTTGTTCATTAATAGAAGTTTGCCAATATATTTTCATGTTTTCTCCTGAATTTTCTCTTCTCTTTGTTTCATCATCCCAAGCAGCATGATTTATTCCAATAGGCATTTGGTTATTTAATTGCTCCTAGTAGGGGTTTCCTCTATGACTGCAAGGAAAGGTTTGAACGGGATTTGCTATGTGGTCCTGCATGAGGCCCCTCTGGGAGTTTCACGAACCTGAGGCAAAGGATTAACTTGCCTGTCCCTTGTTGATCTACATTCGTTGGTCCAGTGTTTTCCCTTACCACACCTTCTGCATACTCCAAAAGGAAGGAGCATTCTGTTACCATTGTTCCTTGAAGAAACACTGTTTCTAGGAATGACCTGTTTGCAGTCCCTTTTCAAATGTCCTTGCTTTCCACATCCAAAACTTCTAACATTCCTCAAACCTTTTGAAATTGATTCTCCTACCCACATATCATCATGGTCATGAGCCTCAACATTACCCATGTCTCTAATCCAATTCCCAAAGGTGCAGATTTTGCCTTTAATGGCCTGATTATTCTTTTGCATGCTGCATTCGCATTCTCAAGGGCCAAAGATTCAATTATTCCCTTACTAGCTTCTGAATCTGAGACCATTCTCTTTACTGCTGAAGCCAGTCTTTGTAAAAAATCTGTGAAAGTTTCTTTTGGGCCTTGCATAACCTTTGTAAATGACTCAGTTTTTTTCCTTGTCCCTCAACTCTGTCCCATGCATTCAAGGCTGCCATTAGACATAAAATTAGAATTTGGACATCATATAAACTTTGTGTTTGTACTGAAGCACATTGGCCTTCTCCAATAAGCTGATCCTGGCAAACTTGTATTCCTTTATCCCTCCATTGTTTTTCTATGTTTTTAGCCTCATCCTTGAACCAAGTTAAAAACTGAAGCCTCTGGCTGGGTTCAAGAACAGCTTGTACCTGCTCCTGCCAGTCTTGTGGTACAATCCTATTATATGTTGATCAAGAGTTTAACATTTGCTTTACATATGGGGAATGCATGCCATAAGATACTATTGCCTCCTTAAACCTTTTCAAATCCAACAGTTCAATTGGAGCCCAAATATTTTGTGTAGCCATTTGATCAGGCATCTGCTGTACAGTTACAGGGTAAATTAAGCGTGAGTGTGTGAAAACAGGCTTTCTTTCTGTAACCTTATGATCCAAACTTGAACCAACTTCACTGTTAATTTCTTCTGTCTGAATTTTTACAGGTTTAACAAGTTTTTCTAAAGCTGTCATCCTGGCACTTAAATTGACTATCCTTTTAAATAGTAAAATGAGGATAAGCATAGTAATAAACTGCATAATTAGATCAATATAAATCTTCTCATATAGTTGTTCCATTGTCAGACTGCCTAAAATTTCAAACAAAACCCATTCTTCCAATGTACAACATAAAACCAATTTTTTTTAAATGTGGAAAAAATTCTCTTTTAAATAGTTTCCTTTAAAATATCTGATATGTTGTGTCTTACCAAATCTGCATAGAACAGTATAAATCTGAGGGAATTTCCAAATAGCTGCCTAGCCTCCGAGGTGTGAATCCAGAGAGAAAGAGAGAGAGAAAGCAAGAAAGTGTAACCATGTGTTCTGGCTAAAAGCTTTAATCCAGCCACATGTTCCTGCTTGAGCTGAGTCAAGCCAGGGCTCTGGATTCCTTAAGCTTAGACCAGACCACATGTGTTGGCGTTTCAGTGTAGCCATTGCAATTACACTCAAGTGCTGCCAACTGGGCTGTTCGTAGCACTGCTGTAGCTATGGTTGTTCAGGCCTTTGGGCCTAGGCTGAACTAGGCCTGAGCTAGGGAGCCGGGCCCCCTGAGGCAGGAAACCAGGCCTGATGCCAAGCCAAGCCCAACAGTTTTTAGTGAAGTCTTGCCATGTTTGGCACCAAATGTAGATATAACATTCTTATTATTAAATAAGAAACACAGAGCCAAATGCAGAGTTAAGAGCCCAAGAAGTCAGAGCAATAGCTAAGTGCAGAGACTTAAAACCACCTCCTTACCCTTCTTGCCACTGCTGTCCTTCCCCTCAGCAAGCGACCTATTTTCTGTGTATTTGTCTTTTTATTGACTTTCTGTTCTAACTTGGTTCTCATTGGTTGTATACCCAACCACATGACCCCCTCATCAATGTCTATCTATAGAGACCTTCAGGTCTTGTATGGTTGGTATTGAGATTAAAGCCATGTGTCTCCATGCTTGTTGTATCCTTGAACACACAGAGATCTGTCTGCCATGAGATCTGGATTAAAGGTGTGGGCCACCACCGCCTGGTTGCTATTAGCTCTGACTCCCAGTCAACTTTACTTATTAACATACAAATAAAAATACATTTCAGTACAAATAAAATATCACCATAGAACTGCTTCTCAAAAGCCAGAATGCTTATCCAGCTAAAAGCTTCTAGTTTCTGGTCTTCATGCTTTATATACCTTTCTGCTCTCTGCTATCACTCCCTGGGATTAAAGGCCACTTCTTGGGATTAAAGGTGTGTGTTACCATGCTTCGCTGTTTCCAATGTGGCCTTGAACTCACAGAGATCCAGAGGGATTTCTGCCTCTGGAATGCTAGGATTAAAGGTGTGAGTGCCACCATTTTTCAGCCTCTGTATGTTGTGGCTGTTCTGTACTTTGACCACAGATAAGTTTTTTAGGATGCACAATATTTTGGGGAACACAATACCATAACAACACTTCTGAGATTTCCAAGAATTTCTTCATGAATTTGAGTGCATGAAGTTGCAGCAGTAGAGAGTATCCCCCCATGTCTGAGAAGCTGCTGAGTTCACAAAAGTTAAACTTTTCACAAAGATACTCTACCTTAATTGTTATTATATCACTTGGAAAATTTTAAAGCTACCTTCACCTAGGGGCTACTTCTGTCCTCTGTTTTAACTAATCTGGTGCTGTGCTCAGTCATGGAGGTTTGACAAAGTAGAGTAATATTGACATATAACCAAATATAGAAAATGTGGTATTTTATTAAGGTTCATTATTAGGGTCATGTGTGTCAAATCATTTTGGATCTGAAGAACCAAGTGAACAATATCCAAGGACTTTGACAAAGAAACATCCTTTATAGCCAAATTGGTATCACTGAGAGAAAGGATGAGACAGTTAAGTGGTTCCACATAATTTGGATAAGGTCACAATAATATGTTTTTATCAGAGGAAACTGATCAGTCACCCAATTGCAGTTAGGTTTTGTTTTAGACATTAATTTTTGTGTGCATGTCCAATATACAACTTTAAAAGTAACTTGGGAACAGTATGAGGATGTTTCTATATCAGGGTGTCTGTTAACTAATTGATTATTTGTGCAGGTTTCTAGACTGGAATAAAAATTCTTCGTGTTGCATGAAATTTTCATATGATTATCTAATTGGTTAGATGCAGTCCATGCAAATACATTCAGATGATTTATTATATGAATGTGGTGTTATTGTGTTCCCCAAAATACTGTACACCCTAATAAACTTATCTGGGGTCAGAGACAGAACAGCCACTAGATACAAAGTCTAGAAAATAGTGGCACTCACACCGTTAATCCTAGCACTCCAGAGGTAGAAATCCCTCTGGATCTCTGTGAGTTCAAGGCCACATTGGAAACAACCAGGCATGATGACACACACTTTCAATCCCAAGAAGTGAGCCTTTAATCCCAGGGAGTGATGACAGAAAGCAGAAAGATATATAAGGTGTGAGGACCAGAAAATAGAAGCATTTGGCTGGTTAAGCTTTCAGGCTTCCAGCAGCACAGTTCAGCTGAGATCCACTGGGGTATGAGGACTCAGAGGTTTCCAGTCTGAGGAAACAAGATCAGCTGAGAAGTTGGCCAGGTGAGGTAGCTGTGGCTTGTTCTGTCTCTCTTATCTTCCAGTGTTCACCCCAATACCTGGCTCAGGTTTGATTTTATTAATAAGAACTTTTAAGATTTCTGCTGCTACAATTTCCTTTACAGTCAGTGTGAGAGATAACTTCATGAGTAGAAAATAAACTATTTCTTTTACAAAATTTAAATTTATAATTTTAATTAGATGTGATGTAGCTGAATTTCTAAGTGGTCTTATTAAATAAAGTACATGGAGCCAAATATAGGGGTGAAAGCCTTAGAGATCAGGAAAATAGTGAGAGCCACCAACCACCTTACCTCACCAGCTCTGTAGCTTCCAAAATGCAAGCTACTTCCTGTCTAACCTGAACTTTTGTTGCCTTGCTTTTTGGCCCTCTCATTGACTCTTAGCCCAGCTATCTCACTTCCTTGTTACTGCCTGTCTGTACAGCCCTCCAGGTTTGTACTGGGATTAAAGGCATGTGTCACCATGATTGGCTCTGTTTTCCTTGAATACACAGAAACTCTGCCTGCCAAGTGATCAGATTAAGGGCATGTGCTACCATTGCCTGTCTTTTGTGTTTACCTTAAAATGACTTGCTATTTCCTCTAATCTCCAGGCAAACTTCATTTATTAACATACAAATAAAATATCATCACATTTCCCCACTTTTGTCTAATAAAAATAAAAAATAAAAAAGTTATAAATAATATAATGAAAAATATATACAATAAGTCCAATAACTATATACAATATATACAAGCAATAAATACATCAACAATATCTAGTCCTTTTGCATTTGACAATTTTAGAGAAAATATTCCATTATCTATCCTATTTTGGTAAGTCTAAAATGCACCTGATTCACTTTCTATCCTAACTTATATTATTAACAGTGAACTATCTTTTAATGTCTTTCAAATTTACACACTTTACACCTCTTAGTGAGTTTCTTTTCTGAAATTTCTTAACAAGGAAAATTGTTACTACAACTATCTAATTTTCAACTCCCTCAGAGATCCAAGAAGGAAATAATATTACCTAGTAAAAGAGGAAGTGCAAACAAGTGACTTTAAAAAGATGTGAGTTGACAAAAACAGCCATCTGCCTGGACAGTCACCTGAGGTTTCTCCACAATGTTGGGGCATCATCTTAGGCCTACAGACTTAGCATATCTGATAGACTCATTTTTGAAATAGGGTGTATACAAAGCCTACAGCTCGACCTCACATTTGGCTTGATGAAATCATGTACCTGATAAACCTGAATTCCACCATTGTCTGTCTTGTCATGATTCAGGATTTTAAATTCTGGAAATTGCTGGTGTGTTTGGAATTTGGCTGCCTATTCTTCTTGGCTTGTGAATGGCTTCATCACAGCATCCCACTCTTCTCGGCTTTTGGGTGGCTTCATCTCCTTTATTAAATACCAGTCTACCATTGAGAGATTACACTCCATCAACCTATTTATTCCTTCAAGAATAACTCTTTCAGCAACTGTTCCACTGCACACCAGAAGCCATTGGTCCACTGCCTGTTCAGCCGCCTTCAAAGAAAGGGGCACTGTACCTTTTCCTGATTACAAAGCCACTTCAGTAATGATGCCTTATTTCCCTGGCCTCAGAGGACACCTGATGAGAAAGCCACAACCACACTTGTTTTGGCAAGGATTGGTAGTTCTTTTTTTTTTTATATATATCCTGTTTGTGGTGA